>NC_074684.1:23181326-23788826 GCF_029448725.1 Salvelinus fontinalis | reverse complement strand
TCTCTCTCTGGTTTCTCACTCCTCAGTCTCTCTCTGGTTTCTCACTCCTCAGTCTCTCTCTGGTTTCTCACTCCTCAGTCTCTCTCTGGTTTCTCACTCCTCAGTCTCTCTCTGGTTTCTCACTCCTCAGTCTCTCTCTGGTTTCTCACTCCTCAGTCTCTCTTTGGTTTCTCACTCCTCAGTCTCTCTTTGGTTTCTCACTCCTCTCTCTGTTTCTCACTCCTCAGTCTGTTTCTCACTCCTCAGTCTGTTTCTCACTCCTCAGTCTGTTTCTCACTCCTCAGTCTGTTTCCTCCCTCCTCAGTCTGTTTCCTCCCTCCTCAGTCTGTTTCCTCCCTCCTCAGTCTGTTTCCTCCCTCCTCAGTCTGTTTCCTCCCTCCTCAGTCTGTTTCCTCCCTCCTCAGTCTGTTTCCTCCCTCCTCAGTCTGTTTCCTCCCTCCTCAGTCTGTTTCCTCCCTCCTCAGTCTGTTTCCTCCCTCCTCAGTCTCTCTCTCTCTCTTCCTCTCTGTGTATAGTGGTGCAGGATGGCGTCTTTGAAGTAAACCCACAGAACTGAACCATCACGTGAGATGGGCAACACACACACACACACCCTCCCTCATGCAATATGCATGATGTAGATATGCATGATGTTGACTAGAGGCAGGTACAGCACATTGAGATTCTCCCTCAATATATTGCCATGTTAAAATTGTAATCCTGAGAAGTGTGCAAATGTAATCCTGAGAAGTGTGCAAATGTCTGAGGAGAATGTCTCTGTTTAGAATGCCCATGCGTCTACACGAGGAACTACGACGCACCCGTCCACAGTTAAAGTCATGAGAAGGCTGGGGGAAGGAAGGTAAATGATGGTGCAGATGTGGCTAAGCAAGCAGAAGTTTTTATTGATCGTCTCGGCCTCTTCGTGCAGCAGAGGCACACTATTAGTTTGCTCCTGCCATCCATCCCTTCTGTCATAGCGTACCGGGCTATGGACAGATGTCTGGATAAGCCAGGCTGAACGTCAGTCGTTCAGGCCACTGATGGGTTGGGCTGTGGTGCTCTCTCTTCTGCAGGTGCTCTGGCAGGGATGGAGCTGTGACTATGAAGCATCATAATGGTTAGGGGATAGATTTTATGATGCCAGGTCTCATCTGTTAGGCTCCCTGCCAGCCTGCTCACTGCTCTGTGTGTAAGAGACTGTCTAATCCCTAGTGTGTAAGAGACTGTATAATCCCTCTGTGTGTTAGAGACTGTCTAATCCCTCTGTGTGTTAGAGACTGTCTAATCCCTCTGTGTGTTAGAGACTGTCTAATCCCTCTGTGTGTAAGAGACTGTCTAATCCCTCTGTGTGTAAGAGACTGTCTAATCCCTCTGTGTGTAAGAGACTGTCTAATCCCTCTGTGTGTAAGAGACTGTCTAATCCCTCTGTGTGTAAGAGACTGTCTAATCCCTCTGTGTGTAAGAGACTGTCTAATCCCTCTGTGTGTTAGAGACTGTCTAATCCCTCTGTGTGTTAGAGACTGTCTAATCCCTCTGTGTGTAAGAGACTGTCTAATCCCTCTGTGTGTAAGAGACTGTCTAATCCCTCTGTGTGTAAGAGACTGTCTAATCCCTCTGTGTGTAAGAGACTGTCTAATCCCTCTGTGTGTAAGAGACTGTCTAATCCCTCTGTGTGTAAGAGACTGTCTAATCCCTCTGTGTGTAAGAGACTGTCTAATCCCTCTGTGTGTAAGAGACTGTCTAATCCCTCTGTGTGTAAGAGACTGTCTAATCCCTCTGTGTGTAAGAGACTGTCTAATCCCTCTGTGTGTAAGAGACTGTCTAATCCCTCTGTGTGTAAGAGACTGTCTAATCCCTCTGTGTGTAAGAGACTGTCTAATCCCTCTGTGTGTAAGAGACTGTCTAATCCACATATGTCAGAGTCAAGGCCCGCGGGCCACATCCGGCCCGCGAGAAGGTTTTTTACGGCCCCTGGGATGATCTTGATTTATTATTAGAACCGGCCCGCAGACCGCAGCAAGCCGGCAGCCCGCAGATCTTTTACACGCACCAATACTACATTTCCCACAATGCAACGGTGACGCACCGAGCAGTAGGCTGCTTCATTTCAATATTTATTGGCACAGCAGTCGTCAGCATCACAGTAAAATTAACTTTCAGATACCCATCAAAAATGGCAAAACGGAAGGTGGACACTGAGAACCGGGGGTTTCAAACAAGGTGGGAGTCGGAGTATATGTTCACGGAGGTAGCTGGAAAACCTGTGTGTCTTCTGTGTGGAGAAAGTGTGGCGGTACTGAAAGAGTATAATCTGAGACGACATTATGAAACGAAACACGCGGACAAGAATATGGACATGGAACAAAGGCTACAAAAGGCAGAGGAATTAAAACGAGGCCTCAAATCTCGACAGGCTCTGTTCAAAAAAGCCAAATCACAAGGCCAGGCTGCTGTCAAGGCCAGTTTTATTTTGGCAGAAGAGATCGCTAAATCAGCCCGGCCATTTACGGAGGGGGATTTCATCAAAAACTGCATGATTAAAGTTTGTGACGAAGTTTGCCCAGAAAAAAGGCAACTCTTTTTAAATGTGAGTCTGAGCAGAAACACCATTGCCGAGAGAGTAGACCAGTTGTCCATCAATCTAAAAGAGCAGCTTGTGAAAAAGGGAAAAGATTTCATTGCATATTCCTTGGCTGTGGATGAGAGCACCGACATTTCTGACATTGCCCAGTTGTCAATTTTCATCCGCGGAGTGGACTCCAGCCTAAGCGTGACAGAGGAGTTTTTGGCTTTACGTCCTATGCATGGCACAACTACGGGGCATGATTTGTATGAAGAGGTGTCAAGATGTGTAAATGAGATGGAGCTGCCTTGGGAAAAACTCGTGGGTTTGACAACCGACGGAACACCTGCGATGTGTGGACACAGGAGCGGACTGGTGGCGAAGATACGGGAAAAGATGCAAGAGGAAAACGCGACAGGTGAGCTGACAGCTTATCATTGTATCATACACCAGGAAGCGTTGTGCGGTAAAACCTTGAAAATGGAGCATGTAATGAGCATCATCACGCGCACAGTTAACTTTATCAGAGCCAAAGGTTTGAATCACCGCCAGTTCAAGGCATTTCTGACGGAGTTAGAAACGGAGCATGGTGATTTGCCTTATCACACAGAGGTGCGATGGCTAAGCCAGGGAAAGGTGCTTCAAAGATGTTTCGAGCT
Organism: Salvelinus fontinalis; assembly: GCF_029448725.1. Taxonomy (NCBI): domain Eukaryota; kingdom Metazoa; phylum Chordata; class Actinopteri; order Salmoniformes; family Salmonidae; genus Salvelinus; species Salvelinus fontinalis. Next base: position 23,785,622 of record NC_074684.1, on the reverse strand, counting down.
TCGTGAGGAGATTTGTCTGTTCTTGGACAGCAAAGGGAAAGACACAACACAACTCCGAGACGAAATGTTTCTGTGTGAAATGGCTTTTCTGTGTGACATTACGAGTCATCTGAATGCAATGAACTTGCAGCTGCAGGGTCGGGATCATGTCATCTCTGATATGTACAGTACAGTGAAGGCATTTAAAACCAAACTGACTCTGTGGGAGACGCAGATGCGGAAAGAAAATTTGAGCCACTTTCCCAGCTGCCAGACCATGAAAGAGAAGCTCTCTACCAGTGCGTTCCCGAGCGCACAGTTGGCTGATAAAATAGGTATGCTTGCCGCTGACTTTCGACGCCGATTTGCTGACTTTGAAGCACAAAAAAGCAGGTTGGAACTGCTCGGTAACCCATTTGCTGTTGACGTGGAAAGCTCACCACCAAACCTCCAAATGGAGTTGATTGACCTCCAATGCAATGATGCACTGAGGGCAAAATATGCGGCAGTGGGTGCTGCGGAGTTCGCCCGTTTCCTCCCCGACACAATGCCCCAGCTGCGCATCCAGGCTGCTCAAACGTTGTCTATGTTTGGCAGCACATACCTGTGTGAACAACTGTTTTCTTTGATGAACCTGAACAAAACATCACACAGAAGTCGACTTACTGCTGAACACCTCCACTCAATTCTGAGGATTTCCTCAGCTCAGAGCCTTACCCCGAACATTGATGAACTTGTGGAAAAGATGGGACACCACCAAGTATCACCCTCAACCTCAAACAAGTGAACATTACTGTGCAATCACATATTTAGAGTTTTTACTCAGTTCAAGTTTAAAAGTTAAAGTTTAATATTTGTTTTCACTGCATGTTACTTCTCGTTAAACAAAGTGTTGTTTTTGATTAATAGATTTTTGCACTTTATTTTATTGTATTTCAATCCAATTATATTTTAAAAATATTTCAGTTGAGTGGATGATAGAAAATTGCTATTATTGTTTTTTTCTTTGAAGTAAATTTAGCCCACTTTTGCTAAAATAGAAAATATAGGCTACTGATGGTGCCTTGAATACCGGTTTCTTTCATTTAATGTTCATGTTATGGGGATTTTTATATAAAGGAAATTTGTCTTTTGTGTCTGTTGAAAATTAAAGATTACTGACAGAGCCATAAGAAAATATTGCTTTATTTATCTGATCATATTGGAATATATTTGTTAGGTTTTCAGTAGGTTCAATTAGGTTCACTAGACTATATGCGTCATTTAAAAAATTTTCAATGAACATTCGAACAGTCCGGCCCTCGGCTTGTAGCTAAATTTTTTATTTGGCCCTCCGTCCATTTGACTTTGACACCCCTGGTCTAATCCCTCTGTGTGTTTCAGCTGTGTATGTGCATCACCCCTGTGTTGATTGCTTCACTTTGTATGAGGACCCCCCCAGTTCATCCTGTGTAAGGTGCCCTGGCATTGAGACAGACCATGCTGGAGGCTCTTTACAGGAGTTGTAGTACCAGTGTATATCCCACTCCTATCCTCCCTACAGTGTTAGGGTTCATTAACCTCTCGTCCCCACTCCTATCCTCCCTACAGTGTTAGGGTTCATTAACCTCTCGTCCCCACTCCTATCCTCCCTACAGTGTTAGGGTTCATTAACCTCTCGTCCCCACTCCTATCCTCCCTACAGTGTTAGGGTTCGTTAACCTCTCGTCCCCACTCCTATCCTCCCTACAGTGTTAGGGTTCATTAACCTCTCGTCCCCACTCCTATCCTCCCTACAGTGTTAGGGTTCATTAACCTCTCGTCCCCACTCCTATCCTCCCTACAGTGTTAGGGTTCATTAACCTCTCGTCCCCACTCCTATCCTCCCTACAGTGTTAGGGTTCATTAACCTCTCGTCCCCACTCCTATCCTCCCTTCAGTGTTAGGGTTCATTAACCTCTCGTCCCCACTCCCATCCTCCCTACAGTGTTAGGGTTCGTTAACCTCTCGTCCCCACTCCCATCCTCCCTACAGTGTTAGGGTTCGTTAACCTCTCGTCCCCACTCCTATCCTCCCTACAGTGTTAGGGTTCATTAACCTCTCGTCCCCACTCCTATCCTCCCTACAGTGTTAGGGTTCATTAACCTCTCGTCCCCACTCCTATCCTCCCTACAGTGTTAGGGATTGGGTTCATGACCAGGCATCTATCATTCTATCATGTCCTCAACATGGGTTCAGGCTGTGTTAATGAGCCTCCCCTTCACTGTGCTCAGTTCTGTTCTCCCAGTTTCAAAGCATTAGAAAATGTTGGCCTTATTCTCTTACTGTAAGACCCAGTTGACCTTTGGTCCGTAATCCCAAGTCCCAGTCCTGACTCCCTTCCCCTGCGTTGTCCATATTGACTACTCCAGTTAAGCCGAGTGCATGCTGGCCCAGAGGCAATAGCAGAGGGGATATTTTCCCCTACTTAACTCCTACTAACTTCCCTCGCTCCCCCTGGACCCCTCACTCTCTCCCCAGCTACGTTCTTCTGTGAGAGGGGGGTTCTGTACAGTCATGGCCAAAAGTTGAGTATGACACAAATATTAATTTTCACAAAGTCTGCTGCCTCAGTTTGTATGATGGCAATTTGCATATACTCCAGAATGTTATGAAGAATGATCAGATGAATTGCAATTAGTTGGAAAGTCCCTATTTGCCATGCAAATTAACTGAATCCCCCAAAAACATTTCCACTGCATTTCAGCCCTGCCACAAAAGGACCAGCTGACATCATGTCAGTGATTCTCTCGTTAACACAGGTGTGAGTGTTGAGGACAAGGCTGGAGATCACTCTGTCATGCTGATTGAGTTCGAATAACAGACTGTAAGCTTCAAAAGGAGGGTGGTGCTTGGAATCATTGTTCTTCCTCTGTCAATCATGGTTACCTGCAAGGAAACACGTGCTATCATCATTGCTTTGCACAAAAAAGGGCTTCACAGGCAAGGATATTGCTGCCAGTAAGATTGAACCTAAATCAACCATTTATCGGATCATCAAGAACTTCAAGGAGAGCGGTTCAATTGTTGTGAAGAAGGCGCCCAAGAAAGTCCAGCACGTGCCAGGACCGTCTCCTAAAGTTGATTCAGCTGCGGGATCGGGGCACCACCAGTACAGAGCTTGCTCAGGAATGGCAGCAGGCAGGTGTGAGGTCATCTGCATGCACAGTGAGGCGAAGACTTTTGGAGGATGGCCTGGTGTCAAGAAGGGCAGCACTTCTCTCCAGGAAAAACATCAGGGACAGACTGATATTCTGCAAAAGGTACCGGGATTGGACTGCTGAGGACTGGGGTAAAGTACTTTTCTCTGAATCCCCTTTCCGATTGTTTGGGTCATCCGGAAAAAAGCTTATCCGGAGAAGACAAGGTGACCGCTACCATCAGTCCTGTTTCATGCCAACAGTAAAGCCTCCTGAGACCATTCATGTGTGGGGTTGCTTCTCAGCCAAGGGAGTGGGCTCACTCACAATTTTGCCTAAGAATGCAGCCATGAATAAATAATGGTACCAATACATCCTCTGAGAGCAACTTCTCCCAACCGTCCAGGAACAGTTTGGTGAGGAACAATGCCTTTTCCAGCATGATGGAGCACCTTGCCATAAGGCAAAGGTGATAACTAAATGGCTCGGGGAACAAAACATCAATATTTTGGGTCCATGGCCAGGAAACTCCCCAGACCTTAATCCCATTGAACTTGTGGTCAATCCTCAAGAGGCGGGTGGACAAACAAAAACCCACAAATTCTGACAAATTCCAAGCATTGATTATGCAAGAATGGGCTGCCATCAGTCAGGATGTGGCCCAGAAGTTAATGGACAGCATGCCAGGGCGGATTGCAGAGGTCTTGAAAAAGAAGGGTCAACACTGCAAATATTGACTCTGCATCAACTTCATGTAATTCTCAAAAGCCTTTGACACTGTAATTATACTTCAGTATTCCATTGTAACATCTGACAAAAATATTTAAAGACACTGAAGCAGCAGACTTTGAAAATGTATATTTGTGCCATTCTCAACTTTTGGCCACAACGGTACAGCTCCACACTCCTGCTCTGTGTGACCCAGGGCTTCTTGGAATCAATTTGGTCCAGTCCAGAGAGGGAATGAATGGGTATTTGTCAAGATGGAGGGTCTGAGTGGCTGGTTATACGCATGCACGCACAGACACACACAGGCCAATTTAAAAACGGATTAGCTCTGCTCCTTGCAGTGAGAGTGATTCTTAAAGAGCTGTCTGGTTGGAGTGATCCACAGGTCTGTCTGTCTATGCATAATAGCAGCTAGCAGGCAACAACATGCCACTCTGACTGTAACACTTCAGTACTGTACTGACACTAGAGCTGCTGCCATAATTCTGTGTCATTCAACCCTGATGCAGATCTGGAGGAGTGGGATAAGGGATGAGATGGGGAGGGATAAGGGATGAGATGGGGAGGGATAAGGGATGAGATGGGGAGGGATAAGGGATGAGATGGGGAGGGATAAGGGATGAGATGGGGAGGGATAAGGGATGAGATAGGGAGGGATAAGGGATGAGAGAGAGGGGGATGAGGGATAGGGAATATGAATGAGAGGGAAGGATGGGGAATGAAAGGGAGGGATATGGAATGAGAGGAAGGGCTGGGGAAAGAGAGGGATATGGAATGGGAATGACAGGGAATGAGGGAGGGATGGGTTATGGAAGAGAGGGGGGATGGGGAATGAGAGAGATGGAGAGGGGGGGTAGGGAATGAGAGGGAGAAGGGGAGGGATGGGGAATGAGAGGGAGAAGGGGAGGGATGGGGAATATGAGAGAGGGAGAAGGGGAGGGATGGTGAATATGAGAGAGGGAGGGGGGGTGAGAGAGAGAGGAGGGGTGGAGAATGGGAGAGAGAGGGAGAGATTGTGATCAAGAGCTAGGGAATGAGAGGGAGGAATAGGAAATGAGCAGAAGGATAGGGAGAGAGGGTTAGGGAATGAGAGGGAGAGAGGGTTAGGGAATGAGAGGGAGAGAGGGTTGGGGAATGACAGAGAGGGTATGAGAGGGAGGGATGGGGAAAGAGAGAGAGGGATGGGGAATGAGAGAGAGGGAGGGATGGGGAATGAGAGAGAGGGAGGGATGGGAAATGGGAGAGAGGGAGGGGGGAGGGATGGGGAATGAGCGAGAGAGAGGGGGCAGGGATGGGGAATGAGAGAGAGAGGGGGAGGGATGGGGAGAGAGAGAGGGGGAGGGATGGGGAATGAGAGAGCGAAGGGGAGGGATGGAGAAAGAGGGAGGGATAAGGGATGAGAGAGAGGGGGATGAGGGAATGGGAGAGGGATAGGGAATATGAATGAGAGGGAAGGATGGGGAATGAAAGGGAGGGATGGGAATGAGAGGAAGGGCTGGGGAAAGAGAGGGATATGGAATGGGAATGACAGGGAATGAGGGAGGAATGGGTTATGAGAGAGAGGGGGGATGGGGAATGAGAGAGATGGAGAGGGGGGGTAGGGAATGAGAGGGAGAAGGATGGGGAATGAGAGGGAGAAGGGGAGGGATGGGGAATGAGAGGGTGAAGGGGAGGGATGGGGAATATGAGAGAGGGAGGGGGGGGTGAGAGAGAGAGGAGGGGTGGAGAATGGGAGAGAGAGGGAGAGATTGTGATCAAGAGCTAGGGAATGAGAGGGAGGAATAGGAAATGAGCAGAAGGATAGGGAGAGAGGGTTAGGGAATGAGAGGGAGAGAGGGTTGGGGAATGACAGAGAGGGTATGAGAGGGAGGGATGGGGAAAGAGAGAGAGGGATGGGGAATGAGAGAGAGGGAGGGATGGGGAATGGGAGAGAGGGAGGGGGGAGGGATGGGGAATGAGCGAGAGAGAGGGGGCAGGGATGGGGAATGAGAGAGAGAGGGGGAGGGATGGGGAATGAGAGAGCGAAGGGGAGGGATGGGGAATGAGAGGGGGAGGGATGGGGAATGAGAGAGGGAGGGATGGAATGAGAGAGAGAAGGGGAGGGAGAGATTGTGATCAAGAGCTAGGGAATTAGAGGGAGAGAGGGTTGGGGAATGAGAGAGGGGGGGGAATGGGAGAGCGAAGGGGAGGGATGGGGAATGAGAGAGAGTGGGGAGGGATGGGGAATGAGAGAGCGAAGGGAGAGATTGTGATCAAGAGCTAGGGAATGAGAGGGAGAGAGGGCGGGGAATGAGAGAGGGCGGGGAATGAGGGAGGGCGGGGATATGGGGATGAGAGGGGGGTGGAGGGATAGGGGATGAGAGGGGGGAGGGATATGGGGATGAGAGGGGGGTGGAGGGATATGGGGATGGGAGGGGGGAGGGATAGGGGAGGAGAAAGGGGATATGGTGATGAGAGGGGGAGGGATATGGGGATGGGAGGGATAGAGGAGGAGAGGGGGAGGGATAGGGGATGACTAGAGAGAGATGGATATGGATGATTGGAGAGAGGATGGGGAAAGAGAGAGGGAGGGATGGGGAATGAGAGAGCGAAGGGGAGGGATGGGGAATGAGAAGGGGAGGGAGGGATGGGGAATGAGAGAGAGAGGGGGGAGGGATGGAATGAGAGAGAGAAGGGGAGGGAGGGGTGGGGAATGGGAGGGAGAGATTGGGATCAAGAGCTAGGGAATGAGAGGGAGAGGGTTGGGGAATGGGAGGGAGAGATTGGGATCAAGAGCTAGGGAATGAGAGGGAGAGGGTTGGGGAATGAGAGGGGGGTGGAGGGATAGGGGATGAGGGATATGGGGATGTGAGGGGGGAGGGATAGGGGGGGATATGGTAATGAGAGGGGGAGGAGGGATAGGGGAGCGATATGGGGATGAGAGGGGGTGGAGGGATATGGGGATGTGAGGGGGAGGGATATGGGGATGAGAGGGCAGAGGGATAGGGGATATGGTGATGAGAGGGGGAGGGATAGGGGATGAGAGGGGATGACTAGAGAGAGATGGATATGGATGATTGGAGAAAGGGGGATAGGGAATGGATTGAGAGAGGGAGTAGTTTGACAGAGTGTGATTTTCGGGCCCTGCCTGCAGTATCACCACAGTCCCTGGTCTGTTCCTCCCTCCCATTCACAAATCAGTGAGTCTCACTCGATTGGTCAGGAGCTGATGAGTGTTTGGGGACTACATTCTACTCAGACAGGAAGAGAGAGAACAGGAGTGAGAGAACAGCCCTAGGGTCTAGACCGCAGTCATTCACAACTCCCTCTCTCATGTCCTCAATCTATCCCTACCTCTTTATCCTTCTCCCTTTCTCTTTTTCTCTCCCTCCCTAGACCTCAGTCACTACTCTCTCTGTCTCTCTCTGTGTGTGTGAGAGAGGGATAGGGGATGAGAGGGGAGAGGGGATGACTAGAGAGAGATGGATATGATTGATTGGGGATAGGGAATGGATTGAGAGAGGGAGTAGTTTGACAGAGTGTGATTTTCGGGCCCTGCCTGCAGTATCGCCACAGTCCCTGGTCTGTTCCTCCCTCCCATTCACACACAGACACAGACACTTGTTTATATCTTCCCACTGTCTGTCAGGGGCTTGTGCTGCTCACAGGCCTACGTTACCTAGCAACTGCAGTAGCAGCCTCACAAACAGCGTTGTCTGTGTGGTCTGTGTGTGTCTCGACTGTTAGCAAGCAAGGCACATGCATCCCTCAGAGAGCTCTCTGCCTGCCAGGGTGGTGTCCTTTGTGCTGCTGGCTGCCTTGTGTGGCTCTCTGGGTAATGTCACAGTCAAAGGAGTGGATCTATTTTCCTCTTTGCCACACACACACACACACACACACACATGCATGCACTCTCACACACAGACACAGACACAAAACAGAAACACCACACACACCTCCTCCTTGCCACACATGCTCCCAAATGTACCTACCTTACAGTTCCTTTTGTCTGCCCTCTGCTCCCCCGGCGGGCTCTATACCAGTCTACCTGTCAGTCTGTCAGTCCTTTGAGAGGCCCTCTGTGTGCCATGTGCGCTGTCTGTTTTTTTGTGGTTGTGAAAGGGATTGGATGTCAGATGGGGCTGCTCTCTGTAGATGTGAAGGGTTATTTAGGTCTAGTCTGGTGGGTTTGTTGATGCTTGTGTGTTGAAATCAGTTCGCATGCTGTGTTTGCTACAGTTATCTACAGGAGAGCTGCTCTGACTTGGTTGATGCTGTTTGCCCACACCCACCTCAACATGGTGGTTTGATGTTTAGTGGTGGCTTGCAGTCTATCTCCTCACCTTCCAAGGTCCCTGTTCTTTGACCTTCTTCTCCAATGGCTTTGAGAAGTAGGCGAGTAAAGAATCACAATGAATCGAGGAAAGCTTAATTGAGAAAAAGCCAATGGGATTCCAGTATATTTTGATCACTTCCTGTGTCACCCTCTGCGTGGTTCCAGATATAGCTAGATGTTATTGTTGTGTAGGATATTTTCTCTGCAGAAATTCCAAATTTCAACAATTAGGCCCAGGGGACTGCAACATTGCACTGCATGACATCTGGTCTGTGAGTCCTACCATCTCTCATGACATCTGGTCTGGGAGTCCTACCATCTCTCATGGCATCTGGTCTGGGAGTCCTACCATCTCTCATGGCATCTGGTCTGTGAGTCCTACCATCTCTCATGGCATCTGGTCTGTGAGTCCTACCATCTCTCATGACATCTGGTCTGCGAGTCCTACCATCTCTCATGGCATCTGGTCTGTGAGTCCTACCATCTCTCATGACATCTGGTCTGTGAGTCCTACCATCTCTCATGACATCTGGTCTGTGAGTCCTACCATCTCTCATGACATCTGGTCTGTGAGTCCTACCATCTCTCATGGCATCTGGTCTGTGAGTCCTACCATCTCGCATGGCATCTGGTCTGTCAGTCCTACCATCTCTCAAGGCATCTGGTCTGTGAGTCCTACTATCTCTCATGGCATCTGGTCTGTGAGTCCTACCATCTCTCATGGCATCTGGTCTGTGAGTCCTACCATCTCGCATGGCATCTGGTCTGTGAGTCCTACCATCTCTCATGGCATCTGGTCTGTCAGTCCTACCATCTCTCATGACATCTGGTCTGTGAGTCCTACCATCTCTCATGGCATCTGGTCTGTGAGTCCTACCATCTCTCATGACATCTGGTCTGTGAGTCCTACCATCTCTCATGGCATCTGGTCTGTCAGTCCTACCATCTCTCATGACATCTGGTCTGTGAGTCCTACCATCTCTCATGGCATCTGGTCTGTGAGTCCTACCATCTCTCATGACATCTGGTCTGTGAGTCCTACCATCTCTCATGGCATCTGGTCTGTCAGTCCTACCATCTCTCATGGCATCTGGTCTGTGAGTCCTACCATCTCTCATGACATCTGGTCTGTGAGTCCTACCATCTCTCATGACATCTGGTCTGTGAGTCCTACCATCTCTCATGGCATCTGGTCTGGGAGTCCTACCATCTCTCATGGCATCTGGTCTGGGAGTCCTACCATCTCTCATGACATCTGGTCTGTGAGTCCTACCATCTCTCATGACATCTGGTCTGTGAGTCCTACCATCTCTCATGGCATCTGGTCTGTGAGTCCTACCATCTCGCATGGCATCTGGTCTGTCAGTCCTACCATCTCTCAAGGCATCTGGTCTGTGAGTCCTACTATCTCTCATGGCATCTGGTCTGTGAGTCCTACCATCTCTCATGGCATCTGGTCTGTGAGTCCTACCATCTCGCATGGCATCTGGTCTGTGAGTCCTACCATCTCTCATGGCATCTGGTCTGTCAGTCCTACCATCTCTCATGACATCTGGTCTGTGAGTCCTACCATCTCTCATGGCATCTGGTCTGTGAGTCCTACCATCTCTCATGACATCTGGTCTGTGAGTCCTACCATCTCTCATGGCATCTGGTCTGTCAGTCCTACCATCTCTCATGACATCTGGTCTGTGAGTCCTACCATCTCTCATGGCATCTGGTCTGTGAGTCCTACCATCTCTCATGACATCTGGTCTGTGAGTCCTACCATCTCTCATGGCATCTGGTCTGTGAGTCCTACCATCTCTCATGGCATCTGGTCTGTGAGTCCTACCATCTCTCATGACATCTGGTCTGTGAGTCCTACCATCTCTCATGACATCTGGTCTGTGAGTCCTACCATGTCTCATGGCATCTGGTCTGGGAGTCCTACCATCTCTCATGGCATCTGGTCTGGGAGTCCTACCATCTCTCATGACATCTGGTCTGTGAGTCCTACCATCTCTCATGACATCTGGTCTGTGAGTCCTACCATCTCTCATGGCATCTGGTCTGTGAGTCCTACCATCTCTCATGACATCTGGTCTGGGAGTCCTACCATCTCTCATGGCATCTGGTCTGTGAGTCCTACCATCTCTCATGACATCTGGTCTGGGAGTCCTACCATCTCTCATGACATCTGGTCTGGGAGTCCTACCATCTCTCATGACATCTGGTCTGTGAGTCCTACCATCTCTCATGGCATCTGGTCTGCATGGTCCCCAGTCTCTTCCTACAGCCACATGGTCCCTATGTGGTTGGTGTTGTATTACAGTCTTATATTAAGCCTGGAATAGTCACATGCATCACACTTCCTCCCCAAGCTAGCCTGGTGATGAGGTTAGGCCTGGAATAGTCTACACCTGAACTGGACCATCAGTCAGTACGGTCTAGATGGCTTGGCTTCCGTTTAGTGATGTCACACACATTGTTTTTTTTTTACACGCTACACGACTTCAGGATGATTTCATCCCATATCAGTCACATCCCCCCACCCCATCATGGAGAGACTCGTCCCCCCCTGCTATCCACTCAGTTATTTAGCTAATGGTCTGCTTTGCGCTGTGTGGTGGTGTGCACTCATGAATCAAGGCTTCTTTACATGCCTGAGCAAGGCTGGCTGGCTGGAGGTATTTGTCTTCCCGTCGTTGGAAAGTGTGTAAGTCAGAGTTGTTTTACTGGACTGGGTGAATTTCCTCCTCCCTAAGCAGAGGCCAATCCATCTCCATTGTGTGCAAGTCTAGTTTTAAGTCTCTTAGTAAATGCAGTCATGTCACTCGACTGACTGCATCACAGGCTGTAAATATATGTTTAAAGTGGGCATGCTTGCTTTTTGGTAAATTAACTTTAAGAGTCTGGCTACTACTTTAATTTGTTTTATATCAATGTATAATGCTGAGTTGCTTTGTCTTTTGACTCTGTGCCAGTTTCACAATTGTTACTATGGGTTGAGGTAACCAACTGAGTTTGGTGCCACAGCTTCCTGTCTCACATGAAAACAAACTCCTGTCTAAAATACTCCCTCTCAACCAGGCTTGTCCTCTTTCTGTCCTGTCTCTCAGGTCAGAAGACCTGTCTCCACCTCCATGGCATCTTCCCCTACCTCTATGTGCCCTACGATGGCTACGGGCAGCAGGCGGAGAGCTACCTGCGTCAGGTGGCCTTCAGCATCGACAGGGCCCTCAATGTGTCCATGGGAAACCCCTCCTCTAACACGCAGCACGTCTTCAAGGTGGCACTGGTCTCCGGCATGTAAGTACCTGCTCCCTCTCTTTTAGACATCACTGTTCTTTAGTAGGGTCACTCACTACATAGCAGAGGCTCTTTCTCAATGAGTTTCTCGATTCCTCCCATCCTCATTCCACATTGGAGTATATGGCCCAATGTTCCTCCCCTTAGCCATTCTCCTCCCTATGGGTTTTGAGTGGGAGGCAAAGACATGAGAAATCAAGAAAAGACTAATTGAGAAAGTGCCAGAGTTTAGTCTAGAGGCTGACAGCGTCAATGTTAGAAGGTGAATGATAGGTCAAGTCCATAATGGGGTATGGTGATGTTTTCCCAGGAGATTTGTCTGACGCCGGTCTCTCCCTCTCTCCACAGGCCTTTTTATGGATACCATGCCAAAGAGAAGACGTTTATGAAGATCTATCTGTACAATCCTCAGATGGTCAAAAGGTGAGGAGGGGGTTCTACTGGTTTTGCCTTAGCTGGTGCTTCTCACTGGTCTGTGTTTTGGTTTGAGCTGTAATGGCCTGTCTTAACATTGATCCTGGGTTTCTTTTGTTGGAGAGTGGTATTGTCTCTCTCTGACTGCTCACGACTAGGATGTTGATATTGATTATAGGCTTATATAGTACAGAGCACTCGTGTGTGTGTGTGTGTGTGTGTGTGTGTGTGTGTGTGTGTGTGTGTGTGTGTGTGTGTGTGTGTGTGTGTGTGTGTGTGTGTGTGTGTGTGTGTGTGTGTGTGTGTGTGTGTGTGAGGGAGAGAGTCCTAAAAACAAGGTTCAAAGTTCAGTAGCACCCCTGAACCCACAGGTTCAGAGAAATGGAGAGAGGGACTGAGAGGTAAGAGGGACAGAGAGAGAGGGGGACTTATTCTGAGGGGGGAGGAGAGGGAGACAGGGAATGATTCTGATGGTGGAGAGAGAGGGAGACTAACTGCCACACTGTCTGCTCCTCAGCCTGACTTGAGTGTTTATGAGCCGATGTCTGGAGCCCCTGTCTCGTTTCAGATCAGTCACTCGGTGGTAAACTGTCACATTGGCCTACGTTATTATTATAGGACAGACAAAGACTGGGGCTGGGGCTGATGACGTGGCAAATGTCAGCGTGGTACTCACAGCTTGTCCCGTGAATTAATCCTAAAACTAAGGATTAGCTGATAACTGCGAAAACAAACATTCTGGATAATATAGAGAACCTTGAACTATTTATTGATCAGCATTTTGATATGCTCGAAAAACAATCCGATACATCGAAGCGAACAAGAGAAGACCTTTACTCGAGCTCTGCGAGCGAAACTGAAGGGAATTGTAAAATTCCAAATGTAACATTGGAGGGGAGTGTTTTTATAACTATGTCTCCAGAAGATAGAGCATTGCTTACAAGCACGAGAGAGCAGTAAAAAAAAAAGGATATATTGCCTGGGCAACTGGGGGAGGTTGAGGCCTTAAAAACAGGAATTGATTACAGTAATAAAATGATGGAAGATATACGAGCGGAAAATAAGATATTGAAAACTACTGTGGACTCTATGGAGAGGCTACGGTATGATAATCAATCAATGAAAGCCAAATTACTTGATCTAAAGTGCAGAAGTATGAAGAATAATATTGTTATAATGGGAATAAAGGAGAATGGAAATGGAAACTCAGTCAACAGAGGAAAAAGTCAAGTTTTTTTATAAAACGTAATCTCAAGATACAATTGATTTTCAAAGGGCTCACCGTTTCGGTGCCAGAGGGGAGGGAAGGCCCTGTCCGATAGTAGCTATGCTAATTTACAAAAAAGGAAGATTGCCTTGCTACAACAGGGTAGGGAGGTGAAGAACACCCCGTTCTCTATTAATGAACAATTTCCCCATGAAATAATGGAGAGATGACGTTCCCTGTACTCCACTTTCAAATGGCTCCGAGCAGAGAAGCAGAAAGTTCATCTAGTGGTCGATAAATTGTACGGAAACAACTAACTGTTCAAGGACTTGAACACAACGTGGCTGTGAGTGATACCTACATCCTGCAGAAGTAGTTCCGATACACATTTGCCCCCGCATTACAATTATGGATATATATATATTTTTTTATATTTAAAAAAAAATGTATGCATGATATTAAAAAAGAAATGTATACAGTACAGAACCGTAGACTATGTGGACTTAAAATAAGGTTGGACTTTTGGGAATGTGAAACGGGTAAGATGGACTTATCCTTTTTTAATTTAGGCAATACCGAACTTTGTACTATATGGACTTAAAATCAGGTTTTGATTTAGGGGAAGATGGGTAAGGCTTTACATTTAAATAAAATAGCAACATTATTTTTTAGATGATATGGCCTAATTGTAGAGATGGGGGTATATTATGACTTAAAAGCTGTTAGATAGTGCGACCCTTTTTGGCGGATGTGAATCGGAACAAATAGAATTGAAGATAAAACGTAATAAATATGAATTGATCTAATGTATGGCTAGGATAAAGTATTACAGAATTTAAAACCTGTCTAGGTTCTCTACGGGAGTGAGCCTATACAATCCTAAAGTAATTGGTATTATTGTCCTTTTACATTTAAAAAATACATCTCAATATTAAAAATGTGAAGGACCTATTATTGTTCCGATACACACCGGAAAAGGGATTGGGTATTGTCAACAGGGTTGTTGTCTCTATTAGTGTGCGGCTGACTGGTTAACACTGGGTTAAACTGATTAAAGTTAACGGTAGAGCCGACATATTTAACTGGCTTATGGTAGCACTTCTCTAAGCGATAAGGGTATTTAATTTTTTTATATGAGCTATTTATGCTACCCTTATATTCTTGATTCTAATGATATTGGCTCTATCTAGCTATATATATATATATGTATATATATATATATATACATACAGTGGGGAGAAGAAGTATTTGATACACTGCCGATTTTGCAGGTTTTCCTACTTAAAGCATGTAGAGGTCTGTCATTTTTATCATAGGTACACTTCAACTGTGAGAGACGGAATCTAAAACAAAAATCCAGAAAATCACATTGTATGATTTTTAAGTAATTAATTTGCATTTTATTGCATGACATAAGTATTTGATACATCAGAAAAGCAGAACTTAATATTTAGTACAGAAACCTTTGTTTGCAATTACAGAGATCATACGTTTCCTGTAGTTCTTGACCAGGTTTGCACACACTGCAGCAGGGATTTTGGCCCACTCCTCCATACAGACCTTCAGGTTTCGGGGCTGTCGCTGGGCAATACGGACTTTCAGTCAATACGGACTACTGTATTCTTAACCTTGCAAATATTATGGTACAGCTATATGGACACTTAATCATCATAGTGTTTTTTGATGGTAAGTTTACATACAATGGTTGAGGTAAGTATAATTGAAACTTGGTTATGATTATGGTGGGGAACTAAGTATAGCCAGTTACAATTGTAATGGCTAAGCAGATTGTTAAAAAAATATACATTTTTACCTGGCTAAAATAGAAAGAGTTGGGTTGGGGAGAAAAGATAAGCCATTCTAGTTAAATTTGTCTTTTGTTTCTGTTAGTCTTTAGTGACATGGATAGAAGTACAGTCTGCTGTCATTCTGATCTAAGAATATTACTCCTGCTTATTATGAAGAAAAAATACATCTGTTTAACTTTGTAAACTAAAAGGTGTGTTTAGAATTATTTTTGTTGTATTAATGCTATTTAATCTCTCCTCATACTAATATTATTCTGTTTGTCCTGTGGGTACCTTTGCCACTGTTCCACCCCTTGTGTATTGCGCTGTCATGGTGTATTTGCCACACATTTGTGGCCTGCTGGAGGTCATTTTGCAGGGCTCTGGCAGTGAACCTCCTTGCACAAAGGCGGAGGTAGCGGTCCTGCTGCTGGGTTGTTGCCCTCCTACGGCCTCCTCCACGTCTCCTGGTAGTGCCTCCATGCTCTGGACACTACGCTGACAGACACAGCAAACCTTTTTGCCACAGCTCGCATTGATGTGCCATCCTGGATGAACTGCACTACCTGAGCCACTTGTGTGGGTTGTAGACTCCGTCTCATGCTACCACTAGAGTGAAAGCACCGCCAGCATTCAAAAGTGACCAAAACATCAGCCAGGAAGCATAGGAACTGACAAGTGGTCTGTGGTCACCACCTGCAGAACCATTCCTTTATTGGGGGTGTCTTGCTAATTGCCTATAATTTCCACCTTTTGTTCATTCCATTTGCACAACAGCATGTGAAATTTATTGTCAGTGTTGCTTCCCAAGTGGACAGTTTGATTTCACAGAAGTGTGATTGACTTGGAGTTACATTGTGTTGTTAAAGTGTTCCCTTTATTTTTTTGAGCAGTGTATATATGCCTGGATTACTTTAATTTTGGTGAATCTCTTATACAATGGGTTAACGTACAGCAAACCCAGGGTTAAAATAGGAAATAATGGTTACTTCTCAGAAAGTATTAAGAGTTTAAGAAGAGTAAGACGAGGCTGTCCGTTGTCTCCATTTCTATTTATTATGGCCATCGGAATGCTAGCTATTAAAATGAGATCCAACAACAACATCAAGGGGTTAGAAATCCAGGGGTTAAAAATGAAAGTGTCAATGTATGCCGATGACTAAAGTTTTTTCTTAAATCCACAATCTGGATCCCTGCACAGTCTCATTTAAGATGTTGATCACTTTTCTAACCTCTTTGGACTAAAACCTAATTACCATATGAAGTATTTGATAATTAAAAAGACACAATGTTTACAGTGCCTTATATTTAACCAATAAAATGAGTGGATGGGGGAGTAGACATACTTGATATTCATATCTCAAAAAATATAAATACATTTTCCCACAACCAATTTCAATAGAAGGTTTGCAAAAATAGATAAGATTCGCAACCATGGAGAGCTAAATACTTGCTTATTTATGGAAAAATCACATTTGATTAACGATTTGGTCCTATAACAGTTGACTTACTTAGTATGATATGAGCAAAAACTTTCACTTTATTTGGAATGCTAAGCCAGGGAAAATTTAAATGTGCTTATTTATATAATGAATGTGAGTTTGGGGGACTCAAATTATTAAATATTAAAGCATTAAACCTCACACTAAAAGCTTCACTCATAAATAAATTATACTTGAACCCAAAATGTTTTTCCAGTAGATTATTAAAAGTTCATCCTTTGTTCAAAAATAGCCTTTTTGCCTTTATACAGATTACAACTTCTCATTTCCGACTAATTGGAAATTAAACTTCGTTTAAAGCGTCGCCCTTTCTTAAACAAACCATACAAAGCTCATTACAATTAAAATGTTATCCTCCAGAAAAGATAGAACAAACATTATGGTTAAACTCAAATATACTGATTGATAAAATAAAAATCTTTATGGACATTTTCTTTTAAATGGTATATTTATTAGTGATATTATGAATAGAAACGGTGGAGTTGTCACATATGCAGCTATCGCAAATATATGAGAATGTCTGCTCAATCCAGAGTTACAACCAATTGATTGCAGCATTACCACATAAATGGAGGAGGCAAGTGGAAGAGAGAGACGGTAGGGAAATTGTCCGCCATATATTAAAGATACAAATTGGCTGAAAAGGATTGGCTTAAATCGAAAAATATACCAGTTTCATTTGAGGACAAAAATATTGACAGCTGCGCCATACAGGTTGCAAAATAAATAGAAAGAGATTTTTGATGTACCGATTCCATGGCGTATGAACTGACAAAAAAACAACACTTCATTCAACACTAAATACATTTTTAAAATGTAAATTATTATTCAAAGGTCTTGCCACCAAAAGAATGCTATACAGTGCCTTTTTGAAAGTATTCAGACCCCTTGACTTTTCCACATTTTGATATATTACAGCCTTATTCTAAAATTGATTAAAATCAACACTCAAGACCCCATAATGACAAAGCAAAAACAGGTTTTTAGAAATTTTTGCAAAGTTATTGAAATTAAAAAGCTGAAATATCACATTTTCATAAGTATTCAGACCCTTTACTCTACTTTGTTGAAGCACACTTTGGCAGCGATTACAGCATTGAGTCTTCTTGGGTAGGACGCTACAATCTTGGCACACCTGTATTTGGGGAGTTCTATTCTTCTCTGCAGATCCTCTCAAGCTGGATGGGGAGTGTCGCTGCACAGCTATTTTCAAGTCTCCAGAGTTGTTCGATCGGATTCAAGTCCGGGCTCTGGCTGGGCCACTCAAGGACATTCAGAGACTTGTCCTGAAGCCACTCCTGCTTTGTCTTGGCTGTGTGCTTAGTGTTGTTGTCTTGTTGGAAGGTGAACCTTAACCCCAGTCTGAGGTCCTGAGCACTCTGGAGCAGGTTTTCAGGATCCCTCTGTACTTTGCGCCGTTCAGCTTTCCCTCAATCCTGACTAGTCTCCCCGTCCCTGCCGCTGAAAAACATCCACACAGCATGATGCTGCCACCACCATGCTTCACCGTAGGGATGGTGCCAGGCTTCCTCCAGACATGACACTTGGCATTCAGGCCAAAGAGTTCAATTTTGGTTTCATCAGACCAGAGAATCTTGTTTCTCATGGTCAGAGTCCTTTAGGTGTCTTTTGGCAAACTCCAAGCGGGCTGTCATGTGCCTTTTACTGAGGAGTGTCTTCCGTCTGGCCACTCTACCATAAAGGCCTTGGTGGAGTGCTGCAGAGGTGGACTCCAATCAAGTTGTAGAAACATCAAGGATGATCAATGGAAACAGGATGTACCTAAGCTCAATTTCGAGTCTCGAAGCAAAGGGTCTGAATACTTGTGTAAATAAGGTATTTATGTTTTCACTTTGTCATTATGGGGTAGTGTGTGTAGATTGAGGAGGATAAATATGAATTAAATCCATTTTAGAATAAGGCTTTAATGTAACAAAATGTGGAAAAAGTCAAGGGGTCTGAATACTTTCCGAATGCACTGTATGGGGCATGCAACATACTCAGCTCTGTAGATTTTGCTGCGAAGAGACAATCACTAGATCATTAATTCTGGTATTGCCCCTATGTAGCTTGTTTCTGGTCACAGGTTTAGGAATGGTTAAAAAAAATCACAACATTCACTTAAAATCAACCTTACAAATAGCAGTGTTGGGTGATTTTGGAAAGCTGTAGTCAAGCAATAAATATAATAATACTCGGAGGAAAGGTTTGTCTTTAGCTCACAATCTGTGGATACTATGCGATTTGAAAGGTTAAAAATGTATGGACAACAGCACAATTGAAAAATATATGGTACATTGTGATAGGTGGGGTGGGATTAAATACAGTTGAAGTCGGAAGTTTACATACACTTAGGTTGGAGTCGTTAACTTGTTTTTCAACCACTCCACAAATTTATTGTTAACAAACTATAGTTTTGGCAAGTCGGTTAGGACATCTACTTTGTGCATGACAAAAGTAATTTTTCCAACAATTGTTTACAGACAGATTATTTCACTTATAATTCACTGTATCACAATTCCAGTGGGTCAGAAGTTTACATACACTAAATTGACTGTGCCTTTAAACAGCTTGGAAAATTCCAGAAAATGATGTTATGGCTTTAGAAGCTTTTGATAGGCTAATTGGCATCATTTGAGTCAATTTGAGGTGTACCTGTGGATGCATTTCAAGGCCAACCTTCAAACTCAGTGCCTCTTTGCTTGACATCATGGGAAAATCAAAATAAATCAGTCAAGACCTCAGAAAAACAATTGTGGACCTCCACAAGTCTGGTTCATCCTTGGGAGCAATTTCCAAACGCCTGAAGGTACCACGTTCATCTGTACAAACAATAGTACGCAAGTATAAACACCATGGGACCACGCAGCCGTTATACCGCTCAGGAAGGAGGCGCGTTCTGTCTCCTAGAAATGAACGTACTTTGGTGCGAAAAGTGCAAATCAATCCCAGAACAACAGCAAAGGACCCTGTGAAGATGCTGGAGGAAGCAGGTACAAAAGTATCTATATACACAGTAAAACGAGTCCTATATCGACATAACCGGAAAGGCCGCTCAGCAAGGAAGAAGCCACTGCTCCAAAACCGCCATAAAAAAGCCAGACTACGGTTTGTAACTGCACATGGGGACAAAGATTGTACTTTTTGGAGAAATATCCTCTGGTCTGATGAAACAAAAATAGAACTGTTTGGCCATAATGACCATAATTATGTTTTGAGGAAAAAGGGAGATGCTTGCAAGTCGAAGAACACCATCCCAACTGTGAAGCACGGGGTGGCAGCATCATGTTGTGGGGGTGCTTTGCTGCAGGAGGGACTGGTGCACTTCACAAAATAGATGGCATCATGAGGCAGGAAAATTATGTGGATATATTGAAGCAACATCTCAAGACATCAGTCAGGAAGTTAAAGCTTGGTTCCAAATGAACAATGACCCCAAGCATACTTCTAAAGTTGTGGCAAAATGGCTTAAGGACAACAAAGTCGAGGTATTGGAGTGGCCATCATAAAGCCCTGACCTCAATCCTATAGAAGATGTGTGGTCCGAACTGAAAAAGCATGTGTGAGCAAGGAGGCCTACAAACCTGACTCAGTTACACCAGCTCTGTCAGGAGGAATGGGCCAAAATTCACCCAACTTATTGTGGGAAGCTTGTGGATGGCTACCTGATACATTTCACCCATGTTAAACAATTAAGGCAATGCTACCAAATACCAATTGAGTGTATGTAAACTTCTGACCCAGTGGGAATGTGATGAAAGAAATAAAAGCTGAAATAAATAATTCTCTCTGCTATTAATCTGACATTTCACATTCTAAATTAAAATAAAGTGGTGACCTTAACTGGCCTAAAACTGAATTTTTACTTGGATTAAATGTAAGGAATTTTGAAAAACTGAGTTTAAATGTATTTGGCTAAGGTGTATGTAAACTTCCGACTCCAACTATAGCTTATGTTCGATAATGTATTACTGTTATGTTCGGTAATGTATTATTGTTTTGTTCAGGAATGTATTATTGTTATGTTCGGTAATGTATTATTGTTATGTTCAGTAATGTATTATTGTTTTGGTTCGGTAATGTATTATTGTTATGTTCGGTAATGTATTATTGTTATGTTCGGTAATGTATTATTGTTATGTTCGGTAATGTATTATTGTTATGTTCAGTAATGTATTATTGTTATGTTCGGTAATGTATTATTGTTATGTTCGGTAATGTATTATTGTTATGTTCAGTAATGTATTATTGTTATGTTCAGTAATGTATTATTGTTATGTTCGGTAATGTATTATTGTTATGTTCAGTAATGTATTATTGTTATGTTCAGTAATGTATTATTGTTATGTTCAGTAATGTATTATTGTTATGTTCGGTAATGTATTATTGTTATGTTCAGTAATGTATTATTGTTATGTTCAGTAATGTATTATTGTTATGTTCAGTAATGTATTATTGTTATGTTCGGTAATGTATTATTGTTATGTTCAGTAATGCATTATTGTTATGTGATTACTGTATATCAATCAAATTTATAAAGCCCTTTTTACATCAGCAGAATTCACAAAGGGCTATACAGAAAGTCAGCATTAAGCCCCAAACAGCAAGCAATGCAGATGTATGTAAAATGTATATGTTGCAGAAAAGATGTAAAACAAAAAAATATGTATCCTCCTAAGAGGAGGGCGGGTAATTTCTTTTGCGTATTGTCACAGTAGGGCTGGGCCATAGGGCCTAAAACTCTATTTCAATGTGTTTTCTCTAAATAAGCTGTGTTGCACAATTTAAAGGTCAAGTACACTGCATTTAAGACAGTCAGCAGTACTATATTGAATTCAGAGCTTGTGGAATTATACCTAGGCTGAATATATGCCTTCCACAACCATAAAACCCACTAATAATTACATTATTTCATCCAAATAGTTGTACCTGCTTTTTTTGCGATAATAACTGATTATCTAGCTTTCAGGTCTGTCTATAACAATGCCAGTTATGTTACAAATGTAACCAGAACCATGCATATTTCACATTCATTAATAATGTAGCAGACACCGGTGTCATAAACTCTAAAGCCCACGCGCTAGTGTGTAGCCAGCTAATATTTGTATTTTAATCCAATTTGGATCTAGGTATAATTTCACAAGCTCTGAATTCAGCTAAAACGCAAAACAGTTGAATTGTTATGAACACACCCTTCTGTCCTTGTCCAACTGTTTGAACATAATGCTAGCCTGTCCACTTAGTTCACATGTTGAAATCAAGTGGCCTACCTTATTTCTCAGAATAAAAACAAATGGCCAATTCTTTATATAATTGTTTTATGCTTTTTGCACATTTTTAAAACACACTAAACAGCTAGTATAACTAACTTTGTTTGACTAAAATGTTGCTAGCTATACGTGGTAGCGTAAAGCGCGCGACAAACAGCATTCATTTTCCAGAATTAATGTTCATTGGTACATCCGTTTTAGTAATGTCTGCTCTGCTTGAAATTTGAGGAGTTGAAACATAAACAGGGTATGGTTCAAAAGGTTAACTTATCCTCTATTACAGTAAAATAATATATCCATGTGTTTCGGTGTCCGTATGACCGATTTCTGTTGGACCAAACCTCAAATGCAAATAGAGGGTTGAAACCGTTTGTCAGAGCGGAAGAAGTGATCTCATCTTTGTTGTTGTGAGTGGTGGGAAGAGGGGCTTGGACACAGCGCCAAAATCTGTCCAAAATAAGCCCAATGCATTTCTATGCACTTATTTTTAACCTTAACACGTCGCCTGCCTTTGGGACAACGACTCCCTTTGTTAGGGCGGCAACATGAGCATTTTTTCATTAAATACAGATATCTGGTGTAAATGGGAAGGTGCAACATGAGAACAAGCGGACATAAACGCTCATAAAAACGAAACATACAACAAACCTCGATTCTGCGATTCAGGCATTTGGAATGTCGCGCAAAACATAAAATCAAAATAATCAAATTAATTGTATGTATTCCCCAGCCCTATGTCACGTTATCGTTCCAGCAACTAGGTCTACAAGGTGAATGAGATTTGAATGGGGTTTTGAATTGAAAGCATATTAGCTCCTGAATGAAAGAATCTCTGGCTCAATCTCTTGTTTATTTTGTTGTGGATTTTGGAACACATTGCTTTTTTACATACGCAAAGTAAATGTCTGTGAATAGCAGCCAAAATATATATCTAATCGGGTGTGTGTGGTTCCAGGGTGTGTGAGCTGTTACAAGGAGGTGCTGTGATGAACAAGAGCTACCAACCCCACGAGGCTCACATTCCTTACCTGCTGCAGCTATTTATCGACTACAACCTGTACGGCATGAACATGGTCAACCTGGGAGCCGTCAAGTTCCGCCGGAGCCAGCAGCGCGAAGGTAAGGGACGCTCTGGGGGTACACATCTAGGATCAGTTTCCCCTCCCCCAATCATAACCTAAACAATTAGTGGGGGTGCTACTGAGATTTACACTTTTTCTCTTGTAATTCTTCTGCATCTTCTTGAATGTGTGTGGGTGCGGGGGGGGGCAGTCTGAGGGAGGGAGGAAAGAAGGAAGGGTTGAGTGTAAAGGTCTAGCATCCTACTCTGAAGTTCATGACTTTGTGTGGGGGCGGGCTTTTTAATGCAGTTATTGATATTACTGTTGACTGTTAGTGTTAGATGTGGTTTATATTACTGTCGACCAGGGGTTGGAACCGGTTCATGGAACAGAACCATAAAACAAAAATTAACGAAAATGTTTAAGGAAAAGAATCAGAACCGGGAGCGGAAAGGTTATTTTACCCAAGGGGAAATGCTTAGTAATAGGGATGTAAACAAATGTGTTTACTAAATGAGAGAAATTTGTGTGTATGGAACATTTCTGGGATCTTTTATTTCAGTTAAAACATGAGCTGGCGCACACCCAAAGAAATGTATTTTATGTAGAGGTGCTGACTAACGGCGAATTAACTATAAGCTATAAAAAGAGTCGCACACTATAAATGTATTGGGTAAATCGCCAACATTTCGGGAGGGATTTACCCAATAAATTACTGGAAGTGTGTGTGTGATATATATATGTGTGTGTGACTCTCTTTATCTTTTATTTCAGCTAATGAAACATGGGACCAACACTTTACACGTTTATATTTTCGTTCAGTATAACAAAAATGTACAATAAAAATAATCAGAGCATTAAAAAACAACAGAAAGTAACAATATAAACCGGTACTTTTTTGGGTTCGAACCGGTTGTTTTTTAGCTGGTCAGAACAGTGGAAACGGACCAAAAGAGTTATGGTTCTGTTCAGAACGAAACAATTTTAAATTAATTTCGGTTTCAACTCATGCTGTTGACTGTTGGTGTTACACGGAACCCAAACCGGCTGCCATCGTGCGCTATCGTACTCTATCGTGCATAAATGTATTTTGTCCACCTACACCAAACGCGATCACGACACGCAGGTTATTATATCAAAACAAACTCTGTACCAATGACATTAATTTGGGGACAGGTCGAAAAGTATTAAACATGTATGGCAATTTAGCTAGTTAGCTTGCTCTTTCTAGCTAATTTGTCCTATTTAGCTAGCTTGCTGTTGCTAGCTAATTTGTCCTGGGATATAAACATTGAGTTATTTTACCTGAAATGCACAAGGTCTTCTACTCCGACAATTAATCCACACATAAAACGACCAACCAAATCGTTTCTAGTCATCTCTCCTCCTTCCAGGCTTTTTCATCTTTGAACTTATATGGTGATTGGCATCTACACTTTCATAGTATTACCAGGACAAACAGCAAAACATTTCTTCTTTTAATCACCCACGTGGGTATAACCAATGAGGAGATGGTACGTGGGTACCTGCTTCTATAAACCAATAAGGAGATGGGTAAGGCAGGACTTGCAGTGCGATCTGCGTCAGAAACGGAACTTCTATTTTAGCCGTTGGCAACACAGACACTCGTTGGAGCAATAATTGAATAACATGGATTTCTACATTTATTTTGCGACGCTCGCGCACGCGATGTGTCCGTTCTGGTCAGCATGTTAGATGCGATTGATATTACTATTAGATGCGATTGATATTACTGTTAGATGTGGTTGATATTACTGTTAGTGTTAGATGTGGTTGATATTAATGTTACTGTTAGATGTGGTTGATATTAATGTTACTGTTAGATGTGGTTGATGTTAGTGTTAGATGTGGTTGATATTAATGTTACTGTTAGATGTGGTTGATGTTAGTGTTAGATGTGGTTGATATTAATGTTACTGTTAGATGTGGTTGATATTACTGTTAGTGTTAGATGTGGTTGATATTAATGTTAGTGTTAGATGTGGTTGATATTACTGTTAGTGTTAGATGTGGTTGATATTAATGTTAGTGTTAGATGTGGTTGATATTAATGTTACTGTTAGATGTGGTTGATGTTAGTGTTAGATGTGGTTGATATTAATGTTACTGTTAGATGTGGTTGATGTTAGTGTTAGATGTGGTTGAAAATTAATGTTACTGTTAGATGTGGTTGATATTACTGTTAGTGTTAGATGTGGTTGATGTTAGTGTTAGATGTGGTTGATATTACTGTTAGTGTTAGATGTGGTTGATATTACTGTTAGTGTTAGATGTGGTTGATGTTAGTGTTAGATGTGGTTGATATTACTGTTAGTGTTAGATGTGGTTAACTTCTTACGGCTGAGATTCCGTTAACGGGATCGACTTGACAACAGCCAGTCAAAGTGCAGGACGCCAAATTCAAACAACAGAAATTTCATATTTCAAATTCCTCAAACATACAAGTATTTTACACCATTTTAAAGATACATTTGTTGTTAATCCCACCACAGTGTCCGATTTCAAAAAGGCTTTACGACGAAAGCACACCATCTGATTATGTTAGGTCAGTGCTTTCTCCAGTACTTTCTACATTCTCCTTAATGCAACCGCTGTGTCAGATTTCAAAAAAACTTTACGGAAAAAGCACACCATGCAATAATCTGAGTACGGCGCTCAGACACAAAAACAAGCAATACAGGTACCCGCCATGTTGTGGAGTCAACAGAAGTCAGAAATAGCATTATAAATATTCACTTACCTTTCATGATCTTCATCAGAATGCACTCCCAGGAATCCCAGTTCCATAATAAATGTTTGTTTTGTTCGACCTCCTTTTTGTTCGCGTGTTTAGTAAAAAATCCAAATTCATGACGCGCAGGCCAGACAAAAAGTCTAAAAATTCCATTACAGTTCGTAGAAACATGTCAAACGATGTATAGGATCAATCTTTACGATGTTTTTAACATAAATCTTCAATAATGTTTCAACCGGAGAATTCCTTTGTCTTTAGAAACGAAAAGGAACGGAGCTACCTCTCACGGGGTGCACCTGAGTGAGCTCGGGGCACTCTGCCAGACCCCTGACTCAATCAGCTCTCATTCCCTCATCCTTCACAGTGGAAGCATCAAACAAGGTTCTAAAGACTGTTGACATTAATTGGAAGCCTTAGGACGTGCAATATGACCCCATAGACACTGTATATTGGATATGCAAACCTACAAACCTCAGATTTCTCTGTTAGATGTGGTTGATATTACTGTTAGTGGTAGATGTGGTTGATTTTACTGTTAGATGTGGTTGATATTACTGTTGGATGTGGTTGATATTACTGTTATTGTTTCATGTGGTTGAGGACAATGTAGTTGCAGCATGCCCAGTCATATCAGACCAAGGCTGTTTTCTGCTCTGATGGACAGACAACCCAGACTATAGGCCACCTCCTCCACCGTGCTCTGGCTCTGTGGGGAGGCTGTAAGGGAGGACAAGGAGAGAGTGAAAGCTGCCATGCTTTGTGTCATGATGTATTAGTACATTTCTTTACAATGGCCTTGAGATGCCTCTGCTGCTTCTCTAGCTCACACCATCTATCTCACACAGGTGTACACACACCACCTTCTTGTCCTGCTACCTAATGCATCCTGGTCAGTGTGACGTTTTTGAAAGAGTGCCAACCAGATGACACCCTGGCCTTTCAAAGACCTGACCATATAGATAGATTAGAGAAGGTTTTAATCATAAAGCTCTACAATGACAGTGCTTTGAATAATACACCTTGCAAACACACAGCAAAGCTTACAACAGAAGGACAGATAAAGAGGGAGGGAGAACTAGAAGCAATGGGGTGCCGGCCAGGTGGCAGCCCCCCTCCAGCCCTGAAACTAGACTAGAGGAGTAACTCTTAGCTCCTGCCTCCTGTACATTCTCCGGGAACCCCAGAGCATTCTGGAACACTGTCAGCCTGTTACAGACAATAAGTCATTATGCACAAGATTGAGAGATCCAGGCCACATCCCTGTATGTCACCCAATCCAGGAGCCCGAGGCCCATTCCTAGTAATATCATCAGTCTCTTCCTCTGTTTCACAGAGCTGGACAAACAAACACCCTGACGTCAATCTAGAGAAATAAACCAGTAAGAGCTTCGATATGGATCTATTTACTTCTGACCTTTTGAACTCGGTCGTTTATTGAACTTGTACTTTACACAGCTGTTTAGTATTAATATGACCTCCCGCCTCTCCTCTGCCAACCAAAATAAAGCCGCAGCAACAAGCCAAGCTGGGACATTTGATATCTCCTAGTGAGAATGATAAAGTCGAGCCTGTAATCTGAGGGTTGAGGCCGGGGGGCAGTCAGACATGGACTCCCTACCTCCCTTCATCCCAGGAAGTGAACCTGAGAATCACAAGGCCCCTCAGTGGGAGGGAGACAGTGGTAGAACAGGGGAGGTATCTCCGTGGAAGTGGAGGATCAGGGGAGGTATCTCAGATCAGAGGGTTGAACTTGGCCTTGGCTTCACACTCCACACCCTTTCTCTCCTGCCTGATGGCTGTGAATAAAGCGGCAGATAGGTCTTTTCTGTTTGATCTTGACAAAGGCTTAGTAAGTGCTAATCCCGAGCCGAGATGGGACAGGTATCTCCACTCTGCACTGCTCTTCATGCCTGAGCAAGTCCCTCCTGGGCCAGGGGAGGCAGAACCCAGCATCACACCACCAGGCATGGAAGAGTTCATGAATCGGCCAGGAACTCCTCCCAGACAAAGAGAGTGCTTGAAAGCTAAATCCACCTCTGGATTTCATGCAATCAATGGAAAAGGAGTTGCAAAGAACCAAAAAGTAGAAAGAGACCAAAGCGCTGTGACAATGTTTACATACGTTTTAGTATTGCGCCAACTCGAAAGTGAGTTTGTAATCTGGGATGAAGACAATGACAGACATTTGAAAACCCTGTGTAAAAATCTGTGTAGATCCAAATCAATTTGAAATACTGAGCTGGTATGCTTTTTTAGTCTTGCTGTATGTTGAAAGCACATGGACATGGACTGTGGACTGTCTCAGCAATAAATCTCCTCAGATAGACTTCCAACACATGACTCACATTGATGTGTGTGTGTGTGTGTGTGTGTGTATATGTAACAGAGGGGTCTCCCCCAGATGACCAGGGCTTCCGCAGCAGACCCAGCACCAGACCCTTGAAGAGCCCCTGTACCTCCAAACTGAGTGACAGTACCCTGGGAGGCACGTTTGTCTGCTGGCAGGAGGATGCCACACCCTGGTGAGCCACACCTGCTCAGACGGGCTCCATTCACATGTTGTGGGCCTCTACGGTGTCAGCTTTTTAGCTCTTGTTTGTACATGATAACTGTGGTTTCTATTTGAGTTTTTTTTTCTGTGTAAGGTTGATTTGATCTCTCGCACGCTCCTCTCAATTCAATTCAAGGGTTTTATTGGCATGGGAAACGTATGTTAACATTGCCAAAGCAGGTGAAGTATATAATAAACAAAAGTGAAATAAACAATACAAATTAACAGTAAACATTACACTCACCAACATTCCAAAAGACATTTCAAATGTCATTAGGTCTATATATCCTCTCTCTCTCTCTCTCTCTCTCTCTCTCTCTCTCTCTCTCTCTCTCTCTCTCTCTCTCTCTCTCTCTCTCTCCTCTCTCCTCTCTCCTCTCTCCTCTCTCCTCTCTCCTCTCTCAATTCAATTCAATTGACTTTATTGACATGGCAAGTTCGTTATTACTTACATTGTCAAAGTATACATATCGAAAAATAAAAATCAAATATATATGTATATATATACAAAATATATATATATTTATATATAAATAAATCTCTCTCTCTCTCTCTCTCTCTCTCTCTGTGTGATGTAGTTCTCTAGTCCTGGAGGATGTGGAGAAACAGAGTACGTGTGAGCTGGAGGCAGATGCTGTGGCTGCAGACATCCTCAACCGTCTGGAGATAGACAGTAAGTACAACAAACTTGAACACTTTTTTTTGTCATAGATCAAACAGTCAACCAGTCAGTCAGGCAGACACGGTCGGCACACATGAGGGAGAGCCTGAGGGAGGGGATGGCTACTGACTCACTTCTGCTCTGACTATGTAACACAGTTGAGTGATGGTGGCTTTTCCACATCAGTGGTTGCCTCTCAAATGGCATTCTATTCCCTGTAGTGCACTACATTTGACTAGAATCCCTAAAGGAGCCCTATAAAGGGAATAGCGTGCCATTTGGGGCGCAGCCTATGTGACACAGATGAGCGACGGAGGCCTCCAGATCAAACGCTGTCAGTCTCTTACCACACTGCCAGGCTCCTGCTCTCCAGCACATTGGAGCATGAGATCAGTGACCATCCGGCCCAAAACAAACACTGTCCACTCACCCTATCTGTCTGCCTTCTGTCTGGAGAGGGGGGAGGGAGAGGGAATTGGAAATGGGGATGTAGGGTGGAAGAGCATATTGAACTGAGAACTTAAAGCAAAAAGAGAACACTGTTTAGAACATGCAGAGACATGTATGAATATTCATCTGTTGCTGGAATGTGTTCCAATTTCTCAATTCACAATGAACTCTTTTTACAGACTTCCTGCTATTCTTGATACATACTAGGAACAATTGAAACAAAGTGATTGCAGTTTTGATTGTGTTTTAGATTAGCTGTGCTCATAATATGGAGTGTTGGCAATGGACACACACACACACACACACACACACACACACACACACACACACACACAATTATCTGCACAAGGTAGAAAGAGGGGGCACACTATGGCAGTTCACATATGTGGTCTTGGCACGTAGATTTTCCATCTGCCCCAAAAACGGATACACAAACTCTCTGTTGAAAAGGAAATGGTTGAAAACTGATTCTATTATTTTGAGGTTGTGCCTAGTTCTGAGTGGTTGGCTCTGGATCAATGATCTTTAACTTTGCTTTGTGTGAGTAGGGCTGGCACAATCGTTGTATAATCGTGTAACCGACAATTATGGACAAAAACCGTCAACTACAAAATGTAATGTCTTATTACATTTATTTTAGGAGAAGGGGGAATTCACTTTATACTAAAGTAGAAATAATTTACCCAAATGCAGTTTTTCATTTTTGCATCAAGTTGTAATCATTTTAATAGCAGAACGGCACAGTCAGCAGGAGAAGCTTTATTTCCAAAAGTTCTAAGCAGTCAAAACAATGAGTAAAAAAATAAATAATAATTTAACAGGGGTGTCTCCAAAGCTGTGTTGTATTCATATGTTGCAGATCATTTTCTCTATATAATATATCTCTAAGGACAATTATGACAGTAACCGTGACAATTAATCATTACCCCAAATTCTATAATCGTCACATTCCTATGTGTGCATCAATGTTCTCTTCTTGAAAAAGGCCTTCATCCAACTGACGGTAGATAAAAGGATAGAGAAGGATGTGCAGAGGTTTATGTGTAGGGATCTATGCTAAAGTGTGTGTGTGTGTGTGTGTGCGTGCGTGTGTGTGTGTGTGTGTGTGTGTGTGTGTGTGTGTGTGTGTGTGTGTGTGTGTGTGTGTGTGTGTGTGTGTGTGTGTGTGTGTGTGTAGATCAGATTGCCAGGAATCCTGGCCTGCAGGTCATCTGGGAGGACGAGAAGCAGAGACGACGAGAGAAGAACCAGTCATCTCAGATCGAGACCCCACAGTCACAGGGTGAGTGAACCAGTCATCTCAGATCGAGACCACACAGTCACAGGGTGAGTGAACCAGTCATCTCATATCGAGACCCCACAGTCACAGGGTGAGTGAACCAGTCATCTCATATCGAGACCCCACAGTCACAGGGTGAGTGAACCAGTCATCTCAGATCGAGACCCCACAGTCACAGGGTGAGTGAACCAGTCATCTCAGATCGAGACCCCACAGTCACAGGGTGAGTGAACCAGTCATCTCAGATCGAGACCCCACAGTCACAGGGTGAGTGAACCAGTCATCTCAGATAGAGATCCCAAAGTCACAGGGTGAGTGAACCAGTCATCTCAGATAGAGATCCCAAAGTCACAGGGTGAGTGATGGACAGAGCTATACCTCCCCACAGCCAAATCCTCCATTAGTTAGCACCACAATCAAACGTCTAGCAGGTCTACATGCTTTTTGACTGAATATACACTGTGGCCAGTTTATTAGGTACGACCCCGTTCATGTAAATGGATAAAAACAAGAAGAAGCGGCTCCAGTGGGCACACGACCACCAACACTGGACAATTGAGGAGTGGAAAAACATTGCCTGGTCTGACGAATCCCTATTCCTGTTACGTCATACTAATGGCTGAGTCAGGATTTGGCATAAACTGCATGAGTCCATGGCCCCATCCTGCCTGGTGTCAACGGTACAGGCTGGTGGCGGTGGTGTAATGGTGGGGGGCACAATCTTTCGGGGCACACGTTAGGTCCCTGATACCAATTGAGCAATGTTTCCATGCTCCAAAGAATTCAGGCTGTTCTCGAGGCAAAGGAGGGTCCGACCCAGTACAACACTGAATAAAAATATAAACGCAACATGCAACAATTTCAAAGATGTTACTGAGTTACAGTTCATAGAAGGAAATCAGTTAATGAAAATTAATTCATTAGGCCCTAATCTATGGATTTCACATGACTGGGAAAACAGATATGCATCTGTTGGTGACAGATATCTTTAAAAAAGGTGTGGATCCGAAAACCAGTCAGTATCTGGTGTGACCACCATTTGCCTCGTGCAGCGTCACACATCTCCTTCTCATAGAGTTGACCAGGCTGTTGATTGTGGCCTGTGGAATGTTGTCCCACTCCTCTTCAATGGCTGTACGTAGTTGCTGGATATTGGCGGGAACTGAAACAAACTGTCGTACGCGTTGAACCAGGGCATCCCAAACATGCTCAATGGGTGACATATCTGGTGAGTATGCAGGCCATGGAAGAACTGAGACATTTTCTGCTTCCAGGAATTGTGTACAGATCCTTGTGACATGCAGCAGTGCACATTATCATGCTGAAACATGAGGTGATGGCAGCGGATGAATGGCACGACAATGGGTCTCAGGATCTCATCACGGTATATTTGTGCATTCAGGTTGCCATCGATAAAATGCAATTGTGTTGGTTGTCCGTAGCTTATGCCTGCCCATACCATAACCCCACCGGCACTCTGTTCACAACGTTGACATCAGCAAACCACTCGCCCAAATAACGCCATATACGCTGTCTGCCATCTGACCGGTACAGATGAAAACCGCGATTCATCCGTGGCGAGCACACCTCCCCAGCGTGCCATTGGCCATCAAAGGTGAGCATTTGCCCAATGAAGTCGGTTACGGCGTCAAACTGCAGTTGGGTCAAGACGTTGGTGAGGACGACGAGCACCCAGATGAGCTTTCCTGAGATGGTTTCGGACAGTTTGTGGAGAAATTCTTTGGTTGTGCAAACACAGTTTCATCCGCTATCTGGGTGGCTGGTCTCAGACGATCCCTCAGGTGAAGAAGCTGGATGTGGAAGTCCTGGGCTGGCGTAGTTACACGTGGTATACGGTCGTGAGGACGGTTAGACGTACTGTCAAATTCGAAATACCTACTAAACTGGTTACTGAGTGTATATAGGACTATGCTGCAAAATGTGCCATCGTCTGCTTGTTGGAATATGCTCAATGTGAGCCGAGGTAATAAATTATCTAGTATTGTCTCTGTCAGGAGTCATTCTTATCTCTTGAGTCTGACTGCTATCCCATGTGCATCAGACATACATCAAAGTGTAATAATTAAACCGCTGACTGCGTTCCATGCATTTTACAAGCATTTTGCTACACCCACAATAACATCTGCTAAATCTGTATGTGACCAATTTGATTTGATTTGATGCTCCTCCAGATCGCAGGTTTGTCGCCTCGACGGAAAGCGAGAGGATCTTCATGAAGAGATTCAAGGAGATCCTGAAGGAGAATGAGTTTGATGTGTAAGTAAAAACTTTCACCCTCAATCTTGCTGGGTTTTTTTATTTTTTTACACGGGCTAGGCTTATCACTTTCCCAGTCTTTAGGGCAACTTGACTATAAATCATCGATGGACAGACAGTTGCTCCACATTGCGTGAGTAAATGGCTGTGCTTGGTTTGGAGAGTTTAGAATGGGGGCAGCAGGGCTGCTCTTTCAGAGTAAACATATGCTGCTTCCAATCTCGTTAGCAAGATGATGTCTACCGCCGGAGACCACATAAATTGGGGTTTGAGAGAATTTACATCCGGTCTTTATGTTAAAATGTCTACTTATTTTCCCAATGCCTTTTTGGTTGTCTACTGTGTATAAGATGGTGACCGCATGTCTCTTCCTGGTTCATCTTAATGGCCAGAGATGAGCAGGGAGCAAGGAGGGAGGGTGTTGATTGGGTTACAGTGCTGTCTAGTATATCCCTCTCTCTGCTCCCTGCTCCCCCTTCTTTCTGAGCAGAAATAATTTCCTTTGATAAATAAAAGTGCAGTTGGTCCGGTGTGTGCTGTTACATCAGGCCCAGATAAGTTGTTACCAATGGGAGGAAAGCAAGGGAGGAAAATGAAACGGTTCTATCGAAGGCAGGTACAGGCCAGTATGGGAGCAGTTTGGGCCTTGGCACAGGGACCCATCTCCTCTCACCTGGCGGAGCTTTGGCTTGGCAGAACTGTGCCACACACACACACACCCAGCTCACAACTCTCACTGGTTGACTGGCGCTCTTTCACATAAACAAGTACAGTCTCTCTCTCTCTCGCGCGCACTATTATTCTACAATGTATAAAGAAAACCCCTTGAATGAGTAGGTGTCCAAACTTTTGACTGGTACTGTATATTTCTTAATTCAATTATTTTACTTTTAGATTTGTGTGTATTGTTGTGAATTTTTAGATATTACTGCACTGTTGGAACTAGGAACACAAGCATTTCGCTACACCCGCAATAACATCTGCTAAATATGTGTATGTGACCAATAACATTTTATTTTATTTTGAATTGATTTGTGTGTCTCTCTCTGTGTCTCTCTGTATCTCTCTATGTCCCTCTGATTGTAACCTCAGACAGGCTGTACTGCAGTAAGAACAGTAGGGCTGAAATGTGTTAAGGGGTGAAGGAATCCCCAGACACCTTCTAGGCTCCCCCCTGTAGCCACAAAAGTCATTAGTGACGAGACTAATTAACAAAGAGTGAGACAGTCATGCACACACAGGCCCATCTCTGGAGCACATCTGCATTCCTTCATCCTCCCCACAATGACAAATTAGGATTTCTTTTTTTTGTAGAGAAAGGGAAGTAGTGTCTAAAATATTTTTGGGGGCTAATTCCGCACGGAACAGAGCGGAGGACGGAGCCTGATAGTCAGAAAGCCTGTAGCCAAGAGGCATTTGGGGTAAATCCCAAAGAACCACTGGCCACTTGCCAGCTTTCCATTCATACCTCCTCCTACACACACTGTACACACACACTTGTTTCTCTCACTCTCGTTCTCCCTCTCTCACACACACACTGCAGCCATGTCTCCTGATTAAGACAAGGGATGCTAATAAAACCTGACTGCTGCAGCGCTGTCCCAGGAGCCCTGTCTGTGACTGGTGATAACCTTAGCAGTTACATGCCCACAACAGTCTCCCTTATCTCCCTTTGAACTAATGCCTCTTTTTAAATAGGACTCAGTCTGGGTCTGTGGAGGGCGTGGCAGAGGAGCAGGATCCCTTCCCAGCTGAACTGTCTGTATACCCTGATGTCCTGACCCCAGAGGTGCTGCATTGTACACCAGCTAACCAGGTGGAGGTTCACAGAGACTCTCAGACTGGTGAGAGCAACAAATCTCCCTATCGACCCTCCACTAGAATGTGTCTTTCTGCCAGAGAAGGTGGATCGACATTTGTCCTAATTCTCCCCAAACTCTCCTACTGTACTCTCCTACTGTGACTGAATTTCAAGTGTGACACACAGTGTTGATCTACATTAGCCTAGTCTGTTCGCTCAGTCTGCCAAGTCTCCTGTAGGAACAGTGGACATGCCAGGGAGGCTAGGCATCTGGCCCACACAGAGAGCCAGGATGGAGTATGGCTGGGCCTCATGCTGAACCACTCCCTGTGTATGTGTCCCAAATGGCACCATATTCCCTATATAGTGCACTACTTTTGACCAGAGCACAATGTAGGGAATAGGCTGCCATTTGGGACACACACACACTCTGTTTGTCAGTAATGATAATTTTCCCCATGTCTCGCTCCATCTCGCTGTCTCGCTCCCCCCACCCCCACACCTCTCTTCCCTCCACTCAGACACTAAAAGGAACTGTGGTAAAGACCAGGGGGAGGCCATTGTGGACGAAGAAGCCATTCTGAGTCTGTTGGAAAGCAGCCAGACCTTCCTCCCCCTCTCCCAAAGATCCAACCACTCCCCCTTACTAGGTAGGA
Source organism: Salvelinus fontinalis (assembly GCF_029448725.1). Lineage (NCBI taxonomy): Eukaryota > Metazoa > Chordata > Actinopteri > Salmoniformes > Salmonidae > Salvelinus > Salvelinus fontinalis. The sequence continues at coordinate 23,750,479 of NC_074684.1, read as the reverse complement.
AAACAAACCGCACTGATTACTGATTACTGTGTTCATTTGCTCTGGAGAACAGCATATCCAACTGATCTTATGTCATTTTAATTGAAAAAATCTGTTTTTAATCAACATATAGTTTATATAGCATAGCTAGCGCCAGGAGATTGATCTGACCATATGATCTGACCAGGAAAAGTGCCGGGCCCTAGTTATAACTCCAGCCCATAAGAAAAGCATATAACTATGGAGCTGATTGACCTCAGAGGTAATTTCCCCTTACCATGCTGTGTTTGCTGTGTGCGTGTTGCAGATAGCAGCCAGAACCATGCCATGGTGGACCTGCTGGCAGGCCTGGAGGATGATGGGTACAGAGCAGCCCCTATGAGGCAGAACTCCCAGCATTCTCTGCCCGGGGGAGGGAGCGCTCACTACAACAGTGACGAGGAGGAGGAGGGGCCAGAGCTAGAGAGGGAGGAGGCAGAACTCAGTCTGATGATGTCACAGAGATGGGACAGCGACCTTCCAGAACAGTCTTCTAGACAGAGGTGACTGATTTTTCTTTTCTTTCTTTGCCTTGTTCTTTTTGCTCAATATGAACGAATTATGAGTTTAATAATAACTTATTAAATGAAGAAAACAAATCTAATTACAGCATTCTTTGAAAAAATGCATGTCATCTATCTTGTGCCCCAGTTTTCATGCTTATTTCTTGAGGAGCCTGATTCCTCTTGTCACTGAATTCACATGATAGTAAACGCAGATGTTTGGCAGTCGGATGAAGGTCATCTGCGGTGAGCCGTGACTGTGAATAGTTTAAGCGACGCCTCATTGTTTAATCAATGTCTCTGTTACCTCCATCTAGACCTGGTGTGAAGGATGCAGAGGAGAGCTTCAGTGACGAGCCCCAGGAATCCTCCGATGAGGAGATGGAAAGGAGGGGGGACAACTCTCTCTCTGCCAACCTGTCTATTTCTCAGCTGGACGGCGCTGCGGACGAGAACAGTGGTGAGTTAAAAGAACGTAATGATAATAAACTACATATATCACATCTAAGATTGTGTCATTGATGCTTTCCTTTGATTCCTGTCACAGTATTGATATGTTATATCATATATATCTCCATAGATTCATCGTTAACGGACAAAGGCTCCAGGACCCACTCGTCCCTCACCGTCACAGACAAGATCCTGGGGAAGAGGAACCCCTTTCCTGGGGAGACTGTCCACCTGGAGCCCCTGTCCTCCACCAAGCTCCTCCTGGAGTGCAAACACCCTGAACATAGGCAGGCACACTCACAGGACGCAGAGGAACCAGCCAATAAGCACTTCCTCGGCCAGGACAGTCACGAGTGCTCCACGGGGTTCAAGGTGAATAAAGAGAGACCTTACATCCAGCCGGTCAAACACCCCATCCCCTGCAATATCGCCAACCAGGCTGAGGTTTCTCAGATCTGTGTGGACAAAATGGACATTGTTCGGCCTCTGTACACCTACGAGAAGAAGACGATGGCTCTGGAGGAGTCAGACCTGGACGTCTTTCCGTTCAGCAACGGGAAGATCACCCAGAGCAGGAAGAAGTACAGCAGTATGAAGAACGTTGAGAAGAATCGTCTGTCCATCCTGCAGAACCACAGGAGCTTCTCCCTTTGTTACTCTGAGCTGAGGAACTGCCCCAGCACGACAGATCTAGAACTGGGTCAGAAAGGCTGTAAAAGCCCAATCTTGAGAAACAGTATAACCCCAACTCCCTGCCCCATAGAAGAGGACGAGCTCCTGGCCCCGCTGGAGGGAGAGATGGGCCATGACAGCGAGGACGGCAACATGGGTGAGCTGAAGATCAGGTACGAGGACTATCAGGAGAACAAGACTGAGAGGACCATAGTAGCCCAGCAGGAGGCGCACTATAAGTTTTTCCCCAGTGTTATTCTCTCCAACTGCCTAACCAGGCCAGCTAAGAAGGTAGTGGGCAACAAGCTGACCGATGGCTGTGCTAAGCTAGAGCAGGCAGAGACACGCAGGTCCAGGCTAAAGCTTGGCAAGAGGTCTTTGGCTGCTGCAGCCCAGAAGGCTAATGCGTACGCTGGGGAAACCCCAGCCTCTGACACCCAAGTCAGCACTGCCTTTATGGCCATCACGCCTACTTGTCCAAAGAGCACGGACACCAAGGAGAAGCCAGTCACAGTGGCAAAGTCAGTCGTAGTGGAGACTGGACCAACAGAACCACTGCCAGAATCCCCTGCCCTGGCCCCTACCCCTCTACCATCCCCTATCGCTTCCCCTGCACCGGCCCCAGTCCCTGCCATTCTGAATGAGGCGTCTGTGGAGGGCAGGTTGGCCCCACTGCTTGAGCTCCCTGCTAAAGTAACCTGCACCAAAGCTTCAGGTCTGCCTGGCAGCAAGTACACCCTGAGGGCCAAACGCAAGATGAGCTACGACAGCAGCGAGGATGGGGAACAGTCGGTATCCTCTCGCATTAAACACCCTCTGGCCCTCCGAGGCCGCTTCAAAGAAAACTACGTCCTCAGCACGCAGGAACTAAAGTACCAGAAACGACGGAAGATGTACAGAAAGGAGCCAAGGGAGCCGCCCATCATCATCAAATATATAATCATCAACCGGTTCAAAGGTCAAAAGAACATGTTGGTGAAGATGGCCAAGGTGAGTGCTGAGGAGCAGCGGGTGGTGCTGACACCTGACAGAGTGGAGACGTACACCAAAATGTCACCCATCAAGACCTTCTGGCCTAAGGTTCCAGAATCTTGTGCGGTCAGGTTCCCTCTCAGTGAGCCCAAGGCTAGTAAGAAACAGCCCAAACGAAAGGCCAAGGTCAACACCACCACTAAGAAAACAGTCAGCAGTCCACCCAGAGTCCGAGTTAGGCAAGGGGGTGAGAGGCCTAGAAGGACTAGAGGCCTTAGAAAAACCTTGACTCCCTCTCTGCCATGCCCCTGGCCATGTTACTGTGAACTGGCCGATGACCACATCACTGAGTACACTGATGTGATGGTGGAGTTGGGTTATCTATCTGAGAGATCCCTTAGCCCTTTTGATTCAACCCCACCCCGGTGTTGGTCCCCCACTGACCCCCTAATGGAAGCCATAAGTTCTGATCGGTTGATGAACCCATTAAATGATCCCTGTCTCACTTTTGTTTGTCAGGACCCCCCCCCAGAGTCCTTAGGCCGAGGCGTGCGGAACCGCAGACGGACTACTAAACCTAGAAATGTAACCTCTACCAGCCCAAGAAGACGGATTACGCTTTCAGAGGAAGTCAAAAAGGAGAGCACAGCGAGAAGGAAAAGTACTATTGGGACTCCAAGGAGGAGAAAGAAAGATCTAGAAACAGTTGATGGAACTAGTGTGCGTTGTGTCTGTACTACTACCATCACCACAAGAACGAGGAAGCCTCGGAGGAAGAAGCAGGCAGAAGAGCCTGAACAGCCCCCTGTAAGAAGCAGAGACTGTGACAGTTCCCAGCACCTCTTCCCGGAGGGTGAGCTGCCTTCTACTGAATCCTCCTCAGAGGACATACCACCCTTTCAGAAGCCAGCCAGCAAAACCAGCCAAATCATTGACGGCTCCAGCTCTAAATCCCTAACCCAGTTCTCGCAGTCTATTGAACCAAAGTCTGAGGACTGTGAAAGCTCCATCATGGAGGTGAACCAAAGCTTTGCTCTTGAACTCGTCCAAACGCAGCCCGACCAACCGCAGGGTTGTGCTGTGAAGGCAGACACTACTGCTGATGAATGCACATCCCATCAGGTTAAATCACCAACCCGGGTGGGGGACAGAAAGGACGCCCCCAAAGAGTCCCCCCACTCAGGCCTTCGGAATGGGAAGACCTTACCTGAGGACATCTCTGGCCTGGCTGTTCTGAAGAAGCTCCAGCAGAGAGGCGGGCAGTGCCTTTCCACTACAACACAGCCCCCTGGCTCCACACCCGACACTGCTGCAGCCAAGCCATCAAGAGCCAGGAGAGCTCCCTCAACCACCCCACGGAAACCCCGGGCCCCAAGAACTACAACTGCCAACGAGGGGAAACCCAGAAGCAGGAAGGAGAAGGCGAACTCTCAGCCGGAGGTACCTGTGAAGCAAAAGCCCCCCATGTCAGATGACAGCCCAGTGTTCATGTCAGACCCAGGCCTGGACAGCTGTTACTCCATAGAGGACAGCCTATCCCCAGAGCTCCCACACAACTACAACTTTGACATCAACGCCATCGGTATCGGTAGCCAGGCAGAGTTCTCCAGCCTGTACATGGGCAGCCAGTTTGTTCTGACCGACAAGAACCTGCCTCAGAAGTTCCTGAGTGACATCACCCAGGAGGCGGTACCTGCCTTGGCGCTGAGCTTAGAGAAGAGGCCTGAGGTGCTGTTTGGCTCAGGGGAGGAGCTCCAAGAAAGCTTGTCCGGACCTCTGACTCCTGAACTCTTTGACAAGCCAAAAAATGGCGATTTTGTGTCCAATCATCGATCACCTCTGGACTCTGAGAGGTTACCAAGGAGCAGAGAGTGGGGAACGTCTCTGGGCAAACTCCACAGCCTCAGCCACTTCCAGGGCTTTCACTGTGAGAGGAAAGAGCTGCTGTTCTCTGCCTTTGACCCCATCTTACCACTGCCTTTGAGCTCTGCGTCTTTCGCAGACAACGAAGGGTTGCCGACTGGGGACCTACTGGAGGGGAATTATGCTTTTACATCGACCACACCCAGTAGTTCGCCGCGCTCCTTCAGCTCTCTATCCCAGGTGAAGGCCATCAGCCAGCTCCTCAGAGGGACAGGGGGGGGAGCCCACATCCTCAAGCCCCTCATGTCCCCTCCCAGCCAGGAAGAGATCCTCACCACCCTCCTGGACCTGGAGATGTCTGAGGCCACCTTCCAGGAGCCCTTCTGCAGCAACCCCTTAGACGCCCCAGGGAAACCTAGGTAAAATCACTAAACTCACGGGATTACTTTAATTGCACTTTATGACAACTACTGATGTGAAAATGGCTTTATAAATACATGTGATTGATTTGATTTAAGGGTTGAATGACACACAATAGATATCTATGATTGGCAATATTACGTTTTATCACAGCCTCATCAATCATTCCATCATTAATGTCCATTTTCAAATCTCCAGGGAGGTTGGTGGGCGTAAGCTGATGGTGGAGACCAAGTTGGCCAAGGAGCTGGCTGAGTTCAACGGGGACCTGTGCCTGGAGGGGCTACAGTTCTGGAAGACAGCCTTCTCTACAATGACCCGGGCCGGCTCCTCTCACACACTGGGAGCAGAGGACACCAGAGACCAGGCCCAGCTCAGCCCCTCTTCAGCCGGGGACCAGAAGGTCATCCTGCTGCCTTGCAGGAGTGCCCCCAGGCGGGAACGCGTCCAGCTATGGCTGGAGGCCAGAAAACAGTATGAGCATCTGCAGAGGGGCAAGAGAGACATGGGAGAACTGGAGAGGGGAAGGTTGGAACAGGTAAGAGACGAGCAGCAAACAGACAGGACTGAACAGCCCGCTCCGTTCCATTGTTCAGCATTGGAGGACGAGGAGGAGTTTGAGAAGCTCTCAGGTATCAGGACTCAGAAGGAAAGGAGGGACGATCTGTCCCTACAGATATCACCTGTTGGGAGGGTGGAAACTCAGAACAGTCCCAGAGGAGTGAAGCCTGTACCGGACATTAACATCAGAGACTTTGGTAAATCCATCTCTCCAGACTCACCAGACCTGCTGCCATGGCAGGAGCCCACGCAGCCCAGTCCCTCACGACCAGACACAGTAGAGGGAGAGAGGAGAGGGTCAGATCGAGGGTTACCCCTGTCCCACAGGCTCTGCACCTCCCCAGAGAGGAGAGAGGAGAAGCACTTCCTCAGTCCCTCTCCCTTCCCTTCCATGAAGACCCGGGGGGACAGGGAGTGTACCAGCTCCCAGCTCCACAGCACCCCAGTCCTTAGGCGACACAAAGGCAGGGGTGAGTCGGAGACTGTGTGCAGTACCCCTGTGACTGAAGGTAAGCCCCTTTATTCCCCGGCCACAGGCTATTAGCAGCTGTCACTCTTCATCCTGCCTCAGCCGCCAACGTTAATTCAGACCATGGAAAATTACATTAACGGTAGCATCCGCTATAACCTTTTATTTTACTCTAACTTTCTTTCCTACCTCAGTGGGAAATTGTTATGGCTGCCATAAACAACTACATAATTGACTAATCAAGCGTACCAGAATTGTAAATCTGTCACAGTCATTTAGTGAATTAGTTTTAATAGGAGGAAGCCGTCTGCATGCAGTTGTTTTGTCCTCTGGAATGTCATTATGCGTCGCACCACCCCACCACGATCCTGGGGTTTCTCTTCCAGACGCAGAGTCCACGTCTCAGAGACTGCAGCACAGGAGAGGGGAACACACAGACACCCTGAGGAGAGTGCTACTGACCACACAGATGAAGGTCAGGACAAACGCACAGAATTGAAGCTCCTGTTCATTTAGGTCATTCCCTCCAATGATCATTTGGTGTTTTGTTGATGGTGGTGGGAAAAGCTGTCTCAAGCACCGCTCCAGAATCTCCCATAAGCATTCAATTGGGTTGAGATCTGGTGACTAAGACGGCCATGGCATATGGTTTACATCGTTTCATGCTCATCAAACCATTCAGTGACCACTCGTGCCCTGTGGATGGGTGAGAAAGTGAGCAGGTGTAATCTAAATAAAGGGGCAACGGCCATTCTTGAACATAGGATGAGACATTTTTACCAATTTACTAGAGAACCAGTTTGGATTTAAGTATAACTTTTGTATGACTGATGCCTTTAGTGAGAAGTCTAATGCTTTAATATTTAATAATTTCTGCCCTCCAAATTCATATTTGTTATATAAATAGGCCCTTTTAATTTTGTCTGGCTTGCCGTTCCAAATAGAATTGAACATTTTTTGTTCATATAATATAAAAAGCAGGTCACTAGGTGTAGGCAAAACCATGAGCAAATAGGTAAACTGTGATATGACTAAAGAGTTAATCAGGGTGATTTTTCCACAAATAGACAGGTATTTTCCTTTCCATGGTTGAAAGATCTTATCTATTTTTGCTAACTTTCTATAAAAATGTATTGGAGTGAGATCTTTGTATCCCTAATTTACTGTGTTTGCATTATTTTGTCAGTTACCTGTGTTGGCCTCAATATACCCGGATGAGCAATGTACAGTTTTAGAATATTGATGAACAACATCAATCAAGTAAATGTCCCAAAACAAATGTCAGATTTCACGTAATTAAAAAAATATCGTAAAGGGCTTTTAGCATTTACTTGATCCGCCCGGATACTCTGTTCTCTCTTTAATGTGATGTGAATAAGCTTTCCCCCTATTCTCCGTCCCCAGAACCAGTTTGCTGCTTTGAACGCTCCAAAGAAAGACAACTCTCAGATTGAGGGCCCCAGCATCAGCCATTCATACGGATTCAAAGTCAGCATGCAGAACCTCCAGGACGCTAAAGCCCTGCACGAGGTGAGACACACACACACAGAGACTGACTGACTGACAGACACACACTCCCCACTGACTCAGCTGTTTTCTCACTGACAAACACACACACAATGTAGTTGTAAGGAAGGAATGTGACATCTTGCTTGTCTTTCATCTGTAGGTGCAGCACCTGACGTTGATGAGCATGGAGCTTCACGTGCGGACCCGGCGGGACCTGGAACCCGACCCAGAGTTTGACCCCATATGTGCCTTATTCTACTGCTTCAGCTCTGACGCACCTTTACCTGACTCAGACAAGACCCAGCTGACTGGGGCCATCGTGGTAGACGAGGACTGCCAGGAGAGTGGCCAAGGTGATGGGTCACACACTCTGTCCCTCCTGCCAAGCTGTGGATGGACCACACTTATCTGACCTTCAAGTATTGTTGTATTGTGTTCATGGTCATTGTGCTTAGATTTGAAAGGACAGTGTATGGCTGTGTTTACACAGGCAGCCCAAATCTGATCTTTTGCCAAATTATGGGCAACATATCTGATCTGATTGGTCAAAATACCAATTAGTGGCAAAAAAAAGATCAGAATTGGACTGCCTGTGTAAATGCAGCCTATATGTTTGTGATGTACAGTTGAAGTCGGAAGTTTACATACATTTAGGTTGGAGTCATTAAAACTTGTTTTTCAACCACTCCACAAATTTCTTGTTAACAAACTATAGTTTTGGCCAGTCGGTTAGGACATCCACTTTGTGCATGACATAAGTCATTTTTCCAACAATTGTTTACAGAAAGATTAATTCACTTATAATTAATTCACTGTATCACAATTCCTGTTGGTCAGAAGTTTACATACACTAAGTTGACTGTGCGTTTATACAGCTTGGAAAATTCCAGAAAATGGTGTCATGGCTTTAGAAGCTTCTGATTGACATCATTTGAGTCAATTGGAGGTGTACCTGTGGATGTATTTCAAGGCCTACCTTCAAACTCCGTGCCTCTTTGCTTGACATCATGGGAAATCAGTCAAGACCTCAGAAAAAAAAGTGTAGACCTCCACGAATCTGGTTCATCCTTGGCGGCAATTTCCAAACGCCTGAAGGTACCACGTTCATCTGTAGAAACAATAGTACGCAAGTATAAACACCATGGGACCACGCAGCCATCCTACTGCTCAGGAAGGAGACGCGTTCTGTATCCTAGAGATGAACGTACTTTGGTGCGAAAAGTACAAATCAATCCCAGAACAACAGTAAAGGACCTTGTGAAGATGCTGGTGGAAACCGGTACAAAAGTATCTGTATCGACAGTAAAACTAGTCTTATATCGACATAACCTGAAAGGCCGCTCAGCAAGGAAGAAGCCACTGCTCCAAAACCGCCATAAAAAAGCCAGACTACAGTTTGTAACTGCACATAGGGACAAAGATCGTACTTTTTGGAGAAATGTCCTCTGGTCTGATGAAACAAAAATAGAACTGTTTGGCCATAATGACCATCGTTATGTTTGTAGGAAAAAGGGGGAGGCTTGCAAGCCGAAGAACACCATCCCAACCGTGAAGCACGGGGGTGGCAGCATCATGTTGTGGGGGTGCTTTGCTGCGGGAGGGACTGGTGCACTTCACAAAGCAGATGGCATCATGAGGCAGGAAAATGATGTGGATATATTGAAGCAACATCTCAAGACATCAGTCAGGAAGTTAAAGCTTGGTCGCAAATGGGTCTTCCAAATGGACAATGTCCCCAAGTATACTTCCAAAGTTGTGGCAAAATGGCTTAAGGACAACAAAGTCAAGGTATTGGAGTGGCCATCACAAAGCCCTGACCTCAATCCTATAGAAAATGTGTGGGCAGAACTGAAAAAGCGTGTGCGAGCAAGGAGGCCTACAAACCTGACTCAGTTACACCAGCTCTGTCAGGAGGAATGGGCCAAAATTGGGAAGCTTGTGGAAGGCTACCGGAAAAATTTCACCCAAGTTAAACAATTTAAAGGCAATGCTACCAAATACCAATTGAGTGTATGTAAACTTCTGACCCACTGAGAATGTGATGAAAGAAATAAAAGCTGAAATATATCATTCTCTCTACAATTATTCTGACATTTCACATTCTTACAATAAAGTGGTGACCTTAACTGGCCTAAGACAGGGATTTTTTACTAGGATTAAATGTCAGGAATTGTGAAAAACTGAGTTTAAATGTATTTGGCTAAGGTGTATGTAAACTTCTGACTTCAGCTCTATCTGTGTGTGTGCCCTCCCAGGTGTCAGAGGAACAGCGCCCCTGCTGGTAAGATCAGGTGTCTCAGGACTGCAGGTCACCTACGCTGTGAATGAGAAGCAGCTGTTCCAGGAAGTTGTCACTATCATGAGGAGGTACAGTAAAGCACTCGCCAGCTTCTGATCCTAAAGAGCTGAAATTATTTGGTTCATTGGCCATTCCTATGGGGGAAATGATTGGTGAAAGAATGGGGTTTTGGGATGAACGGCGAAAATAAGTTATGAGATTAACATAGTCTTAGTAGGTCTTAAACATTTTGTTTTATGAGATATCAGTCAGTTAACATGACCTTTTATGAGTTATGAACCCTTTATGTGCGTGTTCTGATTTACATAAAAGCTTTGAAATTCACAAAAAGTGTCGTTAGCTGATGAAGATTATCTCATAGAACAAAATGTCTAAGATCTCCTAAACCTGTGTTTATACCACAGACCATATGTGAAGGTTGACCATGCGGTTGGATTTTAACAGCGAGGAGGCATACGATGAAGATCTGTTTTTCTTGCCGGAGGGAGGCTATTTATTTGCAAATGGGTATAGCCGGCGAGCTGTACAAACATTTACAAAAAAAAAGAAAAACAGGACGATGAACATAAGGTAGGCTCTAACCAAAGATAACCCGGGCTTCAACCATGCCTGTAAACCCGGCCGCATGCCGACCTGTTACCTGTCTGTCTTTCAAATAAAGAAATGGCATGCTTCTTGTAGCAATACCCATTACCCAGAATGCATCACAAACCCTACCAATTACCTAATTTACAATCAACTTCAATAAAGTTATGAAAAAGGTACAGTATACAAACACATTCAGTTGATATATTCCACATGATAAATATCCCCACATCGATAAGTCAATAAATGTGTGTCTCAAAATGGATCAAAGTTTAGAAATACATAATCAGGTAAGACTTTAGCTAATGTGACAGAGGACATAGGACAATCGTCACACCTTATTTTTGCCGTTGATCCCAAAAACAAAAACCCTATTCATTTCCCCATAGGCTTTGGCCAACGAGCCAGCATCTGTTAGTTCCTACAAAATGATGGGATTACTATTGCTCTCTATATTGGCTCCTGTAGATTTGACCTTGATCCTTACTTTGTGAAAAAAGAGATCTGAATCACACAGTAGCATTGTTGCTACACCTAATAGGTTGTAAAACATTTACCTGGGTGCTCATGTTCCCAACACTGACGGCGCATAAAGCACCCTAAACATATTTTGGATTTCAATTCACTTATAAACAGGGGTTTTAATGTATCGTCTACAGTGGCAACTTTAGCATGTAAATCTTGGTGGGGCAAACTCTAACCATTTTTTTTTTAAATGCATGCCAGCAAATCCACTACATAACATCTTATTATTTTATTCGGCCTACAGTGCATTCAGAAAGTATTCAGACCCCTTGACTTTTTCCACATTTAGTTACGTTACAGCCTTATTCTAAAATGGATGAAATTGTTATTTTTCCTCATCAATCTACACACAATACCCCATAATTACAAAGCAAAACACGTTTTTAGAAATTTTAGCAAATTCATTAAAAATAAAAAGCTGAAATATAACATTTACACAACTATTCAGACCCTTTACTCAGTACTTTTGTTGAAGCACCTTTGGCAGCGATTACAGCCTTGAGTCTTCTTGGGTGTGACGCTACAAGCTTGGCACACCTGTATTTGGGGAGTTTCTCACATTCTTCTCTGCAGATTCTCTCAAGCTCTGTCAGGTTGGATCGGGAGCCTCACTGCACAGCTATTTTCAGGTCTCTCAAGAGATGTTCGATCGGGTTCAAGTCCAGGCTCTGGCTTGGCCACTCAAGGACATTCAGAGACGTGTTCCGAAGCCACTCCTGTGTTGTCTTGGCTGTGTGCTAAGGGTTGTTGTCCTGTTGGAAGGTGAACCTTCGCCCTAGTCTGAGGTCCTGAGCGCTCTGGAGCAGGTTTTCATCAAGGATTGCTCTGTACTTTGCTCCGTTCATCTTTCCCTCGATCCTGACTAGTCTCCCAGTCCCTGCCACTGAAAAACATCCCCACAGCATGATGCTGCCACCACCATGCTTCACCGTAGGGATGGTGCCAGGTTTCCTCCAAATGTGACACTTGGCATTCAGGCCAAAGAGTTCAATCTTGGTTTCATCAAACCAGAGAATCTTGTGTATCATGGTCTGAGAGTCTTTAGGTGCCTTTTTACAAACTCCAAGCGGGCTGACATGTGCCTTTTACTGAGGAGTGGCTTCCGTCTGGCCACTCTACCATAAAGGCCTGATTGGTGGAGTGCTGCAGAGATGGTTGCCCTTCTGGAAGGTTCTCCCATCTCCATAGATGAACTCTGGAGCTCCTTTAGAGTGACCATCGGGTTCTTGATCACCTCCCTGACCAAGGCCCTTCTCCCCTGATTGCTCAGTTTGGCTGGGCGGCCAACTCTAGGAAGAGTCTTGGTGGTTCCAAACTTTTTCCATTTAAGAATGAAGAACATGGTGTTCTTGTTGACCCTCAATGCTGCATACATTTTTTGGTACCCTTCCCCAGATCTGTGCCTCGACACAATACTGTCTCGGAGCTCTACGGACAATTCCTTCGACCTCATGGGTTGGTTTTTGCTCTGACATGCACATTCAACTATGGGACCTTATATAGACAGGTGGGGGCCTTTACAAGTCATGTCCAATCAATTGAATGTACCACTGGTGGACTCCAAGTTGTAGAAACGTCTCAAGGATGATCAATGGAAACAGGAATGTACCTGAGTACAATTTTGAGTTTCATAACATTTGCAAACATTTCTAAAAACCTGTTTTCGCCTTGTCATTATGAGGTGTTGTGTGTAGATTGATGAGGAAAAATATTTATTTAATCCATTTTAGAATTAGGCTGTAACGTAACAAAAATGTGGCACAAGTAAAGGGGTCTGAATACTTTCCGAATGCATTATCCACTTTTATAGACAATATACCGACGCCCAGACAGCGCATTGCACAAACAAAACAACCCACACAATATCAACTGGAAATACTGGGGTCGAATACTGAACTTTTTGTTGAAATTGTTTAATTTTAATGGGAAGAGAATGGCAATCATGGTTACAGACCCAACAACATTATATAGTATCTCCTCCCGGTGAAGAAAAGCACAAACTAATTATAATACACAATGTAAGCAAAACAAGTAAGTCATTCCAACATTGCCTAAAATTATGAATAAGATACTAATGAAAACGATGAGCTGATAAGAGGCAAGCCGTAATTTCTATTTAAGACGTTAATGAAATGAGTAGTCAAAATAATTATTTTTTCATTTCTTTTGAAATGTACAGCTACAGAATTCAGAACATGGGCCGTTCTTACAGTATTCTCCCTATACATCAAGTCAGAACCGTAGGATAAATAATGGTGGCATATAAGCAGACAATGAGAAAGCTCTTACAATATTCAATGATGACATTTCTCTAAAATAGGCTATAGGCTACATGTGCACCACCAAGTCAGAACAGTAGGCTAAATGTTGAGGAGGAAAGAGACCAAATTATTAGGGTGAGGCACATGGGCTACTAACAGCTTACTACACAACATACACTTAGTATTACTTTCTTAGCTACAGTATACATATCTCCCTGGCATATTACATCATTAATGCAGCAGCATACAGGACATATTTTTGGATCACCGTTGTTGTGCTGTGCTCATTTGAACGTGGCACGAATGTCCTTTGTAATCAAACGTTGTCAGCAAAATCTGGCATTCTCTGGATTTATGGTGCTTTCAAGACAACTGGGAACTCTTGGGGGGGGGACAAGGTTGAATTATGACTCGGTGATCTTCAGGTCGGAGCTCTACAAAGAGGCCCGAGTTTCCGACTTGGAATTCCGAGTTGGATGACCGTTCAAAACGTATTTTCCCAGTCCGACAGCATTGCCAATGTATTCAACTTTTTCTGGCCCATGGTGTTGCGTGTCAGTGTTTATCCTTTTAAGCTTGGAAAAGAGAACCTTTCAGACAGATGTCTTTAAACTCAGACTTGGACCACACACCTTCTCCATCAAATAGCATTGTAAAATAATAGTGAAGACCTCAAAACTATGAAATATGAAATCATGTAGTAACCTAAAATGTGTTAAACAAATCAAAATATGTTTTATATTTTAGATTCTTCAAAGTAGCCTTTGCCTTGATGACAGCTTTGCACACTCTTGGCCTTCTCTCATCCAGCTTCAGCTGGAATGCTTTTCCAAAAGTCTTGAAGAAGTAAAATGATAGTCTAGAAACTAAAGCTTTGGTTGTCTTCCTCTCAGGCTTCTATGTCTTCTCCCTGGACCTCCTCAATGTCCACCTCTTGAACATAGACGTCGCTTTCATGTTCGACTCTGATGCCTCATCTTCACTGTCACTTTCCAACCCTGTTGAGGATGGCTCGCTGTCAGGCTCAAAAAGCCTCAAATTTGCCCGGATGACCACCAATTTTTCAACCCTTGTATTGGTCAGCCTGTTGCCTGCTTTGCTGCGCTCTGAGGCAGCTGATGTTGGTGGGATTTGGAGGATGATGGAGGCAACAGGGGAAAGAGCCTCAGATCCACAAAGTCCCTTCCACCAGGTGGCTGATGAGATATGTTGGCACGACTGCCATATTGCATCTCCATCTTAAAGCCCTTGCTTGGAAGTGTACTTCGCCAGACTGCCAAGAACCTTGCCCTCATCCAGGCCAAGGTGGCGAGACACGGTAGTGATGACACCATAGGCCTTGTTGATCTTTGCACCAGACAGGATGCTCTTGCCAGCATATTTGGGGTCCAACATGTACGCTGCGGTGTGTATGGGCTTCAGGCAGAAGTCTTCACGTGTTTTGAAGTATTTCAGAACTGCAGTTTCCTTTGCTTGGAGCAAGAGCGAAGTGGGCAGGGCAGTACAGATTTCTTCTCTTACAAATGCAAGCAGTCTGAACATCAGACAGGATGGCATTGTCTCCCTCAATCTGTGCAATGGCTACTGCTATAGGTTTCAGGCTGCTTACCACGCTCTCCCAAAATACATCATCCAGGAGGATCCTCTTGATGGGGCTGTCCATATCGGCAGACTGTGATATGGCCATTTCTTGGAGAGACTCCTTCCCCTCCAGGAGACTGTCAACCATGATGACAACACCACCCCAACGGGTGTCGCTGGGCAGCTTCAATGTGGTGCTCTTATTCTTCTCACTTTGCTTGGTGAGGTAGATTGCTGCTATAACTTGATGACCCTTCACATACCTAACCATTTCATTGGCCCTCTTGTAGAGTGTATCCATTGTTTCCAGTGCCATGATGTCCCTGAGGAGCAGATTCAATGCATGAGCAGGACAGCCAATGGGTGTGATGTGAGGATAGGACTCCTCCACTTTAGACCAAGCAGCCTTTATGTTCGCAGCGTTGTCTGTCACCAGTGCAAATACCTTCTGTGGTCCAAGGTCATTGACTGCCTTCAGCTCATCTGCAATGTAGAGACCGGTGTGTCTGTTGGCCCTTGTGTCTGTGCTCTTGTAGAATACTGGTTGAGGGGTAGAGATGATGTAGTTAATTATTACTTGCCCATGAACATTCGACCACCCATCAGAGATGATTGCAGTACAGTCTGCTTTCTCTATGATTTGCTTGACCTTCACTTGAACTCTGTTGAACTCTGCATCCAGCAAATTAGTAGATAAAGCATGTCTGGTTGGAGGGGTGTATGCTGGGCGAAGAACATTCAGAAATCTCATCCAATACACATTGTCTGTGAGCATCAGAGCGGAACCAGTTGCATATACAGCTCGAGCAAGACATTCATCAGTATTTCTCTAACTTCTCTCCATCGAGTCAAAAAAACTTCTGATTCCAGGAGGACCATGAGCTGTTGCTATCAATAAGGTGTCTGATTCATAATTTTCACCTTGAATAGAAGTAGAGGGACTTTTGTCAGAGGTTGTTTGTTGTGAGTGCTGAGGGAACTTTATGCACTTGGCCAGATGATTCTGCATCTTTGTTGCATTCTTCACATATGATTTGGCACAGTATTTGCAAATGTACACAGCTTTTCCTTCTACATTAGCTGCAGTGAAATGTCTCCACACATCAGTTAGTGCCTGTGGCATTTTCCTGTAAAGATGAGAAACAAATGAGTAAAACATAATAATAATACAATTCCATGTACAGATAAATAGTTCAGCAGTTAGATTAAACAACTCCTTTGTAAGATAAATGTTTTAAAATGAAACATGTATGGAAACAGGTGAATTAACACTCAGTTAGCAGGCTCAAGCAAGCTAAAACCCACATGGTAGCAAAAACTAACTAGCAGAAATTAACAATTTAGAAATTATTTAAACACACTTTGTGGAGGCTACTATTTACTAGTTAACAAAAAATAATGTATGTCATGAAAAATATTTTCGCCCCACCCAGTATTGTAATCAAAACTTACCAGAAAGCATGTAGTATTTGGCTCAGACAGTGTAGTCGTGTGTGCTCAATAGCATCTCATTAGTGTGCAAGATCTTGAATCAGCTGTACATGTGATGTAAGAGTGCACTGCACATGTGATGGATGAATGCACTGTGCATGCAGAGGGTTGCAATTCCATTGGGGATATTTTAACCAAAATATGCCACAAGACTGAGAATTGCCTTATGCGTATCCCACAAAAAAGGTTAACTGTTATAAGCTACATTTTTTGATTTCCAGGGCTTAACTTCCCATAGAAAATTTCCGTAAATTTCCCGGAAAGTTTCCGACCCTTTGCAACCCTAGTAGCCATGCTTGTTAAGTGTGCCTTGAATTATAAATAAACCACTGACCGTGTCACCAGCAAAGCACCCCCACACCATCACACCTTCTCCCCCATGCTTCACGGTGGGAACTACACATGCGGAGATCATCCGTTCACCTACTCTGCGTCTCACAAAGACACAGCGGTTGGAACCAAAAATCTCACATTTGGACTCATCAGACCAAGGACAGATTTCCACCGGCCTAATGTCCATTCAATCAAATTAATCAATCAAATGTATTTATAAAGCCCTTTTTACATCAGCCGATGTCACAAAGTGCTATACAGAAACCCAGCCTAAAAACACAAACAGAAAGCAATGCAGATGTTCGTGTTTCTGGCGAAAGCAAGTCTCTTCTTCTTTTTGGTGTCCTTTAGTAGTGGTTTCTTTGCAGCAATTCGACCATGAACAGTTGATGTTAAGATGTGTCTGTTACTTGAACTCTGTGAAGCATTGATTTGGGCTGCAATTTCAGAGGCTGGTAACTCTAGTGAACTTATCCTCTGCAGCAGAGGTAACTCTGGGTCTTCCTTTCATGTGGCGGTCCTCACGAGAGCCAGTTTCATCATAGCGCTTGATGGTTTTTGTGACTGCACTTGAAGAAACTTTCAAAGTTCTTAATGACCTTCATGTCTTCAAGTAATAATGGACTGTCGTTTCTCTTTGGTTATTTGAGCTGTTCTTGCCATAATATGGACTTGGTATTTTACCAAATAGGGCTATCTTCTGTATACCACTCCTACCTTGTCACAACACAACTGATTGGTTCAAACACATTAAGAAGGAAAGAAATTCCACAAATTAACTTTTAACATGGCACACCTGTTAATCGAAATGCATTCCAGATGACTACCTCATAAAGCTGGTTGAGAGAATGCCAAGCATATGCAAAGCTGTCATTAAGTCAAAAGGGTGGCTACTTTGAAGAATCTCAATTATAAAATATATTTTGATTTCTTTAACCCTTTTTTGGTCACTTAATGATTTACTACATGTTATTTCATAGTTTTGATGTCTTCACTATTATTCTAAAATGTAGAAAAACCCTTGAATGAGTGGGTGTGTTCAAATTTTGACTGATACTGTATATATTCGTATTTGTTCACATTTCTAAGTAATCTAATACTCTTTTCTATATTGTTTTGGCCAGTGTTAAACATTTGTACTGCTCTTTCTCCTGTCATGTAAGTCACTGTTCTGTCATGGCAGGTTTGACCCAGACATCCTGGTGGGCTACGAGGTCCAGATGCGTTCCTGGGGCTACCTCCTCCAGCGGGCATCAGCACTCAGTGTGGACCTGTGCCAGCAGCTTTCCCGCGTGCCAGGTAGGGTGGCACTGATCCTGGCCCCCTCTGCTGCAACAACACTGCTTTATTACCAATACAAATTGTCTGATTAATGGAAGAATATGAACTTCCTCTCCTAAAGGAAACAGTGACAATTGTTAATTACACAGCTTGATATGTGTTTTGTTTGTTACATATTACATAGTAGTTACATATTTGGTAGGGTGGCACTGACCCTGGCCCTGTTTGCTGCCACAACACTGCTCACTCACACCTTTTAGCTCCTATAAAACAGGTCTGATGAGAGAATAAAATAAGCACTTCCTCTTCTAAAGGAAGCCGTGGCATGTAGCTAATCCACAGCTTGAGAGCTTGTTTATTGAGTGTAGATATTTCTCTGTTATTTTGGTAAAGTATCGTGTTTTGTATTATGGGGGTGTTCTATTTGAAATCTGATTTGATTAAAATACTGTGCAATTGTGGGAGTGAATTTATGCTCCACTCAGTGTATTCAAATATATTGGCACTCATACAGAAATCTCAAGCAGGTTTCTCTCTGACATTTTACTGCTATTATACCCAGCCATTCTATCCAGGTCAAAGGAGAATGTCGTCTAGCTGCTCCTCCATGAGTGTAATAACGTCTGTCTGTCTTCAGGTGACGCCAAAGAGAACCATTTCGCAGCAGAGAGAGACGAGTATGGAGCAGACACCATGACAGAGATACACATCATCGGACGTATCGTCATCAACCTGTGGAGAATTATGAAGACTGAGGTAGCTGCTGCTGCAGACGTTATTAATCACTTCCCTTTTATTTTAGGAACATAACGACCAGATGCTTTGGTTTCTTAGGTCATTTGTAAGTGTGTATTTCATTGTTTTTTTCCCAGGTGACATTGAACAACTACAGTTTTGAGAATGTGGCCTTCCACGTCCTGCACCAGCGCTTCCCCCTGTACAGCCCCCGCTCCCTGTCAGACTGGTTCGACCACAACACTGACCTGTACAGGTGGGCAATACACCATCCTACTGGATACACTCACACCCACTTACCTGGCTGCTCTCTCTTTTCAAGAGTCGACAGCCATGGCAGCTCTGCTTCTAGCTCCTAAGCAACGTTGCACAATTTTTTTTTGTGTGTCTTATTTCTTACATTATTAGCCCAGAATGTTTTTTGTGTTATTGTATACAGACAGAAATAATTTTTGGATATCTGAGCGGTGGTAACTCACCAGCATTACGACTTTGCCGAATTGGATCCTTTGTTCGTACCCCACAGGGCAATTTAACTTATTCCAGAGGCTCCTCCAAGACGCAGCCGGTGGAGGAGAGGTATTCGGAATGGACTTCTAGTCTGACTCAGGAGGCGTGCACACCAGCCACCGCTTCTGAGTATATAACCCGCTAATGTTCAGTCTCTGGATGAGCTCAGGGCGAGGAGCTCCTTCCAGAGAGACATCAGGGACTATAACATACTCTGTTTCACGGAATCATGACTCTCTCAGATTATACTGTCCCTGTTCATACAGCCAGCTGGGTTCTCAGTACATCGCGCAGATAGGAATATATATCTCTCCGGAAAGAAGAAAGGCAATGGTGTATGTTTCATGATTAACTACTCATGGTGTGATTGTGATAACGTACAGAAACTCAAGTCCTTTTGTTCACCCAACCTAGAATACCTCACAATCAAATGCCGACCATATTACCTCCCAAGATAATTTTCTTTGGTTATAGTTGTGTATATTCCCCCTCAAGCCGATACCACAACGGCCCTCAAGGAGCTACACTGGAATCCACATATCCTGAGGCAGCATTTATTGTAGCTGGGGATTTTAACAAAGCAAATTTGAGGAAAACGCAACCGAAGTTCTATCAATACATTGACTGTAGTACTTGCACTGCTAAAACGATCGATCACTGCTAATCCCCCTTCCGGGATGCCTGCAAGACGCTCCCCGCCCTCCCTTCTTCAAATCAGATCACGACTCCATTTTGCTCTTCCCTTCCTATCAACTCAAACAAGAAGTACCAATGCCAAGGTCTATTTAACACTCTTCTGACCAATCACGCAGACTGGGATATGTTCCGGTTAGCCTCTGAGAATAACATTAACGTATACACAGACATGGTGACTGAGGAAGTGTGTAGGCAATGTTGTTCCCACTACCAAAACCAGAAACCGTGGATAGACGGCAGCATTCACACAAAACTGAAAGCACGAACCACCGCATTTAACCATGGCAAGGTAACTGGGAATATGGTAGAATACAAACAGTGTAGTTATTCCCTCCGTAAGGCAATCAAATAGGCAACACGTCAGTACAGAGAGAAAGTGGAGTTGAAATTCAACGGCTCAGACACGAGACGTATGTGGCAGAGTCTACAGACAATCACGGATTACAAAGGGAAAACCAGCCAGGTCGCGGACACCGACGTCTTGCTCTCAGACAAGTTAAATAGCGTCTTTGCACGCTTTGAGGATAACACAGTGCCACCGACGCGGTCCGCTCCCAAGGACTGTGGGCTCTCGTTCTCAGTGGCCGACGTGAGTAAGACATATAAGAGTGTTAACCCTCGCAAGGCTGCCGGCCCAGACGGCATCCCTAGCCACGTCCTCAGAGCATGCACAGACCAGCTGGCTGGAGTGTTTACAGACACAGTCCACACTTGTTTCAAGATGTCCACCATTGTTCGTGTACCCAAGAAGACAAACTTAACTGAACTCAATGACTATTGCCCCGTAGCACTCACTTCTGTCATCATGAAGTGTTTTGTTGAGGCTAGTTAAGGATCATATCACCTAAACCTTACCTGACACCCTAGACCCACTTCAATTTGCATACCGCCCCAATAGATACACAGGTGATGCAATCGCCGTCGCACTGCACACTGCCCAACTCATCTGGACAAGAGGAATACCTATGTAAGAATGCTGTTCATTGACTATAACACCATAGTACCGTCCAAGCTCATCATTAATCTTGGGGCCCTGGGCATCCTGACAGGCCGCCCCCAGGTGGTGAAGGTAGGAAACAACACCTCCATTTCACTGATCCTCAACACAGGGGCCCCACAAGGGTATGTGCTCAGCCTCCTCCTGTACTCCCTGTTCACCCATGACTGTGTGGCAACGCAAGCCTCCAACTCAATCATCAAGTTTGCAGACGACACAACAGAGGAGCTGATCGTGGACTTCAGGAAACAGCAGAGGGAGCACGCCCCTATCCACATCAACGGTACCGCAGTGGAAAGATTCAAGTTGAAAAGCTTCAAGTTCCTCGGCGTACACATCACTGACAATCTGAAATGGTCCACCGACACAGACAACATCGCCTCTTCAACCTCAGGAGGCTAAGGAAATTCGGCTTGGCCCCTAAGACCCTCACAAACTTTTACAGCTGCACAATTGAGAGCATCACGTTGGGCTGTATCACCGCCTGGTACGGCAACTGCACCGCCCGCAACCGCGGGACTGTCCAAAGGGTGGTGCGATCAGCCCAACACATCACCGTGGGCTCACTGCCTGCCCTCCAGGACACCTACACCACCCGATGTCACAGGAAGGCCATAAAGATCATCAAGGACAACAACCACCTGAGCCACTGCCTGTTCACCCCACTATCATCCAGAAGGCGAGGTCAGTACAGGTGCATCAAAGCAGGGACCGAGAGACTGAAAAACAGCTTCTATCTCAAGGCCATCAGACTGTTAAACAGCCACCACTAACATTGAGAGGCTGCTGCCAAAATACTGACTCAACTCCAGCTCACTTTAATAATGGAAATTGATGGGAATTGATCAAAAATGTATCACGAGCCACTTTAAACAATGCCACTTAATATAATGTATATGCATATACTGTACTCTATCATCTACTGCATCTTGCCATCTTTATGTAATACATGTATCACTAGCCACTTTAAACTATGCCACTTTTATGTTTACATACCCTACATTACTCATCTCATATGTATACACTGTACTCGATACCATCTACTGCATCTTGCCTATGCCGTTCTGTACCATCACTTATTCATATATCTATATGTACATATTCTTTATCCCTTTACACTTGTGTGTATAAGGTAGTAGTTGTGGAATTGTTAGGTTAGATTACTCGTTGGTTATTACTGCATTGTCAGAACTAGAAGCACAAGCATTTCGCTACACTCGCATTAACATCTGCTAATGATGTGTATGTGACAAATAAAATTTGATTTGATTTGACTATAGTCACACATTTTTTGTGATCAACTCTTTATTGGTTCTTCATACCAATTCAGTTGAAACTGAGACAATAAAACGTGTCTTTACATCTGCAGTACTTTTGATTTCCTGTATGAAGTTGACCCCGACTGTGTTGTGTGCCTGCCAGGTGGAAGGTGGTGGACCACTATGTTAGCAGGGTGGGCGGTACCATGCAGCTTCTCCAGCAGCTTGACATCATCGGCAGGACCAGCGAGCTGGCCAGGGTGTTTGGGATCCAGTTCTATCACGTGCTCACCAGGGGATCCCAGGTCAGGACCCAGCACACGTTGGAACGTTATTGGAACGTTATGAGATGTGAATTAACACTGTGTTGATGTAATGTTTAGCTACAGGTACAACATGGTGATTCGCGCCAAGGGTATTATAGTAAACCGTTTTTCTATTTTCTTTTTTCTATATACAGTGGGGAGAACAAGTATTTGAGACACTGACGATTTTACAGGTTTTCCTACTTACAAAGCATGTAGAGGTCTGTAATTTTTATCATAGGTACACTTCAACTGTGAGAGACGGAATCTAAAACAAAAATCCAGAAAATCACATTGTATGATTTTTAAGTAATTAATTTTCATTTTATTGCATGACATAATCACCTACCAACCAGTAAGAATTCCGGCTCTCACAGACCTGTTAGTTTTTCTTTAAGAAGCCCTCCTGTTCTCCACTCATTACCTGTATTAACTGCACCTGTTTGAACTCGTTACCTGTATAAAAGACACCTGTCCACACACTCGATCAAACAGACTCCAACCTCTCCACAATGGCCAAGACCAGAGAGCTGTGTAAGGACATCAGGGATAAAATTGTAGACCTGCACAAGGCTGGGATGGGCTACAGGACAATAGGCAAGCAGCTTGGTGAGAAGGCAACAACTGTTGGCGCAATTATTAGAAAATGGAAGAAGTTCAAGATGACGGTCAATCACCCTCGGTCTGGGGCTCCATGCAAGATCTCACCTCGTGGGGCATCAATGATCATGAGGAAGGTGAGGGATCAGCCCAGAACTACACGGCAGGACCTGGTCAATGACCTGAAGAGAGCTGGGACCACAGCCTCAAAGAAAACCATTAGTAACACACTACGCCGTCATGGATTAAAATCCTGCAGCGCACGCAAGGTCCCCCTGCTCAAGCCAGCGCATGTCCAGGCCCGTCTGAAGTTTGCCAATGACCATCTGGATGATCCAGAGGAGGAATGGGAGAAGGTCATGTGGTCTGATGAGACATAAATAGAGCTTTTTGGTCTAAACTCCACTCGCCGTGTTTGGAGGAAGAAGAAGGATGAGTACAACCCCAAGAACACCATCCCAACCGTGAAGCATGGAGGTGGAAACATCATTCTTTGGGGATGCTGTTCTGCAAAGGGGACAGGACGACTGCACCGTATTGAGGGGAGGATGGATGGGGCCATGTATCGCGAGATCTTGGCCAACAACCTCCTTCCCTCAGTAAGAGCATTGAAGATGGGTCGTGGCTGGGTCTTCCAGCATGACAACGACCCGAAACACACAGCCAGGGCAACTAAGGAGTGGCTCCGTAAGAATGATCTCAAGGTCCTGGAGTGGCCTAGCCAGTCTCCAGACCTGAACCCAATAGAAAATCTTTGGAAGGAGCTGAAAGTCCGTATTGCCCAGCGACAGCCCCGAAACCTGAAGGATCTGGAGAAGGTCTGTAAGGAGGAGTGGGCCAAAATCCCTGCTGCAGTGTGTACAGACCTGCTCAAGAAGTACAGGAAACGTATGATCTCTGTAATTGCAAACAAAGGTTTCTGTACCAAATATTAAGTTCTGCTTTTCTGATGTATCAAATACTTATGTCATGCAATAAAATGCAAATTACTTACTTAAAAATCATACAATGTGATTTTCTGGATTTTTGTTTTAGATTCCGTCTCTCACAGTTGAAGTGTACATATGATAAAAAATTACAGACCTCTACATGCTTTGTAAGTAGGAAAACCTGCAAAATCGTCAGTGTATCCAATACTTGTTCTCCCCACTGTATATATATATATATATATATATATATATATATATTAAAATTCAGTTTACGTTCAGTTTGTTTTCTGACCTGATTTTCAGATTTTTATTTTGTTTTAGTTGTATCAAAAGGTTAATATTTACTTTTAGTGTTGGGGACAGAAAGAATGCGTTGGAGGCTAGGAGTCATCTGTGTTGTATAGTTTGTTTTTTGGGATGTCACTTCCTGAAACTCAGTAATAGATAAGGTGACGGGTCAAGTCATAGTTTAGGTTAGGTTTAAATTGTAAAGCCAACCTCAATGTGACTTGGATTTAAAAGGAATAGCACAGAGACTGGTGCAAAGAAATATGGTGACACCAATCCAATGCTTTTTAACTTTAATAGTACAGATCTATCTAAATTTGATCAGTTTCACAGCAGCAAAAATAATCCTGCAGTAACAAGAAATGTGGATTATAATTCTTGGACATGTTTGTGGTGGTTGATAAATGTTTTAGTTTAGGCAAATAAAGTCTGACATTTTTAAGTGAAAATTACAAGTGTTTTAATTTTTTTTTAACTCAAAAACACAAAGTGCTGTCCTGGAAAATTCTATGAGACAAGAGTGATCAAATTTAGATAGTATATCTCTGTACACGTTAGAAGAATCAAGTTGACTACCCCCATTAGTTAGCTAGTGATAGTGATAGACAAACTAGTCCTATTTGGGAAAATGGCCGTCTCCTGGCTGCATTTACCCGCCAGATTGTTAGCTTGAAATCCCCCCAAAAGCTTGAAAACCCCATTTAGATAAAATATATATATATAATTACTAAAACTGAACAAATTTCATGACTGTTTTATTTTTACTTCGTTTTGGAATCAAAGATAGTTTCAGTATAGCTTTATTTTTTTTAACAGATTTGTTTATTTCAGTTTACTAAATCATTTTTTTCATGATTTTAGTTTTCGTTTACTACACTGCTCAAAAAAATAAAGGGAACACTTAAACAACACAATGTAACTCCAAGTCAATCACACTTCTGTGAAATCAAACTGTCCACTTAGGAAGCAACACTGATTGATAATAAATTTCACATGCTGTTGTGCAAATGGAATAGACAAAAGGTGGAAATTATAGGCAATTAGCAAGACACCCCCCAATAAAGGACTGGTTCTGCAGGTGGTGACCACAGACCACTTCTCAGTTCCTATGCTTCCTGGCTGATGTTTTGGTCACTTTTGAATGCTGGCGGTGCTCTCACTCTAGTGGTAGCATGAGACGGAGTCTACAACCCACACAAGTGGCTCAGGTAGTGCAGTTCATCCAGGATGGCACATCAATGCGAGCTGTGGCAAAAAGGTTTGCTGTGTCTGTCAGCGTAGTGTCCAGAGCATGGAGGCGCTACCAGGAGACAGGCCAGTACATCAGGAGACGTGGAGGAGGCCGTAGGAGGGCAACAACCCAGCAGCAGGACCGCTACCTCCGCCTTTGTGCAAGGAGGTGCACTGCCAGAGCCCTGCAATATGACCTCCAGCAGGCCACAAATGTGCATGTGTCAGCATATGGTCTCACAAGGGGTCTGAGGATCTCATCTCGGTACCTATTGGCAGTCAGGCTACCTCTGGCGAGCACATGGAGGGCTGTGCGGCCCCACAAAGAAATGCCACCCCACACCATGACTGACCCATCGCCAAACCGGTCATGCTGGAGGATGTTGCAGGCAGCAGAACGTTCTCCACGGCGTCTCCAGACTCTGTCACGTCTGTCACATGTGCTCATGTGCTCAGTGTGAACCTGCTTTCATCTGTGAAGAGC
Source organism: Salvelinus fontinalis (assembly GCF_029448725.1). Classification (NCBI taxonomy): domain Eukaryota; kingdom Metazoa; phylum Chordata; class Actinopteri; order Salmoniformes; family Salmonidae; genus Salvelinus; species Salvelinus fontinalis. The sequence continues at coordinate 23,724,653 of NC_074684.1, read as the reverse complement.
ACAGGGCGCCAGTGGCGAATTTGCCAATCTTGGTGTTCTCTGGCAAATGCCAAACGTCCTGCACGGTGTTGGGCTGTAAGCACATCCCCCACCTGTGGACGTCGGGCCCTCATACCACCCTCATGGAGTCTGTTTCTGACCGTTTGAGCAGACACATGCACATTTGTAGCCTGCTGGAGGTCATTTTGCAGGGCGCTGGCAGTGCACCTCCTTGCACAAAGGCGGAGGTAGCGGTCCTGCTGCTGGGTTGTTGCCGTCCTACGGCCTCCTCCACCTCTCCTGATGTACTGGCCTGTCTCCTGGTAGCGCCTCCATGCTCTGGACACTACGCTGACAGACACAGCAACCCTTTTTGCCACAGCTCGCATTGATGTGCCATCCTGGATGAGCTGCACTACCTGAGCCACTTGTGTGGGTTGTAGACTCCGTCTCATGCTACCACTAGAGTGAGAGCACCGCCAGCATTCAAAAGTGACCAAAACATCAGCCAGGAAGCATAGGAACTGAGAACTGGTCTGTGGTCACCACCTGCAGAATCACTCCTTTTTTGGGGGTGTCTTGCTAATTGCCTATAATTTCCACCTTTTGTCTATTCCATTTGCACAACAGCATGTGAAATTTATTGTCAATCAGTGTTGCTTCCTAAGTGGACAGTTTGATTTTACAGAAGTGTGATTGACTTGGAGTTACATTGTGTTGTTTAAGTGTTCCCTTTATTTTTTTGAGCAGTGTATAACAACCTTGCTTCACTCACTGTCCAATGTAGCTGATATGCCTCTCATTTAGGGCAGTTGAAGTTCAGGCTCACCTCTTCTCCCCCTCTGTGGTAGACTAGAATGTGTCTGTCTGGCTCACCTCTTCTCCCCCTCTGTGGTAGACTAGAATGTGTCTGTCTGGCTCACCTCTTCTCCCCCTCTGTGGTAGACTAGAATGTGTCTGTCTGGCTCACCTCTTCTCCCCCTCTGTGGTAGACTAGAATGTGTCTGTCTGGCTCACCTCTTCTCCCCCTCTGTGGTAGACTAGAATGTGTCTGTCTGGCTCACCTCTTCTCCCCCTCTGTGGTAGACTAGAATGTGTCTGTCTGGCTCACCTCTTCTCCCCCTCTGTGGTAGACTAGAATGTGTCTGTCTGGCTCACCTCTACCTCCCTCACTGTGGTAGACTAGAATGTGTCTGTCTGGCTCACCTCTTCTCCCCCTCTGTGGTAGACTAGAATGTGTCTGTCTGGCTCACCTCTTCTCCCCCTCTGTGGTAGACTAGAATGTGTCTGTCTGGCTCACCTTTACCTCCCCCTCTGTGGTAGACTAGAATGTGTCTGTCTGGCTCACCTCTTCTCCCCCTCTGTGGTAGACTAGCATGTGTCTGTCTGGCTCACCTCTACCTCCCCCTCTGTGGTAGACTAGAATGTGTCTGTCTGGCTCACCTTTACCTCCCCCTCTGTGGTAGACTAGAATGTGTCTGTCTGGCTCACCTCTTCTCCCCCTCCGTGGTAGACTAGAATGTGTCTGTCTGGCTCACCTCTACCTCCCCCTCTGTGGTAGACTAGAATGTGTCTGTCTGGCTCACCTCTTCTCCCCCTCTGTGGTAGACTAGAATGTGTCTGTCTGGCTCACCTCTACCTCCCCCTCTGTGGTAGACTAGAATGTGTCTGTCTGGCTCACCTCTTCTCCCCCTCTGTGGTAGACTAGAATGTGTCTGTCTGGCTCACCTCTACCTCCCCCTCTGTGGTAGACTAGAATGTGTCTGTCTGGCTCACCTCTACCTCCCCCTCTGTGGTAGACTAGAATGTGTCTGTCTGGCTCACCTCTTCTCCCCCTCTGTGGTAGACTAGAATGTGTCTGTCTGGCTCACCTTTACCTCCCCCTCTGTGGTAGACTAGAATGTGTCTGTCTGGCTCACCTCTACCTCCCCCTCTGTGGTAGACTAGAATGTGTCTGTCTGGCTCACCTCTTCTCCCCCTCTGTGGTAGACTAGAATGTGTCTGTCTGGCTCACCTCTACCTCCCCCTCTGTGGTAGACTAGAATGTGTCTGTCTGGCTCACCTTTACCTCCCCCTCTGTGGTAGACTAGAATGTGTCTGTCTGGCTCACCTCTTCTCCCCCTCTGTGGTAGACTAGAATGTGTCTGTCTGGCTCACCTCTACCTCCCCCTCTGTGGTAGACTAGAATGTGTCTGTCTGGCTCACCTCTTCTCCCCCTCTGTGGTAGACTAGAATGTGTCTGTCTGGCTCACCTTTACCTCCCTCTCTGTGGTAGACTAGAATGTGTCTGTCTGGCTCACCTCTACCTCCCTCTCTGTGGTAGACTAGAATGTGTCTGTCTGGCTCACCTCTACCTCCCCCTCTGTGGTAGACTAGAATGTGTCTGTCTGGCTCACCTCTTCTCCCCCTCTGTGGTAGACTAGAATGTGTCTGTCTGGCTCACCTCTACCTCCCCCTCTGTGGTAGACTAGAATGTGTCTGTCTGGCTCACCTCTTCTCCCCCTCTGTGGTAGACTAGAATGTGTCTGTCTGGCTCACCTCTACCTCCCTCTCTGTGGTAGACTAGAATGTGTCTGTCTGGCTCACCTCTACCTCCCCCTCTGTGGTAGACTAGAATGTGTCTGTCTGGCTCACCTCTTCTCCCCCTCTGTGGTAGACTAGCATGTGTCTGTCTGGCTCACCTCTACCTCCCCCTCTGTGGTAGACTAGAATGTGTCTGTCTGGCTCACCTCTTCTCCCCCTCTGTGGTAGACTAGAATGTGTCTGTCTGGCTCACCTCTTCTCCCCCTCTGTGGTAGACTAGAATGTGTCTGTCTGGCTCACCTTTACCTCCCCCTCTGTGGTAGACTAGAATGTGTCTGTCTGGCTCACCTCTTCTCCCCCTCCGTGGTAGACTAGAATGTGTCTGTCTGGCTCACCTCTACCTCCCCCTCTGTGGTAGACTAGAATGTGTCTGTCTGGCTCACCTCTTCTCCCCCTCTGTGGTAGACTAGAATGTGTCTGTCTGGCTCACCTCTACCTCCCCCTCTGTGGTAGACTAGAATGTGTCTGTCTGGCTCACCTTTACCTCCCCCTCTGTGGTAGACTAGAATGTGTCTGTCTGGCTCACCTCTTCTCCCCCTCTGTGGTAGACTAGAATGTGTCTGTCTGGCTCACCTCTTCTCCCCCTCTGTGGTAGACTAGAATGTGTCTGTCTGGCTCACCTCTTCTCCCCCTCTGTGGTAGACTAGAATGTGTCTGTCTGGCTCACCTCTTCTCCCCCTCTGTGGTAGACTAGAATGTGTCTGTCTGGCTCACCTCTTCTCCCCCTCCGTGGTAGACTAGAATGTGTCTGTCTGGCTCACCTCTTCTCCCCCTCTGTGGTAGACTAGAATGTGTCTGTCTGGCTCACCTTTACCTCCCCCTCTGTGGTAGACTAGAATGTGTCTGTCTGGCTCACCTCTACCTCCCCCTCTGTGGTAGACTAGAATGTGTCTGTCTGGCTCACCTCTTCTCCCCCTCTGTGGTAGACTAGAATGTGTCTGTCTGGCTCACCTCTTCTCCCCCTCTGTGGTAGACTAGAATGTGTCTGTCTGGCTCACCTCTTCCTCCCCCTCTGTGGTAGACTAGAATGTGTCTGTCTGGCTCACCTCTTCTCCCCCTCTGTGGTAGACTAGAATGTGTCTGTCTGGCTCACCTCTACCTCCCTCACTGTGGTAGACTAGAATGTGTCTGTCTGGCTCACCTCTACCTCCCCCTCTGGTAGACTAGAATGTGTCTGTCTGGCTCACCTCTTCTCCCCCTCTGTGGTAGACTAGAATGTGTCTGTCTGGCTCACCTCTACCTCCCCCTCTGTGGTAGACTAGAATGTGTCTGTCTGGCTCACCTCTACCTCCCTCTCTGTGGTAGACTAGAATGTGTCTGTCTGGCTCACCTCTACCTCCCCCTCTGTGGTAGACTAGAATGTGTCTGTCTGTTTCTGGGATCTAGGAATGGGTGATTATCCAGTGGATGGTCAGAACAAGTACTTCATACCACAAATGAAAGGAAAGATGATCAAGGGGAACAAGGGTACTTTATATAAAGACTGAGCTAAACCAGATAGAGAGAGGTTGTCAGTGATCAGTCTACTGAGCCCCCCTCTCTTCTCCCTGCAGTACCGTGTCTCTCACTCTGCCCTCTCGCCTCTCTTCTCCCTGCAGTACCGTGTCTCTCACTCTGCCCTCTCGCCTCTCTTCTCCCTGCAGTACCGTGTCTCTCACTCTGCCCTCTCGCCTCTCTTCTCCCTGCAGTACCGTGTCTCTCACTCTGCCCTCTCTCTTCTCTTCTCCCTGCAGTACCGTGTCTCTCACTCTGCCCTCTCGCCTCTCTTCTCCCTGCAGTACCGTGTCTCTCACTCTGCCCTCTCGCCTCTCTTCTCCCTGCAGTACCGTGTCTCTCACTCTGCCCTCTCTCTTCTCTTCTCCCTGCAGTACCGTGTCTCTCACTCTGCTCTCTCGCCTCTCTTCTCCCTGCAGTACCGTGTCTCTCACTCTGCCCTCTCTCCTCTCTTCTCCCTGCAGTACCGTGTCTCTCACTCTGCCCTCTCTCCTCTCTTCTCCCTGCAGTACCGTGTCTCTCACTCTGCCCTCTCTCTTCTCTTCTCCCTGCAGTACCGTGTCTCTCACTCTGCCCTCTCTCTTCTCTTCTCCCTGCAGTACCGTGTCTCTCACTCTGCCCTCTCTCTTCTCTTCTCCCTGCAGTACCGTGTCTCTCACTCTGCCCTCTCTCTTCTCTTCTCCCTGCAGTACCGTGTCTCTCACTCTGCCCTCTCGCCTCTCTTCTCCCTGCAGTACCGTGTCTCTCACTCTGCTCTCTCGCCTCTCTTCTCCCTGCAGTACCGTGTCTCTCACTCTGCCCTCTCTCCTCTCTTCTCCCTGCAGTACCGTGTCTCTCACTCTGCCCTCTCTCTTCTCTTCTCCCTGCAGTACCGTGTCTCTCACTCTGCCCTCTCTCCTCTCTTCTCCCTGCAGTACCGTGTCTCTCACTCTGCCCTCTCGCCTCTCTTCTCCCTGCAGTACCGTGTCTCTCACTCTGCCCTCTCTCCTCTCTTCTCCCTGCAGTACCGTGTCTCTCACTCTGCCCTCTCTCTTCTCTTCTCCCTGCAGTACCGTGTCTCTCACTCTGCTCTCTCGCCTCTCTTCTCCCTGCAGTACCGTGTCTCTCACTCTGCCCTCTCGCCTCTCTTCTCCCTGCAGTACCGTGTCTCTCACTCTGCCCTCTCGCCTCTCTTCTCCCTGCAGTACCGTGTCTCTCACTCTGCCCTCTCTCTTCTCTTCTCCCTGCAGTACCGTGTCTCTCACTCTGCCCTCTCTCCTCTCTTCTCCCTGCAGTACCGTGTCTCTCACTCTGCTCTCTCGCCTCTCTTCTCCCTGCAGTACCGTGTCTCTCACTCTGCCCTCTCTCTTCTCTTCTTCCTGCAGTACCGTGTCTCTCACTCTGCTCTCTCGCCTCTCTTCTCCCTGCAGTACCGTGTCTCTCACTCTGCCCTCTCTCTTCTCTTCTCCCTGCAGTACCGTGTCTCTCACTCTGCCCTCTCGCCTCTCTTCTCCCTGCAGTACCGTGTCTCTCACTCTGCTCTCTCGCCTCTCTTCTCCCTGCAGTACCGTGTCTCTCACTCTGCCCTCTCGCCTCTCTTCTCCCTGCAGTACCGTGTCTCTCACTCTGCCCTCTCTCTTCTCTTCTCCCTGCAGTACCGTGTCTCTCACTCTGCCCTCTCGCCTCTCTTCTCCCTGCAGTACCGTGTCTCTCACTCTGCTCTCTCGCCTCTCTTCTCCCTGCAGTACCGTGTCTCTCACTCTGCCCTCTCTCTTCTCTTCTCCCTGCAGTACCGTGTCTCTCACTCTGCCCTCTCTCTTCTCTTCTCCCTGCAGTACCGTGTCTCTCACTCTGCCCTCTCGCCTCTCTTCTCCCTGCAGTACCGTGTCTCTCACTCTGCCCTCTCGCCTCTCTTCTCCCTGCAGTACCGTGTCTCTCACTCTGCCCTCTCTCCTCTCTTCTCCCTGCAGTACCGTGTCTCTCACTCTGCCCTCTCTCCTCTCTTCTCCCTGCAGTACCGTGTCTCTCACTCTGCCCTCTCTCTTCTCTTCTCCCTGCAGTACCGTGTCTCTCACTCTGCTCTCTCGCCTCTCTTCTCCCTGCAGTACCGTGTCTCTCACTCTGCCCTCTCTCTTCTCTTCTCCCTGCAGTACCGTGTCTCTCACTCTGCCCTCTCGCCTCTCTTCTCCCTGCAGTACCGTGTCTCTCACTCTGCTCTCTCTCCTCTCTTCTCCCTGCAGTACCGTGTCTCTCACTCTGCTCTCTCTCCTCCCTGCTGTACCGTGTGTCTCACTCTGCTCTCTCGCCTCTCTCCTTCCTGCAGTACCGTGTGTCTCTCTGCTCTCTCGCCTCTCTCCTTCCTGCTGTACCGTGTGTCTCTCTGCTCTCTCTCCTCTCTCCTTCCTGCTGTACCGTGTGTCTCACTCTGCTCTCTCTCCTCTCTCCTCCCTGCTGTACCGTGTGTCTCTCTGCTCTCTCGCCTCTCTCCTTCCTGCTGTACCGTGTGTCTCTCTGCTCTCTCTCCTCTCTCCTTCCTGCTGTACCGTGTGTCTCTCTGCTCTCTCCTCTCTCCTCCCTGCTGTACCGTGTGTCTCTATCTCCTCTCTCCTCTCTCCTTCCTGCTGTACCGTGTGTCTCACTCTGCTCTCTCTCCTCTCTCCTCCCTGCTGTACCGTGTGTCTCTCTGCTCTCTCTCCTCTCTCCTTCCTGCTGTACCGTGTGTCTCTCTGCTCTCTCGCCTCTCTCCTTCCTGCTGTACCGTGTGTCTCTCTGCTCTATCTCCTCTCTCCTCCCTGCTGTACCGTGTGTCTCTATCTCCTCTCTCCTTCCTGCTGTACCGTGTGTCTCTATCTCCTCTCTCCTCTCTCCTTCCTGCTGTACCGTGTGTCTCTCTGCTCTCTCCTCTCTCCTTCCTGCTGTACCGTGTGTCTCACTCTGCTCTCCCTCCCTTTCTTCTCCCTGCAGTACCGTGTGGAGTCCATGATGCTGCGTGTGGCCAAGCCCATGAACTACATCCCCGTTACGCCCAGCATACAACAGAGAGCCCAGCAGAGGGCGCCACAGGGCATCCCGCTGGTCATGGAGCCCGAGTCGCGCTTCTACAGCAACTCTGTGGTGGTGCTGGACTTCCAGTCGCTCTACCCCTCCATCGTCATCGCCTACAACTACTGCTACTCTACCTGCCTGGGCCACGTGGAGAGCATGGGAACGTAAGGGACAACACCTAGATAGAGAGAGACACACACGAAGCATGCATGCTTACACTACACACGTTCTTATCATTCTGATAGGTTGCGATGTGAGTGGAGGTACAGCGACCAACCACTGTGAGTTGTTTCAGGGCCGATGAGTTTAAGTTTGGCTGCACCTCCCTGAGGGTTCCCCCTGAGCTCCTCTATCAACTCCGCAATGACATCACCGTCTCTCCCAACGGCATCGCCTTTGTCAAGGTACAACTAGTCCTCTGATACTGTCATGTGATTAACATTCACATCGGCGGATTTTGACCGAACAAACAACAAACTATCATGGCTCTTCTAAGACGGAACTGTGCGTGTGTGTCCTCTCCGTCCAGCCCACGGTGAGGAAGGGGGTCCTGCCCAGCATGTTGGAGGAGATCCTGAACACACGGTCCATGGTGAAGCGTTCCATGAAGACCTACAAGCAGGATAAGACCTTGATGAGGCTGCTGGACGCCAGGCAGCTGGGACTCAAGCTCATCGCCAACGTCACCTTCGGCTATGCCGCCGCCAACTGCTCTGGACGCATGCCCAGCGTAGAGGTGAGGGCCTGGGGTTCACACACACTGTCTGCCACACTCACCAAAATCTGACTGTTTACTGTTTGTCTCCTGTTGTTGTTTGTAACGTTTGAGCTGTGAAAATCATTTCCCTTTAAAAGGATAATATACACTGAGAGGTCAGTTTTTATTAGGTACACCCATCTGGTACCTACCTAGAGTCGGACCCCCTTTGTAGGAAAACATTCCCTACACCACCGCCACCAGCCTGTATCGTTGACACCAGGCAGGATGGGGCCATGGACTCATGCTGCTTACGCCAAATCCTGACTCTGCCATCAGCATGACTCAACAGGAACCAAGATATGTCGGACCAGGCTATGTTTTTCCACTCCTCAATTGTCCAGTGTTGGTGATCGCGTGCCCACTGGAGCCGCTTCTTCTTGTTTTTAGCTGATAGTAGTAGAACACAGGTGGTCGTCTGCTGCAATAGCCCATTCGTAACAATGTTCAACGAGTTGGGAGTTCTGAGAAGCCGTTCTGCACTCCACTGTTGTACTGCGCCATTTTTTTGCCAGTTTGTGGCCCACCTGTTAGCTTGCACGATTCTTGCCATTCTCCTTCAACCTTTCATAAACAAACTGTTTCCACCCACAGGACTGCCGCTGACTGGATGTTTATTGTTTATTGCACCATTCTCTGTAAACCCCTAGACAGTGTCGTGCGTGAAAAGCCCAGGAGGCCAGACGTTTCTGAGAAACTGACGATTATACCACGCTCAAAGTCACTTAGGTAACTTGTTTTGCCCATTCTAACGTTCAATCGAACAGTAACTGAATGCCTCGATGCCTGCTTTATATAGCAAGTCACGGAGCGAACCATTTTCGTGAATGGGGTGGTGTACCTAATAAACTGGCCTCAGTGTAATCAATCTAAATCACTGTTCCTAAAGTCAACATGATACAGTTTCTGTCTCATTTTCGTTTCCCTCCCATCACTTGTTAGCTGGGTTTGTATTAACCTTGGCTGAAAGCTTTTTTCACATGGTTATCTTTTCCCCTCTACGCTGTCGTTAGGTTGGTGACAGTATTGTCCACAAGGCCAGGGAGACCCTGGAGAGAGCCATCAAGCTGGTCAACGACACCAAGAAATGGGGAGCCCACGTTGTGTACGGTGACACAGACAGGTAAGGGATGAGATTTAGAGAATGAATCCTCAGATATTGTATCGTCTGGTTTTTCTGACTCTTCTCTTACTCTCTGCTTGTCTCTTTTAGCATGTTTGTCCTGCTAAAGGGAGCAACTAAAGAGCAGGCTTTTAAGATCGGCAACGAGATCGCAGAGGCAGTGACTGCTACCAACCCTAAACCTGTCAAGCTGAAGTTTGAGAAGGTACAGTCTCAGCTCAGTATGAAGTGTCTAGACTGGCAGGCTGTGTCAGTCTATTTACAGTGTGTCTTATTCAATCAACAGCCCTCACAACCCGGATTTGCTACTACTCAGTGTGAATTAGGTTTCATTGACATTGTGTGTGGTATTTGTTTGAGTCTGTGCATTAATTACAGAACCATTACTATATTCGTGTGTGTGTGTGTGTGTGTGTGTGTGTGTGTGTGTGTGTGTGTGTGTGTGTGTGTGTGTGTGTGTGTGTGTGTGTGTGTGCGTGCGTGCGTGCGTGCGTGCGTGCGTGCGTGCGTGCGTGCGTGCGTGCGTGCGTGCGATCCCAGGTGTACCTGCCGTGCGTGCTCCAGACAAAGAAGCGCTACGTGGGCTACATGTACGAGAGCCTGGCCCAGAAGGACCCCGTGTTCCACGCCAAGGGGATCGAAACTGTGCGCCGAGACGGATGCCCTGCTGTTTCCAAGGTAACCGGCAACATTTGACTATTTCTACCTGCTCTCTCACTCTGTCTACACCCTTCACTGTCACGCCAGAGGTATATTAGCAGCCCGTGCTCAGACTAATACACAGATAGGAATGGGAGAAAGGATTTATATTTAAAACAGTCCTTGCCTGAACATGTTCTATGGTAGCATAGTCAGCCTGGTCGATGTATAGAATATAGACTGGTTTTGGACCTCCCCGTCTCCCTAGATTTTGGAGCGTTCCATCAAGCTGCTGTTTGAGACGCGGGACATCAGCCAGGTGAAGCAGTTTGTGCAGCGTCAGTGTGGGAAGGTGCTGGAGGCCAAGGCCAGCATGCAGGACCTGACCTTCGCTAAGGAGTACAGGGGCAGGAGCTCCTACTGGCCAGGGACCTGTGTCCCTGCTCTGGAGCTCACCAGGTACACCAACAACACGCCGCCTGAGGGGAGGGTGGTCCTAGTGTTTATGACATGATACTGTCTGAATTACTGTAACAGTAGCATCATTGACAAATACTGTGTGTGGGCCGACGTGTGTGACCTCCCTCTCGTCTGCCTGCTTGCTCTTTGTGAAGCCACTTACTGATTTCCCAGAATGCCCATTGTCTGCCTGCACTACAACCGGCCTAGCTCAGTGTACTGTACCTGAGACAGTTGCTTAGCAACACAGCCCTAATGGGTGGAAAAATATAATTTCAGATGGTTTAAGCGGGGAATATTCAGTGTGATTCATGACGATTAGCTATGACAATTTATTACAGTCATTCATCTTGCTGGAGTACAAAACAAGGAATCAAATGCATAATGTTTCATTCATATATTTTCCCTGTTGAAGAAAATTATACAAATGTGATCATTTTAAAATCTGAATACTGCATGTGTGGTACACCACAATATGGATATAACTGCACACATCTGGGGTGCTGGATAAGCAGGAACCAGCCATTTCTTTACTGTCTTGACGCCCCCCCCCCCCCCTCAGGCGTATGATGGCCTATGACCGGCGCCTGGAGCCGCGGGCGGGCGAGAGGGTGCCCTACGTGATTGTGTACGGGACGCCGGGTGTGCCCCTCATCCAGCTGGTGCGGCGGCCCTTAGAGGTGCTGCAGGACCCGAGTCTGCGCCTCAACGCCACCTACTACATTACCAAGCAGATCCTGCCCCCGCTGCAGCGCATCTTCCAGCTCATCGGCGTGGACGTGCTGAGCTGGTACCAGGAAATCCCCAGGGTGAGGCTATGAAGGGGTGGGCCATCTGCTCTAAAAGTTACTTACTGGGATTCATTAAGCTGATGGACTGATTAAACTATTGATGTTTGTTGACACACAACAAAAAACATTTTTTGAAAGCTTTGTCCAGACTGTAGTGCAGACGGACAACAAAAGAAAAAAGGGCTACATGTCAGAAATCGAATGAGACTCATCCAATGACATTGTGCCCAAGTCATTTAGAGGCACTGCCTTTTTGAGATGCCAACGCTGCCATCTAGTGGTGAAGTGTGTATAGGACATGCTCATTTCATACCGTTGTCTTGGTAGCCTGCTTCAGACTAAAGCACAAAGGGACATAGCTCTTAAAGGATAAAACAGTGTCTGCTCTGTCAAATAGTGAATGACAGTCTTGATGATAACTACATTTGTGATTGATGACCACTTTTCTATTATAGTCCAGCCCATAGCTCGAAACATATACTCTCTGTTCAGGTCCAGAAGGCATCGTGCTCCACGGTGGCTGAGAGGAAGGGGACCATCTCCCAGTACTTCACCACGCTGCACTGTCCTGTGTGTGACGAGCTTACCCAGCTAGGGGTGTGTACCAGCTGCCGGGGCGAGCCCCAACGCGTGGCCATCACTCTCTACCAGGACATGCGGCTGTGGGAGAGCCAGCAAGATCAGCTGCTACAGGTTAGCGGTCAGGGGGCAGGACATCATTGGGAAGCTACCACAGGCTGCAGATATGTTAAAGCTCATTTTAGTTTCTTCTAAAAAGATATTTAGAGTAGAGCGAGAGAGCTAAGCTTAGAATTGTATTTTTAACACTGTGGTGTAATATTACAGGGATAGGACATTGGTTGGTGAAGATATGTAGATAGAACAAGCTTTAACGATTCATTAGTGTTTAAACTCCATTAACCAGCCTCCTGTTTTCCATTGGTCCAGATCTGTAGGAACTGTAGTGGCAGTGTGGAGCGGCAGGTTCTGTGTGTGTCTCTGGACTGTCCTGTGCTCTACAAGCTGTCCCGGATCAACAGACAGCTCTCCAAGGTGCCCTACCTCCGGCAGCTCCTGGAGCAGTTCTGATTCTGAACACGTCCTGGCCTACTGCTCTGCTATTCTGGTGCTAAACCAACGCGGTCTCATCCAGCTCAGTGTTTCCTTGTCTTTTCCTTTAAAAGGTGCTTTGATTTGTTCTCACTCGCTCAGTTTTCATTAGCTGCTATTGGTTGGTTGTGCGTGAAGCTGATGTTTTTTCTTCAGGTGATCTCGTCTGTATCATAACGATGGCATTGACTCTGATCGAAGAGGACCTTACCGTTTTATTCTGTACTCGCTGTAGCAATTTGTAAATGCAAGACTTGTAAGTCTGAACGGTATTCCTAAGGAGCTCCCGACGATGCGAAGATTGACTAAAGAAACCACTGTTTAACTTAATTTCCCTTTTTATATCAAATAACATTTTATAAATAGTTATTGTACACTACCCATCTGAATTCTCTCTGTGCATCAGCATTAAAAAAGGAAAGCTCTAATCACAGTGGACAAATCAACTAGCTAGTTTTTATTCATTCTGTTTGTGTGCCATGGTAATACCTTTTTTTCTGCCTCGATTGTATTTATGTCCATTTTGGCAAAGCATTATCCTTATACTCCGATGCCTATCAAAAGAGGAAATGGAGTATTAATTTCAGTTTTTACTTCTGGGACTGTTGCAATACTGTATTTTGATAATTTATGGCAAGAGTATATTATTTCCTTAAGCTTCTTTTTTTTACTGCGTTCTCCATGTTAACAGCATATTTCATCTAACCATGTCGAGATGGATTCTATTGTTTCCCAAAACAACTATACACAGGATCTGTGGATTTGTATAAATGTAAAAACAAAAATATGAAGGAATTTTTTTTTTCGTTTTTAATGGACATTGCTGTGGGTGCAGGTTGAAGATTGGTTTAATAAAACTCCATGTATTAGTATTTTGTCATGGTTGTGATTTTAATTGTTTTAATAGAACAATTCAGAGATTGATCAAGTTATTAGCACAAAGATCACACATCTGAATGAAAAACTACGACTGATCACTGCACAACACTTCTAAATGTTTTTCTAAAGTATTTTTTTTGTTGCGGAAAACAAACTTGATTCAAAGGTCTGACAAAAACATAATTCATTATCAGGCCACATTGGTGGCTAACATACCCACCTTTAACTGCTGATAATTCACATTTGACTAAATATGAATGACAAAGAAAATGACATCCAAGATATCTAAAGGAACCTATTTTCAGTGTTACGTTGGTGATTCTTCAGTATTCCTACTTTTATCATTCATTACCAGCAACCGTTTCCCCCTAAACACAGCCTCAAATAAAGTAGTAGACATAAGCTGTGGGGTTAGTCACATTGCACTGTAGATCTGTCGTATCAAACATTTTGGGCTCTATTCAACCCGTATCGCGTTAAATTTAAAGGCAATGTTCCCGCGTAAGCGAAGGCTGCATTCACGGTAAACGCTGCATATGTCGGCACAATCGGAATTGACCTTTACATTTCTATTGCGCAACCTGTAAAGCTTTAGCGATCCAGATTAAATAGAGCCCTTACACGTGAGTGTTAACAAGCTAAAGAAGCACATGACAAACAACCAGACATTAACAAACAAGTTTCTCTCGAGAGGGAGACATGGCTCTTGTAGAATACTAATATATGAAATACTTATTGTAATGTCTTTACAGCACTCATGGTGCATCACACGCAGACTAGAGCCCCTAGGCGTGATTCATTCCGATTGCACTTCGTGACTGCCATTAAAAAGGTAATTTCCGATTTAGCTGAAATACGCAGCATTTACTGTGATTGCGGTCTCCGCGAACGAGGGAACAATGCCTTTAAAAGGACCATTGCGGACAAAGCGCAATTGGATTGAATCCTGTCTTTACCGCTGATCGGATTGAATCCCAGGTTTAGGGCTCTTCAATTTGTATCGCTGAAGCGTTACAGATTGCGCACTAGAAATGTAAAAGAGCTGACTTATGCAGCGTTTACCGTGAATGTATTCTCTGATAATGCGGGGACATTGCCTCTAAATTTCAATCACGCTGAATTTCCGCGATATGGTTTGATAAGCCCCTAGTCCCTCTTTTCCCGGTCCAGGGAAAGCAGCATTTTCTGTCCGGGTGAGTCCCCCAGCAGAGCGGGAGAGTCTGAAAAAGAGGTCCCAACTGTGGGCTCTAGGGACTGGGCAGTAGAGGGGACAGATGTGGCACTGATGTCGCCTGATGTCCCCGTAACATCAGGTGGTGGGAGCCCTTTGTTAGGAGATGACAACGCTTTATTAGGAGATAAAGAGAGCGCTTTATTAGGAGATAACAAGAGCGCTTTACTATGAGATAACAATGCTTTATTCGGAGAGTTTATAAGGCTGGCGTCATCCATCTCGATTACCTCAAAGTCGGCGTCATTCCACTGGTCTGCCTCGTCATCCTCCTGCTGCTCCTCTTCCTCGTCATTGGCTCCTGAGTCCAGCAGGCCTTGGCGGTACTCACTGTCGTCGGGCTCCTTGCGGCCCCTGATGCGGGGTGTCCTGCTGGGGCCGCTGGGGGACGAGGCCAGCCAGAACATGAAGGGGAAGAGGATGGAGGTGATTGTGGCGGTGGCCAGGGTCAGGTACATCAACAGGGGGTGACCATGGATCCTCCCCAGCAGGAACCCCATCAGAGCGGGCAGGACCATCTCCCCCAGGGCCGCCCCCACCACGAAAACCGCCGCCGCGCGCCCTGTCACTGTGGTGTACTGCTCCACCCAGGAGATCCCACTGGGGAAAGTGGTCGACATTGAGGCACCATAGACACCAGTACAGATCCACAGAGCCACCCTGTTACTGCTGAAGAGGGTGAGGAACAGGGAGGACAGGGTGCAGCCCACCAGGCTCAGTAGGATCATGGTGCCTGGGTGCATGCAGGACACAAAGAAGATGGCCAGGCCCCGGCCGGCAGCGAACATCCCCCAGAACAGGGAGTTGAGCCCTGCTGCCTGGGCCTCGTCCATATGGATATAATCCTTAGCATATGTGAAGATAAAGGAGCCGTACGCCACCTCGGCCCCCACGTACCAGAAGAAGAAGACAAAGAGCATGGCGATGAGTGCGTTGTGATGCTTGGACACCAGGTGCTTCCCTGAGGGGGTCTGGGCCCTGCCCTGAGAGGGCCTGTGGCGGGCGTAGAGGATGAAGAAGAGGAGGGAGATTAACAGGATGAAACCACTGATCACAATGTAGGCCCACATGGACTTCAGGGTGCTGCTACTGAGGACATAGCGTTTGGGTATATTAGGGGACTGTGTTTGGGACACATTGTTTGTGACAGGCGGGGAGGTGGATGTTACCGGTGGTGCTGCCATGCTACCGTTCGTAGCCACATCCAGCTCCAAGTCTGTTCCAAAGAGCAGCTTGGCGATGATGGGCGAGACAAAGGCCCCTGCGGCGAAGCTGAAGTGCAAGGCCTGCAAGTGCGAGCCAGCCTGATCTCCCCACGTCTGCAAGATCAGGACGTTACCACCTGCCAGAGAGGACAGCAAACGGCATCAGAGGCATTCACTAAGGACCATGTCTTGTACTGTGCAGTAAGTAGGTAACCATTTACTATATTAAAGATAGATTGTCTGTTCCTACCTGTATCTAAAAAGCCCATAGAAACTCCAATACTGGACATCAGAGCAGTGAGGAGAAGGGCTGTCTTACAGAAAGGGATCGCAAACATCCCAAACGCTGTGACCAACATGGAGAGGCCTGTGATGAAAATACAGTGTTATACAGTGCACCATGCACTGTGGGAAAAGGCAATGAACACCCACAAAAAACAACCTACAGCATTCTTTGATAAACATAGGTGATGCATTTACAGTAAAGGCTTTGTGCATACTGTGTAGGCTAATATATATGGAGCAAAAATACAAAACGCAACATGCAACAATTTCAATGATTTTACTGAGTTACAGTTCATAGAAGGAAATCAGTCAATTGAAATAAATGTATAAGGTCCTAACTTATGGTTCTCTCATGACTGGGCATATGGTCTGCGGTTGAGGCCGGTTGGACGTACTGCCAAGTTCTTTCTAATGACATTGGAGGCGGCTTATGGTAGCGAAATTAACATTCAATTCTCTGGAAACAGCTCTATTGGTCATTCCTGCAGTCAGGCTGCCAACTCCACACTCAATCAAAACTTGAGACATCTGTGGCATTGTGTTGTGTGACAACGGCACATTTTAGAGTGGCCTTGTATTGTCCCCAGCACAATGTGCACCATTCTGGCGTGGTCTACATGTGTAACCACGTCAGCCCTGAGGAGTATTTCTGTCTGTAATAAAGCCCTTTTGTGGGGAAAACAAACATTCTGATTGGCCCACCCATGGCTGCACCACTGCCCAATCATGTGAAATCCATAGATTAGGGCCTAATGAATTTATTTCAATTGACTGATTTCCTCATATGAACTGTAATTCAGTAAAATATTTGAAATTGTTGAATGTTGCATTTATATTTTTGTTCAGTACAGCTCCTTGATATGCAACACCTGTCAGGTGGATGGATAATCTTGGCAAATAAGAAATGCTCACTAACAGGGATGTAAACAAATTTGTGCACAGAATTTAGTAGAAATAAGTGTATATGGAACATTTCTGGGATCTTTTATTTCAGCTCATGAAACCAACAATTTACATGTTGTGTTTATATTTTTGTTCGGTATTATAATAATAATAAATGCCACTAGGCAGATGCTTTTATCCAAAGTGACTTACAATAATGCATGCATACATTTTTCATATGGGTGGCCCTGGCGAACCAACAATCGCGGCATTGTAAGCACCATGCCCTACCAACTGAGCCATACGGGACCACAAACCTTGGAGCTTAAATATAATGGGAGTTTTTTTGCCAAAGGACATCATTTATTTGTGGTTTGAGTTGATATAGTATATTTGAGTCTGTTAGACATACCCAGCAGAAGAAGGCTGTTCATGCAGTCAAAGAGAATCCCGGACAACACAGAGCCGCCTATATAACCCATCGAGCGGCCTACGAAGATGTAGGAGATGTTGCTGATGTCCTGGTTGACATTGATGGCCAGGTCTTGAAACGTGGGTCCTAAAACAGAGATACTCATCCCCTGGAACACAGAAATAATTTTTAAAAACACTTACTAGTATTGTGAAGTATAAGTAAGATACAGCCCTGCCCCTAGTGCAGTTCTCAGGCAAACATTGGTAGCATCTAGTGCCCCATCATTTTGTAGGATACATATATTTTGAACTTTGTGTGGCAACCAAAGTAAAGAAAGTAACAATGTTGTTTTCATGTCCCTTTCTAAGAAGACAGTTATTCAAAATTGTACATTTGGACAGGTGTCAGGAAGTAAAAGTTCTGAAGTTGAAGAGCCAGTTTGGCCAACTAGCTCTGTCTTATGTCAGAATTAAATGTTTATCCATGTTTATCAAATTTCGAACGTGCTCAAGGTCAAGTGTAAGCATTAAATCTACATTTTTAAGGTTAGGGTTAAGTATAGGTATTAATGCCTAACCTTAAGATTTCGTTAACTCAGAATGGTTAAGGTTGGGGATAGGCTTTAAACTAAAATCTCAAAAACAACTTTATCACTGTATTCGAACATGCATTCTTTAGCCCCAGAGTTTAGGCATTAACTCCGAATTGTTAAGGCAAGGGTTAAGGTTTGGCATAGGCTTAATCACGGGTGACCTGGCTGATTTTACAGGCCTGAAATGCAAATTCTGCTCATTCAGGATATAGGCCTAACAACGCTCATTTTACCTCCACTGAAACAACCACAATCACAGAAATAATTAACTCAATGAATGCATATTGGGAAAGGCTAAATCTTATTGAATGGGAATACATACATTGACTTTGTAAAACTCATGTACAATAAGATGAAGCTTTAAACATTTAAAGACAACCTGCGATTTAGTGTTAGCGAAGATATGGGAATAGGGAAACAAAATCCGAACAATAATTTCAATTTAAACCAAAATATGCAATAAACCAGGGGAGTATTCATTATGTTCCAAAAACGTTTCTTAAACGGAAGCAAACGGGACAAAACGGGGAGGAACCAACCGGTACCTGCATTTGTCCAACAGACACTCGTTTTGCTCTGTTTGGGTTTTAAACGGTAAACGGTTTCCGTAATGAATACACCTCTGGTAGAAATATAGTAGCTAATTTCAGGGCCTTGATGTTGACAAAATTGTCAAATGCAGTCCCTTCTACTTGCCTAACAAGCACTCTTACCAGTCCGAGGAATGATGCACAGAGCGCCAAGGTGATGATCCAGCCGCTGCAGCCTCCAGAACCGCTGGCGCTGCTAACTCCACCGATGATTTCAACCTCACCATCGGACCCCGAATTCGAACTCTCCTTCCTCCCTTTCATTACACTCTTCACCCCTCGCATTGTGTCTTTCCTCTTGTCAAACAGAGTATGTTCTTCTTGGTCATCGTTATTATCATCCTCCTTCATTCTTGCGAAACGAACATGCTTCGTTTTCACAACAGGATCTCTGGCGGCCGAGGCAGACATGGTCGAGCTGTCAAATTATGGCTGCGCTTTATCCTGCTGATTGGCAAGCTTGCGCCAGTGCGTTTGGTAAACAAACTGCGCGCACTTACCGTTCCTTCAACGACACTTGCTGATATATTTGCGAGTCATTCATTCATTGCATGAAGAATCGGATATGGAGAACGTTGGCTGGGTGTTAAAAGCCGTGGTTCCATATGTCAAGTGTATGACATTAATATGGACGTCAGCGTACAGGAAGTACTAGTCATATGATTTAAATTAATTCACGAATACAGCGACATCTAGCGTTCATACTAGAAATGTGAGATGTTTTCTTTATCATTATAAATATTTGTGCTTCTGTGCTTTACATGCACGACTACAAAAAAATACACTGCTCAAAAAAATAAAGGGAACACTTAAACAACACAATGTAACTCCAAGTCAATCACACTTCTGTGAAATCAAACTGTCCACTTAGGAAGCAACACTGATTGACAATAAATTTCACATGCTGTTGTGCAAATGGAATAGACAAAAGGTGGAAATTATAGGCAATTAGCAAGACACCCCCAAAAAAGGAGTGATTCTGCAGGTGGTGACCACAGACCACTTCTCAGTTCCTATGCTTCCTGGCTGATGTTTTGGTCACTTTTGAATGCTGGCGGTGCTCTCACTCTAGTGGAGCATGAGACGGAGTCTACAACCCACACAAGTGGCTCAGGTAGTGCAGTTCATCCAGGATGGCACATCAATGCGAGCTGTGGCAAAAAGGTTTGCTGTGTCTGTCAGCGTAGTGTCCAGAGCATGGAGGCGCTACCAGGAGACAGGCCAGTACATCAGCAGACGTGGAGGAGGCCGTAGAAGGGCAACAACCCAGCAGCAGGACCGCTACCTCCGCCTTTGTGCAAGGAGGTGCACTGCCAGAGCCCTGCAAAATGACCTCCAGCAGGCCACAAATGTGCATGTGTCAGCATATGGTGTCACAAGGGGTCTGAGGATCTCATCTCGGTACCTATTGGCAGTCAGGCTACCTCTGGCGAGCACATGGAGGGCTGTGCGGCCCCACAAAGAAATGCCACCCTACACCATGACTGACCCATCGCCAAACCGGTCATGCTGGAGGATGTTGCAGGCAGCAGAACGTTCTCCACGGCGTCTCCAGACTCTGTCACGTCTGTCACATGTGCTCATGTGCTCAGTGTGAACCTGCTTTCATCTGTGAAGAGCACAGGGCGCCAGTGGCGAATTTGCCAATCTTGGTGTTCTCTGGCAAATGCCAAACGTCCTGCACGGTGTTGGGCTGTAAGCACATCCCCCACCTGTGGACGTCGGGCCCTCATACCACCCTCATGGAGTCTGTTTCTGACCGTTTGAGCAGACACATGCACATTTGTGGCCTTCTGGAGGTCATTTTGTAGGGCGCTGGCAGTGCACCTCCTTGCACAAAGGCGGAGGTAGCGGTCCTGCTGCTGGGTTGTTGCCCTCCTACGGCCTCCTCCACATCTCCTGATGTACTGGCCTGTCTCCTGGTAGCGCCTCCATGCTCTGGACACTACGCTGACAGACACAGCAAACCTTTTTGCCACAGCTCGCATTGATGTGCCATCCTGGATGAGCTGCACTACCTGAGCCACTTGTGTGGGTTGTAGACTCCGTCTCATGCTACCACTAGAGTGAGAGCACCGCCAGCATTCAAAAGTGACCAAAACATCAGCCAGGAAGCATAGGAACTGAGAAGTGGTCTGTGATCACCACCTGCAGAATCACTCCTTTTTTTGGGGTGTCTTGCTAATTGCCTATAATTTCCACCTTTTGTCTATTCCATTTGCACAACAGCATGTGAAATTTATTGTCAATCAGTGTTGCTTCCTAAGTGGACAGTTTGATTTCACAGAAGTGTGATTGACTTGGAGTTACATTGTGTTGTTTAAGTGTTCCCTTTATTTTTTTGAGCACTGTATATTATACTTGTAAAAATGTCTACATTTGAAAAAAAATGCTATAAATTAAAAGGTGGTCCAATATTGACATTGGATTACAGCATACAATACATTCACCCTTTACTTCATACACTAAGTGTACAAAACATTAGGAACACCTGCTCTTTCCATACAATGCTTACTTACCAGTCCTTAACCAACAGTGCAGTTCAAGAAAGATTTAAGAAAATATTTACCAAATGAAGTAAATCATAATAAAAAAGTAACACAATAAAATACCCCAAAGTGCCTTTGAACAGGGAATGGTAGCGGTGCCTTTGAACAGGGTATGGTAGCGGTGCCTTTGAACAGGGAATGGTAGCGGTGCCTTTGAACAGGGAATGGTAGCGGTGCCTTTGAACAGGGAATGGTAGCGGTGCCTTTGAACAGGGAATGGTAGCGGTGCCTTTGAACAGGGAATGGTAGCGGTGCCTTTGAACAGGGTATGGTAGAGGTGCCTTTGAACAGGGTATGGTAGTGGATGCCAGGCACACTGGTTTGATTGTGTCAAGAACTGCAAGGCTGCTGAGTTTCCCATGTGTATTAAGAAAGGTCCACCACCCAAAGGACCTCCAGCCAACTTGACACATCTGTGACACTAGGCTAGCATTGTGGGTAGCCTAGTGGTTAGAGCGTTGGACTAGTAACCGAGATGTTGCAAGTTCGAATCCCCGAGCTGACAAGGTACAAATCTGTCGATCTGCCCCTGAGCACTGTTCCTAGGCCGTCATTGAAAATAAGAATTTGTTCTTAACTGACTTGCCTAGTTAAATAAAGGTAAAAAATGTGTAGTCAACGTGGGCCAGCAGCCATGTGGAACGCTTTTGACACCTTGTAGAGTCCATGCCCCACGAATTGAGGCTGATCTGAGGGGAAAAGGGGGTGCAACTCAATATTAGGGAGGTGTTAATCATTTAGAAAGTAGGAGCCTGAAGAATGGTGTGTGTATAAGTATAAATAAACTAGGCCCTATACAGACACGTTGAAACACTCAAATTGTGTGTGTGACCTATAATAATTTTACCATGATGCAACTAAAGAGTGATGAATGAGAAACAAATTTTTTTTTTTTATCAGAGTCATTACTTTGTTAAAAATATGTATCTAAAATGTTTTTTTTTTTTTTTACATATCACACAATCATGCAATTAAAAAAACATGAAGACTTTATGAAAAGCAATAGCATGCTGAAATGACTAAATAAAGCTATGGGGGATTTGGATGATCAGCAATACACAATGTGTACATAATAAAGAAATGTGTGATCCAGGAAAATGACAGAACAATGCAGAAAACATGGGGTGAAAGTCAAAGCTGAAAAGTATATATTTATTTGTGACAGTATGCATTACAGAACTGTAGTTGCATTATTAGGCATCAATATACACTCAATTACTACTGTGTACAGAAAGAGTTGCTATAAAATCTATATATAACCTACATACAGTATGTAAGTAGAAACATATTACACCATTTCAAACAATATGCTGTTGAATTTGGTCTTTAGCCACTTAACAAAAATAGAACATGCATAGACTCATCTTCACATTATCTTTATATTCTCTAAATACCGGGACATTCCCAAAAAGTGACAAACTTCTTTGGATGGCAAGGAATTCATTCAGTATGAGAATCAATAATGATACTAAAATGATTATTATGGTTTATGGCAAAGTAAACCTCTGGGAGGTACAATTTCAGGAATTTCCATTACTTGAGAAATTACCTGAGGCTTTCGTTGGTGAATTGCGCAACTGTGCATCTATGATGTAGAAAAATATATAACACTGAAATTACCATAAACATAAAATATAAAACTAATTATATATAATGAGAAATGCCCTATTAGAAAGGTATTCTCTGGTTAGAAAAACTAAACATCTCCAACATTCCTTGTAACAAGGCTATTATTTAACTTTGACATTAACAGCAAAACATTTAAAATGTGGAAATTCAAAGCTTAAAAAAAAGAGCAAATTCCCAAAGCAAGATTGAAGTTCAAGATAGAAACTTTTCTTCTCAGAATGAGAGATTTATTAGCATTTCCCAGGTCACAAAGTACTGTACTTCTCAGACACAAACCCTGTTCTGTGGTACAGATAGGCAGCAACACACCCTTTCTGAGGAAACAATTACGTCTAGGAAGCTGAAATACTCTTTTACACGGTCTCTCTCCTTATGTTTGGATAATAAAAAAGGACAGTGGCGGGGAAGGGAAACGTTGCCAGTTTTGTAATCATTTGAACCTCCAGCCTGTCAGGACAAAATACCAGAAATTTGCATGACAGAGGTAGATTGTGTCACAAGTCTTGCCTTGGAGAAACCAATGACCCACAAAGCTGGATAGTATGGATTTTGATAAATTATGACTTTTCTGCGTGCTTAGTGGTCAAGGGATTGTCGATTCAAAATCCTTCACTGTAAAAGTTGTGGGTTCTCAAGTTCTCCAAGGGCAATCTTTATAATTATCAATGATTGTTGAATTGCAGGAGGGTGATAAAATGTTTGAAAAGCCTAACAAACTATCCTGAGGGTGGTGCTTTGGTAAACAGAGTTGGCCGTAGACAAATCAGCCATTTTCTTTTCTTTACATTTCAAGGCCACAAGCAGAAGAATCAATTCAAAATAAAATGGTGGACCATTTGGCCTTCAATACATCAAATAATGAGAAAGGCCAACACCCATCAATTATGGCATGACATCAGCCACTAAACAAATTCTAGAAAAAAAAAAATACAAATATGAAAAATATGATCGTTAAAACAAATACTTTTTCTAATAAAAGGTTAAACTGAGCACAGAGTTACATTGAGTCAAGTTAACCATTGACTAATGGTGCTCGCATCTCAAATGACATTTGAAATATGGTGGAGCGAGTGAGCCTACTATAATTAGAAGATATGCTGAAAGTATAACATTGGTTTACTATATGTGTGGGATAAAATACTCAACTTCAACAATAAAAATGAATTCATAATATTAATTAATCCACGTTTCATGTAAATTACTCCCTACAAATCAACATTGACATTCATCCTTCGCTCACTTTGCATAGTCAGACAAGCAGACGTTTAGTTTTAGGATCCTGTTTTGTGCTGGCTAAAAACTATGTACACTGAAATGACAATGGTGGTTCTGATGTAGAAACACTGAAAAGGATTTTTAGGCACTTTGTACGCCGGGCAAAATAAGCTAAACTGTATCAGAGATCATAACGACTGAATACAGTCTCAGGTAAAGTCAAGGCCTATTTCAGGTCCAGACTACTGCAGCCTAGAGATGACGACGATGACAGTTCATATCTCATGGGGGGGACGCTTTAATTGTGCTTTAAGCTGCTCCCTTGAGGTGGTAATGGTAAATGGTAAATCCTACAACCTCCCCACCCAGTATCGCATACAGTACTTCTTTGAAGTGATATTGTACACTCAGGTCATACTTCAAAAATATAACTCACTAATTCCACACACATTCACAATCTTGCCATATTTTAAGAGAGTATAAAAAAAAACACAAATAAACAGAAAAAGGTTGACTTAATTTTTCCTGGTTAAATCTACTCACCAGTATACTTTTTGTATCTTTGTTATACTGTAGTCAAGACAAGCAACACCAACTTACTTATGAGATGATTGGGGTCATTTGAGAAACAATAGATACCGTTTCTTTGACCATATATGGTCAATTATGTCCCCAGTGTTGATTGGAAATATAGTTTTAAAAACAAACCCAATAAATCTAGTTTGTGTTTATCTTTTTAAAACTCTGAAAGCCTAAAATCTATATTCAAGCTTGTATTGGACATTTCTACTCAATGAAAAGAATGATCATCAATGCCCTTAAAGAATGCACATTGAAAACGGGAGAATTTGCTAGCGAGACTGGCCAATGCTATTCTTATGCAAATAAGTGCTTGCAGCCTTCAAAAAGCACCCAAGTAATGCACGTGTTCCCTTGTAAGAAATATAAAATGTGAGATTTCTCCATTTAAACCTTTAAGTTAATTCAACAGCTGGAAGATTGATGGAAAACAACAATCTGATGCATAGCTCTTCAAGATCACATTCATGTTCAATGTATTATTACTTCAGAATTTTCCCCACATTCTCTGGCAAAAGCAGCCATTAAAATATTGTTTACACATACACCACAAGTCAATACATATTTCGTCTATACTTGTATCATTAAAAAATATATAATAATCAGCAGTCCCAAGTGTGTGTGCAAGTGAGTATGAACTGTGTATGTCTGGATGTATCTCTTTGTTTTGAGTGTGTTTTGGATGACAAACTTAGATGACAGATTTGGGGTCGGCGGTCTTCGCTGCTAGGGCATCTCCCTGACCCCCACTGTTCCCCTTGAACTCCAGCATCTGCTCCTGGGTGCCATCCTTGGCTGCCTCTTGCTCTCTCTTGATACGTCTAGCCTCCACCCAAGGGATCAGACACAGCACGGCCCCACCAACGATGGGAGGGATACCAGCCAAATAGAAGGCCACGTCGTAGCTCCCCAGCCTGTCCCTGAGGAACCCTGGAGAGAGAGAAAGAGAAAAATCAACATCTGGGAGTCGCTCATCATGACTCATGTAGTGTCCTAAAAACTGGCCTCAACAAAACGATGTACAAAGTTCAGCAGCAGCACCCCTGAACCCCCCAGTCCTGAGGGCATAACCCTGTAACGTCAAACCACAGTGAACCTTATTTGGTCCTCTCGGATATAAAACAAAGGCAGGCTTATCTGTGCTGGGACTGAGTGATACTAAGTAGTGTGTCCAAACCCACTCTTGTAATACAAACATTGCTGATTATTACTGTCCAGTGAAGACTGACTGGATTAGGGTCAGAGCCAATAAGCCCCCTCTGTTCGTCGCCCCTTGTGGTTGTTTCCCGTCCCTTGGCAACACTGAGTTGCATGACTTCCTGACTTTCCCTTAGTTTCCTTCTCTCTCCCTGGAATGCCAGTCTATTTCTGAGAAAAACAGATGCTTTGTCTGTAGTACAGTGTAAACAGGTTGCACATGACTCATGTGGATATGAATGACATCCAAGTTAGAAAGAGCTTATCATGAATGGACGGCTGTGCACTGAACATTCCAGTGGTGGAATTTACATACATTTTCCACAGGGTATAGAATTTCTTACACATGTATCATATTCATGACATAATGTCTCTACTCATATCAACTTTGTAGAACGTGTGAAGTTGCCATGTTCTGAATAGATGTATTTATGTACCTCTATGTTTGGTGGAGTATGAATGTAACACCTTACTTTCACAGGTCCACAGATAAACACCAAGTGGCAGCAGTTTATAGAAAAACAACTCATATCAAACTCATACTCCAGGGAGAAATGCATCAGCGTTTTACATCAAGCTAAATGTTAATATCTTTTAAACCACCAAACAGCGCAAACTAACCGTGTGGCTGTATAATTGATCTTGCAGCAACAGAATGTCCTATTGTCCCCAGCAGAATGTCGTCATGATTCTACAGAGACTGGGGCTGCATCCCAATTCAAAACAAATCATTTTTTCCCCTCCAGACTTCTCCTAAAGTGTGCATTGGATTGGTTTAAGCACTGGAGGTAGCATCCATCATTGTTAAATCTATGACGGGAGAAGGGCGGAGCATTGGGATGCAGCCTGGCTTGTCCACTGTACTATACCTGCAATAGGAGGGCCCACGGTCATGGGCACAGACATCATGCCCAGCAGGAAGCCGATGGCCTGGGACACGTTCTGGGAGCCCACCAGCTCGAAGGCGATGGGGGCCATGATGCAGATGAAACAGCCGTCAAACAGGCCCATGAGCAGACACACAGCGATCAGCCCTCCGAACACATGACACAGAGGAATCATCATGGACATCACGCCGATGACCATGAATGAAGACACCTGGGGGGACAGGAGGGGATGTAAATGATGATTCCTCTGTGTCATGTGTTCGGAGGGCACAGCAGCATTGCATCTTTACATCAATCATTGCAACAACTGATTACAGTAATGGTTATGTCATGAGGTTGGAGATGCATTTCAAATGACACCCTGACACCCTCAATTCCACATATAGTAGACTATAGGAGGGTACAGAGTGTCGTCTGGCCAAAAGTAGTGCACGACAGTTATATGAGGAATAGGGCACACTTGAGACTTCGGCCTAGTCATAGTCTGGCCTGTGTAGGATCTCAAGAATAGTAGGTGTTACCTGTAGGTAGACCTTGTTGACTCCATGTACGTAGTCAGCCACCTGGCCGAAGATGAGGCGGCCCACGCCAGACGTGACGCCGATGCACATGAGCAGAACCTCCTTGTTGGCGTCTTTTCCGAAGCGCTCCTCCACGTGCTTCATCTGTGGGACAGACGCAGAGGACACAACCACTTAAATCAGCGCTCAGTAACATCAGAACACAGCTGACCAATCAAATGGTACGTCGAGTGGAAAACTGACAAAATAATTATAGATGCTTTGTTTATAGATGTCATTGGAGGGATGGGGTGATGAAAAGGGAAGCATATGGAAGAATGTCTTAGCACTGTATGTGCATGATTCATTGGGGATCTACATGTGTGTTTGTGTAAGTGTATACATTTTGAATCGTATGAGTTGGCACCAGTCTAAGACAGCTACACAGCAGGTGTTTTCACTCATGCCCCAGAGAGGGTCCCACCCCCTGCTCTACACCTGGGGGGGCGCACCATTCATAGAAGCAAATAAAACCCACCCCCATCTCCACAGTTATACATATCAGACCCCTATATAATATTTACAGCAGCCCTGAAAATCATTCTGCTCAATTCACAGGAAAAGCGAGAGTACTATCACAAAAATCTGGGAATGCATAGTTGCGGTCATAGCATATCAGAGCATGTGAAATGCAGTCCAGATGTTGGTTGTTCAAGGCCGCTGACGGTCCCTTCTACCCAGGAGCACCAATCTGTGAGCCCCAGAGCTGGGGAAGCTGCCCGGGAGGCAGGGATGCCCGGCCCGGTACCTGGAGCCCCGCCAGTAGCTACAGCCTCCAAAGACTCCATCAAAACCCCTTCCTACTGCTGCCTCCCAGTCACAGAGCCTCTATTCCACCTCCCTGAGCCTCTATTCCACCTCCCTGAGCCTCTATTCCACCTCCCTGAGCCTCTATTCCACCTCCCTGAGCCTCTATTCCACCTCCCTGAGCCTCTATTCCACCTCCCTGAGCCTCTATCCCACCTCCCTGAGCCTCTATCCCACCTCCCTGAGCCTCTATTCCACCTCCCTGAGCCTCTATTCCACCTCCCTGACCCTCATCCACCTCCCTGACCCTCATCCACCTCCCTGACCCTCATCCACCTCCCTGACCCTCATCCACCTCCCTGACCCTCATCCACCTCCCTGACCCTCATCCACCTCCCTGACCCTCATCCACCTCCCTGACCCTCATCCACCTCCCTGACCCTCATCCACCTCCCTGACCCTCATCCACCACACACACACGGATGATTTAACTGTCATTATGCAACAACAAATTCTCTATTCATTGGTTTCCTGCTTTATTGGCTCCAAGGGGTTTCCTCCACATACTCCATGGGGCTGGGGTTGAACCTAGGCAGGGTAGGGCCAGGTTACATGGTGTGTGTGCGTATATTGATGCTCCCATCACGGTGTAGTCTTAAATGAGAGCAGCTGTGACACACACCTCATCCAGCCAGTCGCCCCCCTGGGGACATGACCTTTCAGAGTAACACCATATGGGCCCAGGATGCACTCTCTCTCTCTTTGACAGAGCAGCGGTGAAGTCAGGATTATGGCCGGCATTGTGTTCCCTGTGGGCCTATGCTATGTTATGGAAATGGAGGTTACATGTTCAAGGCGTGTCCTGTGCTTTCCTTACCAGTCATAAACACCACAATGGAGTAGGCCAATAAGGAGAGCTCATATTTATCCCATGTATCTTGACTAGTTTAAGGAATTTGAGCTTCCACAGTAGGTTCTAAAGAATCTTGGCTTCCTCTAATTTACAGTATCAGACAAACTGTACAATAAATAATGCAGTAGGAGATGCATAAATGTGCAGAGAACTCTGTGTGAACTCCTCATCCAACAACACACTTATTCAAATGGTTTACTGCCGGCAGAGGATCATCTTATTAACCATATGATAAAGAACAGTAATAAAAACATAAAAGGGAACTCTGACCCCAAAACCTCTACCATCAGAGTAGGTGTGTCTGTGTGTGTTTTTTTGGTTTTACTATCCTTACTAACCTATTAAAACAAAGTGGGGACATTTCCCTGCTCCCCACAAGGAAAATTATATTTTAGGGTCACAATTAGGGTTAGGTTTATCAGTACATTTATCTAAGGCCATCCCTTTAAATTTGGTGTACCTTTAATTAGAATTTGACAGACTCACTAGACTATATGTAGAAAATGGTTCAGAATATTAGGGATCCATGTAAACGTGCATATTCATCTCCTTTTCAGTGCCAATTTGTCCATTTAAAAATACTAAAATGTAGTGTTAGGAAAATATTTATGAATAATAAAAAACAGGGTTGAGAGCCTTTACGCACTATATTGGTGAATAAAAAAATACAGCGGTTTGATTCATCCTGAAAGTTGCCATATTCAGTTATTCAATCCCTGAAATATTGGAAGGTGAGAAGTGTTCAATAGGGGTTGAACAGTAGCCCTATAAATCATGCGCCAGCCTCTCACTTTTAAACTGCTACGTATGGTATGTGTTCCATAATGATTCAAATAGGCTACATGTCCCAAATGATAGCATGTCCCAAATATGATCCACTATTGCTAGCGATCCTCAGGAACAACCACACCAACGTGACAGACGAAAGGTACACTAACCATGTCATGGAATGATTCAAAATGTAAGGAAGCAAAAGTAAGAGTTATTAATGTAGCCTATTTGGGTATAACTGAAGGTGGCTACTGATAGTGGCTAATATTTAACACAATACAAATTGTTAAAAAAAATACAGTGAAAAGTCTGGGAATATAATTAAAAGATTCTAGAAATCATAAATCAACTTGGTAAGTTTGGCGCTATACTGTCATTTGTGCATGGCTACAGAAGTGTGTATAGCTTGGGTCTCCAAATTTCATCGCAGGTTATAAGGCCGGCATTTCATAAACTGCCCTGTGGAAAAGGTGATATGTTGATATGCTTTAGTTTGCTGCCATATGATTTGTCTCCAGAGATCATAAGGTAACATTGATCTTGAACAATTGTCATTCATATTTACACATCTCCTTAACCAAACAGCATACTAATTGACCTAGATTTGATCAATGTGTAAATCAGTGCATGGAGAATGAGCGTTATTTCTACAGAAAAAAATGAAGTTGTTGTTCCACTTGAACCCGACAGGTTGTCCCACCTTATTCATCATGCGTAAAGGTGGTGGAATTAAGTCGAGGTTTGTATAGCGTAGCTGTAGACACACCTTCATTTTAAAAATCTCCACCCCCAAGTGGCGCAGTGGTCTAAGACGTCACTACAGACCCTGGTTCGATCCAGGGCTGTATCACAACCGGCCGTGATCGGGAGTCCCATAGGGCGGTGCACAATTGGCCCAGCGTCGTCAGGGTTAGGGGAGGGTTTGGCTGAGGTAGGCCATCATTGTAAATAAGAATTTGTTCTTAAAATTTAAAAAACTAAATAGTGGGTGAATAGCAAGGTCAGAATATGCGTAGAGAGAAAAGTGCATAACAAGAGAATTACGTTCCAATCGGAATGTGCACGGGGTGACAGGGCATTCTCAGCCTGGGCTAGCACCCTAAGTCACATGATAGCCTACATGTAACTGCCAAAATAAAGGAAACTCCTGCATAAAGTGGCTTAAAAGGGTGTTGGGCCACCACTACAGAGAACAGCTTCAATGCACGTTGGCATAGATTCTGGAACTCTATCGGAGGGATGTGACACCATTCTTCCACGAGAAATTCTATCATTTGGTGTTTTGTTGATGGAAAAAGCTCAGGCGCCATTCCAGAATCTCCCATAAGCATTCAATTGGGTTGAGATCTGGTGACTAAGACAGCCATGGCATATGGTTTACATCGTTTTCATGCTCATCAAACCATTGACCACTCGTACCCTGTAGATGGGGGCATTGTCATCCTATGAGGGAATAGCCATGGTAGCCAAAATAATGGCCTACCCAGCATTTGTATATGACCCTAAGCATGATGGGATGTTCATTCCTTAAGTAACCACACCTGTGTGGAAGCACCTGCTTTCAATACACTTTGTATACCTCATTTACTCAAGCGTTTCCATTATTTTGTCAGTTACCTGTACATCTGGTCAGGTAGATTGACAGTCTGAATTTATCAGCTATGAAGATGGCACAGACACATACTAGTGACCTTTTAGCGGAATAATTTGTGCTGCCCAAATGTCTACTATTTTCTGTGCCAATTTTTATAATCCATGGTATAACCTAGTAGTCTCATTAAGCCAGCCTGATCTTGCGAGCTCACATTCTGTTTCACTTCACGTATCAAGTGAAACAAAACGTAAGCTCAGTGGTCAGTCTGGTTTCGCGGGGCTATAGTTCTAAAGCCCACAGACAACATTCCTCCAGTCCACAGGGTGTCCCACTCCCTGCTGGCTCAGATGCCAGGCCTGCTGTTTGTCCTTTATACTACCCAGCAGAACCTGGGCCTTAAACATTGCTGGGTCATCCATCTACACTTTACTTAGTACAGAACCCAAAACCAACACCAACCAGTGGTCATCCTATTATATATATATATATATACACTGCTCAAAAAAATAAAGGGAACACTTAAACAACACAATGTAACTCCAAGTCAATCACACTTCTGTGAAATCAAACTGTCCACGTAGGAAGCAACACTGATTGACAATAAATTTCACATGCTGTTGTGCAAATGGAATAGACAACAGGTGGAAATTATAGGCAATTAGCAAGACACCCCCAATAAAGGAGTGGTTCTGCAGGTGGTGACCACAGACCACTTCTCAGTTCCTATGCTTCCTGGCTGATGTTTTGGTCACTTTTGAATGCTGGCGGTGCTTTCACTCTAGTGGTAGCATGAGACGGAGTCTACAACCCACACAAGTTGCTCAGGTAGTGCAGCTCATCCAGGATGGCACATCAATGCGAGCTGTGGCAAGAAGGTTTGCTGTGTCTGTCAGCGTAGTGTCCAGAGCATGGAGGCGCTACCAGGAGACAGGCCAGTACATCAGGAGACGTGGAGGAGGCCGTAGGAGGGCAACAACCCAGCAGCAGGACCGCTACCTCCGCCTTTGTGCAAGGAGGAGCAGGAGGAGCACTGCCAGAGCCCTGCAAAATGACCTCCAGCAGGCCACAAATGTGCATGTGTCTGCTCAAACGGTCAGAAACAGACTCCATGAGGGTGGTTTGAGGGCCCGACGTCCACAGGTGGGGGTTGTGCTTACAGCCCAACACCGTGCAGGACGTTTGGCATTTGCCAGAGAACACCAAGATTGGCAAATTCGTCACTGGCGCCCTGTGCTCTTCACAGATGAAAGCAGGTTCACACTGAGCACGTGACAGACGTGACAGGGTCTGGAGACGCCGTGGAGAACGTTCTGCTGCCTGCAACATCCTCCAGCATGACCCGGTTTGGCGGTGGGTCAGTCATGGTGTGGGGTGGCATTTCTTTGGGGGGCCGCACAGCCCTCCATGTGCTCGCCAGAGGTAGCCTGACTGCCATTAGGTACCGAGATGAGATCCACAGACCCCTTGTGAGACCATATGCTGGTGCGGTTGGCCCTGGGTTCCTCCTAATGCAAGACAATGCTAGACCTCATGTGGCTGGAGTGTGTCAGCAGTTCCTGCAAGAGGAAGGCATTGATGCTATGGACTGGCCCGCCCGTTCCCCAGACCTGAATCCAATTGAGCACATCTGGGACATCATGTCTCGCTCCATCCACCAACACCACGTTGCACCACAGACTGTCCAGGAGTTGGCGGATGCTTTAGTCCAGGTCTGGGAGGAGATCCCTCAGGAGACCATCTGCCACCTCATCAGGAGCATGCCCAGGCGTTGTAGGGAGGTCATACAGGCACGTGGAGGCCACACACTACTGAGCCTCATTTTGACTTGTTTTAAGGACATTACATCAAAGTTGGATCAGCCTGTAGTGTGGTTTTCCACTTTAATTTTGAGTGTGACTCCAAATCCAGACCTCCATGGGTTGATAAATTTGATTTCCATTAATCATTTTTGTGTGATTTTGTTGTCAGCACATTCAACTATGTAAAGAAAAAAGTATTTAATAAGAATATTTCATTCAGATCTAGGATGTGTTATTTTAGTGTTCCCTTTATTTTTTTGAGCAGTGTATATATATATACAGTGGGGCAAAAAAGTATTTAGTCAGCCACCAATTGTGCAAGTTCTCCCACTTAAAAAGATGAGAGAGGCCTGTAATTTTCATCATAGGTACACTTCAACTATGACAGACAAAATGAGAAAAAAAAATCCAGAAAATCACATTGTAGGATTTTTAATGAATTTATTTGCAAATTATGGTGGAAAATAAGTATTTGGTCACCTACAAACAAGCAAGATTTCTGGCTCTCACAGACCTGTAACTTCTTCTTTAAGAGGCTCCTCTGTCCTCCACTCGTTACCTGTATTAATGACACCTGTTTGAACTTGTTATCAGTATAAAAGACACCTGTCCACAACCTCAAACAGTCACACTCCAAACTCCACTATGGCCAATACCAAAGAGCTGTCAAAGGACACCAGAAACAAAATTGTAGACCTGCACCAGGCTGGGAAGACTGAATCTGCAATAGGTAAGCAGCTTGGTTTGAAGAAATCAACTGTGGGAGCAATTATTAGGAAATGGAAGACATACAAGACCACTGATAATCTCCCTCGATCTGGGGCTCCACGCAAGATCTCACCCCGTGGGGTCAAAATGATCACAAGAACGGTGAGCAAAAATCCCAGAACCACAAGGGGGGACCTAGTGAATGACCTTCAGAGAGCTGGGACCAAAGTAACAAAGCCTACCATCATTAACACACTACGCCACCAGGGACTCAAATCCTGCAGTGCCAGACGTGTCCCCCTGCTTAAGACAGTACATGTCCAGGCCCATCTGAAGTTTGCTAGAGAGCATTTGGATGATCCAGAAGAAGATTGGGAAAATGTCATATGGTCAGATGAAACCAAAATATAACTTTTTGGTAAAAACTCAACTCGTCGTGTTTGGAGGACAAAGAATGCTGAGTTGCATCCAAAGAACACCATACCTACTGTGAAGCATGGGGGTGGAAACATCATGCTTTGGGGCTGTTTTTCTGCAAAGGGACCAGGACGACTGATCCGTGTAAAGGAAAGAATGAATGGGGCCATGTATCGTGAGATTTTGAGTGAAAACCTCCTTCCATCAGCAAGGGCATTGAAGATGAACCGTGGCTGGGTCTTTCAGCATGACAATGATCCCAAACACACCGCCCGGGCAACGAAGGAGTGGCTTCGTAAGAAGCATTTCAAGGTCCTGGAGTGGCCTAGCCAGTCTCCAGATCTCAACCCCATAGAAGATCTTTGGAGGGAGTTGAAAATCCGTGTTGCCCAGCAACAGCCCCAAAACATCACTGCTCTAGAGGAGATCTGCATGGAGGAATGGGCCAAAATACCAGCAACAGTGTGTGAAAATCTTGTGAAGACTTACAGAAAACGTTTGACCTCTGTCATTGCCAACAAAGGGTATATAACAAAGTATTGAGATAAACTTTAGTTATTGACCAACTACTTATTTTCCACCATAATTTGCAAATAAATTTATTAAAAATCCTACAATGTGATTTTCTGGAATTTTTTTTCTCATTTTGTCTGTCATAGTTGAAGTGTACCTATGATGAAAATTACAGGCCTCTCTCATCTTTTTAAGTGGGAGAACTTGCACAATTGGTGGCTGGTGTGTGTGTGTGTATATATAATATATATATATACACACACACACAAAAGTATGTGGACACCCCTTCAAATTAGTGGATTAGGCCATTTCAGCCACACCCGTTGCTGACAGGTGTATAAAATCGAGCAGACAGCCAATCTCCATAGACAAACATTGGCAGTAGAATGGCCTTCCTGAAGAGCTCAGTGACTTTCAACGCGGCACCGTCATAGGATGCCACCTTTCCAACAGGTCAGTTCGTCACATTTCTGCCCCGCTAGAGCTGCCCCGGTCAACTGTAAGTGCTGTTATTGTGAAGTGGAAACATCTAGGAGCAACAACGGCTCAGCCACAAAGTAGTAGGCCACACAAGCTCACAGAACGGGACTGCCGAGTGCTGAAGAGCGTAGCGTGTAAAAATCGTCTGTCCTAGATTGCAACACTCACTAGCGAGTTCAAAACTGCCTCTGGAAGCAACATCAGCATAAGAACTGCTCATTGGGAGCATCATGAAATGGGTTTCCATGGCTGAGCAAATCTAAGATCACCAGGCGCAATGCCAAGCGTCGGCTGGAGTGGTGTAAATCTCACTGCCATTGGACTCTGGAGTGTTCTCTGGAGTGATGAATCACACAATGTCAAATACAGGTAGCCTAGTCAAATAATTAACATCCAATCCAATTAACCGTTACTCTCTCGTGGGAATTCCACTAACGGTCTGTATGTAGTCAAACGTAGCTGCTGCTCATGTTGGTATTTGTACTGATGGTGCAAAAGCCATGACAGGGAGACATAGTAGAGTGGTAACGCACGTGCAAGCAGTTTCTCGACACCACTTGGGTACACTGCAGCATCCACCGAGAGGCTCTTGCTGCCAAGGGAATGCCTGACAGCTTGAAAGACGTTTTGGACACCACAGTGAAAATGGTTAACTTTGTTAAAGCAAGACCTCTGAACTCTTGTGTATTTTCTGCACTATGCAGTAATTTGGGCAGCGACCATGTAAAACTTTTACAACATACAGAAGTGCGCTGGTTATCAAGGGGCAAAGTATTGACACTTTTTTTTTTTAATTGAGAGACGAGCTTAAAGTTTTCTTTACTGACCATAATTTTCACTTGTTTGACCGGTTGCATGATGACGAGTTTCTCACACGACTGGCCCATCTGGGTGATGTTTTTTCTCACCTGAATGATCTGAATCTAGGATTACAGGGACTCTTCCCAACTATATTCAATGTGCAGGACAAAATTGAGGCTATGATTAAAAAGTTGGAGCTCTTCTCTGTCTGCATTAACAAGGACAACACACAGGTCTTTCTATCATTGTATGATTTTTTTTGTGTGCAAATTAACTCAATCTTACGGATAATGTCAAATGTGATATAGCGAAGCACCTGAGTGAGTTGGGTGCGCAATTACGCAGGTACTTTCCCGAAACGGATGACACAAACAACTGGACTTGTTATCCCTTTCATGCCCTGCCTCCAGTCCACTTACCGATATCTGAACAAGAGAGACTCATCCAAATTGCAACAAGCGGTTCTGTGAAAATGTCATTTAAAATCAGAAGCCACTGCCAGATTTCTGGATTGGAGTATCCTTCCTGCCTTGGAAAATCGCTCTGTTAAGACACTGATGCCCTTTGCAACCACGTATGTGAGAGTGGCTTCTCGTCCCTCACTAGCATGGAAAATGATTTAAGACAGACTTTCCAATACAACCCGACATTGCAGAGTTATGCGCATCCTTTAAAGCACACCCTTCTCATTAACCTGTGGTGAGTTATTCACAATTTTCGATTAACAAATAAGGTTTTATATGTAAGATGGTTAAATAATGAGCAAAATTATTGATTATTATAATATTACTTGTGCCTGGTCCTATAAGAGCTCTTTGTCACTTCCCACAAGTCGAGTTGTGACAAACTCACACTCTTATGTTTAATAAATGTTTCATATGTGGCAGGCTTACAATGATGACAAAAAACAACATTTGAGAGTGTGCTGACCCTGGTGCTAGAAGGGGTACGCAGCTGACCCTGGTGCTAGAGGGGGTACGCAGCTGACCCTGGTGCTAGAAGGGGTACGCAGCTGACCCTGGTGCTAGAGGGGGTACGCAGCTGACCCTGGTGCTAGAGGGGGTACGCAGCTGACCCTGGTGCTAGAGGGGGTACGCAGCTGACCCTGGTGCTAGAGGGGGTACGCAGCTGACCCTGGTGCTAGAGGGGGTACGCAGCTGACCCTGGTGCTAGAGGGGGTACGCAGCTGACCCTGGTGCTAGAGGGGGTACGCAGCTGACCCTGGTGCTAGAGGGGGTACGCAGCTGACCCTGGTGCTAGAGGGGGTACGCAGCTGACCCTGGTGCTAGAGGGGGTACGCAGTTGACCCTGGTGCTAGAGGGGGTACGCAGCTGACCCTGGTGCTAGAGGGGGTACGCAGCTGACCCTGGTGCTAGAGGGGGTACGCAGCTGACCCTGGTGCTAGAGGGGGTACGCAGCTGAAGGTTGAATGTTTGAAGGGGTACGGGACCATAAAAAGTTTGGGAACCACTGTTCTAGACAATTCCAACTTTGTGGCAACAGTTTTGGGAAGGCCCTTTCCTGTTTCAGCATGACAATGCACCCGTGCACAAAAGTGAGATCCACCCATCGAACACCTTTGGGATGAATTGAAACGCTGACTGCGAGCCAGGTCTAATCGCCCAACATCAGTGCCCAACCTCACTAATGCTCGTGGCTGAATGGAAGAAGGTCCCCGTAGCAATGTTCCAACATCTAGTGGAAAGCCTTCCCAGAAGAGTGGAGGCTGTTATAGCAGCAAAGGAGGGACCAACACCATATTAATGCCCATGATTTTGGAATGAGATGTTCAAAGAGCATGTGTCCACATACTTTTGGCCATGTAGTGTACTGCACTACTTTGACAAGAGCCCTATGGGTCCCTGTCAAATGTAGTGCACTATATAGGGAATAGCGTACCTTTTGGGACACAGCCTCTAATTGTGTCCCTGTCTGATATCACATATTCCGTAGTATTCTGGCACATGGGCTGACCTACTGCTTACCGACTTACCACACGCCAGGTGCACCTGTCGGGAACATGGAACACCCTTCCTAAATAAATACCCACCATCCACACACACACACACACACACACACACACACACACACACACACACACACACACACACACACACACACACACACAAAATTTCCAACACGGCACGGCCAAGGCACAGGCACACAAACACCACAACAGCGTCATTGCACACTGACGCACGCTCTCTGACACATGCACAGGCAAACAAACACAACCACCATCAATGACACTCTCTCCGCTTTGCACACACACACCCAAACTACTCTTTCAAACCAATATACACAAACATGGCTATTGAGAGCGCCACAGATCTGCTCTGTTCTTGCTAAACTAATTCCATCTGCAGCTCAGCCAGACAACAACACTCCCCCTTATTCTCTCCAAGAGCTTTATTATAACCCTTTCAACGCCAGACTCTCTCCAGCACCCAGCACCTGGTTCCTTTAAAACAACCTAAATGGGTTTGTATGTTTGTTTGTTTGTTGTCAAAGTGGTGGGAGTTAAAACTCTCACCAGTGAGAGGGACTATCACAGTAGTGCAAAACCAACGTCAATGGAAATGCTGAATAAACCTTCTAATTTTATGAACATTTTTCATAATTTACTGTAATTAGGAAGCACTGAGAGAAAGCTAACCTGCACTGCCTGTGACACTGTACCGTAGTTTTTCACAATACCTAATCTCCAGACCAAGTATGCAACACTGCCAGCCCTTTATCTGCTTTACACTCGGTTTACAATTGTAAAACACACTTTTTACAAAACAGTTCTCTACATTAGACACATCATTCAAAACTAACAGGTCTTGCGTTTTGTTTGGAAAACACTGCCATTCCAAATGCCACACTCATTTAGCGATTACCTACACCCAGTGCTCATGTGTGGAAACACATAGCCAATTTATTCACTTAGAAATCAGAGCTTGAGCACTATAAATAGGCTTCAGGTTGGCTTTCTTGGTTTGGACAACAATGGAGGCCAATTTTGGAGAGAATTAGAGGAAGAGTGAGAGGAAGAGGGGGATGAGGACAAGGAGGAAGAGAGCCAATTTGTTTCTCTTCTACTGTATTTGTTTTGTCTGTTACTGTTCATCCTGAAATCTGGATGAAAATACAATGTTTTGAGAAAGAAATACATTTTATCCCCCCCTTTGCATGTCTGATTACAGTGTAAACATATACTGAATATGCATACATACTGTATATTTGTTCACATACATGTACGTGTGAGTGCTATGACAAACTGCAGTGGACTCCACTGCACATTGAACATGCAAAAGACAAGATAGTAGTGTTTTACATTTGTCACATCTGTGTATAGTTGGCTTGTATAAGAGCTAATCGTTTGATGGTTTGTGTGTAGAGTTTTCATGCAAAAACACCAGTTTGAGAAGTTATAAAAATGTTTTGAATTAAGTGTTTGGGTTTGCAAGAGATGTGTGATGTTTTGCATGTTGTGTGTGTGTTTTGGCGTTTTGTGTGTAGAGTCTAGAGAAAAGGAGTCATAGTTTCAGAAATCATGTGGAAGCAATTGTCAAAAACTGTAATACAATCCATGCACTGACTGGATCTTCTGCTGCCTGCCCTTTTGTTTTGCACCCCAATATTATCCAGGCAGCTCTGAGGCATCCCTGGCAAATAGATTCAACATTGGACATGCAGCAACAAGAGTAAACTTGTGTAAACTTGTCCCTGGAAATGCCTTTCCCTTTGATCAGACCTCTACAAACACAGTCGTACATGAAAGACATTATCTAATCCTCCAATATGTGAAATACCTGGAATAGAGTGAGGGAAAGCTTCTGCAGGACTTTAGACTCCCACAATCTTGAGCTGATGGGGACGGGCTTGGCTTCAGATAAGGGGGAATAGTACCTGCGAGTACAACGTGCACGCACAAACAAACAAAACAGTGGCACTAAAAGGGACTCGGCACTTTGACCAGAGCAGAGGGAGGAAAAACAGAACAGCTAGCATATCCCACTAGGCTTAGCGGGCGGCTCCGTTAGTCCCTGCACACAAAGGTGAGCTTTCCTTCCTGAAAGGTGAACAATCCAGCCTTTCACCCCTGGGTTCCCCTTTCTTCCTGATGGTTCTGGTGACAGAGGGGCTGGGAATGGGGATAGGGCTGGGGATGAACACTGACAGGGCCCAGCGGTGTCCCAGACGTGTAGCAGACACTGG
The DNA here is from genome assembly GCF_029448725.1 of Salvelinus fontinalis. Taxonomy (NCBI): domain Eukaryota; kingdom Metazoa; phylum Chordata; class Actinopteri; order Salmoniformes; family Salmonidae; genus Salvelinus; species Salvelinus fontinalis. The sequence continues at coordinate 23,685,053 of NC_074684.1, read as the reverse complement.
AGAAGTGTTAGGAAAACATGGAGGGCCTTCCCCAGGAGAAAGTGACCTCCCTCCAAAAACAAAGTAAACTCCTCCAAGTAAACAGTGGCCTACTGAACCCTCGACCCCTCCCTCCCCTCCTCTCCTCCCTTCTTCCTAAATCATATTTTTCCATCCATATTGTATTTTTTCTTCCTATAAATTGTACTCAATACTGGAATAATAAGACCTGTGTTTATGTTACTTTGCCTCGGCTGAAACTGGACTAGTTTTACTCCCCCCAGATCAAACCTCCCAACCTGACTCTCCATAGACCACACAACTAATCAAATCAAACTTATTTATAAAGCCCTTCGTACATCAGCTGAGATCTCAAAGTGCTGTACAGAAACCCAGCCTAAAACCCCAAACAGAAAGCAATGCAGGTGTAGAAGCACGGTGGCTATGAAAAACTCCCTAGAAAGGCCAGAACCTAGGAAGAAACCTAGAGAGGAACCAGGCTATGAGGGGTGGCCAGTCCTCTTCTGGCTGAGCCGGGGTGGAGATTATAACAGAACATGGCCAAGATGTTCAAATGTTCATAAATGATCAGCATGGTCAAATAATAATAATCACAGTAGTTGTCGAGGGTGCAGCACCTCAGGAGTAAATGTCAGTTGGCTTTTCATTGCCGATCATTAAGAGTATCTCTACCACTCCTGCTGTCTCTAGAGAGTTGAAAACAGCAGGTCTGGGACAGGTAGCACGTCTGGTGAACAGGTCAGGGTTTCATAGCCGCAGGCAGAACAGTTGAAACTGGAGCAGCAGCACTGTAAGGCATTGCTATAAAATACTGCAACTGGTACGCATCCAAACAACTTGTAGCACATTTAGAAACTGTTAGGAATGGAGTGAAAAATGTATATTTAGATTGAGTTATCTTGTGTCTGGAATCCCTGAGTTCTGGAGAGTCTCATGCTCTTTGACATATGCTATGTACAGTATAATATAGGCTGATGTGCTACTATTCAGACTTCAGCAGTTATCTAAGAATGTGAAAGGCACCACAGATTAACAGTCCAGTATGATATGTAAGCAGTGCTTGTATTTTATATCTTTGTACTCCCATTTAAAGAGAAAACAATCTGAAATAAGCTGACAGAAAATCATCAATTGATGTGTGTCTAAACTTGATAAGCTTACATCATAGCAGTTTAACAGCATTTCAAATGTTGATATTCAATGAAAAGAAAAATAGATGCTTATGATTAAATGTGAAACAATACTCAGTTGAACTGAGAATAATATTTCTAGAACGGCCAAAAGGTCAGTACTTAAAAACAACGGTCATACAGGTCAATGAGACCACACAGTAACTCAAGTTCACACACACAGCCATACTGTATTTAGCCCAGCCAGCATGTCACAGGCATGAAGCACTTCATAGTCGAGGTGTATGCCCATCTCATCACCTTTCACACTAATAACACTTGATACTAATGCATTTTGTATCTGTGTTTGTGAAGAACTATTAACACTGATAACTGAGTTACCCAGAGCCAATGTCCAAAACACATCATGAAGGGAGATATTAAGAATATGATGGACCGTGTCCGCTGGAGAGGCTGCTGAGAGGAGGACGGCTTGTAATAATGTCTGGAACGGAGCAAATGGAATGGCATCAAACACATATAAACCATGTTTGATACCATTACACTAATTCCGCTCCAGCCATTACCACAGGCCTGTCCTCCCCAATGAAGGTGTCACCAACCTCCTGTGAAATCAACCCCACATGTTCCACACTGCCACATCTCTATGATGCGTTTCTACATGTCAGTAACCTTTAACACAGAGACCTGAGTAATGAAACACAAATACACAAACCAACACATTCACACAGTACACAAAGATTCCCCCATGAAAAACAAAACCACTCACCAGGTGAACGTAAGGCACAAAGTATCCGTAGAGGGCTGCAGGGATGCCGAAGACCCAGATCCGGTAGCCCAGAGACTTCCAGATGCTGACGTTGAACACCTTGCTCATGGGCGGGCAGCGGCTGCCTGGCTTATTGCTGTTGACAGGCTTGGGCAGCAGGGGAGTATAGGTTAACCCAGCCAGCATGAGGATGAACATGAGGATGCTGAGGATCCTCATTGTGTTCTGCAGGCCCACCTTCTCCAGCAGGCCGGACAGGAGGAAGGGCAGGGTGACGGTGAAGGCAGAGCTGCCGGCCGTCACGATGCCGTTGACCAGGCCCAGGCGCTTCTTGAAGTAGTGTCCCAGGATCACCAGACTGGGCTGGTAGGCGAAGGAGCAGCCCGTGGCGAACACGATGCCATAAGTAAAGTACATGGGACCCAGGGACCTGTGGGGTCAGAGAGGAGACCAGACAGGATGCCAGGTCAAGTTGATGTTTACAGCTGCTTAAAGTTTACACATAGAAAAACAAGTTTGAGGAACTTGACTCCATAGTGGAGCTAGCTAAACAAGTTCTCATGTCTGACTCATTTGAGTCTAGTTTGGAAAACAAACTAGACTTCCTGGCTTGGTTCAACTTCCAAAACCTGGAGGGTATCAGTTACAGCCTCACTCCCAGGGTGTGTGTACCATGTTGACTGAGTAGTGTCAGCCCTGTGTGTTTGTTAACCTCCCAGTCCTCTGTGAGCCAACTGCAGGCCGGACTGTAGGAGGGTTACCGTTAGCACAAAGCTAATTCTGGATAAATAGATGAGCGAGGGAGGTCAGGGGTGAGCTGGAGCTGCTTCTAGGCCAGGCCAAGCCAGGTTAGAGCTAATGGCACGTCTCTCAGAGTGCTACAGTCATCAAGACAAGAGCTCTAATGCTTACTCACTTCTCACACCACTACAGGGCTGATACCAGATAAAACACAGCTTATTAATTTATGGCCTCACCTTTAAATGATCCTTTCCCAGTACTTCTACTCAGTGGTGGAAAAGTATGCAATTGTCATACTTCATAAAAAAATGAAATATACCTTAATAGAAAATGACTTAAGTAAAAGTGAAAGTCACCAAGTAAAATACTACTTGAGTAAAAGTTCAAAAGTATTTGGTTTTAAATATACTGAAGTATCAAAAGTAAAAGTATAAATTATTTCAAATTCCTTATATTAAAAAAACCTAATGGCACTATTCCAGTTTTTTATTTATTTTACAGATAGCCATGGGCACATCATTAACAAACAAAGCATTTGTGTTTAATGAGTCAGCCAGGGATGTTCTCTTGATAAGTGTGTGAATTGGACCATTTTCTTGTCCTGCTAAGCATTCAAAATGTAAGGAGTTTTTTGGGGTGTCAAGGAAAATGTATGGAGTAAAAAGAGCATTATTTTCTTTAGGAATGTAGTGAAGTAAAAGTTGTAAAAAATATAAATAGTAAAGTACAGATACCCCAAAAAACGACTTTAGTAGTACTTTAAAGTATTTTCACTTAAGTACTTTATACCACTGCTTCTACTGTACCCTGGTGATCTTTGTTCACTCATTTTAGACTATCATGAGTCTGGATATGCAGAAGTAGGATCTTAATTTGAGCCAGTTTGCTACAGCAGGAAAATAATCCTGCAGCAATAACAGGAAATATTAATGATGTGTATTATAATTAAATTTACATTTTTGTAGAGGTTGATACATTTTTCATAAGGAAAAAAATTGTCAGATTTCAAAGCGGAAACTTAAGAAGCCTTTTTAAACCTAAAATACACCACAAGTTTTAAATGTCCTAAAAGTTATTTCTGCAACAGGGTGATCAAATTAAGATCCTACATCTGTAGGACATCCCAGAGGGTTTTCTAAGTGTTATTTGAAGGGCATCAAGATACTGACTGAGCTGACAGTATTATTACACTGGCCAGGTGTAGAACATTGTTAGCTTATAAGCAATATTTAATGCTATATTAGGTGATGGAAGTGTCAACAGAAACTATTGTGCAATGTATTTCCACGCTGTCAAGGTACTGTTGTATGTATTAACATAGATTAAATGGTTGAGTTTGGTAGTGTACCATCACATGAGATGATTAGAAAGGGATGACGGGAGACCAACCCTTAACTGCAGTAGGCCCTTTATCTTGTTATCACACATGCACACACGTGTAAGGAGGACTTTAGTATAAAGAAGTCCTAAACACACCCGACAACATTTCAACACAACACATAATGGTTGATGAAAGAGGGTAGCTATAGAAGTACTGACGTGACGAAAGAGCTGGCCAGCAATCCCACCAGGCCCACGGCGGCTCCACCCACAGCTGTCACCCTGCAGCCAAGCAGGTCTGTGAAGACACTGACAATGGGAGAACAGAAGAAGATCATCCCCATGGAGAGGGAGCCCACCCACGCTGCAGGACAGAGAGACACACAGAGAGATAGGAGAGTTAGGCTTAAAGCACATACTGTTCTACATTATAGCTCAGAGACAATAACAGCAACACTTCACACAGACCATAGAGATCCTATTCAATTACCTAAATCTATAATACAGACTGTTGTTACATGGGCAAGGTTGCGCCACGCTAAAAACAATTTAAAACAGGTTTTAAGAATTACTATGAACAATTCTTGTCAACAAGAAAATACATGAGTAAGTAAAAGCTCGCGTCCTATAAGTTAAGCTTATATGCTTAGTTGTGCATTATGTACACATATATCAGATAGTTTCTGGGTTAAGAGATTTGAGTTTACTACAGTACAAGCTCTACGCGGATGCAGGATTCGGAGTGTTGCAATGTCGTTTGTCGTCACAAATGTGCGGCTCCGCTCTGGCATTCAACATACTTTTTACGACCTTAAAATTGCGACACCCTGTATCATTCCTTCCGCAGCTGTGGTGGCAGTGTTGTCGCTTTGTTCCTTAATCTGATCTATAAGCTTTTCATCAAAGTAGACCATTTTGCATTGCTAACCAAATATAATCTCAACGAATGTTCAAACAGTAAACCAAACAACAAGAATCCATCCAAAATGGTATTTTGTTTAGAAGTAATAACTAGTATTTACAGACTATTGTGAAATGGTAGAACCTGCTGTAGCCAACTAGCTAGCCATGTGCTTTTTTCTGCCTGACCAAAACATGACGAGATTCTATTTTTAGCTGATATGGGAATGAATACACAAGCAGCATGAACTGAGATAATATTTTAGGTTACACCGGCAAGTATAAGAATATTTGCCAAGGCATATATTTTTATTATAAATCTGATTATTTCACATGGAGATGTGGGAAGCTAAAAGGCTAGCTAGCCAGGTTAAAGCTAGCTAGTTACTACTACTAGAAAGGGAAGGCCACTCTTCCTTGGTTTCACAAAATGAAATGACACACACACACACACACACACTTTGCCATCCCCCCATTGGGAATGAGAGTGGGACCGGCGAGGATATCATGTTACCAAAAGGTGTCCCCTACTTCAAAAATCCCACTTCACCCACATAGATTGACAGAGTGAAGCTTGTAGTAACCTTTAGGTGCGACTCCTCAGATCATTGAACTAAACAAATGCATGAACTCAGGTCTAAACTTTGACTAATCCTAAACCATGCTTATCTACACATGACAGTCCTAAAGTATGACGAGGATGAGTGAACTAAATGTCTGAATGAGTCCCTGAGTATACCAAACATTAGGAACATCTTAATATTGAGTTGCCGCTTGTTTCAAGCAGACCACCATAGTCCCTGTGCCCAAGGAAGCGAAGACAACCTGCCTAAATGATTACCGCTCCGTAGCACTCACGTCGGCAGCCACGAAGTGCTTTGAAAGGCTGGTCATGGCTCACATCAACAGCATCCTCCCGGATACCTTAGACCCACTCCAATTCGCATACCAGCGCCGCAGATCCACAGATGACACAATCTCAATCGCACTCCACACTGCCCTTTCCCACCTGGACAAAAGGAACACCTATGTGAGAATGCGGTTCATTGACTACAGCTCAGCATTCAACACTATAGTGCCCACGAAGCTCATCACTAAACTAAGGACCCTGGGACTAAACACCTCCCTCTGCAACTGGATCCTGGACTTCTTGACGGGGCGCCCCCAGGTGGTAATGGTAGGCAACAACACGTCTGCCACGCTGATCCTCAACACTGGGGCCACTCAGGGGGGGTGTACTTACGTCTGCCACGCTGATCCTCAACACTGGGGCCACTCAGGGGGGTGTACTTAGTCTCTTACTGTACTCCTTGTTCACCCATGACTGCGTGGCCAAACCCGACTCCAACACCTTCATCAAGTTTGCTGACGACACAACAGTGGTAGGCCTGATCACCGACAACGATGAGACGGCCTATAGGGAGGAGGTCAGAGACCTGGCAGTGTGGTGCCAGGACAACAACCTCTCCCTCAATGTGAGCAAGACAAAGGAGCTGATCGTGGACTACAGGAAAAGGTGGGCCGAACAGGCCTCTAACATCAACGGGGCTGTAGTGGAGATGGTAGAGAGTTTCATGTTCCTTGGTGTCCACATCACAAACAAACTATCATGGTCCAAACACACCAAGACAGTAGTGAAGAGGGCACGACAACATTTTTTCCCCCTCAGGAGACAAGAGATTTGGCATGGGTCCACAGATCCTCAAAAAGTTCTACAGCTGCACCATCAAGAGCATCCTGGCCGGTTGCATCAGCGCCTGGTATGGTAACTGCTCGGCATCTGACCGTAAGGCGCTAGAGGGTAGTGTGTACAGCCCAGTACATCACTGGGGCGAAGCTTTCTGCCATACAGGACCTATATAATAGGCGGTGTCAGAGGAAAGCCCAAAACATTGTCAGAGACTCCAGTCACCCAAGTCATAGACTGTTTTCTCTGCTGCCGCACGTCAAGTCTAGAACAAAAAGGCTCCTTAACAGCTTCTACCCTCAAGCTATAAGACCGCTGAACAATTAATCAAATGGCCACCCGGACAATTTACATTGACCCCCCCCCCTCCATTTGTTTTTACACTGCTGCTACTCGCTGTTTATTATCTATGCAGAGTCACTTCACCCCTACCTACATGTACAAATTACCTCAACTAACCTGTACCCCCCACACATCGACTCGGTACCGGTACCCCCTGTATATATATCCTCGTTATTGTTATTTTATTGTGTTACTTTTCATTATATTTTACTTGAGTTAATTTGGTAAATATTTTAATAACTCTTCTTGAACTGCACTGTTGGTTAAGGGCTTGTAAGTAAGCATTTCACTGTAAGGTCTACACTTGTTGTATTCGGCACACGTGACAAATAAAGTTTGATTTGATTCGATTTGAAGTTGGCTGGATGTCCTTTGGGTGGTGGACCATTCTTGATACAAATTGGAAACTGATGAGCGTGAAAACCGTAGCAGCATTGCAGTTCTTGACGCAAACCGGTCCGCCTGGCACCTACCACCATACCCCGGTCAAAGTTACTTCAATTCACCCTCTGAATGGCACACATACACAATCCATGTCTCAATTGTCTCAAGGCTTAAAAACCTTCATTAACCGGTCTCCTTCCCTTCATCAACACTAATTGAAGTGGATTAAACAAGTGACATCAATAAGGGATCATAGCTTTCACCTGGATGCACCTGCCCAGTCTGTGTTATGGGAAGAACAGGTGTTCTTAATGTTTTATATACTCACTATATAGTACAGTAAACTACAATGCTTTTTGGCTATACACAGGTTTTTCCACAGGCTTGATCTAAACATGTAGCACCTCCCAGACCAGTATTGAAGAGCAGTGGTTGGTAGGACAGAGGAGTAGGAAGAGACTGAGGAAAGAGGAAGCTCTACAGACAATGTCCTCCTAACAGATAGATACAAATAACCTTTACAGTTCTTCATTACAAAAAAGGCCTATGTTATCAGTCCTTTATGACATTACCTGGCCAGAATACCATTTAGATCAAATATATCTCAAAACAGAATACACTCTCGGTTTTCTGCCAAGAATGTGCTTATTCCTCTTGTTTAGTGAGCAGGTAAACTACTACAGGGACTAACAGAAGCCAGTCTAATAGAGGTGATTAACAACACCAGTGCCACCGGCTGCATCCGACCTACAGACCCATGGCTGTTCTGCTTGTCTGATCTGTATTTGGGTCCCAGCTGGCATTAGTCTATTCTACCACCATGCCATGGCCATTAACAACACTCACTCTAGGAACCCTCCTTGAAATAGTCTAAATAAACACAGCATGGAGCTGAATAAACATTGTTTCTGGCCTCTATTCTTATCATAGGAAATAAGCAAACATGAGATGGGGAGAGGAAAGACAAGCAACAGTAAAAGAACACACACACACACACACACACACACACACACACACACACACACACACACACACACACACACACACACACACACACACACACACACACACACACACACACACACACACACACACACACACACACACACACACACACACACACACACACACACACACAGGGCAATTGTGCAAGAGTCAGCCAGTGCCCTTTGACCAGAGAAATTATAGAAGTATAATTACCAAGTGAATAACAAATGTTTGGAGCAAGACCTACTGGGCCACTGCTAGGGGTAACTCCCAGTCACACTGACTAACACCACAACTCACAGACAAGAGGGGATCATTTCTGCTACTAGTTTCCCCACAGAAATAAACCAGTCTGGGGAATGTGACAGGGGAAACAAAACTTCACACAAGTGAAAGTGCTGAGCCCTTAAAAGGTCTCGGAGTTATTTCCCCCCCATTCCATCCAGGGGAAGAGCATGGGTCAGGGTTCACAGTTTATTCTCCTCTTATTTTCCCTTTGAGGAATCCCTTTTCTCCCAAGGCTGCCTGCTAGGCTAATTCTATTATTCCAGATTGTCATCACAAGCGTGATCTATTTGTACAATCCATCACAGTCCAAAATCAGTAGGTGACTTTAATATCAACATGATAAATAAGACAAGGCCCCACAAGTGAATGTATATAGTACACCCAACAAATCCTGTTGTGCCATCTTGCCAACTCAAGGACCATAGGAGCTGGTGAGACTGCACAAACAGCTGGTAACAGGCTAGTGAACAGACTCGATGCTAGAGCCACTCCTAGGGATGGAAACACAAGGCCAGGACATTGGATCAGTGAATGTGACAGAACCAAAGACTCTGTCCAGCCTGGTGACTAGTAGTGGCGTGGCATGATATAATAGGCTAATCATTCAGCTTGTAATAAAGCTATATCTGTGTGCTTAATTAATTTAATCTACCTCTCTGCGAAATGAATGATTGAACAGAGTTTGCAGAGTCACAGAAGGTAACCTGAGTAGGCTTATTATTATCTAAAAGCAGGTCGGAACGTTCTCCACTTACAAGCTACATTACATAGTCTGTTCATATTTTCTTATTTAGTAATAGCTTACACTGAGTGTACAAAACATTAGGAACACCTGCTCTTTCCATGACAGACTGACCAGCTGAAAGCTATGATCCCTTATTGGTGTCACTTGTTAAATCCACTTCAATCAGTGTAGATGAAGGGGAGGAGACAGGTTAAAGGAGGATTTTTAAGCTTTGAGACAACTGAGACATGGATTGTGTATTTGTGACATTCAGAGGGTGAATGGGCAAGACAAAATATTTAAGTGCCTTTGACTGGGTTAAGGTAGTAGGTGGCAGGCTCACTGATTTGAGTGTGTCAAGAACTGCAATGCTGCTGGGTTTTTCACCCTATGGGTGCAGTCATAAACAGGTTGAAGCCACATTTAAAGGTCTGTATTCGGGTCCCAACTCAACAAATCCCTCAACATTCTATGGATGTTCTAAGAGTCGGTCTTCTCATATTTGCTGAGACGTCATTCTACTTTAGCCTACATTATGTAATACATGGACGTGAACAAAAAGGAAGAAAAATCTCACAAAAGACAACAGGAAATTGCTGTCCTGTTTTCATCTTTGGGCTTTCTCGATTTAAAAGCATTTACGCTTCAGACGAAGGGAAGAATATCAAATTGAAAATGTAATATCAGGACGATCCTCTTTTCCAGGTGACATCCTGCTAGTGCCGGAGGCCCCGACAGTACAGTCACTGACAGACAGCCCGGGCAGAGCTGGTCTAGGTCTCCTCTGTTCACTTCCTAACCTCTCTCTCCGTTGTGCTCCCAGACTGTGGATGGTGAACCCAGTCAACCCAGCAGCCAGACCTACCTCACCCCACGCCATGAAACAATCCCCTCACACGCAATTACCCTGGGCCTGCATCTCCCTCGACTAAGACCTCACTGGGAAGCTATGCAACTAAGGGTCAATGAACACTCTTGCTGTAAAACGTTTATAGCTCTAGCTAGCATTTCATAGTTTCTACAATTTCAATTAATTTTGCAAATAGGGTTCGAGCAGCAAACATTTTTTTTAAATAGATTCAGCTGGTATGGCAGTTATTATGCTGTCAGAAGGGAAATCAGTCTGTCTCACTACTTGGTTCCTATTTTTCTGTGATTCAGTGACAGAGCCCAGGATGACCGAGAAAATAGGACAAAATGTTTGTCCTTTTCACATGGTGAGGAAGTCTGTCTGTCCTGTCCCCCCTCTAGGCTCTTCTCTGGCATTAAGCAGTAACATTAAACAGTAGCTAGCTGCACACAGTTTCTGAACAGGACGTCTCAGGGTTCTAGTTAATGGAAGATAGTGGCTACCCACTCCGGACAGAAGTCAATTCAACGTCTATTCCACATTGGTTCAATGTAATTTCATTGAAATGACGTGGAAACAGGGCCTCCCGAGTGGCGCAGTGGTCTAAGGCACTGCATCGCAGCACTAGCTGTGCCACCAGAGACTGGGTTCGAGCCCAGGCTCAGTCGCAGCCGGCCGCGACTGGGAGGTCCATGGGGTGACGCACAATTGGCCTAGCGTTGTCCGGGTTAGGGAGGGTTTGACCGGTAGGGATATCCTTGTCTCATCGCACACTAGCGACCCCTGTGGCGGGCCGGGCACAGTGCACGCTGACCAGGTCACCAGGTGCACGGTGTTTCCTCCGACACATTGGTGCGGCTGGCTTCCGGGTTGGAGGCGCGCTGTGTTAAGAAGCAGTGCAGCTTGGTTGCGTTTGTGTTTCGGAGAACGCATGGCTTTCGACCTTTGTCTCTCCCGAGCCCTTACGGGAGGTGTAGCGATGAGACAAGATAGTAACTACTAACAATTGGATACTACGAAATTTGGGAGAAAAGGGGGTCAAATTAAAAATAATATATATTTTTTTAATGGCGTGGAAACAACATTGATTCAACCAGTGTGTGCCCAGTGGGTAGAACCTAAACTCAGTAAACACAGTAAAAACCTCACATTTAGCCCCTTAGCTGGGGGTTAGGCTACTTAATCACCGCAGTCAATGGAAAGTTACTACTAAGGGCAATGCAGAACATCCCATATTACCCCTTTTCAATGTTCGTCAAACAAAAAGCCACTCATAATACATTCTAGGAAAGAGGCTTAATAGAAACAGCCTGGACGGCCCAGCAACATGGAACATTAAAATAGATACACACATTTTCAGGACACAGGCTTCACCTGATACCACACAGCCCAGGGCCAGAGAAGAGAACTGTCACACCTTTAGGACTCTCCCTTCCTACCAAGCAGAGCCAAGTGTTAATAAATCAACAGCACACACTGTTCTACCCTAACCACACAGAGGAAAACTTAGCTCACTTACAGATTGTTCATGTGTCCTCACTGGGCACACCACGTTGAGACGTTGATCAATGACATGTCAACCTTTGTTGAATTCCCAATGTGTTATCACTAAGCTTTAAACCATCTAAAAGCATACAATTCCAATGGACAAACAGTTGTCATCTAAATGTGCCATCACTGCACTTCCAGATATTCAAACTTGAAGATAGATGGGGAGTGGCAGTGAACAGCAAATTTAACAGAGCATGAGGAAGAAAGGGAGAAAATCCCCAAATCCAAATGTGCAAAACAGATACAGACATACCCAAGATAACTCAAAGCTGTAATAACCGCCAAAGGTGCTTCTACAAAGTATTGACTCAGGGGTGTGAATACTTATGTAAATTAGATATTTCTGTGTTTAATTTTCAATAAATTAGCAAAAATGTCTAAAAACATGTTGGTTTCACTTCGTCCTATAATGACCAAGTGAAAACAACATGTTTAGACATTTTTGCTAATTTATTGAAAATGAAATACAGAAATATCTCATTGATAGGTCAAACAAAACATCTATTTTGTATTCAGGCTGTAACACGTAATAAATGTGTAATAAGTCAAAGGGTATGAATAGTTTCTGAAGGTACTGTAGTTACAATGGCAAACCTCAAAATGAGTAACACATTCATGGCCATATTTTAAGGTTGAATAAATACTGTAACATTCGTTTACAAGCTAGCCTTAACATTACTTTATTAAAAAGTAATACCGAATTGTGTTTGGTTGTCAACACAACCACATATCAACATTTGAAGGAGATGCATCTTCTGTGCCACTGACTTAGTCTGACTTAAACTGCAGTTTGTCTACAAATTAATCATTGATATGTTGGATTCACATCTCCATCTAAACCAAGGCTCAGTGTTAAAGAATAGGACTAAATCAAACTTTACATTTAAAGTTTGATTTGATTTAGTCCTAATCTTTAACTTTGATTTTTGGTTGAGATGGAGATGTGAATCCAACATATTAATGATTCACTTAAAGATTACATTTGAAATCAACCAAAGCATGAAACCCTATGCCTACATGTATTTGTATTTGTTGAATTGAAACAATAGCTGTTGACTTTGCAAATACTTTATAGGCCTAAGTAGTATAATTAATGATATATGACTTATAATGTATGGTTACATTTCATTTGTTCTGTTAAACCTACCCTTTGGAATGACATGCATGTTTGTGTGCCTGTCTGTTGGAATATTCAACCTGGTCTCAGACTAGACCTAGCAAATGTAAATCTGGGACACTCAAAAAAGTAGGATATGTTACGTTTGGTATGGTTACGTGAGAGATGGTTACGGTGGTTGGTCGGGGTGAATGGGGGGGGCGTATAACGCGAATGTCTAGCAACCCAAAGGTTGTGAATTGGTTGTGTAATGTTAGCCACCTAGCTAGAATTCATAAAATATCTGTAACGTCCTGACCAGAGTTCTTATGTGTTTTGCTTGTTTAGTGTTGGTCAGGACGTGAGCTGGGTGGGAATTCTATGTTGTGTGTCTAGTTCGTCTGTTTCTGTGTTCAGCCTAATATGGTTCTCAATCAGAGACAGCTGTCAATCGTTGTCCCTGATTGAGAATCATATAAAGGTGGCTTGTTTTGTGTTGGGGATTGTGGGTGGTTGTTTCCTGTCTCTGTGTTTGTGTTCTGCACCAGATAGGACTGTCTCGGCTTTCACGTTTTGATATTTTGTTATTTGTTCATGTTCACCGTTTATCGTCTGATTAAACATGTTGAACACTAACTGCGCTGCCTTTTGGTCCTCTCCTTCATCCCAGGAAGAAAGCCGTTACAGAACCACCCAACTAAACCCGGACCAAGCAGCGTGGAGACGGGCAGCAGCGACAGCAGCAGTGGTACAAGGAGGAATGGACATGGGAGGAGATTCTGGGCAGAGAAGGACCCTGGGCAGAGCCAGAGGAGTGTCGCCGCCCCAAAGCGGAGCTGGAGGCATCTAAAGCGGAGAGGCGGCATTATGAGGCGCTAGCAAGGCAGAGCGGCTGGAAGCCCGAGAGACTCACCCAAAAACTTCTTGGGGGGGGGAGGGGGGATAAAGGGGAGTGTGGCGAAGTCAGGGAGGAGACCTGCGCCAACTACCTGGGCTTACCGTGGAGAGCGAGAGTACGGGCAGACACCGTGTTGTGCAGAAGAGCGCACGGAGTCTCCTGTACGTGTGCTTAGCCCGGTGCGGGTTATTCCACCTCCCCGCACTAGCCGGGCTAGAGTGAGCATTGAGCCAAGTGCCATGAAGCCGGCTCAACATATCTGGCCTCCAGTACGTCTCCTCGGGCCGGTGTACATGGCACCAGCCTTACAAATGGTGTCCCCGGTTCGCCAGCATAGCCCAGTGCGGGCTATTCCACCTCGCCACACTGGCAGGGCTACGGGGACCATTCAAACAGGTAAGGTTGGGCAGGCTCAGTGCTCAAGGGAGCCAATACGCCTGCACGGTCCGGTATATCCGGCGCCACCTTCCCGCCCCAGCCCATTTCCTCCAGTTCCAGCACCCCGCTCTCGCCTTATGGTGCATGGCCCCAGCCCAGTACCACCAGTGCCTACACCACGCACCAGGCTTCCAGTGCGTCTCCAGAGCCCTGTACGCACTGTTCCTTCTCCCCGCACTCGGCCTGAGGTGCGTGCCCTCAGCCCGGTACCACCAGTTCCGGTACCACGCACCAGGCCTATAGTGCGCCTCAGAGTCCAGTGTGCCCTGTTCCTGTTCCCCGCACTAGCCTTAAGGTGCGTGTCTCCAGTCCGGTACCACCAGTTCCGGCACCACGCACTAGGCCTACTGTGCGCCTCAGCAGGTCAGAGTCGGTCGTCTGCTCAACGCCGCCTGCAATGCTTGCCTGCCCAGCGCCGTCTGAGCCGTCCGTCTGCCCAGCGCCGTCAGAGCCGTCCGTCTGCCCAGCGCCGTCAGAGCCGTCCGTCTGCCCAGCGCCGTCAGAGCCGTCCGTCTGCCCAGCGCCGTCAGAGCCGTCCGTCTGCCCAGCGCCGTCAGAGCCGTCCGTCTGCCCAGCGCCGTCAGAGCCGTCCGTCTGCCCAGCGCCGTCAGAGCCGTCCGTCTGCCACGAGCCATTAGAGCCGCCCCTCTGTCCTGAGCCGCCCCTCTGTCCTGAGCCGCCCCTCTGTCCTGAGCCGCCCCTCTGTCCTGAGCCGCCCCTCTGTCCTGAGCCGCCCCTCTGTCCTGAGCCGCCCCTCTGTCCTGAGCCGCCCCTCTGTCCTGAGCCGCCCCTCTGTCCTGAGCCGCCCCTCTGTCCTGAGCCGCCCCTCTGTCCTGAGCCGCCCCTCTGTCCTGAGCCGCCCCTCTGTCCTGAGCCGCCCCTCTGTCCTGAGCCGCCCCTCTGTCCTGAGCCGCCCCTCTGTCCTGAGCCGCCTCTCTGTCCTGAGTTACCTCCTAAATCATGTGGGGGCCTTGGGGGGAATTCTCAGGCCAAGGTTGTGGGCGAGGATCGCCACTCAAAGGATGCTAAGGAGGGGGACAAAGACAGTGGTGGAGTGGTGTCCTCGTCCACCGCCGGAGTCGCCACCGCGGACAGATGCCCACCCAGACCCTCCCCTTGAGTTTAAGGGGTGCGTTCGGAGTCCGCACCTCGGGGGGGGGGGGGGAGGGGCGGTACTGTAACGTCCTGACCAGAGTTCTTATGTGTTTTGCTTGTTTAGTGTTGGTCAGGACGTGAGCTGGGTGGGAATTCTATGTTGTGTGTCTAGTTCGTCTGTTTCTGTGTTCAGCCTGATATGGTTCTCAATCAGAGACAGCTGTCAATCGTTGTCCCTGATTGAGAATCATATAAAGGTGGCTTGTTTTGTGTTGGGGATTGTGGGTGGTTGTTTCCTGTCTCTGTGTTTGTGTTCTGCACCAGATAGGAATGTCTCGGCTTTCACGTTTTGTTATTTGTTCATGTTCACCGTTTATCGTCTGATTAAACATGTTGAACACTAACTGCGCTGCCTTTTGGTCCTCTCCTTCATCCCAGGAAGAAATCCGTTACAATATCATAAGTTTTGCAACTCGTAACATATTGTATGGTTTGCAAATGCGTACAGTGTACTTTAAAAAAATTGGTAACATAATATGAATTGTAATTCATAACATATCATACGAAATGGATGAAGGACATCCACAAATGAATACATACCATACGAAACAAACATAATAATACGAAATGCTCTGAGACCACGTTGGAATATTTCATGACTTTGAGGTTTCCCCACAATATCCTCCGGCTAATTAAAAACATGCTAATTTTCTATAAAGACACACCATCCCCAAGACTAGTCTTCCATGTATGACTTTACACTACCACTCTGCTGATATAAAAATGTAACCTAGCACAGAGTGACCAGTTACTCCCTAATCTAACCACTAACCAGTATGGGCAGGGGTGCAGGTGATCGGTCTTCAGGTGGAGCTCAGCTCAGTGACTCATTAGATCCATTTAAGGACTGGGGGCTGCAGGAAGGCATGCTCAGGCCTGCTTCTCAGTCTCAGTCTGGGCCTCCTCTGCCTGTCTGCCTGATAAATAATACCATGCAGCCTTGCTCGCTGATGAGTCTCTTCACTTCACACAGAATACACAGTGCTGGATGGAACAGCCTGGATGGCCCAGCAACATGGAACATTAAAATAGATACACACATTTTCAGGACACAGGCTTCACCTGATACCACACAGCCCAGGGCCAGAGAAGAGAACTGTCACACCTTTAGGACTCTCCCTTCCTACCCAGCAGAGCCAAGTGTTGATCAATCAACAGCACACACTGTTCTACCCTAACCACACAGAGGAAAACTTAGCTCACTTACAGATTGTTCATGTGTCCTCACTGGGCACACCACGTTGAGACGTTGATCAATGACATGTCAACCTTTGTTGAATTCCCAATGTGTTATCACTAAGCTTTAAACCATCTAAAAGCATACAATTCCAATGGACAAACAGTTGTCATCTAAATGTGCCATCACTGCACTTCCAGATATTCAAACTTGAAGATAGATGGGGAGTGGCAGTGAACAGCAAATTTAACAGAGCATGAGGAAGAAAGGGAGAAAATCCCCAAATCCAGATGTGCAAAACGGATACAGACATACCCAAGATAACTCAAAGCTGTAATAACCGCCAAAGGTGCTTCTACAAAGTATTGACTCAGGGGTGTGAATACTTATGTAAATTAGATATTTCTGTGTTTAATTTTCAATAAATTAGCAAAAATGTCTAAAAACATGTTGGTTTCACTTCGTCCTATAATGACCAAGTGAAAACAACATGTTTAGACATTTTTGCTAATTTATTGAAAATGAAATACAGAAATATCTCATTGATAGGTCAAACAAAACATCTATTTTGTATTCAGGCTGTAACACGTAATAAATGTGTAATAAGTCAAAGGGTATGAATAGTTTCTGAAGGTACTGTAGTTACAATGGCAAACCTCAAAATGAGTAACACATTCATGGCCATATTTTAAGGTTGAATAAATACTGTAACATTCGTTTACAAGCTAGCCTTAACATTACTTTATTAAAAAGTAATACCGAATTGTGTTTGGTTGTCAACACAACCACATATCAACATTTGAAGGAGATGCATCTTCTGTGCCACTGACTTAGTCTGACTTAAACTGCAGTTTGTCTACAAATTAATCATTGATATGTTGGATTCACATCTCCATCTAAACCAAGGCTCAGTGTTAAAGAATAGGACTAAATCAAACTTTACATTTAAAGTTTGATTTGATTTAGTCCTAATCTTTAACTTTGATTTTTGGTTGAGATGGAGATGTGAATCCAACATATTAATGATTCACTTAAAGATTACATTTGAAATCAACCAAAGCATGAAACCCTATGCCTACATGTATTTGTATTTGTTGAATTGAAACAATAGCTGTTGACTTTGCAAATACTTTATAGGCCTAAGTAGTATAATTAATGATATATGACTTATAATGTATGGTTACATTTCATTTGTTCTGTTAAACCTACCCTTTGGAATGACATGCATGTTTGTGTGCCTGTCTGTTGGAATATTCAACCTGGTCTCAGACTAGACCTAGCAAATGTAAATCTGGGACACTCAAAAAAGTAGGATATGTTACGTTTGGTATGGTTACGTGAGAGATGGTTACCGTGGTTAGTCGGGGTGAATGGGGGGGGGCGTATAACGCGAATGTCTAGCAACCCAAAGGTTGTGAATTGGTTGTGTAATGTTAGCCACCTAGCTAGAATTCATAACATATCATACGTTTTGCAACTCGTAACATATTGTACGGTTTGCAAATGCGTACAGTGTACTTTAAAAAAAATTGGTAACATAATATGAATTGTAATTCATAACATATCATACGAAATGGATGAAGGACATCCACAAATGAATACATACCATACGAAACAAACATAATAATACGAAATGCTCTGAGACCAGGTTGGAATATTTCATGACTTTGACGTTTCCCCACAATATCCTCCGGCTAATTAAAAACATGCTAATTTTCTATAAAGACACACCATCCCCAAGACTAGTCTTCCATGTATGACTTTACACTACCACTCTGCTGATATAAAAATGTAACCTAGCACAGAGTGACCAGTTACTCCCTAATCTAACCACTAACCAGTATGGGCAGGGGTGCAGGTGATCGGTCTTCAGGTGGAGCTCAGCTCAGTGACTCATTAGATCCATTTAAGGACTGGGGGCTGCAGGAAGGCATGCTCAGGCCTGCTCCTCAGTCTCAGTCTGGGCCTCCTCTGCCTGTCTGCCTGATAAATAATACCATGCAGCCTTGCTCGCTGATGAGTCTCTTCACTTCACACAGAATACACAGTGCTGGCTAATGACCCATACATGCTTTAAATGCACTATTAAGGGCAGGCACATCACACCCTGTTGATCAGAGTAGATAATTCATTGAAATCTTCAAAATATATTTTACTCATCTAATGAATTTGTGAAACTTCACTTCAGTGAAACCCTTGTGACCAGGTAGTGACACATACTACTACTGGTGGAAATAGGTCACAATAAATGACGTAACACTTAACGAAAGAAAATGAGCTATCATAACATGTTTTTTCTTTCCCTAGAAAGATTACAATCAAGTAGGTTGTGACCTATCACACAACTGCATAAAGTAGCCTCAATTACACTTCAGCTTTGTAGACACTAAAAAGACAAAGATTTTTGTTCATTACACTGAACAAAAAAATATAAAATGCAACAATTTCAAAGATTTTTGCTGAATTACAGTTCATATAAGGAAATCAGTCAATTTGTCACGTTCTGACCATAGTTCTTGTGTGTTGTGCTTGTTTTAGTGTTGGTCAGGACGTGAGCTGGGTGGGCATTTCTATGTTGTGTGTCTAGTTTGTCTGTTTCTATGTTTGGCCTAATATGGTTCTCAATCATGTTTTGTGTTGTCTCTGATTGGGAATCATATATAGGTGGCTTGTTTTGTGTTGGGGTTTGTGGGTGGTTGTTTCCTGTCTTTGTGTTTTCTCTGCACCAGATAGGGCTGTATTGGTTTGCCACATTTTGTATCGTTGTAAGTGTTCACTGTTTAGTTTTCTTAAACATGTTGAGCACTGGCTACGCTGCGTGTTGGTCCGATCCCTGTTACACCCTCTCTTCTCTTGAAGAGGAGGAAGGCTGCCGTTACACAATTGAAATAAATTCATTAGGCCCTAATCTATGGATTTCACATGACTGGGCAGAGGCGTAGCCGTGGGTGGGCCTGGGAGGGCATAGGCCCAGCCACTTGGGAGCCAGGTCCAGCCAGGCTCAGCCAATCAGAATTAGTTTTCCCCCACAAAATGTCTTTATTACCGGAAGAAATACTCCTCGGGAACCCCACCCTCCCCCCTCTGATGATCCCGCAGGTGAAGAAGCCAGCTGTGGAAGTCCTGGGCTGGTGTGGTTGCATGTGGTCTGTGGATGTGAGGCCGATTGGACTTAGTGACAAATTCTCTAAAACAATTATTAGCCTCCAAATGGTAGAGAAATGAACATAAAATGATCTGGACACAGCTCTGGTGGACACTCCTGCAGTCAGCATGCCAGTTGCACGCACCCTCAAAACATCTGTGACATTGTGTTGCGTTTACATCTTTGTTCAGTGTTCATAACTACACACAGGGGTTTCGGAGCATGGTAGGTGATATACAGTAGGCTAAAAACTAGAAAGAGACAAATAGGCCCGTCCATATGTGGAACTGCTTGGCTTGGCTGGCCCAGTAACTCTACAGCCAAACTGAGTAATCGATTCTGACCATGAGGCCTCGGACTCTGTCCCTCCTCCTGGGTTTGATCTGGGATAGGCTAAGCTGCTCCATATTGACAAACTGACCCAAATCCAGACCCCTCCCGCAGGGTGAACACATCCCCAGCCTGGCCTGTGTTACATGGAGCTGGAGAGCCATGGCTGCATCCCAGTCATTTCAGCTCAGTGCTCTATTGAGGGGGGAAGTAACGGAGCAGAGCGCCAGCCCTGCGCCAGAGCAACGCAGAGCCTCAACCCCACCAGCCAGCACAGCCACGTCGCATTATGATCAGCCTATCGGACTCATTTTAGACCCAGTCACCTCTGACACTGAGGAAGACTGACTCAGAGATTGTACTGTACTGTATAAGTATTGTACTGTATAACAGATAATACCTATATGGTGTCACAGAGAGACCGAGTAGGGTGTAGGTGGTGAGGCTAAGTGGACTTGAGAAGAGATGTATCCAACACAGGAGAAGGATAGTAGACTAGAGTAGGGGTTAATGGGTTTAACACACACGGCTCCATATGTTAAGCATGCTTTTAACATGGCAGGCCAGACCCTGATGTTAAATGTGCACCAAGGGGGGTTGGGGTGTAACGGACACAATTCTGAAACAACTAAATCGGTTGTTAAACACACTGTTACGTTCAGCCCACAAAAGAGCATTGACTGCTCTGAGATACAGAAGTCATGGGAAGACATGTCCCACTGGGCAAATCACGTCATTTCAACATGGATAATATTTGCTTGAGACGTTGATCAATGAGATTACAAACTATATTCACCCACTCAAAAAGACAGTTGAATTTCCAATATGTTATCACTATGCTTCCAACCAGCAAATTCCAATGAGAAAAATGCTGATTTTTGGTTGTCGTCGTCACCCAAACGTCTATCACTGCGCTTTCAACCATTTAAAAGCACAGCAAAGTTTAAATGGGAATACAACGTTAGATATTTTGATGATTTATACAACAGATTGTGTTATCACTGTGCTTCATCTAACAGCAGAACTAAATGACCTGTATTGCAGTTGAACTTACATTAAAAGTACATGGTGCAAAAGATCAATGCCGTTCGAGATTCTGCACAGATTATTACAGCAATTGTGAAGATCTTTATTGACCTGTGACAACCTGTCCATGATATCTTGAACATGTCTGCTTTATATGATTACATAAACAAGACATTTATAGTTACCATAACCTCAAAATGTGGCCATGGATGTGTTTCTCATTTTAAGGTTGAATGTTACATTAGTTTGTAAAATAGCCTTAACTTTAGGCTATTTACGTGTTTAAAAAGTAATATTGAATTGTGTTTGGTTGTCAACGCAACCAAATATCAACATTTGAAGGACATGTACAGTATCTTCTGCTTGGATAGTTTCATCTGTGCCATTGATTTTTAGTTTGGCTTTAATTGCAGTTTGTCTACAAATGAATCATTAATGTGTTGGATTCACATCTCCATCTCAACCAAAAAGTGAAAGAATAGGACTAAATCAAATTAAACTTTAAGCAGGGCTGGGCTTGGTTAAAACACTGAATGGGAGACCAAAGGGTAGTTGTAGACCAATCAATTCTTCAATAGGAGGTGCTGATGTTGTTTTAAAAGGTACAAATTCAACATATTTTATACAAGGTTGGTCTATGTTGAAATTTGGTTACCATGATGACATAATCCTGTGGTTGAAATTTCACCCTCAAAACAACTTTTTTCAAATCCAAATGTATTGTCCATGTAGATTACACGTCACAACACGTTGACAAATTACGTTGAAACAACGTTGATTCAACTAGTTTGTGCCCAGTGCGGTGGGTCTTCATAACCTGTCAGAATCTAAATACATCTCAATGATTCAGCCTGGTAAAAAAAATGATCTAAGATTCCTTCTCATGATGACCACTGACCAATAGTACCACAGCAGTCCGCACATTACAGAACTAAACTGATCAGCCCTTTTCATCCCACAGGAAGTCAGTATCCATTTGTAGTAGGGCTAATATTGTCCAGTTCTACCTGAGCACTTTGGTGTTACACTGAACCAGTTATGACACTCGGCTCAGGCTGCCAGCAGCTCCATTCTCTCCTGCGCAGTGCTTAGTTGGCACTGCCCCCTCCCATCACCCCCATCCCCACACCAGCCCAGATTCTCTGTGATGTCAAGCAGTACTGAGAAAAACCCCAGTCATGCCATTACCAGAGCTCCTAGCTGGCAATTACACCAATCATTTGAGCGGGTGGTTGGTTAGTCCTCCGGCCCCCATGGAGGGCCACAGTCCACTACTCCAGTCCACCTCTGGGACTCACTGTACACAACCACAGACCTGGGTCCAAATACAATTTGAAAATATGTTTGATCTGGTCTTGATTGAGCTTGCCTGGTGCAATGGAACCAATAGCATAGTTTCAAAAGTGCAAACTCATTCCTTCCTGGCACTCCAGAAAGACTAAAGCAAATACAAAAAGTATTTGAATGATTTTTTGAAATGATTTGAACCCAGGTTTGCTCTACACACCACTACACAAGCATTAGTCTCACTCCCTCTCCCTCACTCCCAGATGGAAGGCATTACACTTGCCTGCTCTATAGAGGGTTTTGGCTTTGCTCTGCACACGGTCGAGATTTCGGTCTTTCATTCTTGAATATGAAAAACCCACGCACGTGCTTCATGACCAGGGGAAGTGGAGAAAAAAAAAGACCTATGCTGACATGCCAAAAAAGTGCAACAGAGGCTAATTATTTATGGCTTGGAGGATATAAATTAAAAACGTCAACTTGTTTGGAAAGACATTCCTCTATATAGTTCTGGGAGTCGCAGAGGAGGAAAGGGGTGGTGTACTCTGAGTGAATGGTGATTGGGGAGTTTCTCTCCCACCTCCATATACTGTAACATGGAGCCTGGCCAGTCTACACACGGTTTTAATTAGGGATTGTTATTTTTACCATCTTTTTGTTCAAAATGGGTTTCACAGAATGTGACATTTCAAAATATTCACAAAATTCTACGCTTTTAAATCTACTGATACACTCATTATCATTGACTGAAAAGCCTTTTCATCTCAGTAAGTTGATTTCGTTAAGGCTTACTGCAAAACCTTTAGTCTTTCATTTACTGCAAAACCTTGTTCCCTTGAAGTTCTCAGAAGGAGAGTCAATTCCATACCATCAGGAAATCAAAGGCTGTTTGTACAGTATATTCTGCTGTAATGAGACAGCAGCTGCCTTCCTCTAAGTGCAGTTTCAAATCGAATCAAAGTGAGAGATAAACCAACCAACTGAGGAAATATTACAAACAGATGGTCGCCCGGGCCAGATTAATGTTTATTTAGAGGGTTACTAAACAGGAATCATTTGGATCCAAAACAGAGCTGTTTGCGTCCACCCTGAGGCGTCAGAGAAATCAATGCCAGGCCAGCCTCCACACCACAGAATGCCTCTTATTCAGATGAGGTTGTTTGATAAACAAAGTTTAGTGATGAGCTGTTGCTGTCAGCTCTTCTGAGTAAATGCGTTCCCAAGAAATCGAGCCTCCGGATGTTTTAATTACTACACCGGAGAGGCGTTATCTTTTAACTTACTGACTCCCACTCTACCTGTTTCCAAAGCACTAGGCCTACTGTTGCTGCCCTGTCACTAACAGCCAATCGCTAGTGTCCTTTGTCCCGCCCCTCAGGCTATGGGCTGACATTGACTATCATGATCAGGAAGCCAAGCAATTGGTGCTCGTGCTGCTGCTGTGAGCCGTGTTCTGCTGTGCTTGCCGCCAGTCGGTTTACCTACTCATGCTTTATCTCCCAATAACCTTCACCTAAATGCAGTGTCAAGCTTACACGAGACAGAGGTCAAATGCTCTGTCAAACATTAACCAGTATCTGCTTACTAATCATCAAATGTTTCTGGAGAGCTTCGTTCCACTTCTCTTTTTGTTTGTTACTCTGTGTGCCAACTATTTTTGTGCACGTCTCAAGTAGGCTATAGTTTTCTTAGTCGCAGCCGTAAAAATAACAGACACATTTAGTATTTAACTAAACACAAGGGGCCACTGGAGCCATAGGTTGTTAATGTTATGGTCCAATTTCAAAACAAAGCTGGGAATGCGGGCCATTTGTATGGCTGAGCCCAGGATAAGGTGTATGGAAGGAGAGTGACAAAGCGATGTAAAATGTTTTGTCTAACCAGGCTTGACAAGATCCCTCCCTCCACCACAGGCAGACATGGAACCACTACCATTGAGTTCTTGTATTTTCTTGAATCACTTTACTGCTCTGTGGTCCATTCTCAGACAGCTCCTGCTGTGGGCCTGGAGAACCTGAGCTGGAGACCCTGAGAGAAGGAGGGACGAACGGAGGAGAGGAATAGAAGGAGAAAAGGCTCCACCTTGTTTTCTGTTCCCCCAGCAGGTCCATGGGATCCAGACTGGGAGGAGAGTGTCCCAGCTTTAACTCAGATTGGGAGAAAACAAACCGGCTCGGTACCGGCGACAGATGGCGGATTACCCTGAGGAGGAACACTGCGCGGTCGGGAGGAAAGAGATTATCTAAAACGTACATCTTGATCCCAGGCTGTGCCATCCTCATTTGCTTCCTCATTTACAAATGATCAGGAGAAGTAAATCCCTCACAGTGATGTGTACCTGACTACCTGTACTGTTGAAGCGCTGTATTAATGTGTAAGAGAAGTACAGACATTTGCACAGCGTTATGTAATCATCGTTCATGTTTGTGTTTATTTCCCCCTTGAGTCTATCGAACTGAATTTATAATTGCGACGGGCAGTAGTGATGACTCATAACCTGCGGGCCGGGCAGGTTTAGGGTCATGAAATATTGTGTGAATAAAAAGGGTGTGTGGGTTAAATAAAGAGAAAACAGTAACTTAAAACTTTTTTTTAAATGCATAAATCTTTCAATCTATTGGCTACATTGAGGTTTTTCTTTCATTCTTTTTGGCTATCTGGCATTAGTGCGTATACCTATGCTTTAGGGCCTAAAAGACGATTTATGCTTGATCTGGAAATGGGGTCCAAAGGTGGGTATGACAATTGCGGAGCCTCCAGAGGTCTGCAGAGGCCAAATCATGCTCCGTACAGCAATGTTGTGCACCTCCCAAATGTTGTACCAATGCGGAGGGCTCGGTATAGCTCTGCATTGACATGATTGGTTGACAGTAGGTGGGGGTGGTACGTCCTGTATAAACACGAACTCCCTTCCTTCACAACAGCTCTGCCCCACAAAGTGCAGGAAGTATGAATGCCCCGACTTCTGCAGAGGCCGCATCGCAGTAAATGCTGTACGGCCAATGCAGACCCCAGATTGACCATGCTGCTAGCTTAACTGTACACGCGTATAATAGCCTACACGCCAATCGCCAAATGCTTTTGGAAACGGGCAGAAGAAATGTACGCCGATCTACGGAGGCAATCTACGGAAGCAAAAAGGATCATGTCGGAGTTTAATTCAATACGAGAAAAGCTGCGAGGGACAGAAAAGTCATGTTTTTGGAAAGATTTGGTGAAGTGGTAAAAGAGGATAACAGCAGTACCGGCTGTGTTATGTAGTTAGAGGATAACAGCAGTACCGGCTGTGTTATGTAGTTAGAGGATAACAGCAGTACCGGCTGTGTTATGTAGTTAGAGGATGATAACATCTTCTATTATACAGAAAGTGAATAGCATAAATCAATTGATAATAACAGAATTTGATTACTTCCCAAGCAAAGTCTATTTTTGTCTCCTCGCCTTTAGAAGTTTGAAGCTCAGCCTCTGAATGTCAAAGAAACAAAAACGATGATATCTCCATATGCCTCGGAGTCACGTCTTTCCCAGGTATTTTACAACTTGTTTCTAGCATAAAGCATCGCGGACCAAAGCGCTGTTATAGATCACTTTAGATCATCGGATCCATTTTATTTAAGCTAACAAGGGGTAGGCCTGTGCTTTTTCCCATTTTCTTTAAAAAAAATACCCCCTTAGAGTCTTGGTTTTTATTTAACTGACACAGAGGTAGGCTATTTAAAGACTGCATGGTGACTGACAAATCTATGGATATAGCAGCCTATAGCCTAATTGTGTCTGTCAAAAAAATAGGCTCCAACACAAAGCCCTGTTGTTGATAGTAAAGTCTAATCAAAATTAAAACGATTGAAATGAATTATGCATACTCGAATTTGCCTACTTTCAGCCCCATGAGTGATTAATTTCTGATTGATTGCGCCACAACTGCTGCTTCAACTTTAAATTCTAGTAGTAGCAAGCTACAGTATCCAAGTTGACCTCCAGCTCTTCTTCCCGCTCTCCTTCTCAAACTGAAAAGAACATAGGCCATAGGCCATAGACCGCGCACAAGATTTTGTACAATAAATTGCCTTGATATTGTGCGCCCAGCTGAGATGAAGGGGGGAAATCTAGCACACATCGATACAGTTGAAGTCGGAAGTTTACATACACCTTAGTCAAATACATTTAAACTCAGTTTTTCACAATTCCTGACATTTAAGCCCAGTAAAAAAGTCTTAGGCCAGTTAAGGTCACCACTTTATTGTAAGAATGTGAAATGTCAGAATAATAGTAGAGAGAATGATTTATTTCAGATTTTATTTATTTCATCACATTCGCAGTGGATCAAAAGTTCACATACACTCAATTAGTATTTGGTAGCATTGCCTTTAAATTGTTTAACTTGGGTCAAATGTTTCGGGTAGCCTTCCACAAGCTCCCTAGAATAAGTTGGGTGAATTTTGGCCCATTACTCCTGGCAGTAACTTAATTTTGGGCCATTCCTCGGTAACTGAGTCAGGTTTGTATGCCTCCTTGCTCGCACACACTTTTTCCAGTTCTGCCCACACATTTTCTATAGGAATGAGGTCAGTGTTTGTAATGGCCACTCCAATACCTTGACTTTGTTGTCCTTAAGCCATTTTGCCACAACTTTGGAAGTATGCTTGGGGTCATTGTCCATTTGGAAGAGCCATTTGCGACCAAGCTTTAACTTCCTGACTGATGTCTTGAGATGTTGCTTCAATATATCCACATAATTTTCCTGCCTCATGATGCCATCTATTTTGTGAAGTGCACCAGTCCCTCCTGCAGCAAAGCACACCCACATGATGCTGCCACCCCCATGCTTCACCGTTGGGATGGTGTTCTTCGGTGTGCAAGCCTCCCCCTTTTTCCTCCAAACATAATGATGGTCATAATGGCCAAACAGTTCTATTTTTATTTCATCAGACCAGACGGCATTTCTCCAAAGAGTACGATCTTTGTCCCCATGTGCAGTTGCAAACCGTAGTCTGGCTTTTTTATGGCGGTTTTGGAGCAGTGGCTTCTTCCTTGCTGAGCGGCCTTTCAGGTTGTCGATATAGAACTCGTTTTACTGTGGATATAGATACTTTTGTACCTGTTTCATCCAACATCTTCACAAGGTCCTTTGCTGTTGTTCTGGGATTGATTTGCACTTTTCGCACCAAAGTACGTTCATCTCTAGGAGACAGAACGCGTCTCCTTCCTGAGCGCTATGACGGCTCAGTGGTCCCATGGTGTTTATACTTGTGTACTATGGTTTGCACAGATGTACATGGTACCTTCAGGCGTTTGGAAACGCCTTGCCACTTCAACTGTAAATAGCCAAATAAGCAACTAATTCTAAAACAGAGAAATATTTACATTTCATGAATTACAAATTATATGACCCTCCCCTTGAATGAAATTGAAAAAGCATGACCCACCCCCATTTTCCTCCAGGTAACCATTATGTAAATTTTGATCCATCCCTAAATGGAAATCTGGACACTGACTGCCGGTTCATAACCTCTCACATAGCCTTCATATTAACTCGTGCAGAATTAAGCATTTCTTGCAGTAAAATGATACACCAAATGTAGGCTAAATTTTAACTCTGGAACAGGAGTGGAGAAATATGATTTCTTTCATTCAGCATCTTGAGAGAATGTGAATGCACAGTTAGCACCTCTACAGATGATATCCATCTTTATCAACATCCTAAAAGCTATTTCAACCACGTTGAATATGCATCCAAGCCAAACTGAAATCTTTTCAGAAACATATATTGGGTCATTTTCACAGCTTTTTATTTCCTTATAACCGGTCAAACTGCACAGAAAATCTTTCCTGTTTAAAAAAAAATGTTATTGTATTTTCTCCCAGGTTCCTAAAGGTCTTTGCTCCGTGAAAGAAACAAACAGAGATCTTTACCAGATTGAAGCATTCATTCTATAGATTTATGACTTTATTCTGGTGAGCAAGGGTTTATTTAGTCTTCTAGGGCAACATATGACAGAAGAGAAGCTGCATGTTGTAACGCACGTCGTCGGGAGAAGAAGACCAAGGTGCAGCGTGGTAAGTGTTCATATTATTTAATAAAATACGCAACACTTGACAAAACAACAACCACGACAAACGAACAGTCCTGAAAGGTGAAACAAACACTAAACAGGAAACAATCACCCACAAACACAGGTGGGAAAAGGCTACCTAAATATGATTCTCATTCAAAGACAACAATAGACAGCTGCCTCTGAGAACCATACCAGGCCAAACACACAGAAATACAAAAGAAGGACAACATAGAACACCAGACATAGAATGCCCACCCAAACTCACGCCCTGACCAACCAAAAAAGAGACATAAAGAGGATCTCTATGGTCAGGGCGTGACACATGTATCTAATATAGACAATTTCACTAACAAATACCCTACCAAAAGTTTCGAAATTATAAGCAAAACGATATCGAAATCAGAAGAGAAAAAATCCTGCAGAAACCCTCGTTTCACCATCTGACATCTGCCTACAGTTCCATTTCTATAATAGTGGGTTAGGGTCGGGTCTCAGATATTCACTTTAACACGTATAGTCGGGAGGTAGCGGATGCATTATTAGCAATTGTGTGCGGGTCCAGGTGAACAAACAGCTGACCCGCACACCAACTAATGCGCGGCAGGTCTAGTGTTGGATGCACAAGTACAGTGAAATACCTTTGAGTTCGTAAGGAAGCATTCATTTCACTGTAGTTGTACATGTGACATTAAAACCTTAACTTTGACTGGATTCCAGCAGGTGATTGGCCTGTCAGAACCTTCACACTGTAGCCAGTTAAAACCACCAGGGGGTGGTAGCAACTCCGATTCATAGCTAGGCAAAGCAATATCAGAGTCATATTCATGAATATGAATGTCTGTTTACTCTAGCTGAATGTCAATCAATCATTCGGGTTGAACTTCCTATTCATCAAAACAGTAACACTCGTTGAGACTTTTAGCTGTTTGCCTGACTAACCCAAAAGGTTGTTTACAGCTACTCTAACATTAGGCTCTCTGGGCAAAGGGCTTTTATGGCATAGGGCCTAGCAATAACCCCATCTGGCATTCCTTTAGGCGAGTGAAAGAGAGCGAGGCAAGAGAGCCCAAGCACATTACACAGATGTGAAGGCCAGTAACCTGGCAGGGGGCTGGCCCTTAGCTTGTTGCTCCCTACGCCCCAACATCCTACGCCGTGATAGGCTGATCAAGGTTCCAACTCTGCTAAGCTTCCTTGTGTTCAGATTTGGTACAGTGAGTACTGTGTAGGCGAGTAAACCATGTTACCACGTGACAGCACCAGCCTGACGCAGACTTCACTCCAAATCACACCATAGGGCCTTATAGAGAGAACATCCAAGAAAGACTGAAGAACAGGCAGATGTATTTACTGTGTACAAGGTGCTGAATTCCTCTGGAGTGGATTGCATGTGGTGAAATAATATATATGGTCATTCCTGAAGGGATATTTATCCATATTTTAGAATAAAAACATGAGTTCTCTTTTTAAGGGATGATACTTGGGGGTACTCTGGGGTCACTGTTAGTGGGGTGGAAATGGAGAAGGTAGATACTTGTATTATTATCTATTCTGATGCCTAATCACGTTACCCTGCCTTGATGTACTTATCTACGTCAAATACCTCGTACCCTTGCACATTGATCTGGTACTGCCACTCCCTGTATATAGCTTAATTCTTCTGTATTTTATTCCTTGTGTTACTATTTTATTAGTTTATTTTACTCTGCATTGTTGGGAAGCGCTGTAAGCAAGCATTTCACGGTGAAGTCTACACCCGTTGTTTTCGGCGCATGTGACCAATAAAATTTGATTTGAGACGTGGAATGGATGTGAGAAGGCAGCATGTGCTTGGCACCACAATGCACAGAAAAGGTCAGGGTGTTTTTTCCTAAGTAAATCTCCTTAAGGATTATGGTAAAGTATTAAATACTGAGCTGCTTTGAGGCTATAGCAGAATATTTACCTCCTCATCATGACAGGATAACGACTATAAGACCACACAATATAACGGTACAAAGATTTGTCTCGCCTCTTAACACACACTAATCAACTTTGAAGTGATCCCTACAAATAACATGTAGGCCTGCACACTTTGCCCACCACTGTGAGTGTGGAATTGGTGGAGAATTGTGGACTGTGGGTGGAGGGCCTTGCTTCTACATGCTGCTGAAGTAAATTGCTATTGCAAGTTCATATGGGTTCAGTGGGGTCATAGAGGACTGGAGCTAAGGTATGAGGACCACCTCTGCAGGATTTTGCTAAATAAATGAGTAGGCACTACAGTATTATTAATCCTCTCACCATGGTGGGCAAAAATGCTTTGTGATGTAAAGGTTTTATAAGCTATTCATAAGCTATAGCCTAATTACGCATCAAAAGCTTTTTGTTGCCTATACAACGGAATCTATCCTCAAAAAAGATTTCCTTCTTGTGAGTGAAGTCAGTTAGGCTATTATTTGATGTAAAGTATTTCATTTTCCTGGGCACATTTACAGGCTAACATGAAGAGACAAGTGAGACAGCTAACTTGTGGCAGAGGAGCAGAGACAGTGCTAGACTAGAGGCCTCCTGGAGGGAGAAACACTCCCGTCAAACCAACAGTAACTGGTCAGTACAGCCTACTCAAAATGAGGGGTTCAACAAGGGTTCCTCTAAGAATCTTGGGCTTCTTGGCACTGGAAATGGCCCCAAAAATGTTCTTCCAAGAACCCCATAGAAGGTGGGGTTCATGGAGGAACCTCCTTAGTTGGTGGGGGTTCTTGCAGGAACCGAACGGCCCAACTGAAACATTAGGATGTGAAAGGACAGTAGGTGCAGGCACTTAACTGAAAAATGTCAAGATCTCCATCATTTAAGGTACGGTTTTTCCCTTGTATCATCTAAAATTGATATTGTTTTGTGATGATACCATCTATATTTTCATATTTGTGCAAATCTTTCTAAAACAGAAAATGGACACCAATCAACAAAGAGGTAAGAATATGTAGTCTATAAGAATATGTTGAAGGATAGCTATATTGGGTGCTGATGACTGAACTGCTCACTTTTGTGTCTGTGTCTGCAGGTATACAGACAAGGAGGCATACAAAAGTTATGTATATTTGTATATTATGCAGATCACATGTACCATCCTCCTCCCTTACCTCTTGAATGAAAATCCCATAGGCCTCTACATTATGGACAAGGTGTGTGTATGAAAACCATTATCAAAACTGTTTTTTTCATTCACATTTGCCACAAAAACCAAGGTATGAATAACTGTCATGTGCATGTTTTGTTGAACATCTGTAAAATTACTTTTTATTCACAAACTTCATCCTCCCTACACCTCTGATAAATGTAACAGGCAACCTGTTCGATCACCATGCACTGAAAAAATCATTCTGGCTATGGGTACTGAGAACATCAACACACCAGAGGATATACTGTACAAAGGTGACTTGGGGCTCTGCTGGGAGTTTACCTCATTTAGATTTTTTTAATTCTGCGTCGCCACTAAAATCATAAACACTGACAACAAAAATATTGTGTTATTGTTGAGGGGTATTATTTAAAAAAAAAGATTTATACATATATATATATATATATATATATATATATATATATATATATATATATATATATATATATATATATAATAAAGGGGGAAGTTCAAAAATTAACCCCAAAAGGTTATTAGAGGATCCATTAAAAGGGGTTCTTTGAAGAACTTTGGGGTTCCCACACAGTTTCAATTTGATGAACTCCTAAAGGATACTCCAGAACCTTTTCTTTTTATAGTTTAGCCTAGCTGCCCAAACTGCCCTCTCTTCTCCTCACCACAGCACAGTGGAGAGAGACCCCTCACCATGAATATACAAGTCCTCCTCATGACAACTGGACATGATAGGATCATTTACTGTCAGGGATGCACGCTTCACACACACGCCATGAGTTTAGGCCACCTGATCTTTGACCCCTCCTTTCTCGCAGTCCTCTCACAGCTTTTACCACTACATTAGCTAGTAATCATTTGTTGATCCTTCTCAGCGGGCAAGCTGAATTGGCATCAAGTGGCTTTCATTCTGTTTTCACCAGGAGGGCTAAGCCAAGGGCCAAAGGAAAGGGGTTTACCACTGCCCCCCCATTTGTGGCGGTACACAGGACCATATTAATTGGATTAAAAAGGGGACTCTAGAAGATTTTCTTATAGATTTTGACAGCTGTGTGGAAATGCCATGACATCTGCCACTGTGTGGCAATTGTTGTCTATGACCCACATTGATGACCAACTAACCTGGCCAAGGGTCAGGCTGATATTGTTAAGCCTTACGACAAATGAGTCACAGTGGCCAAGAGAGGCTGGCATTGTTTTCACAGTCCCTACATCCAGACAAAAAAAGTTTTGAACAAAACTGCTGGTCAATATTTAGGCCAATAGTCAGGTTGAAGTTGAATGCTGAGGTTAAATGATTAGCTGATTTCTCTGGGTTTAAATGCATTTATTCAAGAAGTCACTCATTTGATTCCGCTGACATAGCAGTTGAAGCTCTTTTATATGAGGTTGCCATAAATAGAAAAGTGAAAGAACAAATCTAGTGCCATCTAGGGCTAAATCTAAACACCCGTCCTTCAACATCAGCATTGCTAGTTGTATTTGCTGCCATGGCAGCAGCTACTCTTCCTGGGGTACAGCAAAATGAATGCATTGCTACTCATTTTCCACCTCCAAAACTCTTCAGTCGATATGAAAGATTGTAGGCTGGCAACTGAAAAAGACAGGTCTGCTAGTTTAAACATCAAGGAGGCCTGAATACCAGCAATCATTTATTTTATACTGAATTTCTTGGAGGCCCATAGCTACCTAACTAAGCAGGGCCAGTCCACCAAACGTTATAACCCGATCTGTGGCTCAATATAAAGTTTTAGTCATGCACAGTGCTGTGGAATTAGAGCACATCTTATAATGGCAAGCATCCCAGATATGATCAATACAACATACATGCATGCTGAATCTTCATTCATCCAGAATAAGCCTAGACCTGCTATCGGTATCTACCATATTTTTCATAAAAGGGAGGAGATTTAACTGGGGAGCACTGAGCAGGACAGTTTGTGGCTGCATCGTCGAGCCTTGGAGATGTATGCCAGCATGTCTTGAGTACGATAAACCCCATGTCTGTGGTCTCCAGATACATAGGGTCATGTCCTGATGAAGGGTGGTAGTTACTCAGTTAGTGACGCACTCAGTGCACTCTCACCCTCCCTGCCAGTACCTTCACTACTGCTTCCTGGGCGATGCATCAGATGAGAAATAGACAGGTGAATAAACACTATCAATAGGTTCATTCAGCATGCCTACAGGTAGGCTAGCCTTTTGCATTTCTGAAAATTAACTCATAGAAAAATAAATAATAATGTTATTCAATACTATATAACAGCCCAATCAAGATGTGCATATATGCCTAAGTTGGGTCTGACTGGGAGTGTATTCATACCCCTTGACTTATTTCACATTTAATTGTTACAGCCTGAATTAAATCTAAATAAATTCTCACCCATTTTTTTTTTCATACATACATACATACATACATACATACATACATACATACATACATACATACATACATACCAGTGGGGAGAACAAGTATTTGATACACTGCCGATTTTGCATGTTTTCCTACTTCCAAAGCATGTAGAGGTCTGTAATTTTTATCATAGGTACACTTCAACTGTGAGAGACGGAATCTAAAACAAAAATCCAGAAGATCACATTGTATGATTTTTAAGTAATTAATTTGCATTTTATTGCATGCAAACATTCGTGGGGAAACAGTTGTTAACTCATTTATTATTGTGTTAAACACACAGAAAGCTAAAAAAAAACATATTTCACCTTTATTTAAGCATGTAGGCCAGTTGAGAACAAGTTCTCATTTACAACTGTGACCTGGCCAAGATAAAGCAAAGCAGTGTGACTATCCCATGTGTAACTCTGTGTTTAACAAACTTACAGTCAATAACACAATAAAAAAATATATGTATACAGTGTTTGCAAATGTAGTAAGATTAGGGAGGTAAGGCAATAAATAGGCCATAGTGGCAAAATAATTACAATTTAGCAATTAAACACTGGAGTGATAGATGTGCAGAAGATGAATGTGCAAGTACAGATAATGGGGTGCAAAGGAGCAAAAAAAGAAATAACAATATGAGGATGAGGTAGTTGGGTGGGCTATTTACAGAATGGCTGTGTACAGGTGCAATGATCGGTAAGCTGCTCTGACAGCTGATACTTAAAGGGTCTGAATACTTATGTAAAAGTGATATTTCAGTTAAATTCTTTGCCAAAATGTATAAAAACCTGTTTTTGCTTTGTTATTGTGTGTAGACTGAAGAGGAAGAAAAACGATTTAATCAATTTTAGAATAAGGCTGCAACGTAAGTTATTTTGTGGAATTTCTTTCCTTCTTAATGCATTTGAGTCAATCAGTTGTGACAAGGTAGGGGTGGTACACAGAAGACAGCCCTATTTGGTAAAAGACCAAGTCCATATTATGGCAAGAACAGCTCAAATAAGCAAAGAGAAATGACAGTCCATCATTACTTTAAGACATGAAGGTCAGTCAATCCAGAACATTAAGAACTTTGAAGGTTTCTTCAAGTGCAGTTGCAAAAACCATCAAGCGCTATGATGAAACTGGCTCTCATGAGGACCGCCACAGGAAAGGAAGACCCAGAGTTACCTCTGCTGCAGAGGATAAGTTAATTAGAGTTAACTGCACCTCAAATTGCAGGCCAGATATATGCTTCACAGAGTTCAAGTAACAGACACATCTCAACGTCAACTGTTCAGAGGAGACTGCATGAATCAGGCCTTCATGGTTGAATTGCTGCAAAGAAACCACCACTAAAGAACACCAATAAGAGACGTACTTGGGCGAAGAAACATGAGCAATTGACATTAGACCAGTGGAAATCTGTCCTTTGGTCTGATGAGTCCAAATTTGAAATTTTTGATTCCAACCTCCGTGTCATTGTGAGGCACAGAGTAGGTGAACGGATGATCTCTGCATGTGTGGTTTCCACCATGAAGTATGGAGGAGGAGGTGTGATGGTGCTTTGCTGGTGACACTGTCTGATTTATTTAGAATTCCTGGCACACTTATCCAGCATGGCTACAACAGAATTCTGCAGCCATCCCACCTGGCTTGCGCTTAGTGGGTCTAGAATTTGTTTTTCAACATGATACTGAACCAAAACACACCTCCAGGCTGTGTAAGGGTTATTTGACCAAGAAGGAGAGTGATGAGTGCTGTATCAGATGACCTGGCCTCTACAATCACCTGACCTCAACCCAATTGTGATGGTTTGGGATGAGTTGGACCGCAGAGTGAAGGAGAAGCAGTCAACAAGTGCTTAGCATATGTGGGAACTCCTTCAAGACTGTTTGAAAAGCATTACTTATGAAGCTGGTTGAGAAAATGCCAAGACTGCACAAAGCTGTCATCAAGGCAAAGTAGAGATGGGCGATATGGCCTAAAAGGTTTGGACGATTCACGATATAGATATCTCAATCTCTTGTTTTTGTCTAAACAAATTAAAAAAGGCCAAGACAAAATTCTTAAATTAATTTTCTTTTTAAAAAAAAAAAATATATAAGGCCTATTTTTGCAAAACAAATTTACAACACACACTCACACGTCTATTCTATTGTTTCGGAATGTTTGACCACTAGCTGTTTGAATATATAATTTATATAACCATTTTGATTGAAAATGTATTAATTTAGTTAATTTGTTGTTATAATTAAAACAGCTTGTGGTTACTTGCT
Source organism: Salvelinus fontinalis (assembly GCF_029448725.1). NCBI lineage: Eukaryota > Metazoa > Chordata > Actinopteri > Salmoniformes > Salmonidae > Salvelinus > Salvelinus fontinalis. Next base: position 23,648,977 of record NC_074684.1, on the reverse strand, counting down.
ATTGGATTGGCAGAATGACACAACTACTAACACATTAGCCTACACCTGGCCTGAACATACATTTTTTGAATGCACTTTAAGCCTGTGCTCAAAGCACTGCAGGTGGGTCCAGTTGTTCAATCGCAATGCTTTTATCATGTTGCTCCTGCTGTCAGTTGTCATGCACACCTGTCGGTCTTCACTCATCTTCCACGATGCCAAAGAGTCTGAGATCCTGGGCTATTACTTCACCCGTATGCTCATCGGGGAAGTAAGACGTCTGGATGCAGACATTTTGCAATTTCTAGTCTTCATTTATGTAGTGGACTGTCAAACTTAGGTATGGCTCTGACGTTCTGCTCAACCATAGATCGGCTGTGGTGTAAAAATAAGAAACACTATCCAGCTTCTCTGCGACTCTTTCGCGGGTAGCAGTGTATAATCGCGGCAGGGCTTCTTCCGTGAAATTGGCAGCTGATATTTGTGGTCAACTGTACCTAGCAGCTTTTTAAAGCCTGGCTTTTCTACTGTAAAGACTGGAACCATATGTAATAGGTTACTGCATCTGTTATCTCCTTCCACCTCAAACTTTTCTTGTCATAAGGGATTACGTTTGAAAAGGATGGTAGTTTGTCTTTTAGCAGACGTTTTGGGAATCGGACGACTGGAATCGGCATTGCGTAGTCTCACGCATGCCTCCCATTCCACCGCATGTTCAAGTTGCAGGTGATGAAGGGCTCGGTTGTACTGCTGCTTTTCGTAGCAATTGTCTTTCGACACATTTTGCACAGGACATTCGTTTGCTCATCAGACTTCTTAAACCCGAACCACTTCCATATTACTGAAAAACATTGCTGCCCTTTTTGGGGATGATTTCATCCTCGCGAGAGGCTGAGCTGGATTCCTCACTTTCCATTTTGGTGGAACTCTTACCGCCGGTACACTTCTCCGGCGTGGTAACAATTTGAGAAAGGCTGTCTAGGGTTGCGATTGGTGGATAACCTCTCTGCACGTGTTGTCACGCAGTTGGGACATGATTCGACATTGGGCTGACAGAAGAGACAGTGCGACGCTGCATTTGTAAAACGTTACAACATTATAACAGCACTTTGATTCTTACGATACAGGCATTTTCCATATCGCGCAAAACTCGAATATATCGAAAAAACTTGATATATCGCCAAGCCCTAAGGCAAAGGGGGGCTACTTTGAAGAATATAAAATATATTTTAATTTAACACTTTTTTGGTTACTAAATGATTCCATATGTGTTATTTCATAGTTTTGATGTCTTCACTATTATTCAACCATTTAGAAAATATTAAAAAGAAAAGAAAAACCCTTGAATGAGTAGGGGTTCAAACTTTTGACTGGTACTACAGTTGAAGTTGGAAGTTTACATACACTTAGGTTGGAGTCATTAAAACTCGTTTTTCAACCTCTACACAAATTTCTTGTTAAAACTTCTTATGGCTGCAGGGGCAGTATTGAGTAGCTTGGATAAAAAGGTGCCCAGAGGTGCCCAGAGTAAACTGCCTGCTCCTCAGTCCCAGCTGCTAATATATGCATATTATTATTAGTATTGGATAGAAAACACTCTGAAGTTTCTAAAACTGTTTGAATGATGTCTATGAGTATAACAGAACTCATATGGCAGGCAAAAACCTGAGAAAAAATCCAACCAGGAAGTGGGAAATCTGAGGTTTGTAGGTTTAACTCATTGCCTATCGAATACACAGTGGGATATGAGTCATTTTGCACTTCCTACGGCTTCCACTAGATGTCAATAGTCTTTAGAACCTTGTCTGATGCTTCTACTGTGAAGTGGGGCCGAAGGTGAGGGGATTGAGTAAGGTCTATCATGAGCTGAACATGCGCTGACCATGCGCGTGTAACAGATGTATAATGTACTCAAAATAAAAGTTCAGTAGTAGTTGTCTAACAAGACCAAGAATCAACACAGAAAAGTAACAAGAAACGCCTTAATAAATAGTTGTCGCCACCGTGTGGTAGAAAATGACATTACCCTCACGTTAATTGGCTTCCGAAGGTCACTAGCGTAACAGCACAATTACATCGCTAAGTAATCATAACATCAACACATACAACTAATAAACAGTATATTATATTCCCCACTCACTCATGCTACCAGGAGCTCCCTGAGAACTCCACTTAGGCAGAATGCAAAACCTAGGCCTCTGTCGTGCATCAGCAACCACAGTACTTCTTGAAGCCGGGTCTCCGATCCCTCCACGTGACGTCCGGCGAAGACAAGAATCCGGGTCACGGCACCAGTGTAACAGTATAACTTTAAACCGTCCCCTATCCCCGACACGGGCGCGAACCAGGGACCTTCTGCACACATCAACAACGGTCGCCCACGAAGCATCGTTACCCATCGCGCCACAAAGGCCGCGGCCCTTGCAGAGCAAGGGGCAACACTACTTCTAGGTTTCAGAGCAAGTGACGTAACTGATTGAAACGCTAGTAGCGCGTACCCGCTAACTAGCTAGCCATTTCACATCCGTTACACGCGTTCATGTGAGAGCGAGCTCTGTTCTATCGCATTTCTGAAGACAAAGGAATTTTCCGGTTGGAACATTATTGAAGATTTATGTTAAAAACATCCTAAAGATTGATTCAATACATCGTTTGACATGTTTCTACTGACTGTTACGGAACTTTTTGACATTTTGTCTGCTTTTAGTGAACGCGCTTCGTGTCTTTGGATTTATTTACCAAACACGCTAACAAAAGTAGCTATTTGGACATAAATGATGGACATTACCGAACAAAACAAACATTTCTTGTGGGAGTCCTGGGAGTGCATTCCGACAAAGATCAGCAAAGGTAAGTGAAGATTTATAATGCTATTTCTGACTTTTGTTTACAGCACAATTTAGCAGGTAACTGTATATATGGCTTGCTTTTGTGGCTGAACGCTGTTCTCAGATTATTGAATATTGTGCTTTTGCCGTAAAGCTTTTTTGAAATCTGACACAGCGGTTGCATTAAGGACAAGTTTATCTTTAATTCTATGTAAAACATGTATCTTTCAAAGTTTATGATGAGTATTTCTGTTATTTGATGTGGCTCTCTGCAATTTCTCCAGATATTTGAGGCATTTCTGAACATGGCGCCAATGTAAACTGAGGTTTTTGGATATAAATATGAACTTTATCGAACAAAACATATATGTATTGTGTAACATGAAGTCCTATGAGTGTCATCTGATGAAGATCAAAGGTTAGTGATTAATTTTATCTCTATTTCTGTTTTTTTGTGACTCCTGTCTTTGGCTGGGAAAATGGCTGTGTTTTTCTGTGATTTGTCGGTGACCTAACAATCGTTTGTGGTGCTTTCGCTGAAAAGCCTTTTTGAAAATCGGACACTGTGGTGGGATTAACAAGAAGTGTATCTTTAAAATGGTGTGAAATACTTGTATGCTTGAGGAATTTTAATTATGAGATTTCTGTTGTTTGAAATTGGCACCCTGCACTTTCACTGGCTGTTGTCATATCGATCCCGTTAACGGGATTGCAGCCCTAAGAAGTTTTAACAAACTATAGTTTTGGCAAGTCAGTAAGGACATCTACTTTGTGCATGACAAGTAATTTTTCCCAAATTTTTTTAGACAGATTACTTCTCTTATCACAATACTTCACTTGTCACTGTATCACAATTCCAATGAGTCAGAAGATTACATACACTAAGTTGACTGTGCCTTTAAACAGTTTGGAAAATTCCAGAAAATGATGTCATGGCTTTAGAAGCTTCTGATAGGCTAATTGACATCATTTGAGTCAATTGGAGGTGTACCTGGGGATGTATTTCAAGGCCTACCTCAAACCTCAAACCTCGTCAAGTCTGATTCATCCTTGGGAGCAATTTCCAAACGCCTGAAGGTACCACGTTCATCTGTACAAACAATAGTACGCAAGTATAAACACCATGGGACCACGCAGCAGACACGTTCTGTCGCCTAGAGATTAACATACTTTGGTGCGAAAAGTGTGAATCAATCCCAGAACAACAGCAAAGGACCTTGTGAAGATGCTGGAGGAAACAGGTACAAAAGTATCTCTATCCACAGTAAATCGAGTCCTATATCAACAACCTGAAAGGCAGCTCAGCAAGGAAGAAGCCACTGCTCTGCTGCAGGAGGGACTGGTGCACTTCACAAAATAGATGGCATCATGAGGCAAGAAAATTATGTGGATATATTGAAGAAACATCTCAAGACATGTCAGGAAGTTAAAGCTTGGTCGCAAATGTGTCTTCCAAATGGACAATGACCCCAAGCATACTTCCAAAGCCCTGACCTCAATCCTATAGAACATTTGTGGGCAGAACTGAAAAAGTGTGTGCAAGCAAGGAGGCATACAAACCTGACTCAGTTACAGCAGCTCTGTCAGGAGGAATGTGCCAAAATTCACCCAACTTATTGTGGGAAGCTTGTGGAAGGCTACCCGAAACGTTTGACCCAAGTTAAACAATTTAAAGGAAATGCTACCAAATACTAATTGAGTGTATGTAAACTTCTGACCCACTGGGAATGTGATGAAAGAAATAAAAGCTTAAATAAATAATTCTCTACTATTATTCTGACATTTCACATTCTTAAAATAAAGTGGTGATCCTAACTGATCTAAAACAGGGAATTTTAACTAGGATTAAATGTCAGGAATTGTGAAAAACTGAGTTTAAATGTATTTGGCTAAGCTGTAGTGCGTTCGGAAAGTATTCAGACCCCTTGACTTTTTCCAAATTTTGTTACCTTACCGCCTTATTCTAAAATGTGTAATTAATAAAATTTCAATATTTCTCAGTGTTTTAGAATTTGTTTCTTATTAGGATATATATAAGTGTGCTAGATGCCGCCCCTCATCTCTGATTCTCAGCTGGGCGCACAATATCAAGTGCATCTATAGGCAAAAAAATATATATATATTTTTTTACTTGGCAAGTCAGTTAAGAACAATTTTTTATTTACAATGACCTACCGTCATTGTGTGGTCTCAATGAAATGATCCATAGCCTACGAATTGCATGCTCAGAGAAGCACATAACAAAGTTACATTTCTAAAAAAGCTGCTGGGATTGTGTAAATAAAATTGGCTGCATTACACACCGCAATTAATATTCCAGTGTGGACTAACCTATATGCTGCTCAGTTTGAGAAGGAGAATGCAAAGATGAGAAGGAGAACCGGAGGTAAACTTCGATAGCTTGCTACTACTATAATTTATTTTTACTAAAAACAATATATATCTTATATATTTATCAGAGTTATTGACCAATAAGCCAGATTCGAGTAACTTCCATTGTGGTGCTGAAACTTGAAGCAGCAGCCAGGCACAATCAATCAGAAATTGATAGTTCATGGTAGAGGTTGACTGATATATCGGAATGGCAGATTAATTAGGGCCGATTTCAAGTTTTCATAACAATCGGATATCGGTATTTTTGGACACCGATTTGGACGTTTTTTTTGTGTTTGTTTTTTTACACCTTTATTTAATCTTTATTTAACTAGGCAAGTCAGTTAAGAACACATTCTTATTTTCAATGACGGCCTAGGAACGGTGGGTTAACTGCCTCGTTCAGGGGCAGAACAACAGATTTTTACCTTTTCAGCTCGTGGGATTCAATCTTGCAACCATACAGTTAACTAGTCCAACGCTCTAACCACCTGATTACATTGCACTCCAAGAGGAGCCTGCCTGTTAAGCGAATGCAGTAGAAGCCAAGGTAAATTGCTAGCTAGCATTAAACTTATCTTATAAAAAACAATCAATCAATCATAATCACTAGTTAACTACACATGGTAGATGATATTACTAGTTTATCTAGCGTGTCCTGCGTTGCATATAATCGATGCGGTGCGTATCGTTGCTCCAATGTGTACCTAACCATAAACATCAATGCCTTTCTTAAAATCAATACACATAAGTATATATTTTTAAAACTGCATATTTAGCTAAAAGAAATCCAGGTTAGCAGGCAATATTAACCAGGTGAAATTGTGTCACTTCTCTTGCGTTCATTGGACGCAGAGTCAGTGTATATGCAACAGTTTGAGCCGCCTAATTTGCCAGAATTTTACGTAATTATGACATAACATTGAAGGTTGTGCAATGTAACAGGAATATTTAGACTTATGGATGCCACCCGTTAGATAAAATATGGAACGGTTCCGTATTTCACTGAAAGAATAAACGTCTTGTTTTCGAGATGATAGTTTCCGGATTCGACCATATTAATGACCTAAGGCTCGTACTTATGTGTGTTATTATGTTATAACTAAGTCTATGATTTGATAGAGCAGTCTGACTAAGCGGTGGTAGGCAGCAGCAGGCTTGTAAGCATTCATTCAAACAGCACTTTCCTGCGTTTTGCCAGAAGCTCTTCGCTGTGCTTCAAGCCTATCAACTCCCGAGATTAGGCTGGTGTAACCGATGTGAAATGTCTAGCTAATTAGCAGGGTGCGCGCTAATAGCGTTTCAAACGTCACTCGCTCTGAGACTTGGAGTAGTTATTCCCCTTGCTCTGCATGGGTAACGCTGCTTCGAGGTTTGCTGTTGTCGTTGTGTTCCTGGTTCGAGCCCAGGTAGGAGCGAGGAGAGGGATGGAAGCGATACTGTTACACTGGCAATACTAAAGTGCCTATAAGAACATCCAATAGTCAAAGGTTAATGAAATACAAATGGTATAGAGAGAAATAGTCCTATAATTCCTATAATAACTACAACCTAAAACTTCTTACCTGGGAATATTGAAGACTCATGTTAAAAGGAACCACAAGCTTTCATATGTTCTCATGTTCTGAGCAAGGAACTTAAACGTCAGCTTTCTTACATAGCACATATTGCACTTATACTTTCTTGTCCAACACTTTGTTTTGCATTATTTAAACCAAATTGAACATGTTTCATTATTTATTTGTGGCTAAATTGATTTTATTGATGTAATATAAAGTTAAAATAAGTGTTCATTCAGTATTGTTGTAATTGTCATTATTACAAATAAAAAATTAAATCGGCCGATTAATTGGAATCTGTTTTTTTTGGTACTCCAATAAATCGGTATCGGCGTTGAAAAATCATAATCGGTCGACCTCTAACTATAACTGATACAATTTCCTGCCCATATGAACAAATGTATTTTAGGTCATAACCTAAAAAACAGCCACAATTGATTTAATGAAAAGCAGCAAACATACACAACACTGTTTCACATTCTTTAACAACAGACTTAGACACAACCATGCAATAAACTACAGCTAGCTTCACAGCCGTTTCCCGCCCAAAACACAGGGGAACTCGATTTATTGTAGCTTATAGTGTGCGGAGGGCTTTGTAGTCTGTATACAGTGTTGTACCGTCACTGTCGCATCTTGCACGACCAAAAGACAGTTAAGCGCATAGAACTATAGAAGACTTCCTGACAGAACAGAGGCAGGTAGCATTTGTGCAAGACAATAATCTCCCCCCTTTGAGCCCCCTCTACCCTGCTTTACTTCACCCTCACTGCAGGAAGCTCAGAGCTTGAGGCTGTAGCTGGAAGAAAGGCCTTTGCTCTCTGCCAATGGGCTACATCCATGTTTCGGAGGGAAAGGACATAAATTAATGTTGAATGACATTAGTCCAACTGTTGAGACAAACTAAATCTAATAGGAAATGTGCTGTTACTATCCAACTGGTGACTGGAGAGCCAACACCTTTAGAATCTGACTGGATAGGAAGGGGTCAAGGGGTGTATCATGCTTTACAGATAGGCTTAAGATGGGTGTTGACAGTCTAAATTTAAATGTCAACTTTGCTTGAGTGACAGCTAATTTTAGGTCCCAGTTCATCTCGACACCATTGGGACAGGGCTGATCTGTAGCTGTGCTATTCTATAAAAATAAAATAAAATGTGTTCATGATCCATCTAGCTAGCCCATATCCCAAATTAATCAAACAGATCCAGAAACCCCCCTAGAAGTTAATTATAGGATCTCTGTAGAAACCCCTTATGTGTTCCCCATTATTTCTGCAGCCATACCAAGCCCATGATGTCATGCATAGTAGAGAAATTATCATGTAGCAGGGTCTACAGACAATCGGATTACAAAGGGAAAACCAGCCACGGCGACGTCTTGCTCCCGGACAAGCTAAACACCATCTTCGCCCACTTCGAAGATAACACAGTGCCACCGACGTGGCCTGCTCCCAAGGACTGTGGGCTCTCGTGTTGCGTGGCCGATGTGGGTAAGACATTTAAACGTGTTAACCCTCGCAAGGCTGCCGGCCCAGATGGCATCCCTAGCCGTGTCCTCAGAACATGTGCAGACCAGCTGGCTGGAGTGTTTACGGACATATTCAACATCTCCCTATCTCTGTTGTCCCCACTTGCATCAATATGTCCACCATTGTTTCTGTACCCAAGAAAGTGAAGGTAACTGAACTAAATGACTCTCGCCCCGTAGTATTCATTCTGTCATAGCGAAGTGTTTTGAGAGGCTAGTTAAGGATCATATCACCTCCACCTTACCTGACACCCTAGACCCACTTCAATTTGCATACCGCCCCAATCCACAGATGATGCAATCGCCTTTGCACTGCACACTGATCTATCCCATCTGGACAAGAGGAATACCTATGTAAGAACGCTGTTCATTGACTACAGGTCAGCCTTCAACACTATAGTGCCCTCCAAGCTCATCACTAAGCTTGGGGCCCTGGGTCTGAACCCCACCTTGTGCAACTGGGTCCTGGACTTCCTGATGAGCTTGCCCCCAGGTGGTGAAGGTAGGAAACAACACCTCCACTTCGCTGATCCTCAAAACAGGGGCCACACAAGGGTGCGTGCTCAGCCCCCTCCTGTACTTCCTGTTCACCCATGACTGCGTAGCCATGCATGCCTCCAACTAAATCATCAAGTTTGCAGACGACACAACAGTTGTAGGCCTGATTACCAAAAATGACGAGACAGCCTACAGGGAGGAGGTGAGGGCCTTGGCGGAGTGGTGCCGGGAAAATAACCTCTCCCTCAACAAAATGAAAGAGCTGATCGTGGACTTCAGGACAGCAGAGAAGCACACCCCCATCCACATCGCCGGGACCGCAGTGGAGAAGTTGAAAAGCTTCAAGATCCTTGGCGTACACATCACTGACAATCTGAAATAGTTGTGAAGAAGGCGCAACAAATTATTTTCAACCTCGGGAGGCTAAAGAAATTTGGCTTGGCCCCTAAGCCCCTAACAAACATTTATAGATGCACAATTGAGAGCATCTTGTTGGGCTGTAATCACTGCCTGGTACGGCAACTGCACTGCCCGCAACCGCAGGGCTCTCCAGAGGGTGGTGAGGTCAGCCCAACGCATCACCGGGGGCTCACTGCCAGCCATCCAGGACACCTACAGCACCCAATGTCACAGGAAGGCCAAAAAGATCATCAAGGACATCAACCACCCGAGCCACTGCCTGTTCACCCCACTATCATCCAGAAGGCGAGGTCAGTACAGGTGCATCAAAGCTGGGACCGAGAGACTGAAAAAAAGCTTCTATGTCAAGGCCAGACGACTCTTAAACAGCCATCACTAGTCGGCTACCGCCCGGTTACTCAGCCCTGCACCATAGAGGCTGCTGCCCTATATACATAGACATGGAATCACTTGTCACTTTAATAATGTTTACATACTGCTTTACTAATTTCATATGTATATACTGCATTCTATTCTACTGTATTTTAGTCAATGCCACTCCGACGTTGGTCGTCCTAATATTGATACATTTCTTAACTCCATTCTTTACCTTTAGATTTTTTATTTTTGTGAATTGTTAGATATAACTGCACTGTTAGAGCTAGGAACACAACATTTTACTACACCGGCAATAACATCTAGTAGTGTAACAGTGACATGAGTATACATATACTGAGTATATACATATACTGAGTATACTGTAGGTAAAATATACATGATATGGGTTGCCAAAGGCTCCATGAACTCCCCTCTGTCTGGGACCTTTAGCTACTGGCAGTGTGCCTAGCTAGATAATGTTCCTCTCAGGATATCCCTAGAGGAGACGTCTGACAACTGGAGAGGGACTACGACTGGGTAAAGTGGAAGGCAGGGCAACAGCTGGACTTGAAGCATGCTGATGCAATCCTGGCTACTCATTTCAGACTGAGGAAGAAGAAATGGTACTGCAGAAAAACAAGGAAATCCATGGCCAATGAGTGATTACTTTGAGTGATAATTACATTGTAATTACAATGTGACAATGCTGTGATTAGTAGCTATCAGTTAACAAGATCTGATACATCTATCTATGAAGTGATTCACCTATATCTGGATCATTGTCACGAGAATTTTCAATTCCAATGATAATAACAATCAATCAATAACTCTGACCAATCCCCGAGATCTGTAAGACCAAGGGTTTAATAATAATTAGTCAAAGACTCAGTTTATGCAAAAAGATAGTACCGTTTATTCAGAGAACGTTCTAAAGTCAAGAATACAAAGACATCCATTTTACAGCTGCGCACATACTTCCACACAAACAGTATATATCCTACGCACATACACACACACAAACAGTATGTGAGTTTTATTCTTCTTCATGGTTCTCACCACTGTGTATCCTTACCCAGCCGACAATTCCATTCCCCCCGAGATTAGAGAAACCTTGAGAAGTCCTCCCTGTCCTCATAAATTCTCAGTTCCTCACAGACAGTCTGTGTTTTTCCACTATACAGATACAGTGTTTAACCTAATTCTGACTAAAACTACACACTTGATCAGATTATCATTTTATGATTCTGATCAATTTCATACAGTTATAAGGTTTCAGAGTGGAATTATTTAATCATTATCTTTCACCCATATAAATTATTTTATCAATCATCTATATCTGCTAATCTTCCTAAGAATCACAGCAATGTCAATATTAGGAAATGGGTGATTTCTAATTGTTTGGTAATCAAATCTATGATGATCAACACTGCATCTTCCCAGCTTTGATCCTATATTTGATGCAGGACCTTCCGTTTGAAAAGGTTATAGGCTACACAAAAGAGTCTCCTTAACACGTAACCGAATCAAAGAGTGGAAAATAGCCTACTCACACTTCTCACCCATTACTGTGGCCAGATGTAAATCACACGTCAACAGAAACCAATTCTCAAACCCCAATAACATCAGCAACAGGTGGCTAAAGACAGTTGAACAACGGGAGATCATTATCCATGTGGTGGAGGTGAACCTTTAGCCATGGAGAGGAAAAACACACACTGGGCATGCTCACTCACTGTCTGAACATTTTCCAGAAACGTTTGAACCTTTTAATGGCCCTGAAACTGACAGGGCTGTGGTCATCTGTTTCAAGGCTACCCCGCAAAATGTTATGCCTGTGTTGTACAAAGGAGGTTCTTCTTATCTAATACTGTGGGATGAAATGGCAGTGCAATTTATAGCCATTAACTATGAACAGCCAAATGTATTGAGATATTCTTTCATGGGCTTCTTTTCAAGAGCAGCTGCCAAAGAATACACAATGCACATGGAGACTGGCCAGAGAATCAGTGGGAGTGGAAATAAACCCCTTCCCCTATAGCTGCATACAGTGCATATGGCTGCATACAGTGCATTCGGAAAGTATTCAGACCCCTTGACTTTATCCATATTTTGTTACGTTACAGCCTTATTCTAAAATTGATTAAATATTGTTTCTCATCAATCTACACACAATAATCTTTAATGACAAAGCAAAAACGCATAAAAAATGTAAAAACATACCTTATTTACATAAGTATTCAGGCCCATTGCTATGAGACTCGAAATTGAGCTCAGGTGCATCCTGTTTCCATTGATCATCCTTGAGATGTTTCTACAACTTGATTGGAGTCCACCTGTGATAAATTCAATTGATTCGTCATGATTTGGAAAGGCACATAGCGGCCTATATAAAAGGTCCCACAGTTGACAGTGGATGTCAGAGCAAAAACCAACCATGAGGTCGAAGGAATTGTCTGTAGCGCTCTGAGACAGGATTGTGTCGAAGCACAGATCTGGGGAAGGGTACCAAAACATTTCTGCAGCATTGAAGGTCCCCAAGAACACAGTGGCCTCCATCATTCTTAAATGGAAAACATTTGTAACCACCTAAACTTTTCCTAGAGCTGGCCTTTTCCTATAGCGGGAGAAGGGTCTTGGTCAGGGAGGTGACCAAGAACCCGATGGTCACTCTGACAGAGCTCAAGAGTTCCTCTGTGGAGATGGGAGAACCTTCCAGAAGGACAACCATCTCTGCAGTACGCCACCAATCAGGCCTTTATGGTAAAGTGGCTAGACGGAAGCCACTCCTCAGTAAAAGGCACATGACAGCCCACTTGGAGTTTGCCAAAAGGCACCAAAGGACTCTGACTATGTGAAACAAGATTCGGCCTCAATGCCAAGCGTCACATCTGGAAGAAGCCTGGCACCATCCCTACGGTGAAGCATGGTGGTGGCAGCATCATGCTGTGGGGATGTTCTTCAGCGGCAGGGACTGGGAGACTAGTCATGATCGAGGGAAAGATGAACGGAGCAAAGTACAGAGAGATCCTTGATAAAAACCTGCTCCAGAGTGCTCAGAACCTCAGATTGGGGCAAAGGTTCACCTTCCAACAGGACAACGACCCTAAGCACACAGCCAAGACAACGCAGGAGTGGCTTCGGGACAAGTGTCTGAATGTCCTCGAGTGGCCCAGCCAGAGCCCGGACTTGAACATCTCTGGAGAAACCTGAAAATATCAGTACAGCGACGCTCCCCATCCAACCTGAAGGAGCTTGAGAGGATCTGCAGAGATAAATGGGAGAAACTCCCCAAATACAGGTGTGCCAAGCTTGTAGTGTTATACTGAAAACTTGAGGCTGTAATCACTGCCAAATGTTCTTCAACAAAGTACTGAGTAAAGGATCTGAATACTTATGTAAATATGATATATATATATTTTATATATATATATATATATATATATATATATATATATATTTGCAAAAATGTCTAAAAACCTGTTTTTGCCTTTACATTATGGGGTATTGTGTGTAGATTTATGAGAGAAAAAATATATTTTAGAATAAGGCTGTAACGTAACAAAATGTGGAAAAAGTCAAGGGGTCTGAATACTTTCCAAATGCATTGTAATAGTAGTAGCCATAACTCATAAATGGCACTATGCAGGGTTCTATGTGGATCCAATTACCCTATGAAAAAGGTTCCATCTATGAAGCAAGAGAGAACCCTTTTTGTTTTTTCTAATAGTGTAAACGTCATCTGCACAACAGAAACTTGATAAGCAGGGTTGGATCAAAAGCCTGCACACCCAGTAGCTCACCAGATGGAGGGTTGACCACATGTGTTTTATACAGTAGCCTAACAGTGCAGTTATTCTACTTTGTGGGGGGTTGAGTGCCTTGATCAAGGCCACAACGGCAGGAGATAGTAAGCCTACATGGGATCAGAGACCAGCAGCCTTCTAGTGTCAACACCACATAAATGCTGACTTTTTCATGTAGGCTACATAGAGACGCACCAATTATTGGTCATGGAAAAATCATGAAGTTCCATCTGTTAAGATGTGTATGAACCCTTAACAGTGAACAACCAGAGGTCTCTATGTCATAGCGTAATTTGTGAATTTCTGTGAAACGACTTGAAAAAAGACATTTCCTCCACCTCAAGCACTGTCGAGCCATGTGGCACGCTCGACTCGCTGACTGACACCAGATAACGTTAGCAATCTAGACCGTGCTAGCTGGAAAGGTGATTTGATCGGAAACTTGGTTTGATGGTAAATGAATGACATTCTCAAAACGTTGTTGCATTAGTGTGATTTGTATTCCGTTCACTAGTCCCAGTCAACGATAGCATACCAGAAAGAACGAAAATGAATGTCACATGTTGATATGCAGCCAGAAAGTAATACAAATATTTTATGATGCATGCTGACGCTAGCTAATTCACTAATACAGTATTTAGCTAGATTACTAGCGTTATGCCGACTTTTCTCACCTGTTTTGAATCGGAGGGCCTCATCATCTGCTGAGCCGAATTCTTTCAGAAGGGACAAGAACAGGATACCAAAGGCGTTCTGGATTCCGAACACCGCTCCATTGCACCACATGGCAGCCAGCATAACCACCCACCCCCATCCTCCTTCTGGGTGCTCGAACTCAGGCTCCTCCGCAGTGACGGGGACGTGCTCTTGAATGGTTCCTTTGCTACCCACGTTCTCATTCTCCTCAGCTTCGTCCGGGCGCTCAAATGACTTTATTGATGTCTCTTCCGCAGGTTCCGCAGCAACCATTTCTTTAGTTGTCTCAGACTCATTGTCTGTCATGTTGGTACCTTCTGTCATTTCTTCGCACGACTATGCAGATTTTTAACACTGTCAAATATGATGACAGCAACAATGTGACTATGCCGCTAACTAGTCTAAATGATGTACTCTCAAGCTGCAGTCAAACTCAACTGAAGAGATTCAGATGATGGTATGCCGCAAAATGTCTATCTACAAATATGAAGACTTTGCATCTTCTTTCAGCAAATTGTTATCGAGAAGTTGCATATATTCAGAAGCAGTAGCCGTAATGAACAGTTCTATCAACCGCCGCACTGTCTTTATTGCGTGTCAAACGCCAGTGTTGCAATATTGTATAAATAGATACCTCAGAGGGGCGGGGCGTGCGTACATTACCCCGGGATTTTGTCGCTGATAGGATTTACCGCGGTACTTTTCAAGTATGACGTAAGAACATTGAAGAAATACTGTAGTGTTTGAAAAAGTGAAGGTTTTTTTTCTCCAAGAAAGATAAGATCCAGAACACGTTTATTTTTCTCTCTTATCCAGAGGTTCCTCTTGCAAGGAAAAAGTAAACATAGGAGTCTATAATTGGTACTGTAATGAGTAAGGGGTAATCAACTAGGGGCTATGCGTTCTATGGAAAATAATGAACTACGTGGAAGGTGTGTTCCCAACGTTTTCTAAATTATCTGCGTGATAGGCCTGTACATTGTTAAAAACTAAATCAATAACTTTTAAATATGACTTAATTTAAATAAGGCTTAATTTGACAATTTTTGCTTTCAATTTCAGTATAACACCAGAGCCCAGAGTTTTCAAATGAATAAAGTCCAACAGCTACCTCTTGTGTACAAAGTACAGTAAACTATCCACAGAAACATCCAGCGATTTAATACCAATACTTCTGATTTCATATCTGCCAGCAACCTTGTCATACCTGAAAGCTGACTGATATATACCAATTTATCTAACGTCAGGAGATTACAATTGTGATTTGTTCATATGAAGGTAAGTCTATATACCTAAGGGTTTTGTGGCAGCAGAGTGAAAAGTAGAATACTTACAGTCCTTCTCCACATGGTTTAATTGTCCCACCCTTATGAAGTTTTCCCTCTACTCTCACTAAACTCTCTACCACCTAGATAAGAGGAATACCTATGTGAGAATGCTGTTCATTGACTATAGCTCAGCGTTCAACGCCATAGTCCCTTCCAAGGTCGTCACCGAGCTTTGGACCCTAGGACTCATTCTGCAACTGGTTCCTGGACCTCCTGATGGTCCGACCCCAGGTAGTGAGGGTAGGCAACATCACCTCGGCCACGCTGACCCTCTATACGGGGGCATGCTTTGTACTTTGCTGTATTCCACGTTCACCCACGACTGCGTGGCCACGCACGACTGAAGTTTGCTGATGACACGATAGTGGTAGGCCTGATCACCGGGGACGATAAGACAGCCTATAGGAAGGAGGTCAGTGATCTGGCAGTGTGGTGCCAGGACAACCTCCCCTCAACGTCAGTAAGACCAAAGAGCTGATCGTGAACGACAGGAAACGGGGTGAGCCCACCCCCATCGATGTGGATTAAAATGATCCATACACATGCAAACAGTTGTAAGGGCGCAAAAGCACCCCTTCCCCATCAGGAGGCTGAAGATTTGGCATGTGTCCTCAAATCCTCAAAAAGTTATACAGCTGCACCATTGAGAGCATCTTGAATGTCTGCATCACTGCTTGGTATGGCAACAGCACCGCCATTGATCGCATGGCGCTACATGACTGAGGCCGAGCTTCCTGCCATCCAGGACCTCGCTATCAGGTGGTGTGTAAGGAAGGTAAAGACTCCAGCCACACAAGCCATAGACTCCTCTCTGCTTCCGCATGGCAAGGGGTACTAGAGAATCAAGTCTGACATCAACAGGCTCCTGAACAGAATATATACTCAAGCCATAAGACTGCTAAATAGCTAACAAAATGGCTACACAGACAATCTGCATTGACTCTTCCATTTTTGCACTGACTATGCACATGCTACACACTCACACAACATGCAGACACTTTCATACTGACTTAACACACAATCATATATCCTGATGCCCAGTCACCTTACCCCTATACATATCTACCCCTACCACTTCAGTATCTCTGCACATCGTAAATATGGTATTAGAACTGATCCTGTATATAGCTTACTTGTGTTCTTATTTCTTGTGTTTTTCTTCTACTTTTATAGTACTATCAATATTTATTACTGCATTGTTGGGAAAGAGCTTGCAAGACATTTCACTGTGCATGTGACAATTCAATTGTAAAACCTCTGAAAAGAACAGCACGAGACAGATGTACAAAATACATGTAATCATTGAAACAATTCTTCCGCATTGTACAAGTAAAGATTAAAATACAGAAAATATTTTTGAGTATTTTATTTTAGAACAATGACATCTTATTGAACTACGCATTTTTCTTCTTTTCTTATGCACATACATCTGACAGGCTTGCCTTTCACAACAAGCATTTCCAGATTAAGTAACATGAGCAACAGAATGAAGATGATTTGTACGTCATTAACAAGAGACATTGACAAACATACCTGCAGAAGGTAAACATGCATGTGGGGGTAATTCTTTCATAATTAATGACAATTCTGAAGACATCGGTCAACATCCACAGTTAGCGTGACGTGAGCTTGTGAAATGTCCATTAAAGCCTGGGAAGACTTCACTCCACTTCTACTTTGGCTGTTTTCGAGGACGTCTCTCCCTCTACAGCGGCTGCCGGGCCCCTCCTCTTCCTCAGACCCTTCATCTTACGTGTCTGGAGCTTGGCCAGATCCTGCTTCTGCATGTGCAACCTGCCAAACTTGGTACCAAAGGTATCGTGGGATATGTTCTTCTTCTTCTTGGGCTGTAAAGAATAGAATTGACAAAGAACATGAGGACTGATTGCCTTGATGTTTCATTTCACTACATAGATACTTCTAAATAATTTGGCCAATGGCACACAATAATACCATTGTGCAATTAAGATACTTTCAAAAAGAATAAACCTTACGTGACATTCAACATATATAGAATAACTATCTTCAAAGTAATGACTCGGGACGTCGGGTTTGATATGAAAGCTTCTTTTAGTAATAATACTTGATCACGTTACATTTAACAACTTTAGATTCTACAGAGCAATGCCAGCAAGCTGCTAGCGCAAAGGAGCCATCAATAATCACCTGTCAATTGCACTTAATTAACTAGTGTTCGCTTTCTACTTCCTGTCGCAAGGCATTCTGGAACTTGCAGTCAAAAGCGTAATTCAATACTAACCAATACAATTACATATGTAAATAACTGTAATGAAATATCTTTAGATACAGCTCAATGAATTAACTTAAACATTAACTCTGTAACACATTAAAGTTACAACAACATATGACTCTTGAAAGAGATTGAAAAAGATGACTGCAACTAGAGTTGTTCATACCTTCAGAGCCTTTGGCTGTCTGTGAGCTGTCTTGTAGAGGTCGTCTGATGCCAGGTGTGTTCTCCGCAAGACAAAGTCAAAAGACGGCCCAATCTCCTCCAGCTCAATCCTTGGTGTACGACATCCAGACTTCTTCAACAGAGATCTGGAGAACCCAAAGAGTTTTGACTAGTGATCATTTCAGGGGTGAAAGATGCAGATCATATGTAATTCAGCCATAATCTGCCATGAATAATAGGTGACATTGGTAGATGGTCTAGCTGCTAGCAGGCAGACATACCTGTAGCTGCGCATGTAGATTTTCCCCTCCAGAGCAGTGAAGTGCAGGACATGCTCCAGACCAGCTAGACGCACTGAAGGCACAACAGGACCCCTGAAGAAGTCTGTACGACAAGACAAAAACAAACAAAAAAAAAAATGGTCAGTAGCACCGCCAATTTTCCATACACACAAAAAGCTTATTTCTCTCTAATTTGGTGCACAATGTTTTTATACATCCCTGTTAGTGAGTATTTCTCCTTTGCTGAGATATTCCATCCATCTGAGAGGTGTGACATTTCAAAAAGGCCACTAAAATGTGCAGTTTTGTCACACAACACAATGCCACAGATGTATAAAGTTTAGGGAGCGTGCAATTGGCATGCTGACTGCAGGAATGTCCAACAGAGCTGTTGCCAGATAATTTAATGTTAATGTCTCTACCATAAACCGCCTATATCTTTTTTATAGAATTTGGAGGGGATAATGAATTTATTTCAATTGACTGATTTCCCTCTGAACTGTAACTCAGTAAAATATTAGAAATTCTTGCATGTTGCGTTTATATTTTTGTTCAGTATAGTTAGAGGAATTTTTTTCTAACTGAAGGGGTAGGACTGAAATAACCCCACGACATCCGATTAACACCAAATTCAAATGTTTAGCTTAGACTAAACTGTACCTGTAAGAAGGCTCTTTAGGCGTTTGTGGTCATCATCATGGTCAAAAGCCTCCCCTGCAAACACCAGCATCGGTTTGGTCCCCTCAGGACATTTGCTGTTCTGCAATGCATTGGAAAAAGAACAGAAAATTACAGGAGGAAGATTATGATATAACAGGTAACACTAACTTCAATTGTTTGCAGTCCAGAGTGTATTGGCATGTTTTTATCAGTAAAACAAAAATTAAAAAAATTCAAAGAACAGGGAAACAGTGTGCCTGAAATAGTGTTAAGATCTCTCTTTTGACAAACATATCAAGACTGTTTCAAGGACAGCTTTTTTCCATCTACGTAACATCACAACAATCAAACTTTGTCAAAAAAAATGAATCCATGCTTTTGTCACTTCTAGGTTAGACTACTGCAATGCTCTACTTACCGGCTACCCGGATAAAGCAATAAATAAACTTCAGTTAGTGCTAAACACTCCTGCTAGAATCTTCACTTGATCATATTACTCCAGCCTCTACACTGGCTTCCTGTTAAGGCAAGGGCTGATTTCAAGGTTTTACTGCTAACCTACAAAGAAATACATGGACTTGAGCCTACCTATTTTTCCGATTTGGTCCTGCCGTACATACCTACACGTACGCTACGGTCACAAGACGCAGGCTTCCTTATTGTCCCTAGAATTTCTAAGCAAAGAGCTGGAGGCAGGGCTTTCTCCTATAGAGCTCAATTTTTACGGAATGGTATGCCTATCCATGTGAGAGACGCAGGCTCGGTCTCAACCTTTAAGTCTTTACTTTAGACTTATCTCTTCAGTAGGGCATATGATGGAGTGTAGTCTGGCCCAGGAGTGTGAAGGTGAACGGGAAAGCACTGGAGCAACGAACCGCCCTTGCAGTCTCTGGCTGTCCGGTTCCCCGCTCTCCACTGGGATTCTCTGCCTCAAACCCTATTACAGGGGCCAAGTCACTGGCTTACTGGTGCTCTTCCATGCCATCCCGAGGAGGGGTGCGTCACTTGAGTAGGTTGAGTCACTGACGTGATCTTTCTGTCCGGGTTGTGGGGGAGATCTTCCTGGGCTATACTCAGCCTTGTCTCAGGACGGTAAGTTGGTGGTTGAATATATCCCTCTAGTGGAGTGGGGGCTGTGCTTAGGAAAGTGGGTGGTGTTATATCCTGCCTGTTTGGCCCTGTCCGGGGGTATCGTTGGACGGGGCCAGTGTCTCCCGACCCCTCCTGTCTCAGTCTCCAGTATTTATGCTGCAATAGTTTGTGTCGGGGGGCTAGGGCCAGTCTGTTATATCTGGAGTATTTCTCCTGTCTTATCCGGTGTCCTGTGTGAATTTAAGTATGCTCTCACTAATTCTCTCTTTCTCTCGGAGGACCATGCCTCAGGACTACTTGGCCTTATGACTCCTTGCTGTCCCCAGTCCACCTGGTCATGCTGCTGCTCCAGCTTCAACTGTTCTGCCTGCGGCTATGAAACCCCGACCTGTTCACCGGACGTGCTACCTGTCCCAGACCTGCTGTTTTCAACTCTCTAGAGACAGCAGGAGTGGTAGAGATACTCTCAATGATCGGCTATGAGCAAACCAACTGACATTTACTCCTGAGGTGCTGACCTGTTGCACCCTCTACAACTACTGTGATTATTATTATTTGACCCTGCTGGTCATGAACATTTGAACATCTTGGCCATGTTCTGTTATAATCTCCACCCGGCACAGCCAGAAGAGGACTGGCCACCCCTCAAAGCCTGGTTCCTCTCTAGGTAACTTCCTAGGTTCTAGCTTTTCTAGGGAGTTTTTCCTAGCCACCGTGCTTCTACACCTGCATTGCTTGCTGTTTGGGGTTTTAGGCTGGGTTTCTGTACAGCACTTTGACATCAGCTGATGTAAGAAGGGCTTTATAAATACATTTGATTGATTGAGAGGAAATTGTTCATTTGTAGTTGTTCATTCAGACCACTGAAAGACCAAGGAGGTGTATTCGTTTGGCTTTTTGTAGCAGTCTGAGTGTACAAACATTTGGTGACGACACTTAAAGAACTAAGATTCGTAGAGATTAAGAACTTACAGAACATCAGGAGGTGCTGAAGGCACTCTGCTTAAAAAAAGGGGGGGGAATAATCTTATTGACAAATCCAGAACTCACATAAGTGGTATCATGCAGCAATGAGAAACAACGCAACTACAAATGACTATAGGAACTGCAGAAACATCACCTTGATCTGACTCAAGGAGTTATACTTTTCAATGCCCAGCTCAATCATATCCAGCACGTGGAAATCAAACAGACGACCTGTAATCAGCAAAAAGGAAAGGAGAAAAACAAGGTCAAACCCTTATCTGCTGTGAAAAGTACTAGACATCTCGTCTAGTCTCCCACTGATATAATACAGAAATGTTTACCAAATATGAGATTGTTTGGCCTTTTCTTGTTGTGTGAGCCAAACAAAAACAGCGAGCTATCCGTTTTCTTCGAGAAGAATTCCTGTAGACAGAAAATATTAGTGATCGGAAATGGCAGTGCAATGAATACATTGTGTTTTAATGTGATGCTAACTAGTACACTACTGCAGTGTTTTGTTATCCTGGACCTGTGGACCTAAAGAGGAGCAAATGTTTGTGTTTTCCCTAGCACTACACGCCCGATTCAACAATAATTCCAGTGTTGTGCTAGGGCTACAACAACAATGTCCCTTGAACCAGGACTACTACATTGAAACACTCACTATACTGTATATTTAGGAACTAGAGGAATCAAAAACAATTAGAATTCTCAGGTTAAACAAACCCGTTTTTAGAGGGTACTGAAGACATGTAATATCTCTGGTTAACTGACCAATGATGTAGAATCTTCAAATGGCCTGGTTATATTTTTCCTGGAAGGAAAGACAACACTTAGTTTACATGCAGGATAAAAACACAGATTTCTCAAGTACCAACAATAGTACCAACTATTTTTGTTTCGTTATTATTTCAGTATACTCAGTCCTTTATGCCCAAGTTGCTATAAATATCCAATGCTAATGGGGGGAAAATAAAACAAGACTAAATACAACAATTTCAGTATTACCACAATACTGGATTTGTTCAAATAATAACAGTTCTCATACTTGAGTAAAGGCCCAGTGCAGTCAAAAACATGATTTTACTGTGATAGATATACATACATATACAGTCAAAAGATTGGACACACCTACTCATTCAAGGGTTTTTCTTTATTTTTACCATATTCTACATTGTAGAATAATAATGAAAACATCAACACAATGAAATGACACATATGGAATCATGTAGTAACCAAAAAGGTCAAATTATATTTTAGATTCTTCAAAGTAGCCACCCTTTGCCTTGATGACAGCTTTGCACACTCTTGGCATTCTCTCAACCAGCTTCATGAGGAATGCTTTTTCAACAGTCTTGAAGGAGTTCCCACATATGCTGAGCACTTGTTGGCTGCTTTTTCTTCACTCAGTGGTCCAACTCATCCCAAACCATCTCAATTGGGTTGAGGTTGGGTGATTGTGGAGGCCAGGTCATCTGATGCAGTACTCAAGATCGGAGGAAAAACTTAACTGTCCTGCACAGAGCCCCGACCTCAACCCCATCGGGATGAACTGGATCACCAACTGCGAGCAAGGCCTAGTTGCCCAACATCAGTTCCTGAACTTACTAATGCTCATGGCTGAATGGAAGCATGTCCCTGCAGCAATGTTCCAACATCTAGTGAAAAGCCTTTCCAGAAGAGTGGAGGCTGTTATAGGGGGGGACCAACTCCATATTAATGCCCATGATTTTGGAATGAGATGTTCGACGAGCAGGTGTCCACATACTTTTGGTCATGTAGTGTACCACAGTTGCCAAAGAAAACAATATGAAAGCACACATTTACCGGTAGAATCGTATTTTTCGTTGATATTTTCATTTTAATAAGAAAATTCTGGTTGCTAGAGACCCAACCCAGTCGCTCGTTCTTTATGTTCTGTTGCCATGCTCAGTGGCAACATTCTTATCCCTTGCTTGCTGCTAGCTAGCCAACTTGCTACAGCTACGCTATCACTACCACTGTAGCCAGAATAACAGCATTTTCATTGCATAACCACATCACGCATAGGCTATATCCATATCAATAAATTTGACAAAACAAAATATTTATTAAGTCTTGGCTATAACATGTCCTGAGCGAAATAGCCAAGGGGTCTCAAATATCTATAACCAATTCTTATTGCCAGATCTGTTTTCCCTAGTCACTGCATGTGCTTCTTCAACACTTTTGTTTAAAATGTATTTAGAGGCTATATTTAAAGGCCTGTGAGCTAGGATCTCTTTTTATAGGGAGCCCTATAATAAAAACAATTATAAAACACAAAGAGTTGATAGCCTAAATTGCAATGCCTACAAGTTGAAGGCCTATTTTTTATTTTGATAGCATTAAATTAAAACATTGGATTATTAAAGTGATAGGCTAAAGAACTTGAGAATTTAGATAATTTTGATTACATATGGATTTCAATAAACAAATGAATAAGACTTCTATTCTCCTTGATTTGGTTCCTATTGCAACTCAGACAAATGACAGAATGGATGACATACTGACTGACTGAACTGAATGAAGGATGAATTAAATGTTCAAATATGTTGGAATGACGAGTTGCATGCATCATGCATGCTAGGATAAATTTGGATAAAATGACTATGACTGCATGCCTCCAGAAGGGCATCTTTCGGAGGCGTGCTTTTCCGAAGGCTGCTGTGGTGCTGCATGGAGATCACAAGCTCTTCAACTGGGCAGCAGCGTCGTGATGGAGGGAATAGCCTACACGGAGACTTTTATTGTAAAGTGTGGGAATATACTAATGCTACACTAAGCCTACCTCTCCCTTGTTCATTTATTAGTCTATATCTTCATGAACCGATTTATACAAATCATATCAAATCATTTTTTATTCATATTAAACCCTCCTACAGGATATGCTTTGGCAAGATTTTGAGTGATGAAATAAATATCAAACTATTCTATAAAAAAATATTGCAGTGGCAAAACCTCCTGTGGTCATACATAATTTATAGATTCACCAAGCATCTATTATTCCCGGAAGATACTACTGGTTATGATGAATTATTCCCGGAAGATACTACTGGTTATGATGAATTATTCCCGGAAGATACTACTGGTTATGATGAATTATTCCCGGAAGATACTACTGGTTATGATGAATTATTCCCGGAAGATACTACTGGTTATGATGAATTATTCCCGGAAGATACTACTGGTTATGATGAATTATTCCCGGAAGATACTACTGGTTATGATGAATTATTCCCGGAAGATACTACTGGTTATGATGAATTATTCCCGGAAGATACTACTGGTTATGATGAATTATTCCCGGAAGATACTACTGGTTATGATGAATTATTCCCGGAAGATACTACTGGTTATGATGAATTATTCCCGGAAGATACTACTGGTTATGATGAATTATTCCCGGAAGATACTACTGGTTATGATGAATTATTCCCGGAAGATACTACTGGTTATGATGAATTATTCCTGGAAGATACTACTGGTTATGATTACCGACAGAGCCCAGAGAATGGGATGGTGCAATATTGAACTCGTCATATTTTGAGGATGTCCACATCACCCAGGGATAAGCTCAGCAAAAAAAGAAACATCCCTTTTCAGGACCCTGTCTTTCAAAGATAATTCGTGAAATTCCAAATTACAATGAAGATCTGTGAAGTTAAGGGTTTAAACACTGTTTCCCATGCTTGTTCAATGAACTACACTGCTCAAAAAAATAAAGGGAACACTTAAACAACACAATGTAACTCCAAGTCAATCACACTTCTGTGAAATCAAACTGTCCACTTAGGAAGCAACACTGATTGACAATAAATTTCACATGCTGTTGTGCAAATGGAATAGACAAAAGGTGGAAATTATAGGCAATTAGCAAGACACCCCCCAAAACAGGAGTGATTCTGCAGGTGGTGACCACAGACCACTTCTCAGTTCCTATGCTTCCTGGCTGATGTTTTGGTCACTTTTGAATGCTGGCGGTGCTCTCACTCTAGTGGTAGCATGAGACGGAGTCTACAACCCACACAAGTGGCTCAGGTAGTGCAGTTCATCCAGGATGGCACATCAATGCGAACTGTGGCAAAAAGGTTTGCTGTGTCTGTCAGACACATGCACATTTGTGGCCTGCTGGAGGTCATTTTGCAGGGCTCTGGCAGTGCACCTCCTTGCACTAAGGCGGAGGTACCGGTCCTGCTGCTGGGTTGTTGCCCTCCTACGGCCTCCTCCACGTCTCCTGATGTACTGGCCTGTCTCCTGGTAGCGCCTGCATGCTCTGGACACTACGCTGACAGACACAGCAAACCTTTTTGCCACAGTTCGCATTGATGTGCCATCCTGGATGGACTGCACTACCTGAGCCACTTGTGTGGGTTGTAGACTCCGTCTCATGCTACCACTAGAGTGAGAGCACCGCCAGCATTCAAAAGTGACCAAAACATCAGCCAGGAAGCATAGGAACTGAGAAGTGGTCTGTGGTCACCACCTGCAGAATCACTCCTGTTTTGGGGGGTGTCTTGCTAATTGCCTATAATTTCCACCTTTTGTCTATTCCATTTGCACAACAGCATGTGAAATGTATTGTCAATCAGTGTTGCTTCCTAAGTGGACAGTTTGATTTCACAGAAGTGTGATTGACTTGGAGTTACATTGTGTTTTTTAAGTGTTCCCTTTATTTTTTTGAGCAGTGTATAAACAATTAATGAACATGCACCTGTGGAATTGTCGTTAAGACATTAACAGCTTACAGACGGTAGGCAATTAAGGTCACAGTTATGAAAACTTAGGACACTAAAGAGGCCTTTCTACTGCCTCTGAAAAACACCAAAAGAAAGATGCCCAGGGTCCCTGCTCATCTGCGTGAACGTGGATTAGGCATGCTGCAAGGAGGCATGAGGACTGCAGATGTGGCCAGGGCAATAAATTGCAATGTCCGTACTGTAAGGCGCTACAGAGAGACAGCTGATCATCCTCGCAGAGGCAGACCACATGTAAGAACACCTGCACAGGATTGGTACATCAGAACATCACACCTGCGGGACAGGTACAGGATGGCAACAACAACTGCCCGAGTTACACCAGGAACGCACAATCCCTCCATCAGTGCTCAGACTGTCCGCAATAGGCTAAGAGAGGCTGGACTGAGGGTGCAGTCCATAGGGAGGAGATGCACTGCAGTACTTAATGCAGCTGGTAGCAACAGATACTGACTGTTACTTTTGACCCCCCCCCCCCCCCATTTGTTCAGGGACACATTATTCAATTTCTGTAAGTCACATGTCTGTGGAACTTGTTCCGTTTATGTCTGTTTAATCTTATGTTAATACAAATTAAATGTAGTTTATGTCCATGCTGTGGAGATACAACACTGATGTTTCAATCCGCTAGGTGTAGGCATAATACATCTAGCCATCTAGACAAATACATTACATTAACTACCTAAAATGTGAAGTAAACTCAAATGAGGACTAAGAGAATGGAGACAACTTGAAAACATGCAGGATACCTATTTAGAATACCTATGTTAGACTGTAATCGTAACATGATGTTTGTATGTTCAGATTAAATGTTACGTTTGCGTTCATGTTTCACGCATGGCTTTTCTTTTCTCATCATCCTAAAGACACGTACGTTCAACATATGCGCAGGTATCTGGCTCCATAACGTCACCAGGTGGTAAATTAGTTAAGACCAATAACACAGCTCCAAACCTCTCCTCCATTAACAACTTGTTTTCAGTTTTCCCACTCACAGATAGTCCTAGCATAAGAGTCCTTTACTAATAAGCTATTTGTTTCTTTTTACCATTTTCATTTTAAACAATCACAGTAAGGTAGTTATTTGTTACCTATAACTTATTTGAGAGATACAAATGGCTGCACTGGTACTTTAAAAATCAATCACTTACTTTTTGTACAATACAGCACTTGGTTTCTTCAAGGCATACTGGAGAGAAAAAAAATATTCAGAGTTATCTAGCTATCTGGCACTCAAAACTTGACAATCTTCAATATTCTGGTAGGGGAGGAGGGTCGACAGTCAGAAAACGTACAATGTCCTTCAGTGCTTGAGTGACAGTCATACTGGTGTTGCCTCCTTTCATGATCATGGCATTCTTGACGTTCTCTCTAAGCTTGGGAGCTCTGTTGTCAAGAAACCGCTTAGCCCTCTTCGTCTTAGGTTTTCTGAGGAAACAGTCATTCAACAGGAAAACACTTCAGTTATAGACACCGTGACACTTGAGTAAAACAACACAGATGCTTTGCCATAGTATATTTCGGTGGATGGAAGATCTCAAACTAACACGGTTTAGAAGACTACAGTAGCTACTAGCTAGATAGTTAACTTCATGGCTAGCAAGTGACGTTAACTATACAATAATAAAATACGTGAGTTAGCAACAACAACAAAACACAACGTACATTACTCCTTCCTTTTGTTTCATTTTGGTGGCTTCACTCGTGTGCTTGATGGCGCTTGCTTTAAAATACTCCACGTGAATTCACAACACCGGAAAATGTCGCAGTTACATATACGTCACATCCGTTGTTATGTACAGTACATACACACGTCGTACTCTTATTTGGCCACATGAGAGCGGTAGAGAGCTATAAACCCCCTACATAACTCAAACTCCAGAACCCAGTATCAACCCCAAACTTTTGTGGTTTACCATTTTTTCCCCAAACTATTAATTTTTAAGTATATGTTAACTTGTGTATCTTTACAAAATATCACATTCATGTGTGATATGAAATAATACAGGACTTCTAATATTTCCGAGACCCGAAAGGGCAAATTCTATTAATTGAAAATGCAAAGAAGGGACAAGATAATAGCAAGGTAGGTGCACATCCCTAGCAGGCTTTATTTTCTTGCCACATAATCGAGTTGCTCTTGAATGGCCTGTCCTCATAATTCATCTATCGGCTGAAACATTTTGAAATAAATTTTGAAATACACTAAATGTGTTCCTTGGGCCCCCTGTCTTTTGAATAATTATTAATTTTTTCTAACCGACATATTAATGGTTGTGTAATGGATGATATAGTCCTGGGGTAATCAGTACTGTGGAAGGGTTGGTGAGAGTACTGCTTCTGAAGAACAAATTAACACAGTGGTTCCCTACATGGAATGAGATATTGAAATGGAATGTGTACCTTGTAACTTCCACAAATGTTTATCAATGACATTAACTTGTGTGACACTGAATCATGACCAGTCATTCTCTCACTTTGGTTGGATTACACCACTTACTATTTATACTGTATTTACCATTCAAATGTTTATGGATTTCACAGAAACCTTCCTCTATGCACAGCTGCAAGACCTGTCAGGGTTCCCCAACTGGCAGATTTGATTTGGCCCCCAACTTTTCTGAGCCCAAAAATATATTATCCCCCAAAAATTATTTGAACTCCCAAGTTTTCTGAACATTTATATACAGTACCAGTCAAAAGTTTGGACACAGCTACTCATTCAAGGGTTTTTCTTTATTTTTAATATTTTCTAGTGTAGAATAATAGTGAAGACATCAAAACTATGATATAACACATATGGAATCCTGTAGTAACCCAAAAAGTGTTAAACAAATGAAAATATATTTTATATTTAAGATTCTTCAAAGTAGCCACCCTTTGCCTTGATGACAGCTTCGCATTTCAATTAACAGGTGTGCCTTAAAAGTTAATTTGTAGAATTGATTTTCTTCTTAATGTGTTTGAGACAGTCAGTTGTGTTGTGACAAGGTAGGGATAGAAAAATACCAAGTCCACATTATGGCATGAACAGCTCAAATAAGCAAAGAGAAATGACAGTCCATCATTACTTCAAGACATGCAGGTCAGTCAATCTGGAAAATGTCAAGAATTTTGAAAGTTTCAAGTGCAGTCGCAAAAAACATCATGCACTATGAGGAAACTGGCTCTCATGAGGACCGCCACAGGAAAGGAAGACCCAGAGTTACTTCTGCTGTAGAGGATAAGTTCATTAGTTACCATCCTCAGATTGAAGCTCAAATAAATGCTTCAGAGTTCAAGTAACAGACACAGCTCAACATAAACTGTTCAGAGATGACTGCGTGAATCAGGCCTTCATGGTTAAATTGCAGTCCCGTTCTGAGCTTGTGTGGCTCACAACTTAGTTGTTGCTCCTAGATGTTTCCGTTTCACAACAGCACTCACATTTGACCGGGGCAGCTCTAGCAGGGCAGAAACTTGACCAACTGACTTGTTGAAAAGGTGGCATCCTATGACAGTGCCACGTTGAAAGTCACTGAGCTCTTCAGTAAGGACATTCTACTGCCAATGTTTGTCTATGGAGATTGAACTGCTGTGTGCAATTTTCTACACCCGTCATCGCAGCCTGCTGCTGAAACTACTCATTTGAAGGTGTCGACTTTCTAATGTGTATGTAGTTAATGTAAATATTCATTTGTTGGACTTGAGACTAAAAACCGCACCAAGTGATTTTAATTTTGGAAATCAGTTCCCAAGTATTCCCACAGAGATGTGAAATTCTACAAACATAAGCAAGGTTTGAAATTGTTTTAGTCTGTGTTTGAGCTTCTTGAGTTCAAGTTGCAGTCCACAAATTTTGAATTGTTCCTGCCCATAAACTCAAGAAAATAAAAATCATCCTGTGGCAAAATCTAGTTGGTATTCCAGAGGTCGGGATAATCAATTGCTATTAGGTTAAGATACTTTTTCACCATTTACGTAGGGTGAATTTCCTAGTTTTAGTGAAAGACATAGTGAACTGGACTTATTACTTTATCTAAAATATCCGATGCTAACCAACAAACTCACAGAAAGAGCAATATTTTTTTTATTAAAGCATCAAGCTCATAGTACAGAAACATTTAGCACATCTTGACCATCCAAAGAACAGCAAAAGAATTACAACAGCAAACATTTTCCCTTCAGTACATCCTGCAATTGCACCCTCACGTCAGGGGAGGAGTTTACCTTTTCCTTGGTAAGGCAAACAAAATACATGATTAAATTAGCTTGTAAAAAAAAAAAAAAAAAAATCCCCTCAACTTCAGAACAAATGCATTTGGAACACTGGCTTTACAACAAAAGGTAAACAAACAAAAAGTTGGTCTGTAGGCAAAAATGCATTTCTTACAAAAATGTTTGTAAAAATGGTATTGAGAAAGAAAAATAATTTGACTTTAATAAAAAATAAAAAAAATTAACCAACAGGACTACCCAGAGCAAGTCTAAATAGGACTTTATCCAAAAGCAATCAAAAGATACCTTTATTTGTGAACAGTGCTGGTGTCTATTCCCTAAACCGGTCAATACAGCTCTTAGAACAGTGGAGGCCGGTCACTAAACAGACATGAGTCATAACATTTCAGATAAAGACTATTGGCAAAAGTTGGTCCTCAAAAAAAAAAAAAAAAGCTAACCCATAGATGTACTGGAGTCAAGTCGTTCCAATTGTCAACTTCACCCAGGTCCTTACATGAACTGAAGTACTCATTCTAGTGGTCCGCTTGTTATGTCCGTCACATTCAGTTTCTTGAAGAAAACCCAACTTTATGTTAACTACAGTATACCATCATGTGATGGTCTCCAATGTTCTAAGGGCCTTCTAAACTAGCTGGGCAAAGCAGCACCAGTTATAACCCTCGGGAGTTCTGAAGGTAAGCCCGAAAGCGCAGTCCCCAAAAAATTAATTCCTGTCCACCCCAGCTGTCTGTAAATTAAACTCAATCTGCATTCGCTGGCAGGAGAAGCATCATGAACATTACTGACCAGCCAATGGAGAACAATCCTCAACATCCTATCAAAATCCGCTCTCAAATTAGAAACCTCTCAAAGTCTGTATACTAACCAGATAGATGAGGGCATGCCTTCAGCACTGTAAGGTGGCTGTATGTATGCATGTTATTATTTTTTTTCAATTTATTAACCCCCATCCCACCTGCTCAATAAATCAGAATGCCCCAGTACATTTGAGCTGATTAAACAAGGTGAAGCACATTGATCTACTTACACAGGAGAAACAGACAGCAGCACACTACACTGTCAAGCAATACAGAACTAGTAGTCACCTGTGCCACAGGCTTTTTCCTCACTAAACAAAAGGGCATTGATGGTACGCCAAAAAAACTGCAATGAAGTCACATTTTGGACCAATTCACTGCAAAATGTCTGCCCACAATAACATTTATAAAATGGCAGTTTTTGCAACAGTTGTGTGGAATGATCCGGGATCACCCTGGCATGCTCAGATTGGTGGGCCTCTATTGTGTGCTTACCGACTCCTGTATGGGGGGTACATTGTTTAGAAAAAGAAAATGCTTTGCTGGGCCACCACTGTACTAAGCAGAGTGTGATTCGTTATTTCCATTCAGGGCAACACTGTGCAGCCATCAGCACCTCTGTCAAGCATGGTTCTGGGGCCAGATGACAGTGTCTGCTATGGGGGGAATAGTGCTATGCAGGATTTCCCTACCCCTTAGTTTCAAATATCAACGGGGTGGGCGGGACGACAGCAGAGGGCAGTTCTGGCCCACACCACAGCTACAAAGGGTCTACTAGGCCTCGTTGCAATTTACATTCAGACCGAAAACACCTCAACTGGCTCCTCTAGTCTGAACACTTTCTACAATCACGGTTGGCAAAGCCTTCGTTCTTACGCGACTCATTCTTCCATTTAAGTTTGGATGTTGTTGGGTTTTTTTTAATCACATTTTCATGAATGCATACATGAGTTTAAAACCACAGGGAATTGTAACCACCAAATCCATCCTGTTGGTACAGTATACTGTTGAATGAGCCTTGGTATAAAAGTGCATATATATTACACATTCCATACCGTGATGTACCCAACTGGACATCCTAAATGATTTGCTCTAACGCATACTGTCGTCTGGGACAAGTTTAAAGCCTGCCCATTTGAGGACACATTCAACAGCTAAATGATTGTCGAGGTGAAGAGAAGCATGGCAGACTGAACGTGGGGGTTCTGACCCAATTCCTTTGGCTGCAGTGCAGTTTACTGCCAAGAACTAGATAATGTTGACCTAGCGGTCAGCCTCTAGCCAATCCTCTAATAGTGCAACACTAACAAAGTATGGCATTTTGATTTGACAAGGAATTCATTAGACTCCGACGTTACATGACAAATAATGCTATATGGCCCAAAGCTCACATGCTTCTATTCACTCAATAAAAGACCAAAGTCATGAACATTCTAGAAGACAAAAAAAGGGTTGCCGTTTCCTGTTTTGGTATTGAGGAGTCCTGCTCCAATTGGC
Organism: Salvelinus fontinalis; assembly: GCF_029448725.1. Taxonomy (NCBI): domain Eukaryota; kingdom Metazoa; phylum Chordata; class Actinopteri; order Salmoniformes; family Salmonidae; genus Salvelinus; species Salvelinus fontinalis. The sequence goes on along the minus strand of NC_074684.1, from coordinate 23,616,901 downwards.
TGAAAACAATGTGTTCTTAAAGTGCACTCAAAAGTCAAAAAGGATGCAAACTTGCAACAGATCAATGAAGCAGCAAATCAGTTGAGGAAGGAAGAGTTGTGTGGGGAGGCGTGTTTCAACTGTCGGTAAGCACAAAATAGTAGACCCATCTGAGCATGTCAGGGCCCTGGACTAGTGGGAGCGGAAGCCCTGTCTGTGGGGAATGAGGGGGGAGACCTGCAGCAAGGAGGCAAGGCTGGCCAGCAACAAACAGAGAGTGTTTAAATCCTCTACATGCACTTCAAGATCACAGCAAGAGTGAGCTAGAATATCTAAACAGAGAAAAGAGCTTTCATGCAAGAGATCTAAGTTATAGGTACAACAATTCAAACTGGAGGTTACACTAGTAGGGCCTGTGGCCTCGTCGGAACCAATAAATCCTGAATAACAATGGCAGCAAAGGGGACTGTGCCTCTCTGCTCGGGCAGAGAGATGGCCGCCGCGGGGGCATAGCCCTGCTACGCAGCAGTGGTTCTTTTTTCGCTTCTTTTTCATTCTTAATCCTCAACTCTGCTGGTGGCTCTTGGCGTAACTGGTAAAGACAAAATTGTAATCGTTGAATTGGGCCAACTGGCGGTCGAGGCGCTTGTACCCCTCAAGTTTCTGGGCGGAAGAAAAGACACTGCGACATTTGGAGCTCTGTGGGAGAAAACAAAAATTAAGTTAAGTGAAAATGCCAAGTACAGTGAAGACTTAAGATGTGATTTATGAGTGCAATGTTCTGGAAAATAGAGTCAAACATCCACAAGCAACATCAGACCCAATTTGAACAAGGACATACCTGGTTAACAAACAGCGTAGTCACAAATTTCCCTGGCTTAAAGATGTCCACAACTTTCCTGACCAAATCATCGTAGGACGTCTGAGAGAGGTTGGTTTCGAAGCTGACATAGGAGAACTCTGGCTCTGGAGTGATGTGGATCGTCCAGTAAGTTCCCTGTAAGACAGACATTTGTTTTAAATGACTTAAGGCGTATTTAATAAAGAGCCAGAAGACAAAAAAGGGGGGGGGGAACTTTGCTGATAAATACTTGAGAAAATTGGACTTCTTCGATTGCGATGTGTTGTCTCACCTAGCCATATTAAGTTGAATGCACTAATTGTAAGTCACTCTGGATAAGAGTCTGCAAGATCCACTTACGTCAGTCTTCATTCCATTCATTGAGTATCCACAAGGGTTGAACATTGTGGCGTCAATCACAGAACCTGGTATCAGGTCACGAATTCCACTCATCTGAAAAAAGATATATACACAATGTGCGCTACAAAACAGCAACTGACTAATGAACAGTCAGCTTTATGATGGTGTTCCTCTATACAATAAGGGGAATATTACTGTTGGGCACCAATAGCGATAATTCAATACAATATTAATATAGTTTCACAGATAGGAGCAAGGCAGTGATATTTGGGTCTTCCATTTACCTAAATGATTATGTAAAAAACAGCATACACTACTGTTCCTGCATTCACAAAACACAGGCTGTCAACTAGGGCCCTAGAAAATCACTGATCATTTTTGCCTGACTCCATTTTGTTTTTCCAGGTAAAGAAAATAGCTTTTTTTTTATAGAATGGGATATTCCAAGTCCACAACCATGCTTAAACTGCATCAGGAGACCACTTGAGTTCTGAAATTAGAGACATTTAGATTTGTGTAAAGTTACCCTAATGAAAGTGTGCACCAGCAGAATGTTGTTTGGTTTGTAGCACTCATGTGATTGCAGAGTTTGCAAAACAAGTGGCCACTGGATTGATGCAAATAATCATGATGATATTGTGCCAGGTAGGCATAAGCTACTTTGTAGTTTACATTTAATTGAGAAGGCTTTTGGGAAAGCCTTGCCATCTATAACAGAAGGTTAACAGCTACACAAAGTATAGACATATGCAAGCACTGCACAGAAGATCCTGTGCCATTACAGAAAGTTGCCGGAAAATACAAATCGCTGATGCATTTTATTAGTGTCTTATGATTAACTTGGGCAAACTAATGCATTTTCTGATCAACTCTGTTTAACATTTCCTACTAAGTGCAAAACATGTTTTTAGATTGAATTCAGATAATGTCTGGATTCCATGATTGCATCAGCAATGCAGATTTTATAGGGAGCTAGTCAATTTATTATACTTAATTGCCTGCTGATGAGCCATCAACAGTTGATAAGCTTCCGATTGTGTACAAACTGCTTGGGTAGGTTCCCAGACAAGTCTGGCCCAATGGGCCATCAACAAGCAGTCGTCTCTACTTCAGAGATGTGGAAGTGAACATTTTACACAGTTGCAATGTTATTTTAATAAAACCAATATATCAATATCGTACCGAAAAATGTAACTGATACTTTCCATATCGGTGCCCTTACTGGGGAATATCATTACAGAATAGATCAATGTCATAAGGACAGGTCCCCTTGAACAGTGGCCTACTGAGTGAGCCCTCGTGAAATCAAGAATAAATAACGATACCCAACATTGCTAGTTTGCGGGCCTTACACGAGTGACATCATTTGCAGAAACACCATCTTTCATGAAGAACTGATCCATTATTGCTGGATCAAGGTCACTCATCAGAACTTCCAGCGTCTGATCTGCGTGCTTGTTCTCCCAGAACTCTGGCAGATCCAGAGTAAACAGGTACCTGTAGGGAAACGAGGAGGCAAAGGTAAACACAAGCCCGTTCAGCAGCACTGGACAGTGTAGTTCAAGCTCAATAGCAATGTCTACTGCATTATTAATATCTCGTTCATTTTGTCATATGCGCTGAATACAACAGCTGTACACCTTAGTGACATGCCTACAATCCCTTAACCAAAAATGCAGTTAAGAAAAAAAATGCCCCAAAACATATTTAAATAAAAGTAACAAGAAGTGCAGCAGTAAAACAATAGCAAGGCTATATACAGGGGATACCGGTACAGAGTCGATGTGGAGGCTATATACAGGGGGTACCGGTACAGAGTCAATGTGGAGGCTATATACAGGGGGTACCGGTACAGAGTCAATGTGGAGGCTATATACAGGGGGTACCGGTACAGAGTCAATGTGGAGGCTATATACAGGGGGTACCGGTACAGAGTCAATGTGGAGGCTATATACAGGGGGTACCGGTACAGAGTCAATGTGGAGGCTATATACAGGGGGTACCGGTACAGAGTCAATGTGGAGGCTATATACAGGGGGTACCGGTACAGAGTCAATGTGGAGGCTATATACAGGGGGTACCGGTACAGAGTCAATGTGGAGGCTATATACAGGGGGTACCGGTACAGAGTCAATGTGGAGGCTATATACAGGGGATACCGGTACAGAGTCAATGTGGAGGCTATATACAGGGTGTTACGGTACAGAGTCAATGTGGAGGCTATATACAGGGGGTACAGGTACAGAGTCAATGTGGAGGCTATATACAGGGGATACCGGTACAGAGTCAATGTGGAGGCTATATACAGGGGGTACTGGTACAGAGTCGATGTGCAGGGGCACCAGTTAGTCAAGGTAATATGTACATGTAGGTAGAGTTATTAAAGGGACTATGCATAGATAATGAAACAGTAGCAGCAGTGTAAGCGGGGGGACCTTACCAGCAATCAGAATTCAAACGTCCCATACAGTACGCTGCTCCATCTGTAGAAGGAAGATAATGCCATTTCTTTATCTTATGTGCCCGTGTCTCAAACCCTCCTGATTAGAGAACAGCCTGTATAGGCGTCACTGACTCACTCTATCCATGCATTAGCACATACTCTTCCTGGACTCCAACAGTGATTAGAGCTGAGGAATTGAATTTGGAGCGTGGGCATTAGTACTTACTTGGGAAAATCTGGCTGAGAAATTCCACTTCCTCCTGGAAGTTCCGATGAGGGAACTCCTGCTGGGTAGGCTTCATGAAGTTCTTGCGAGAATAGAAGAAATTCTGTAGGTTTTGAGGAGATGTTAGAACTAACCCATCCTGTCCACAACAACATCAACGCAAACAAAGATGGTATAATGTACAAACATAACATGTTGATGCATAACATTGTTTATAAAACATTTACAAATGTACACATTTATGGTTTTATTAACATGTACGTAAAATGTTATTCCATTTGGTTTGTATGTATACATGCATGCATAGTGTTCCTTTGACGTCATGGTAGAGTTTATGCTCTGACATGCACCGTCAACTGTGGGACCATGGACAGGTATATCTTTCTAAATCCTGTCCAAACAATTTCAATTGGCCACTGGTGAACTCCAAATCAAGGAAGATCAAAGGACAGATGAACCAGAGCTCAATTTGGAGTGTCATAGCAATAGGGTGTGAATACTTCATTTACATGTCCTTTTTCAATACATCTGCAAACATTTCTAAAACAATGTTTTTACTATCATTATGGGATATTGTGTGTAGATGGGCGAGACATTTATTTAATCCAGTTTGAATTCAGGCTGTAACAATGTAGAATAAGTCAAAGGGGTATGAACACAGATACAAATAAATCGCATTGGCTGCATATGGCCTGTCTGCAAGGAACTTGAAACATTGTATCAACTTGGTCCAGCCCAAAGCTTGAGCTAACAAACTTGCAACATTGTATCAAATATTCTGGATCCTTAGTTTACAGCGCCAGTGAGCCCTGGACAGAGGAGTCATAAAATAGGCCTACTTGATTACATTTCCACCTGATCAGATCATGGCATTTTTTCCACTTTGTGGTAATTGAAAGGGAGAGACCTGGAAAGATTGTTCGAAATAGGTTACATTGAGGAACTATTGTCATTCTCAATGGATGTAAAATCAAACTTTGTTTACTTGCTGTTTGAGATGGAAAAAAATAATACTTCGAGAACCTCCACAGCTCATTAGCGGTGGTGAGTTTAAGACAATCAGATCCCCAAGTAAGCCTACCTTTGCGTGCAGGCCAGGTAGCCTAGGACTACTTCTATGCATAACCAGGTGTACGTCCTTACTCAACATTGACAGGAGCGCACCAAACAAAAACACAATGAACACCTTGACAACAAATAAATGGAATAAAACAAAGTGGAGCCTAGGTTGTGTGCTCTGCAAACATATGCACTCAATATAAGAACTGGAAAATACTAATAAAATTAATGCATTAAGAAATGGTAACCAAACATTGCGGCCTACGCAATGGATTAGTCCACTGAGAGAGTCAATCAAGATGTGCCATAAACATTTATATTTCTTTGCAACTGTCCAACTAAACAAATAATTGTATCGCTAGAACAGACAATCCACCAGTCAACAAATGGGGTCAGCATTAACGTAGGTATACCGTGTAATTTTGAAAAAGCCACATTTCTTTTAATACCATCAATACCTTAAACTATTTATTTGAAATGTTTCAATAAAATATAACCATTTGTAGCTACTTTAAGTTAATACCTGCAGTCAAATTGTGCAATACATTAGGAGAAAGCAGATTGTGTTATATTAACCCGTCACATGAAGCTTACCGTAGTTTGTAAATAGCACAACCGGAGAAAGCAGGCGCCGGTGAAGCCATAGCATTCTATATCTATCCGCGTGTCTCTTGTGCAGCGTACATGAGGTGATTAAGTTAGACTTGTATGCAATTCACTACTAATCGTTTGCCATCAGATATTTTATCATGCTTTCTCACAGAAGTCAGAGCTCTGGATGAGTCATCTGCACAGTTGCCATTTCCCCCCCTGATCTTACTGGTGTCCAACCCCCCCTCCCCGTTCTTGTCTACTCTGCTCAGTGTACACATGCATGCTTTTCTGAAGGAAGAGCAGCATCGCAACTTTGTTCATTTGAAAAAATACATTTTTTTTTTTACTTCTTCACTTTCGCTTGTAAAATGTCCACTCATCGAAATTCGGTAGCTACTAGCTATGCTCGTTTAACTTTGAGCTGGATTTTCCCGTCTTTGAAATTTTACTTGAAATATTTTAAAAAGCAACATGCAACTATTTAAAACTTTACTGAGTTGGTTCATAGAAAAACAGTCAATTGAAATACATTAAGCCCTAATCTATGGATTTCAGACTGGGCAGGAGCGCAGCCATGAGGGGGGATAGGCATACCCACTTGGTAGCCAGGTCCACCCAGTTTTACCCCACAAAAGGGCTACACTACAGACAGAAATAATCCTGAACAAGCCCCTCCTACTCAGAGGATCCCACAGGTGAAGAAGCCGGATGTAGAGGTCCTGGGCTGACACGGTTACACGGTTGAATATGGTACCAAATTCTCTAAAGCCATTTGAGGCAGCTTATGGTGGAGAAATGAACATTCAATTCCCTGGCAACAGCTCTGTTGGACATTCCTGCAGTCAGCATGCATACAGTGGTTTTGGAAAGTATTCAGACCTTGACTTTTTCCACGTTTTGTTACAGCCAAACAAAGCAAAAACAGGTTTTTTATTTTATTTCACCTTTATTTAACCAGGTAGGCTAGTTGAGAACAAGTTCTCATTTGCAACTGCGACCTGGCCAAGATAAAGCATAGCAGTGTGAACAGAAAACAACAGAGTTACACATGGAGTAAACAATAAACAAGTCAATAACATGGTAGAAAAAAAAGAGAATCTATATACAATGTGTGCAAAAGGCATGAGGTAGGCAATAAATCGAATAATTACAATTTAGCAGATTAACACTGGAGTGATAAATCATCAGATGATCATGTGCAAGAAGAGATACTGGTGTGCAAAAGAGCAGAAAAGTAAATAAATAAAAGCAGTATGGGGGTGAGGTAGGTAAATTGGGTGGGTAGTTTACAGATGGACTATGTACAGCTGCAGCGATCGGTTAGCTGCTCGGATAGCAGATTTTTAGTTGTTGAGGGAGATAAGTCTCCAACTTCAGAGATTTTTGCAATTCGTTCCAGTCGCAGGCAGCAGAGAACTGGAAGGAAAGGCGTCAAAATGAGGTTTTGGCTTTAGGGATGATCAGTGAGATACACCTGCTGGAGCGCGTGCTACGGGTGGGTGTAGCCATCGTGACCAGTGAACTGAGATAAGGCGGCACTTTACCTAGCATAGCCTTGTAGATGACCTGGAGCCAGTGGGTCTGACGACGAATATGTAGCGTGGGCCAGCCGACTAGGGCATACAGGTCGCAGTGGTGGGTCGTATAAGGTGCTTTAGTAACAAAACGGATGGCACTGTGATAAACTGCATCCAGTTTGCTGAGTAGAGTATTGGAAGCTATTTTGTAGATGACATCGCCGAAGTCGAGGATCGGTAGGATAGTCAGTTTTACTAGGGTAAGTTTGGCGGCGTGAGTGAAGGAGGCTTTGTTCCGGAATAGAAAGCCGACTCTAGATTTGATTTTGGATTGGAGATGTTTGATATGAGTCTGGAAGGAGAGTTTGCAGTCTAGCCACACACCTAGGTACTTATAGATGTCCACATATTCTAGGTCGGAACCGTCCAGGGTGGTGATGCTAGTCGGGCGTGCGGGTGCAGGCAGCGAACGGTTGAAAAGCATGCATTTGGTTTTACTAGCGTTTAAGAGCAGTTGGAGGCCACGGAAGGAGTGTTGTATGGCATTGAAGCTCGTTTGGAGGTTAGATAGCACAGTGTCCAGGGAAGGGCCGGAAGTATACAGAATGGTGTCGTCTGCGTAGAGGTGGATCAGGGAATCGCCCGCAGCAAGAGCAACATCATTGATGTATACAGAGAAAAGAGTCGGCCCGAGAATTGAACCCTGTGGTACCCCCATAGAGACTGCCAGAGGACCGGACAACATGCCCTCCGATTTGACACACTGAACTCTGTCTGCAAAGTAGTTGGTGAACCAGGCAAGGCAGTCATTAGAAAAACCGAGGCTATTGAGTCTGCCGATAAGAATATGGTGATTGACAGAGTCGAAAGCCTTGGCCAGGTCGATGAAGACGGCTGCACAGTAATGTATTTTATCGATGGCGGTTATGATATCGTTTAGTACCTTGAGCGTGGCTGAGGTGCACCCGTGACCGGCTCGGAAACCGGATTGCACAGCGGAGAAGGTACGGTGGGATTCGAGATGGTCAGTGATCTGTTTGTTGACTTGGCTTTCGAAGACCTTAGCTAGGCAGGGCAGGATGGATATAGGTCTGTAACAGTTTGGGTCCAGGGTGTCTCCCCCTTTGAAGAGGGGGATGACAGCGGCAGCTTTCCAATCCTTGGGGATCTCAGATGATACGAAGGAGAGGTTGAACAGGCTGGTAATAGGGGGTGCGACAATGGCGGCGGACAGTTTCAGAAATAGGGGGTCCAGATTGTCAAGCCCAGCTGATTTGTATGGGTCCAGGTTTTCCAGCTCTTTCAGAACAAAAACTTTCAGGTCAATATCCTTCCAGGGTACCCGGGCCAGGTCGATTAGAAAGGCCTGCTCGCAGAAGTGTTTTAGGGAGCGTTTGACAGTGATGAGGGGTGGTCGTTTGACCGTGGACCCGTGGCGGATACAGGCAATGAGGCAGTGATCGCTGAGATCTTGATTGAAGACAGCAGAGGTGTATTTGGAGGGCAAGTTGGTCAGGATAATGTCTATTAGGGTGCCCATGTTTACAGATTTAGGGTTGTACCTGGTGGGTTCCTTGATGATTTGTGTGAGATTGAGGGCATCAAGCTTAGATTGTAGGACTGCCGGGGTGTTAAGCATATCCCAGTTTAGGTCACCTAACAGAACAAACTCTGAAGCTAGATGGGGAGCGATCAATCACAGATGGTGTCCAGGGCACAGCTGGGAGCTGAGGTGGGTCGGTAGCAGGCGACAACAGTGAGAGACTTATTTCTGGAGAGATTAATTTTTAAAATTAGAAGTTCGAACTGTTTGGGCATAGACTTGGAAAGTATGACAGAACTTTGCAGGCTATCTCTGCAGTAGATTGCAACTCCTCCCCCTTTGGCAGTTCTATCTTGACGGAAAGTGTTATAGTTGGGTATGGAAATCTCAGAGTTTTTGGTGGCCTTCCTAAGCCAGGATTCAGACACGGCAAGGACATCAGGGTTGGCAGAGTGTGCTAAAGCGGTGAGTAAGGCAAACTTAGGGAGGAGGCTTCTGATGTTGACATGCATGAGGCCAAGGCTTTTTCGATCACAGAAGTCAACAAATGAGGGTGACTGGGGACATGCAGGGCCTGGGTTTACCTCCACATCACCCGAGGAACAGAGGAGTAGTAGGATGAGGGTGCGGCTAAAGGCTATCAAAACTGGTCGCCTAGAGCATTGGGGACAAGGAATAAAAGGAGCAGATTTATGGGCGTGGTAGAATAGATTCTGGGCATAATGTGCAGACCAGGGTATGGTGGGGCACGGGTACAGCGGAGGCAAGCCCAGGCACTGGGTGATGATAAGAGAGGTTGTATCTCTGGACATGCTGGTCTCAATGGGTGAGGTCACCGCATGTGTGGGGGGTGGGACAAAGGAGGTATCAGAGGTACGGAGAGTGGAACTACGGGGTCCATTGCAAACCAAAACAATGATAACTAGCCTGAACAACAGTATGCAAGGCATATTGATATTTGAGAGAGACATACAATAAGGCATAAAGTGATTGCAGGTCATGATTGGGAGAGCTAGCTAAAACAACAGGTGAGATAACAGCAGCTAGTCAGCTAACACAGCAACAGAAGGTAAAAATGGCGACGACTGGGCAGAGAGGGTCGGATTAACTATACACAGTTTAATTACATTAACACAAGTATTCAGAACCTACTTTGTTGAAGCACCTATGGCAGCAATTACAGCATTGAGTCTTCTTGGATATGACGGTACAAGCTTGGCACACCTGTATTTGGGGAGTTTCTCCCATTCTTCTCTACAGATCCTCTCAAGCACCGTCAGGTTGGATGTGGAGCATTGCTGCACAGGTATTTTCAGGTCTCTCCAGAGATGTTCGATCGGGTTCTGGCTGGGCCACTTAATAACATTTACAGACTTGTCCCAAAGGCACTGCTGCGTTGTCTTGGCTGTGTGCTTAGGGTCATTGTCCTGTTGAAAGGTGAACCTTCGCCCCAGTCTGAGGTCCTGAGCACTCTGTAGCAGGTTTTCATCAAGGATCTTTGTACTTTGCGCCATTCATCTTTGCTTCAATCCTGACTAGTCTTCCAGTCCCTGCCGCTGAAAAACATCCCCACAGCATGATGCTGCCACCACCATGCTTCACCGTAGGGATGGTGCCAGGTTCTCTAGTGGCGACACTAGGCATTCAGGCAAAAGAGTTGGTTTCGTCAGACCAGAGAATCTTGTTTCTCATGGTCTGAGTCCTTTAGGTGCCTTCTGGCAAGCTGTCAATATGCCTTTTACTGAAGAATGACTTCTGTCTGGCAACTAACATAAAGGTCTGATTGGTGGAGTGCTGCAGAAATGGTGGTTGTTCTGGAAGACTCTTCCATCTCCACAGATGAACTCTGGAGCACCTTTAGAGTGACCATCGGGTTCTTGGTCACCTCCCTGACCAAGGCCGTTATCCCCCGATTGCTCAGTTTGGCCGGGCGGTCAACTCTAGGAAGAGTCTTGGTGGTTCCAAACTTCATCCATTTAATAATGTAGGCCGCTGTGTTGTTGGGGACCTTCAATGTTGTAGAAATGTTTTGGTACCCTTACCCAGATCTGTGCCTCAACAATCCTGTCTCGGAGCTCTACGGACAATTCCTTCGACCTCATGGCTTGGTTTTTGCTCTGACATGCACTGTCAACTGTGGGACCTTATATAGACAGGTGTGCCCCTTTCCAAATCATGTCCAATCAATTGAATTTACCACAGGTGGACTCCAAGATGTAGAAACATCAAGGATGATCAATGGAAACAGGATGCACTTGACCTCAATTTTGAGTCTCATTTTTTTTAAATTTTGAATAAATATGCAAAAACTTCTAAAGACCTGTTTTCACTTTGTTTATATGAGGTATTGTGTGTAGATTGCTAAGGGAAAAATATTTCATACATTTTAGAATAAGGCTGTAACGTAACAAAATGTTGAAAGTCAAGGGCTCTGAATACTTCCCAATCATGCCGTTTGATTCTCTTGACATGCCACACCTGTCAGGTAGATGGATCATCTTGGACAAAGGAGAAATGCTCACTAACAGGGATGTAAACAAATTTGTGCACTAAATTTGAGAGAAAGCTTTGTGCGTATGGAACATCTGAGCCCTACACTAAATGTTGCATTTATATTGCACTCAATATAGTTGGTTCTTGCTCGTTAGCAATTAGCTAAGTGTCTAAGTGAATTCGCCATCAGCTGGTGCCAATTTTGCTAATTCCTGCTCTTTTCCAGCAATCCAGCAAACTTACTTGTTGTGTCGTCATAGTGGTCTCTGACTTGGTCAGACTCAGACAGAACAAACGTAGACATTTGCCTTTTTTCCATGCTGATTTTTACACAAACATGCCTTTTGAATTTAAAAGTAATCTGATTAGCAAAAGTACCTGTAATCTGATTACAATATTTTTGCCTATAACGTAACAGAATTGTTAGTGTTTGTAATCAGTTACTCCCCAACCCTGTGTGTGCGCACGTGTCACACTGACCTCGATAGCATCAAAGCCACAGTACTCCCTGGCCAGTTCCAGCAGGGGCATCAGTGCTTGCAGTAAGAGGGTGGTTCCACACGTCTTCAAAATGAAACGTCTCTTGGAGACAAACATGCTACTCTCACTGAATGGACAAAGGGACAGAAGGAGAATAGCAATATGAGTTTTATACGCGTTTCATACATATCACAAGTTACAGGTAATGGCCAATTATTTATTTTTTACATGAGCTCAATTTACATCCAACATGCATGTACAACTGTCCAAAAGGATAAAGTAGAGTTCTTCAGGTTCGATGCCTTCCAGCTAAGTAGCGTGTACTATTTAGACACCTGGAGAGTTTTTTTTTTTTTTTTAAGGACACCATGACGTGGCATTACCCTGGTGACTGCTTGCCATTGATTCTATAGAGCGTCAACCTAAAGCAGCACATGCTACAAACAGTTTAACAGTCTGCCTTGAGCATGAAGTCAAAACCAACCACAGGGCATTAGTGCATTACTGTTATCATGGGCCTGAAATTGTTTACAGCGGCAAGCCTGTCTAGAATTCAGGCCCAGACTCCTTGAGGAGACATAGCTGGGTTATCATTAGTCATCTGCCTCCTAGTTACAGACTAGTCCCAGGGAGGAGCACAAGGAACAGTCAATTGACTGCAGTATAGCTAGTGAGTACTGATGGGGGGGAAATATATATTTTGTGCGATATAGCCTATCGTATCTTTGAAAATATCACAACTATTTTTAGCACTAGTTCAACGCTCTCTTGTCCCTCTGCAGCAGACATATTCCCTGATTGTTCAAAACATTAAGAACATGTGCTTTCCATGACAGACTGACCAGGTGAAAGCTACGCTGCCTTATGGAGGTCAACTCAATATTTGGAAGGTGGTCCTGATGTTTGGTACACTCTGTGTATAGTGAGCAATATGTTCGGAACATCGAATCAACAAAATTGCAGTATCGAATTGCAATACATATCGTATTGCCAACTAAGTATTGCGATAATATTGTGTCGTCTCTGGTCATTTCCAGCACTACTAGTGAGAAGGAAGAAGTTTGTGGGGCATAGGTAGGTTTACAACACCAATGTTGTCTACTTGCAGTCAAGCAGAAAGCTGTCACAGGTAGTCCTCCCCTGAATCAGCACTGTCCCATTCGCATAACAAACCTCAAGAGTGAAGGAGAAGGCTACTCCGTTGTGCTAGCCCCGGCCCGGTCGAGGTCTGTGCAATAGCTACAGATCAACCCTACCCCTCGTTACCAGACGGTTGTAGGTGGGACTTAACCGGCAGAGGGAGCTGAGAGTGGAGACCTCTCACAACAGCCTCCGCAGCCAGACTAACACCCGGGGTCAGGCATGTACTTTTTACTGGCAATGACTTGCCCCAAAGACCAGTCTGAGTACACTGGTGTCACAAAGGGCAGATTTCACCATCAGATATTGATTCATAGGAACCTAAATTGGCAACTTGTGCCTAATATGCTTGTGGGCTGCCAGGGTGCTCATTTAGCCATCTTTCACCCGTCCATCTGGGCTCAGATAAGACCCAGGTCTTTAGGTGCTTCAGAACAGAGCCAGGGAGACCTGAGAGATCTAAAAAAAGCTGTGCTCAGTCAGTTCTTTCACCCTAGGGGAGAGAAGAGTTTCCATGCAGCCATTCACAACGAGACGATTACAGATGACGCAATCCCAGCTCTCTATTCTGAAATGGGGACAAGCCAAGGTGACAGTGGTAAACAGAACATGGATTCGGTCGCTACTCACCTGAGTATATAAGCTTCCTGCTTGTCGGTCTTTGTCACACTTATGATCAAACAGTGCACATTCTCCAGAAGTTTGTCCCACTCAAACCTGAAAGACAAAAAGCATTTGTTCATGTTTTGTTTTTTTAACACTGCAGCACGCTCAATTTAATAGTTCAAGACTTGCTTTTTCAAAATAGAAGCAACTGTCAGAGGCTAGACTGTAGTTCTAGTGCTATCAGACAATTTGAATAAAAATATTACATCTGAGCTAATCATTTCACAATTCTGGGCATGGCATTTGGGGTGTCTAACTGGTGTGACTGATGACTAAATAGACAGTGAAATGAATCTGCCAACAAACCATAACAATTCAATGTCTAACAATTAATGGTCTTGCTTTAGATTTAAAAAAGGCCTAACCAACTCACTTTACTTACATAAACAAATGTTTGAGCCTCGTAACAGTGAAAAGAAAATGTACAATACTATACTCAGGTTGATTTTGAACCGGGTCCAGAGCCCTGGCATTCCCTGGAACAGTGCAGACAGCAGACAGGTGCACTCTGGCAAAACAGGCTCCCTCCTCTACTATAGGCTACTATTAAGCAACAGCCTGCTCACAGGACAGCAGGTAGAAGATGACAGTACAGTTTCTCCACCGCTTCTATGTAATAACTGTAGGAATTAGGCCTCGTGCCGACTATGATCATCCAAAACAGTTAACGACAGGTAGATCAATCAAGAAGGTTGAGATCCTGCTCCTGGAAATAGTGTTTAAAAACAGATGTCAATAGAAGTTAATCATTTGGCTCAGGGATGGGAAACTGGCAGCATGCGTCCGTGTAGGCCCGCAGATCAATTACCAAAAACAAAATCATTAAATATATTTGAAGAACTCAGACGGGGTTTCAATTTACTGTTGAGTGTTAGAATACGAGGCTAGGGCCGGATCTGACCGCACGTGTGGGTATGGATGTGTCTACGCAGACCTACAAGTCACTGCAGCCCCTCAGGAGTTGATTGTGGGCTCCACCCCATCAAAAGTTGCCCATCGTTGGTTTAGCGCATAAATCCACCATGTCAAGAAATCAGTTACCATGGTCCTGTTGAGCAAGACTTTGTAGACTGCATGATTGCGAGATCATTTTACAGAACCAGAACTTATTTCAGGGGGTCATTGAGTTTGAGCATCACACCTTTTCCTAAAAACACCTTGTAACATCTGTCAAGTATCATATTGAGACGAGTCACCGTCAATAGCATTGTCAGCTCAGTGTGACATGAACAATGTAGTTACGAAGTGTCAAGTTTCCCCAGACGAGAATGGATTGATGGAAAGTCAGGATTAAACACAGCAAATAAATGCCAATAGGCTGCTACAAGTGTATGGTACAGATCTGTGAATAAGATGCCTTTGGACTTATTTGGACATCGGCAGGCGTCCAGCATCCCCGATCCACTGCCTCCGATCTGTTAATATTCCTTGGCTGTAAATTAATACCCGCTGTCATTCCTAACCAAATGATGTTAACCATGAAAACCCTGGCTTTCCCTTGGATTGGCAAGAGTAGCAATGAACCTTGCCACAGAGGTAGGTGAAGGACCATTTGTCAGTCCTTCTCATTCATTGAAATCACATGTATTGGAATGCACTTATGGCAATTGCCATTCCACTACTACACTGAACAAAATATTTTAAAAAGCAACATGTAAAGTGTTCATCCCATGTTTCTTGAGCTGAACTATAAGATAGCAGAAAAGCTTATCGCTCAAATTTGTTCACATCCCTGTTAGTCAGTTTCTCCTTTGCCAAGATAATCCATCCACCTGACAGGTTCAGCATGTCAGGAAGCTGATTCAACAGCATGATCATTACAAAGATGCACCTTGTGCTGGGCACAATAAAAGGCCACAAAATGTGCAGTTGTCACAACACAATGCCACAGATGTCTCAAGTTGTGGGAGTGTGCAATTGTCATGCTGACTGTAGGAATGTCCACCAGAGCTGTTCCCAGATAATTTAAATGTTCATTTCCCTACTAGAAGCCACCTGCTGTGTTAGAATTTGGCAGTACATCCAACCGGCTTCAGAACCGCAGACCATGTGTAATCACGCCAGCTCAGGACCTCCACATCTGGCTTCCTCACATGCGGGATCGTGTGAGGCACGCTGGAGAAATGTGTTCATCACGGATGAATCCCAATTTCAACTGTACCGGGCAGACAGCGTTGTGTGGGCGAGCGGTTTGCTGATGTCAACGTTGTGAACAGAGTGCCCCGTGGTGGTGGGGTTATGGTATGGGCAGGCGTAAGCTACGGACAAACAATTGCATTTTATGCACAGAGATACCATGAGGTCCTGAAGCCCATTGTCGTGCCATTCATCTGCCACCACCTCATGTTTCAGCATGGTAATACGGCCAAATGACGCAAGGATCTGTACACAATTTCTGGATGCTGAAAATGTTAAAGTTCTTCCATGGCCTCCATACTGTACTCAGACACACTCATTTGGCATGTATGGGATGCTCTGGAGCAACACTTACAACAGCCTGTTCCAGTTCCTGTAAATATCCAGAAAACAGCCAATAAAATGTTCACCCAAGTCCAAAATGAACAAAAACTGTCACAGAATTGAGGACTAATACACGCAAACTCTTAGCTGTTTCGACTGGGAAGCATGCAGACGCCTTAAGGAAACCTAAAAAAGTGGCCTCTTGTCAACAAGTTATTCACATCAAATATTTGAGGATTGGCAGCAAAGGTTCTCAGGCTACAAGCATACCACTCTGCATCCCACTGCTGGCTAAGAAGGGTTGGTCCTGGTCGGTCTCCGGATGGGAGACCAGATGCTGCTGGAAGTGGTGTTGGAGGTCTAAAAAATAACATTCCAAGTGCCCCAGGGCAGTGATTGGGAACAATGCCCTGTGTTGGGAGCAGTCTTTCCGATGGGACGTTAAACAGGTGTCCTGGCTCAGTGGTCATTAAATATTCCATGGCACCTATCGTAAGATTAGGGGTGTTACCCCACTGTCCTGGTTAAATTCACAATCTGGTCCTGATCATGACTACTTAATCATCCCCAACTTCCAATTGGCTCATTCACCTGCCATAACTATTACCCAGGTCGTTGCTGTAAATGAGAGTGTGTTCAGTCAACTTACCTGGTAAAATAAAGGTAAAATAAAAATGACTCCAAATCGTATTAAAAACAAGAGCATTAAAATAATTCAACATGGTTGAAACGTGTTCTTTATTAGATATTAGGGCCAGTGGTGGAAAAAGTACCCAATTGTCATACTTGAGTAAAAGTAAAGATATCTTAATAGAAAATGACTCAAGACACCCAGTAAAATACAGTAAGGGTCCAAAAGTATTTGGTTATAAATATACTTCAGTATCAAAAGTATACATCCCTTATATTAAAGCAAATCAGACTGCACAATTGTTTTATTCACTTACAGAAAGCCAGGGGCACATTCCAACACTGACATAACTGACGAAAGCAGCATGTGTTTAGTGAGTCTGCCAGGTCAGAGGCAGTAGGGATGACCAGGGATGTTGTTTTCCTGATACCATAAGTAAGTTATGGTGTATCCTGGACAATTTTCCTGTCCTGCTAAGCATTCAAAATGTAACGAGTATTTTTGGTTGTCAGAGAAAATGTATGGAGTAAAAAGTACATTGTTTTCTTTAGGCGGGTAGTGAGCTTAAAGTGGTCAAATATGTAATGTACAGATAACCCAAAAAACGACTTTAGTACTTTGAAGTATTTTTACACAACTGATTAGGGCAATGCAAATAGGACTAGTTTGAAGGGTTTTGTAGATACCAATGCATGGGGCCATCTAAATTATATGTACAAGTAACAGCAACTACAGGCTAAGTTTAATTTACTGTTCATTATTGCATTGATCCCGATTGGGTAAATTACACTTCTGAAGATTGGCTTCTCAGCTAAGTGGTTGGCAATCAACTCAAACTGATCAGGTATAATGTTTGATATCGCTTGCCTATTAAGTCTGTTAATGGCCTTCGTTCATTGTGCATTGCAGATGTTGTAAATCTTCAGCGGCGAGAGACCATGATCGCCAATGCGGCATATCAGAGAAAAGATCGCGGTGGCCACAAGGCGCTACAGTACCACATCGTGACGCAGAGAAGTGATATGGAAAATTACTACAGCTAGCCAGAAGATACACAATGACACCAACAACTTCAGAAGTTGAGTTGTAGACTTAACTAGCTACCTGGTTACATAATCTGCAAAATTACATAAAGATAATGAGCTATTTAGCGTGTTTAGTGTCAAATCAAATCCGTGGGCAACATGTTGAGATCATCACCCTAGCATGAATACATCGAACACCAATGCATGCGCAGTATGCGTAAAACCCGCGCTGTCAAACTCACCCCAATCTGACCACTTTTCTTGCCAAAACAATTTGTTAGCTTGCAAATTGGAATGCCTAACATTGCATTAATGGTACATGCACTATTCAAATACGTTTCTAAACATGGATAATGAGCATTACTGGAGAGCTAATGAATGGCAGTAGCGAACATCAGTCAGCAGCTGACTGAACCGCATGAATGAATGACTCCGCTACCGCGTTCGTTACCCTAAGCAAATGCCAAGCTAGTGGTGGTCAGTGTGGGGGATGGTAATTCATGAGTGACGATGTTATCTGAATTTAGCTAACCAGCTGGCTAACACTACGTGTTCGCATTAGCCACCACATGACATGTCAGTGAAATATTGTGGTTTACGAGATAACTGGGATCGTAATAAAGCAGGTTAAGGTTAACTAGATAAATAAATCCTCTTTACAATGTTTCTTTCTAGCGCGTGTTACTGGTTGAATCTCCATCCAGTCTTCTTGAGTGGACGGATTGCTGGTGCACAGGGGCTAATGTTAGTAGCTTAGCTAACGTTAACTAGCTAGCCAAAGGCAGAATGTATTAATCACATCTCGACTTCACAAACCTTGGGATGGTACGGAGGTCCCCTGTTCCTTTGATCTCATCTTGTCGGGAGAACCACACCTCCAACAGCTTCTCCGTTCCCTCGAAGAAGTGTGCACCGTTCGCTTCCATCGTGAGTTAACAGACACCAACAGAAATTAAACGTCGGTTACGTTTTCAATTGAATTAGCCCTTGTATGATCGTTATAATTTATTAAGTACAGTCCTTTAGCAATCCAGGTGTAATTTCTTGGTTTAACCGTCTTCCCTTTTACAGAGAATACTGTAAAGCAAGTGCTAGCTAATATCGCCGGCCATACTGTGTAAAGCGCAGAAAAGGGAACGCGTATTGGTTTTATTCACCCAGCCTAAAACGTCACCCCCACGATAGTCGAATCAGGTTGCTGGGTTCTTGCTGATGAAGTGGCGATTGGCAGTGGCAACTGTCAGCATGACAAAATTGTACATCGCCCATCTCCAATCTTAAACGATAATACATTTAATTGGCAGATATGCCATATTTCCCTGATAATAAAATCTACTCTGCGTTCAGGTAAACTGTTCCCGTCTGCTCTCAAAACATGTTGCACCTTCAAAGCCTTCTCGACTGAGATTTTTTTTTAAATGAAGTCCAATCAGTCATGCACTCATTGATTTTAACTTAAAAGGCCATACGGCCTACTGACTTGTAATGCAACAGAAGACACATTAGTACATATATAGGTGTAATTTCAATACTGGGCTATGTACAATATTTCGGTTTTTATATTTATTTTGTATAGGTATATTACATGTTCTATCCAATAGCAATGTGATTCTATGGGCATTGTTTTGACTTCTGTGTTGAAACAAGTTTCTATGTCCTGATCTCTGTTTTTTTTTTACTGTATGATGTATTTCTGTTTTTCTGTTTTGTATATAATGTTTCCATGTCTAGATGTTCACGGATGTCTAGACGTTTTAGGGACTACAGATGGAAATGAGCTATTAGCTAAATCTGGTGCGACACATGTTTTCTCAGTGCTCTGGGACATGTTTTTGTTGTTCATTGTCCCTGCCAAATAAACGTAATAAATACAATTAATAAAAGTATCTAGGCCTACTTCTGTTCTTCATAAACGAGTTATGGTGGATGTCATAATAGTGTAATATGATTGCATATGCATATTTTTTTTTTACAGATTACAAATTACATGCATATTTGCTACATGTAGCCTACCTCTCTCGTGTAAAAGCAAAAGGCTAAAACTAATAGATGTCACAGGTGGGATTGTATAGTACAACCTATCCCTCCAGTTGAAGCTACTTCAATATACCTATTTTCTATTCAAACACATATTGGAGACCTGCACATGTTCGGTCAAACTTCAAAAGGATTACACATTTCTTGTATACAAAACATGAAATGTTACAACTGATCCAAACATTTTCTGAGCGCGTTCATGAGTACGCAAGTGCAGTAACTGCAGCGCGAAATGCGGAGTGTAGTTTCACAGACCTTTAACTTCCACGTTGATAATGCTTTTGTAAACTACGCTCCCCAGAAAGCCTTGCGTGTCAATTAGATACGTCAACGAGCCAGTGAACATTAAGCGGAGCAGACCAAAATCCCAAACAAGGAAATGGTGGGGGAATAAAACGACCATATTATTTAATTAATGCATGTTATAATTAATATTTTATTTTATTGTAAATTAAGAAATATTTATGTGTGAAAATGGATTACGACTTCAAAACAAAGCTCGCAGCCGAACGAGAGAAGGTAGAAGATCTGTTCGAATATGAAGGTTGCAAAGTGGGTCGAGGCACCTACGGGCACGTTTATAAAGCTAAGCGCAAAGACGGGTAAGATTCAGATAACGTTATTGTGTACTCAATAAGCTGATTGCAGAATGCCTTATCAAGACTAGGCTACATCTCCTTGCACGTTGAACAAAGCAGAGAATAGATTTTAACTACCCTGAGCGCTGCCCGTGTCTGTGTTTTTGTTTTCATGTACGCACTCACACTCACTCAACGGTCCTCCCCCACAACAACACAGTGATGATGTTTATTATTTGACACACTGTTCATGGAAGCGCAGGCTACTATCAACATTAGTTATTTGCCTAATATCACCAGTAGGAATGTGTAGGCGTAATGATATTCTCTGATCTTGTTCAATTTGGCTTAGTCTAAAATAATCATCCTATTATTGCCAAGCTCTCTCAAGAGCACTTGCATAGTCGAACTCGATGTAATGCTAAACTCCCTTTGGTGCTTAAATGCAAAACAAATAAGTGTGTGTATATATATATAGAGAGAGAGAATATATTTATTTTTGGCTATTACTGTATTATTACGTTTTTCTAATAACATATGGATACAATACCCATATCAAACGTACACTTATAATAGTTTTCAAATTTGTGCTGTTGTTCCTAATTGACCATTTACTTTGCAATGTCACCAACATTTATGTGGGATAATTGAAAATACCATTTACATTTTTATTTTTCCCCCCTGCAGCAAGCAAGCGATTTTGCTGTGTTTCATTCTCATTTGTGCACCAATCTCATGATATGCCTGGGTCATCTGGTGTCTCCCCAAATTGGAGGGAAAGTGGAAATATAAGCCTATATCGGTTTTAAGAAGGGTAGATCACTATCACGGAAAACACTGCTGCTCATGCTCCCAGGTGATATTTATTTATAATGTTTCGACCCTGAGGTCTTCATCAGGCATCCATATCCCAGGTGGGGTTGGATGGTCCTATATATTGTGTCAGTTCTCAGTGACATCACTTCCTGTAACAGGAGGTAAAAAAATATATAACATAGTTTCACAATATAAACATTCAGTGTATCAAAATATATGATCATACATAAGGAATGTGATCAATATTTACAGTAATATACATACACATAAAATATTATTTTAGGATAAAAAAAACACAATTTGGACATAATGAAATTATAAAAATGGTTTCAAGTCAAACTGCTCGTTAAGGCCAAGAGGAGAGTGTGTTGAGCCTGTGGATCCAGAAAGATTCCCTTTGAAGAAGTTTCCTGTCAATGTCCTCTCCCCTGCATGACATCTTGACAATTTCTATTCCAATGTATCTGAGAACTAATAGGATGTCCAGCTTGTACAAAAGGAACAGCAACCAGATTTTTTGTCTCACCTGTCCGAATATTGCTGTGATGCTCACTGATCCATGTCTTAAGGCTTCTACGGGTTTTCCCAATGTAAGACAGACCACCAAGGACATTTCAACATGTAAATAACATTGGTTTACATGCAGGTAATCAGGCCCTTGATCTTAAATCTTTGTCCTGAGCGGGGGTGGGTAAATTTGCATTTGTACATGAAGCTGCCTTGAGCACATTGTCCACCCTCCAGAAATTTGTCCAAGAAAGTTTCCCTTTTCTCCGGTGGGTAATATTGTGAAACTATGTTATACATTTTTTACCTCCTGTTTCAGGAAGTGATGTCACTGAGTACTGCCCCTATATATAGGACCTTCCACCCCCACCTGGGATATGGATACCTGATAAAACATTGTTATAAATAATATCGCTTCGGAGCATGAGCAGCAGTTTGATTGCACAATTTGAATGGCAATCAAACAGTTGAGGGTGATTTTTCTCTTTAGAGCCAACTGGTGATTTGGCATAGGGGCTTCTGGAGTGAAAGGGCCTTCTGGTGTTCCGTTCCTTGCATTTCCTGCGCCTTCGTACAGGTAGCTTCACCTGTCGTTCGAGTAGTCTGACAAAGAAGTCGTTTTTTTTCACAGTTTGCGTATTCATTCATGTCATTTGTAGGCTACTAGGCTATTGATAGCATTGCCCACTATTTAGTTAGTAGTAAACATCCTGGATAGTGTCTCTCAGTGGTGTAGTGGAGGGTATATGCAGGAATACATATTTTTTTGTGGCCATTGCATATACTCACTTCTTAATCTCAACAATGCTTATCAAAGTAATGTAGTGGAGGTATACGCCATAACAATAAAACATTTTTATTTTTATTTTATTTAACCAGTTGAGAACAAGTTCTCATTTACAACTGCGGCCTGGCCAAGATAAAGCAAAGCAGTGCGACAAAAACAACAACACAGAGTTAGTTACACATGGGATAAACAAATGTACAGTCAATAACACAAGAAAAAAAAAACACAATAGAAAAATCTATATACAGTGAGTGCAAATGTAGTAAGATTAGGGAGGTAAAGCAATAAATTGGCCATAGTGGCGAAATAATTACAATTTAGCATTAACACTGGAGTGATAGATGTGCAGATGATGATGTGCAAGTAGAGATAATGGGGTGCAAAAATAGCAAAAATAAATAACAATTTGGGGAATGAGGTAGTTGGGTGGGCTATTTACAGGTGGGCTGTGTACAGGTGCAGTGATCGGTAAGCTGATCTGACAGCGGATGCTTAAAGTTAGTGAGGGAGATATATGTCTCCAGCTTCAGTGATTTTTGCAATTCGTTCCAGTCATTGGCAGCAGAGAACTGGAAGGAACGGCGGCCAAAGGAGGAGTTGGCTTTGGGGAAGACCAGTGAAATATACCTGCTGGAGCGCGTGCTACGGGTGGGTGTTGCTATGGTGACCAGTGAGCTGAGATAAGGCGGGGCTTTACCTAGCAAAGAATTATAGATGACCTGGAGCCAGTGTGTTTGGTGACGAATATGAAGCGAGGGCCAGCCAACAAGAGCATACAGGTTGCAGTGGTGGTTAGTATATGGGGCTTTTGTGACAAAATGGATGGCACTGTGATAGACTACATCCAATTTGCTGAGTAGAGTGTTGGAGGCTATTTTGTAAATGACATCGCCGAAGTCAAGGATCAGTAGGATAGTCAGTTTTACGAGGGTATGTTTAGCAGCATGGGTGAAAGAGGCTTTGTTGCGAAATAGGAAGCCTATTCGAGATTTAATTTTGGATTGGAGACGCTTAATGTGAGTCTGGAAGGAGAGTTTACAGTCTAACCAGACACCTAGGTATTTGTAGTTGTCCACATATTCTTAGTCAGAACCATCCAGACTAGTGATGCTAATCGTGCAGGCAGCTATCAGTTGAAAAGCATGCATTTAGTTTTACTTGCATTTAAGAGCAGTTGGAGGCCACAGAAGGAGGGTTGTATGGCATTGAAGCTCGTCTGGAGGTTTGTTAACACAGTGTCCAAAGAAGGGCCAGAAGTATACAGAATGGTGTCGTCTGCGTAGAGGTGGATCAGAGAATCACCAGCAGCAAGAGCGACACCATTGATGTATACAGAGAAAAGAGTCGGCCCGAGAATTGAACCCTGTGGCACCCCCATAGAGACTGACAGAGGTCCGGACAACAGGCCCTCCGATTTGACACACTGAACTCTATCTGAGAAGTAGTTGGTGAACCAGGCGAGGCAGTCATTTGAGAAACAAAGGCTGTTGAGTCTGCCGATGAGAATGCGGTGATTGACAGAGTCGAAAGCCTTGGCCAGGTCGATGAAGACGGCTGCACAGTACTGTGTTTTATCGATGGAGGTTATGATATCGTTTAGGACCTTGAGCGTGGCTGAGGTGCACCCATGACCAGCTCGGAAACAAGATTGCATAGCGGAGAAGGTACGGTGGGTTTCAAAATGGTCGGTGATCTGTTTGTTAACTTGGCTTTCGAAGACTTTAGAAAGGCAGGGCAGGATGGATATAGGTCTATAACAGTTTGGGTCTAGAGTGTCTCCCCCTTTGAAGAGGGGGATGACTGCGGCAGCTTTCCAATCTTTAGGGATCTCAGACGATACGAAAGAGAGGTGGAATAGGCTAGTAATAGGCGTTTCAACAATTGTGTTGCGGATAATTTTAGAAGGAGAGGGTCCAGATTGTCTAGCACAGCTGATTTGTAGGGATCCAGATTTTGTAGCTCTTTCAGAACATCAGCTATCCGGATTTGGGTGAAGGAGAAGTGCGGGGGCTTGGGCAAGTTGCTGCGGGTGGTGCAGAGCTGTTGGCCGTTGTAGGGGTAGCCAGGTAGAAAGCAAAGCCAGCCGAATAAAAATGCTTATTGAAATTCTCGATTATCGTGGATTGATCGGTGGTGACAGTGTTTCCTAGCCTCAGTGCAGTGGGCAGCTGGGAGGAGGTGAAAAATCCATTCTAATATCCTCACTGCACATGCAAGAGGTTTAATGGGCAGAAATGGAAATATCTGTTTGAAATTTAGAAAGACAGGAGATCTAAAGATGCAACAACTATCATGGGTTGCTAATATGACTAGGATAATACTTTTGGCTGCTAGACAATTAAAGTTTATTTGAAAACCAATAGAACAGGGGAGCACATATGAGGAAGTCTTTATGAAATAACTGCCTCCGTCTTTCTATGGTGGGGTTTTGGTTATTGTCACGCCCTGGGCTTATTATTCTTTGTTTTCTTTATTATTTTAGTTAGGTCAGGGTGTGACATGGGGAATGTTTATGTTTTTGTTGGTTTTGGGTGTTTATTTGGTAAAGGGGTTATGGGGTGGAGTATATGGTTTTGTGTTGAGTGTATATGTCTAGCGTTGTCTATGTTGGTTTGTTATCTAGGAGAGTCTATGGTTACCTGAATGAGTTCCCAATTAGAGACAGCTGATTTCGGTTGTCTCTGATTGGGAGCCTTATTTGGGGTAGCCATAGGCTCTCATTGATTGTGGGTAATTGTCTATGTAAGAACGTTAGTAGCCTGTATGTTTGTGCACAACGTTTGTAGCCACACGATCGTGACAGAATTACCCACCATAGGACCAAGCGGCATGACCAGCGGCAACAGGAGAAATACAAGGATTCATGGACATGGGAGGAAATTTTAGACCGGGAGGTACCAGGAGAATATAACCGCCCCAAAGCTGAGCTGGAGGCAGCGAAAGCAGAGAGGCGGCGATATGAGGAGCTAGCTCGGAGACAGGAAAAGGAACCTACAAAGGATCTGGGTTACACTACGTGGGAGGAGATCGACAGGTGGGCGATCAACCCAGGGAGAGTGCCGGAGCCCGCCTGGGATTCTCTGGCGCAGTGCGAGGAGGGATACCGGCGAATGGAGGCAGCACGACGAAGCGGTAGGAAGCCTGTGGGAAAACCCAAAAAATTTCTTTGGGGGGGGGCTTAAAGGGAGAGTGGCGAAGTCAGGTAGGAAACCTGCGCCTACTCCCTGTAATTACCGTGGAGAGCGAGAGTACGGGCAGACACCGTGTTACGCAGTAGAGCGCACGGTGTCTCCTGTACGTGTGCATAGCCCGGTGCGGGTTATTCCACCTCCCCGCACTGGCAGGGCTAGATTGAGTATTGAGCCGGATGTCATGAAGCCGGCCCTACATATCTGGCCACCAGTGCGTCTCCTCGGGCCGGTTTACATGGCACCAGCCTTACGCATGGTGTCCCCGGTTCGCCTACATAGCCCGGTGCGGGTTATTCCACCTCCCCGCACTGGTCGGGCAACGGGGAGCATTCAACCAGGTAAGGTTGGTCAGGCTCAATGCTCAAGGGAGCCAATACGCCTGCACGGTCCGGTATTTCCGGCGCCACCTCCCCGCCCCAGTTCAGTGCCACCAGTGCCTACACCACGTAACAGGCTTCCAGTGTGTCTCCAGAGCCCTGTTCCTCCTCCACGCACTCGTCCTATGGTGCGTGTCTCCAGCCCGGTATCACCAATTCCGGCACCACGCACTAAGCCTTTTGTGCGTCTCCAGAGTCCTGTGCATCCTGTTGCTGCTCCCCGCATTAGCCCTGAGATGCGTGTCCCCAGTCCGGTACCACCAGTTCCGGCCCCACGCACTAGGCCTAATGTGCGTCCCCAGGGTCCAGTATGCCCTGTTCCTGCTCCCCGCACTAGCCCTGAGATGCGTGTCCCCAGCCCGGTGCCACCAGTCCCGGCACCACGCACCAGGCCTACAGTGCGCCTCAGCCGGCAGGAGTCTGCCGTCTGCACAGCGATGACTGAACTGCTCGTCTCCCCAGCGCCATCTGAGCCATCCGTCTCCCCAGCGCCATCTGAGCCATCCGTCTCCCCAGCGCCATCTGAGCCATCTGTCTGCAATGAGCCTGCAAAGCCGCCCGTCTGCCATGAGCCTGCAAAGCCGCCCGTCTGCCATGAGCCCACTGAGCCGTCCGCCAGACAGGAGCCGCTAGAGCCGCCAGCCAGACAGGAGCCGCTAGAGCCGTCCGTCAGACAGGATCTGCCAGAGCCGCCAACCAGACAGGATCTGCCAGAGCCGCCAACCAGACAGGATCTGCCAGAGCCGCCAACCAGACAGGATCTGCCAGATCAGTCAGCCAGCCATGAGCAGCCAGATCCGTCAGCTAGCCATGAGCAGCCAGATCCGTCAGCTAGCCATGAGCAGCCAGATCCGTCAGCTAGCCATGAGCAGCCAGATCCGTCAGCTAGCCATGAGCAGCCAGATCCGTCAGCTAGCCATGAGCAGCCAGATCCGTCAGCTAGCCATGAGCAGCCAGATCCGTCAGCCAGCCATGGGCCATCCCTCAGTCCGGAGCTGCAGTCCTTTAGTCCGGAGCTGCAGTCCCTCAGTCCGGAGCTGCCATTCTTCAGTCCGGAGCTGCCCCTTATCCTGGTGCTGCCCCTTACCCTGGTGCTGCCCCTTACCCTGGTGCTGCCCCTTACCCTGGTACTGCCCCTGACCCTGGTACTGTCCCTGACCCTAGTACTGCCCCTGACCCTGGTACTGCCTCTTACCCTGGTACTGCCCCTTAGTCCGGAACTGCCCCTGAATGCAATGGGGTTAAGGTGGAGGGGGGTCGTTTGGAGGAAGCCTAGGAGGTGGTTAGGTACTGTGGTGACGTGGGGACTACGACCAGAGCCGGAGCCGCCACCGTGGAGGGGAGCCCACCCAGACCCTCCCTTAGACTGTGTATGGTGCGCCCGGAGTTCGCGCCTCAAGGGGGGGTTATGTCACGCCCTGGCCTTATTATTCTTTGTTTTCTTTATTATTTTAGTTAGGTCAGGGTGTGACATGGGGAATGTTTATGTTTTTGTTGGTTTTGGGTGTTTATTTGGTAAAGGGGTTATGGGGTGGAGTATATGGTTTTGTGTTGAGTGAATATGTCTAGCGTTGTCTATGTTGGTTTGTTATCTAGGAGAGTCTATGGTTACCTGAATGAGTTCCCAATTAGAGACAGCTGATTTCGGTTGTCTCTGATTGGGAGCCTTATTTGGGGTAGCCATAGGCTCTCATTGATTGTGGGTAATTGTCTATGTAAGAACGTTAGTAGCCTGTATGTTTGTGCACAACGTTTGTAGCCACACGATCGTGACAGTTATAGGCTACTTTGAAGCAAAGTAAGACATGCCTCATAATATGAAGTAAAATGTCCAGGTCTCAAACAATTAAGGAAGAGGAAAAATATAGCCATGCTAATGATAGGCCTAACTGTCTTCTGGTAGATGGAAAGGCTTTGCCGAAAACGTTCTCAATTAAATGTTTACTAGCTACAAAGTAGTCTATGCCTACCTGGCAGAATTATATGATATCATGATTATTTGCATCAATCCAGTGGCCATTTGTTTTGCAAACTCCATCTCATGTGCTCTACAGAAACAACAGTGCTAGGTGCCTGCATATTTGAATTAAAGGGTAAATACACTCAAAAATAAATACAAATAATGTGATTTTCCCAGACGTCAAAAGTGGTCTCCTGATGTGGTTTAAGTGTTGTTGTGGACTTAGAACATCCAGTGTTTTTCTATTAAAAAAGTGTGCCTCAGAAATCTATGAATTTCTGACTCAGTTGACAGCCTCTTATCTATTTCAATAGTAGGCCTACTATTAGCCTACTCGCACAGTACAGCTTACATTTTACATTTACATTTAAGTCATTTAGCAGACGCTCTTATCCAGAGCGACTTACAAGTACATACATTCATACTTTTTTTTTTTTGTACTGGCCCCCCGTGGGAATCAAACCCACAACCCTGGCGTTGCAAGCGCCATGCTCTACCAACTGAGCCACACGGGGCCACCAGCTTGGGTTGGCCTGACTGAAATACCAATATGGGATTTATAATTTTAGGTGTGTCACTGTTTGTCATAGAATTTTTCACACAGGGCGCTTTTCCTTCGTTGTTCGGGATGCTTTTGACAAAATTTGAGTATACCCACTTCTCCAGGCACCACTACACGACTGGTGTCTCTGTCAACATGCAGATAGCCTATACAGTGCCTTCGGAAAGTATTCAGACCCCTTGACTTTTACACATTTTGTTACTTTACAGCCTTATTCAAAAATGTATTAAATAGTTTTTTCCCTTAACAATCTACACACAATACCCCATAATGACAAAGCCGCCCCCCCCCAAAAAGAATTTTGATAATTTATTTAAAAAAAATAATAATAATGGAAATATCACATTTACTGTATTCAGACCCTTCACTCAGTAATTTGTTGAAGCACCTTTTGCAGCGATTACAGACTTGAGTCTGCTTGGGTATGACACTACAAGTTTCTCCCATTCTTCTCTGTAGATCCTCTCAAGCTCTGTCACGTTGGATGGGGAGCGTTGCTGCCCAGCTATTTTCAGGTATCTCCAGAGATGTTCGATTGGGTTCAAGTCCGGGCTCTGGCTGGGCCACTCAAGGACATTCACAGACTTTTCCCAAAGCCGCTCCTGCATTGTCTTGGCTGTGTGCTTAGGGTTGTCATCCTGTTGGAAGGTGAACCTTACCCCAGTCTGAGGTCCTGAGCGCTCTGGAGCAGGTTTTCATCAAGGATCCCTCTGTACTTTGCTCCGTTCATCTTTGCCTTGATCCTGACTAGTCTCCCAGTCCCTGCCACTGAAAAACACCCCCACAGCATGATGCTGCCACCACCATGTATTCAGGCCAATGAGTTCAGTCTTGGTTTCATCAGACCAGAGAATCTTGTTTCTCATGGTCTGAGAGTCTTAAGGTGCCTTTTGGCAAACTCCAAGTGGTCTGTCATGTGCCTTTTACCGAGGAGTGGCTTCCGTCTCTACCATAAAGGCCTAATTGGTGGAGTGCCGCAAAGATATTTGTCCTTAAGGTACTCCCATCTCCATAGAGGAACTCTAGAGCTCTGTCAGAGTGACCATCGGGTTCTTGGTCACCTCCCTGACCAAGGCCGTTATCCCCCGATTGCTCAGTTTGGCAGGGCGGCCAGCTCTAGGAAGAGTCTTGGTTGTTCCAAACTTCTTCCATTTAAGAATGATGGAGGCCACTGTGTTCTTGGGGACCTTCAATGTTGTCGAAATGTTTTGGTACCCTTCCCCAGACCTGTCCCTCGACACAATCCTGTCTCTGAGATCTACGGACAATTCCTTCGACCTCATAGCTTGGTTTTTGCTCTGACATGCAGTCAACTGTGGAACCTTATATAGACAGGTGTGTGCCTTTCCAAATCATGTCCAATCAATTGAATTTACCACAGGATGCACCTGAACTCAATTTCGGGTTTGAATACTTATGTAAATTATGTATTTCTGGTTTATGTATTTAATACATTTGCTAAAATTCTAAAAACCTGTTTTCACGTTGTCGTTATGGGGTATTGTGTGTAGATTGCTGAGGGAATTGTTTTATTTCATCCTTTTTAGAATAGATCTGTAACGTAATAAAATGTGGAAAATGTCTGAATACTTTCCGAAGGCACTGTATATAGTCATACTGCTCAACAAGGCCCTACAATATGTATTGTTGACCTAGCCAATGTTCAGAAAAGGGCAATTCCACGATAACAGAATGATTCTGAGACTCAGATTTTTTAAAACTTTAAAATATTTGCAAAACAAAAAACAATTATTTAAAATTTAACAAACCATACAACTCTATACACAATGACTACTTTTAACAATTTCCACTTAAGATTTGACAAAAACACATTTACTTGAAGTACAGTGCAGATACAAAGTTTGGAAACAGAATGACAGCAGTTACAGCACAAACCGTCATTCTGTTACCAAACTTTGCATATGCACTGTTCTTCAAGGAAATGTGTTTTTGTCAAATTTTCATTGGAAATTGTTAAAAGTAGTCATTGTGTATAGAATTGTATAGTTTGTTAAACTTAGCATTTATTTGTTTTTGTTTGACATACATTTTAAATGGAAAAATCGGAGTCTTAGCATAATTCCGTTACATGGAATTGCCTAGAAACTGAGACATAGCCCAAGCATCATCGTCATCATTGTTGTTGCTGATGAGGATTTTTCAGTGATGCATTCTTTCAGGGGTGGTGCAGTAGGCCTAGCATTTTAGTTGCAAATGCTTGCTCTTCAATCCCTTATAGAGAGTCTAGTTGAACAGCATGTTAAAGAAAACTAATGCGCAGCAGCCAGTCACTGTATTTTGTGATCGCATCTCATCTATTATCATAAAGGCACTGCTAAGGTTTTAAAATTAGTTTCATGTGCACCACATAAGACATGAAGAATGATCCATCCTTGCTGGTTAAGAATATAAACATTCTTCATGCAAAGTTTAGCCAAGTAGATGTAAAAAATGTTGTCGTATAGAACTGTCAGTGGAAGAACTGTCATATTGAGCCAATTTAGTTTTTGTTGGTTTTTCCGCAAGGTTTTCCCACTGTCTGCAATAAATAGCAGAAGTAGCACTTTGATGAGGTGTGAAGACAAGCTTTCTCTCTGTAAACAGAGAACAGGGAGTGTCTCTATCTTCATATATGTGATTGGGAACATGAATCAGGCTTGTGGCCAGATGAGTGTAGGGGCCATGCAGGCTTGTTGAGAAACCCAATATGCAGCCTTTGGACTGTGCGACAGCTCTACCCACTCTGGACCCCTGCCAGCTCCTCCAGGAATCTCTGCACACTAATCGAATGTGAATGCCCAGAACAGCTGTAATGCACCATCCCCGTTGTGTGGTGGAGCTTATTATGAAAAATATGTTTGGTGTAAATGGTAAAAAAATAAGACAAATAAATGCAATTGTACCCCTCTACCCCTCCAACTCACACTGTGTTCCTGTGTTTGTCTGTGCATTAGCACTTTTTGGACTTGGCAGTCCTCTGTGTTGTGTGTTGTTCATGATAATAAAGTGCTATGTTTATAGGGCATGAGAAATTAGAGTGGTTGTTTGTCTGTCTTTTGTGTCCATTGCTTAATTAATCAGAAGGCTTAGATGGCTACAGTAAATCCATATTCATGAGCAATCAAGGCTGTTTTATCACAGACCTAAACATCCATTAAAACAGTGTTGAAGATCAGTCAAAATCAGATGTGAGATAGTAGTGTCTGAAACCTCCAGCCTGAAACCACCACTATTGAATGCCCATTACCCATTCTTAAGTAGGCCAGTTGGTGATGTCATGTTTGATGTAGGTACCACACACACACATATACATACAGACACAGATTCTCATTAAACAAATCAGCTTTTGTTGTACATATTTGGTCTTCAATGTTGGGGTAAGTTCCCTTTCTAGAAGGATACTGCTTATCTCAGATAATCCATAATTCCCTACTTCACAGTGTGCTGCTGTATGTGTGCACACCACAATACATCTAACATTTCTTAATTGTCAGCTACATGTCTTCAATGCCTTTTTCCACCACCAACAGATTTTTACAAGGGCACATAAATACCCTCAGAATGTCAAGAAAAAAAGCCCTGGGATTTGTCCTGACACTGCATTTATTAAATAAAATCATATTTAAAATCCATTCTGATTCTGCACTGTGTGTGTTATGAGAAGGAAAACGACCAGCTCGGTGTGAAGGCTATGATGAAGCCAGAGCATGTGTTTGCATTGAGGGGGGTGGCGAAATGCAGGGTGGATAGATAATTATGCTTGCTCTGGAGAGAGGCTGCACTCAAAAACAGAGCATGCCCGTGGAGAGGGAATAGCTGTCTTCTTCAGCCAGAGGATATTGATAATGGCAGGGATTCTACTGTTCCATAAGAACACGTCAAGCAAGAGCAGTCCATCTCCATCATTTTCATATCCCCTGTTCTATCTTACTGTTGCTCATAAACACGCGACCTTCAATACCTGAAACTCTATTTCACTAATCTATGTTGTTCAAGAACGTGAGTTTACGGTGTTGTTACATACTTGCCAAATAAATAAAGTGATGTGCTGATTTTTCCCCTTATGTCTCTTTCTTTGCAGGGAAGATGAGAAGGAATATGCACTGAAACAAATTGAAGGCACAGGAATATCGATGTCTGCTTGCAGGGAAATCGCTGTAAGTTAAGATACTGCTTAAAGGCGCTGTTTTGTCCTTTAATTTGTCCTTTCTCCTATCAATGCTATTTTCCTTTCTACTGTGCTTTCTGTCTCCTACAATAAGGTCTTATGTGTAGTCGCTGCACCATGCCATCACTTGGCTCTAGCCTCAGCTGATGCTATATAAACGAGTAGAAACCTAAGGACTGTTCTAAGAACTGTTCTACTTTGACTGTAGAGTGTAATCCTGCGCTGATGTGCTTCCAGGATTGTAATAGGCCAAGAGTTGTATCTGCATGGTGCAGTGTTCCTAATGGCGGAGGCATAAGCAATAGAGACATCACCATGGCCATGTAAACATGATATATGCCAGTACTTGGCAAGATACAGTGCTTGGCAAGATACACACTGTAGGAGAACAGTAAAGGTCTGCACATTTTATGGCTCCCACATATCTGCTGTGTAGAGTTCAGGCCTTCAATATGTTAACTAATACGATCTCTCTGCAAATAGATAAACACACACAAACAAGTTCCCTTGTGAATAGGCCATCCACCCAGCTACTCTTTGCGTACACTCAGCTGTCACTTTTAATTTTTCACATGCTCTTTAGGTTATTCCTAACCCAGTGTTAACCCTTTACACTCGTGGGAATTGGCCCATATGGATAGGGCTAAACTGAAATGTTTCTTAAATAAGAAATATGAAAAGCATATGCATAACCATGGTATCAATTTAAAGGGCACAGTTTTGAGATTTTGGGGAAATTATAATACCAAAGTTGAGGACACAACAGTTCACAAGACTGAATCCAAACATTACACTGGGGATTTTATGTGCATTTTACATTTACTGTACTATTCACCGCGTTTGTTGATAACGAAATCTGAAAATACTCTGGATATATTCAGTAACATGATAAGACTATTCCTGGAAAATGTGGAGTAGGAGCAAGATAAGACAAAAGAAGGACTTGAGTGAAGACGAACTGGTCTCCTTGTGGTCACACACCTCTCCACAGTGTGCACAGTTAAGCAGTTTTCATGCCCTTTTCAATAATAAGGTGCTTTTTTTTGCTCTCCTAGCTGTGCCATTGAGGAACCAGGACAAGCACACGGGTAGTTATTTTGTTTGGAACAACAACAGCCCATTATAAATCACAATCTGGATCAGGTGGGCATCATTGAAAGCTTGTTCTGTTGCCAACATGACTAGCTAAGTTATAAAATACGATCATACAGTGTTAGGCTTTCACAGGGCAATTCAGAGTAACAGATCATAATTTTGGTGCACATAGAAAGGACTCATGAGTGCATTCAGGTGTGTGCGCTGTGGCAAATCGTCTTCACAATAAACAAACAGGCTCATTCTGTTCAGAACAACCCAGTATGACGACATGTCATCTTGTAACTGTACATCAAACCTAGTGATCATAAACGTTGACACTGTATATGACATTACTTTTATGATTTGGAGATGTGAAGTACACATTTGGATTCTAGGATGTCTGGCTTGCTTGTATGACATCAAAGCATATTTATTATAATCCTCAACATCTCATCTATCAAAATACATTGTTTCCTCTTAAATTAAAGCATTTCCCTCACTCAAACAACAAAAAACCTATATAGCGCTGTGAAGTGCAGGGCTTGAGCTCTGGTGTCATGTATAGCATGTTACTGTACAGTCAGTACGTTCCATTTTAGGCTTTTATCAGTGGCCAAATCTGCCATTTTCAACCCGTATATAGGTACGAGTGTAAAGGGTTAAGCAATAAGCAGTCCAAGAACACATACTGCGTTGGTTTACTTTCAGCGCTAGTGTAGCCTTATCTAAAAACAGGAAGGCAGATACTCTTTAAGTGTACATGGGGATTATTGCTAACACATAATACTGTAGGAGAGTGTTATTAGGCTATTTGTGCTGAGAGGTGAGTGTCATCTGAAGCCATATCTGTGTGTCATTCATCTAGTTCTCTGTGAGGAACAGCAGATCATCAGAATGTGGTCCTTGTGACAGGTGAGCTGACTGGGTTATTTAATGTTACAGTATGTACGTCAGTTTTCCACCTACCAACTTCTCTGGGAATGTGCTATATGATTGTCAGCTATATGATTGTCAACATTGTCAGAATGTTGTATTGTAGTACACTAGTTGTTGTGGTTACAAACCTGCTGTGTTTCTACCTACAATACAGCCAAACTTACTCAGTGGATGATGATTGACTACCCACTGTGAAAGTAGATAGAATGTGTGTATTATTGTTTGGCTGACTAATCTTAAAGAATAAATGGTTATTGGTATGGTGGGGGTGGGGGTGGGGGGGGGGACGACACATTATTAGTGCTCTATAGACTGTCAACAGAATAGTTCATTTCATCTCCATTTGGAGGTTAGGTAAATAAGGAGTCTTAATTTGAACAGAGGTGCGGGTGTGTGTTGGTTACAAACCGCTGCCTCAGCTCCGACTGCACAGTACTGCAGAAATGGACTGAATGACTGGAATAGGTCCATCTGGCCCTGTCTACAGAAAGTAAATATGGGTGTTTAGTTGGTGATCTGACCCAGTATTGGTCATCTAGCTTGCGTGTCTAGTCTGTTCTGTTTCCACAACACACCTATCCCTGTCTCTCTTCACAGTGGATCCAATCATCCTGGGCTATGATCATGTGTAACCGACTCGGTTACTGCTCTGCTGTTCTCTCTCTCCTGGCGCTGTCTTCTAGTTTGTGCTACAGCAGACTGAACTGTCAGAGAGCACAGAGTTCTGACCCCACGGACAATTATTCCTTTATGTGATCTCGGATTCTTATTCATTGTACTATAAACTGTTGGATTAGTCAGCCCTGTGTCACCACTGGCTGGCTTCCTGTCATGGAAAGGTGACTCATGACTTTCATAACTTGTAATACTGTTGATGCTTTTAACACGGTGCTGTAAAATTGCCCACAGGTCAATTCAGGAATTTAAATTGCTTACCTTTTCTTTTTGGCATTGCCATGGGATTGACCCAGACCCCGTGGATGCCCTCAGCCAGATGGGAATGGAGGAAAGCAGTGGCTCTGTATCAGAAAACAAGTGTTTTCAGGTAGCTATGGCTCTGTATCAGAAAATACGTGTTTTTAGGTAGCTGTGCAAACTCAACTCCGTCAATAGATCTCTACGGAGTTGAGTTGAGACGAGTGTCTAACATAACATGTTCGACACTATTAGCTAGAAAGGTAACTCCAAACACATTTTCACTAAGAGCAGCTGTTTAGCTGGTTAAACAAAGGTTAGCGATGTGTTGGCAAAGATATATGTCCAAGTCAAGACATCTTATCAGCAGCCAGCGGCACTTGCCACACTGCTAGCCTATTCGCCGATGCTTTTTCAAAGCCTATGTCAGATATTCCAGTGAGTGTAATTGGCTCCAATGAGTGTAATTTGCTCACAATTAGGAGTTGAGAAATGAAGTTCACATCATTAGAAAGAAGATATCTTCTTTTCTACTGTAGGTATGTAGTTCATAATGTGTTTATTCTGTTGTTGATAGCGATATATACATATGTTTTTGTTGACATTTTCACCTGAACAAAAGGAATATATATGTAAAAATACTGTTCATGGACTACAGCTCACATTCAATACTATAGTCCCCTCCAAGCTCAGGACCCTTGGACTGAACAACTCTCTCTACAACTGGATCCTGGACTTCCTGACGGGCCGCCCGCAGGCGGTGAGGGTAGGCAACAACACATCTGCCACGCTAACCATCAACACAGGGGCCCCTCAGGGGTGTTTGCTTAGTCCACTCCTGTACTCCCTGTTCACCCATGACTGCGTGGCCGTGCACGACTCCAACACCATCATCAAGTTTGCTGACGATACGACGCTGGTAGGCCGGATCACCAACAACGATGAGACAGCTTATAGGGAGGAGGTCAGAGACCTGGAAGTGTGGTGCCAGGACAACAACCTCTCCCTCAATGATGAGACAGCTTATAGGGAGGAGGTCAGAGACCTGGCAGTGTGGTGCCAGGACAACAACCTCTCCCTCAACGATGAGACAGCTTATAGGGAGGAGGTCAGAGACCTGGCCGTGTGGTGCCAGGACAACAACCTCTCCCTCAATGTCAGCAAGACAAAGGAACTGATCGTGGACTACAGGAAACAGAGGGGCGAGCACGCCCCCATCCACATCGATGGGGCTGTAGTGGAGTGGGTCGAGAGCTTCAAGTACATTGGTGGAATTACTAAGTAATTAACATGTCTACATAGTTGAGTTGAGAAATGAACATGGTCCACACACACCCACACAGTTGTGAAGAGGGCACGACAGCACCTCTTCCCCCTTAGGAGGCTGAAAAGATTTGGCATGGACCCTCAGATCCTCAAAAAGTTCTACAGCTTCACCATTGAGAGCACCTTGAATGGCTGCATCGCTGCTTGGTACGTCAACTTCAAGGCACCTGACTGCAACGCGCTACAGAGGGTGGTGAATACGGCCCAGTACATCATTGGGGCCGAGCTCCCTGCCATCCAGGACCTATATATCAGGCAGTGTCAGAGAAAGGTCTAAATTCGAAGACTCTAGCCACCCAAGCCATAGACTGCTCTCTCTGCTACCGCACGGGAAGCAAGACCAGTGCACCAAGCCTGGAACCAACAGGACCTTGAATAGCTTCTACCCACAAGCCATAAGACTGCTAGACAAGACTGCTAGATATCAAATGGCTACCCAGACTACCTACATTGACCCTTTTGCACTAACTCTCTTGCATTGACTCTATGCACACATACTGGATTCTACCCCCACACACACAAACTTACACTGACACCCCAACACACACATATACTGTATACACACACACACAAACATTACATACGACCACACACACAACATGCGCACACATGTATACGGAGGACACGCACACACTCTCTCGCACACACACTTTCACACTCACTACATACGCTGCAGCTACCGTCTATTATCTATCCTGTTGCCTAGTTACTTTACCCATACCTACAGTGCCTTCAGAAAGGATTCACACCCCTTGACTTTTTTTGGTGTGTAGGCCAGTGACAAGAAATATACATTTAATCAATTTTAAATTCAGGCTGTAACACAATAAAATATGGAAAAAGTCAAGGGGTGTGAATACTTCCTCAAGGCACTGTATATGTGCACTGAACAAAAATATAAACGCAACATGTAAAGTGTTGTTCCCATGTTTCATGAGCTGAAATAATTTTACATATGCAAAAAAAGCTTATTTCTGTCAAATTTTGTGCACAAATTTGTTTATATCCCTGTTAGTGAGCATTTCTCCTTTGCCAAGATAATCCACCTGACAGGTGTGGCATATCAAGAAGCTGATTAAACAGGATGGTCATTACAAAAGTGCACCTTGTGCTAGGGACAATAAAAGGCCACTCTAAAATGTGCAGTTTTGTCACACAACACAAGGCCACAGATGTCTCAAGTTTTGAGGGAGCATGCTGACTGCAAGAATGTCCACCAGAGCGGTTGCCAGATAATTGAATGTTAATTTCTACCATAAGCTGCATACAACATCATTTCAGAGAACTTGTCAGTACGTCCAACTGGCCTCAGAGCACATGTAACCTCGCCAGCCCAGGACCTCCACATCCGGCTTCTTCACCTGCGCGATCGCATAACCGGAGAATTTCTGCACAAACTGTCAGAATGTCACAGCCGTCAAAGGAAGTGGACCAAGGTGCAGCGTGGTCAGCGTACATTACTTTTATTTGAATGACGCCAACAAAAACAATAAACAATACAAAACAACCGTGAAGCTTAAGGGCTATGTGCCACAAACAAAGTTAACTTCCCACACTGAAAGGAGGGAAAAGGGCTACCTAAGTATGGTTCCCAATCAGAGACAACGATAGACAGCTGTCCCTGATTGAGAACCATACCCGGCCAAAACATAGAAATACAAAATCATAGAAAACAAAAACATAGAATGCCCACCCCAAATCACACCCTGGCCAAACCAAATAGAGACATAAAAAGGCTCTCTAAGGTCAGGGCGTGACAGAACCCCCCCCCCCCCCCAAAGGTGCGGGCTCTGGCCGCAAAACCTGAACCTATAGGGGAGGGTCTGGGTGGTTATCTATCTGCGGTGGCGGCTCAGGTGCGGGACGCAGACCCCGCTCCACCACTGGCTCACCCCACTTTGGTGGCATCTCTGATGCGGGGACCCTCGTCGCCGACCCCGGACTGGGGACCCTCGTTGCGGCCCCCGGACTGGGCACCCTCGTTGCGGACCCCGGTCTGGGGACCGTCGCTGGAGGCTCCGGACTGGGGACCGTCGCTGGAGGCTCCGGACTGGTAACCGTCGCTGAAGGCTCCGGACTGTAGACCGTCGCTGGAATCTCCGGACTGGGGACCGTCGCTGGAGACTCCGGACTGGAGGCCGTCGCTGGAGGCTCCGGACCTTCTCAGGGAAGCTCATCTGCGTGCTCGTCATCCTCACCAGGGTCTTGACCTGACTGCAGCTCAACATCGTAACCGACTTCATTGGACAAATGCTCACCTTTGATGGCCACTGGCACGCTGGAGAGGTGTGCTCGTCACGGATGAATCCAGGTGTCAACTGTACCGGGCAGATGGCAGACAGTGTATGTGGCGTCGTGTGGGCGAGCGGTTTGCTGATGTCAACGTTGTAAACCAAGTGCCCCATGGTGGCGGTGGGGTTATGGCATGGGCACGCATAAGCTATAGACAACGAACACAATTGCATTTTATCGATGGCAATTGGAATGTACAGAGATACCGTGATGAGATCCTGATGCCCATTGTTGTCCTATTCATACGCCGCCATCACCTCATGTTTCAGCATGATAATGCACAGGCCCATGTCACAAGGATCTGTACACAATTCCTGAAACTGTCCAAGTTCTTCCATGTCACCCATTGAGCATGTTTGGGATGCCCTGGATCAACGTGTACGACAGCATGTTCGAGTTACTGCCAATATCCATCAACTTCGCACAGCCATTGAAGAGGAGTGGGACAACATTCCACAGGCCACAATCAAGAGCCTGATCAACTCTATGGGAAGGAGATGTGTCACGCTGTATGAGCCAAATGGTGGTCAAACCAGATACTGACTGGTTTTCTGATCCATGCCCCTACTTTTTTTTTAAGGAATCTGTGACCAACAGATGCATCTCTATATTCCCAGTCATATGAAATCCATAGATTAGGGCCTAATTAATTCATTTCAAATGACTGATTTCCTTATATGAACTGTAACTCAGTCAAATATTTGAAATTGTGGCATGTTGCGTTTATATTTTTGTTCAGTGTACATAGCTACCTTAATCACCTCGTACCCCTGCACATTGACTTGGTACTGGTACTACCTGTGTATAGCCATGTTATTTGTTACTCGTTATTGTTATTTACTGTGTATTTATTCCTCGTGTCACTATTTCTATATATTTTTTGATCTTTATCTTTATCTTTATCTTTAACTCGGCATTGTTGGAAAAGGACCCGTAAGTAAGCATTTTTCACTGTTAATCTAGACTTGTTTACAAAGCATGTGACAAATTGAATTTGATTTGATAAAAATATATATATATAATAATTATACACTTTTGATAAAAATTTTCGTGGACCCCCTGCTGTACCTCCACGGACCCCTAGGTGGCCACAGACCCATGGTTGAATACCGCTGCTCTATAAAAATCAGGACAAATACAGGTACACAGTAAGCGCTAAATAATGGATATTTATAGAAGTGTTGAGTGGTAGTGCAAGTTTGAAGTCGCCAACTTTATAGCGGTACACTCGGCTCAACTCAACTCCGTAGACATATAGCTGGATGGAGTTGAGTTTCCATTATGTTATTCTACTATCTGATCTCACACTATGTCTCCTACCCCTGGAAGCTGATAATAGCACATGATAACATTAATGTTCTCAAAGAATGCATCCAGATGGGTCTAGTCAGGTGAGGGAACCCCAGAAGGTGGACCCTAGCCCCGAAAGGCCAGGGAAGGGAACAGCTGTCAAGGCAAGGCGTCAGTCAGGGGGTCCAGAGCTCAGATGTGGAATACAGGTGAAGCCGGATGTGAGCAGTGCAACAGGAGGCTCTCATCATCAGACCAAAACACCTTGAGGTTCGCCAGCTGAAGTTAAGAGCCACAAGAAATGGATTTTGCTCAAAGTCTCTCAGACCAGCTTCGCTTAAACAGAACAATAGACTCTTTGTGTCACCAACAACCCCCCGGTCCCCCATAAACTCTAACTGTGCTAGAGTTTAACGTTTGGCTTGCCACATTCACGACTGACTTGAGGGAGGATTTGTTGCCATGTGTTATTGGTTTTGTGCATTCAAATGGCTTGAGGATCTTTTTTACTTATTCCGTGTTGGTATGTCCCTTCAGAAGTTGTGGAAAAATCATTACATGCAAAATAGTTTAAGAACTGAATGTACTGTACCTTTTTGAAATTGATCAATCTTTTGAATTAATTTATTCAGGCTTTTACATAATGTGTTGGGTAATGTTTCCTCACCTGTAGTCGTTTTGGGGTAATGTGTCTGACACGAAACCAGATTACATGCATATTCATTGTATTGAATTAGGCAGGGTCCTGCAAGTCATCTGGATCAAAGGATCCACATGTCCCCATTGCACTGTGCACTGCCATTGAGCTGGTTGTTGAATGAGAGCTTAAAGCTGCTGGTTGCGTAATGTATTCTAGACCAGTTAGGGAGGATTCAAGTTCAACCTCGCTCACCCCTTAAACCACTGTGACAAAGCAGACCATGTTTAGATAAAAGTCCTCCGAAAGTCTACTGACCTGTACTAAATGAAGGCCTCAGAGTGGCTCACAGCCTTCCTAAAGAACAAATGCTCACTTTCACTCAGGTCAGTCAGTGAGTTTATAATTTTTGCATTTGAGTAATTTATCTTATCCAGAGTGGCTTACAGTAGTGAGTGCATACATTATCCATACTGGTCCCCCGAGGGAATCAAACCCACAACCTTGGCATTGCAAGCGCCATGCTCTACCAATTGAGCCATATGGGACCTTTGTCTATGTAGTTGATGGGGTTTCTCAGTGAGTTCTCAGGCCTTTTTCGCTCACAACTTTTACTAGATACAGTAGTAGCATTATATTAAACATATCTTTAGATGTGTCATTCTCTGTTCTCTCTCAAACTCAGTCAGTGTTGGAAGATTCTCGTTATCAGGAGGGAATAAGCAGGACGTTCGGAATCCTCCAACCAGGATTTCTGGAAAACCAAGGAATTTATCGAAAGTTCGCAGAATTTTGCAACCCTAAGGCCTAGTCAAATCAAATCAAATTCTAGTCATCAAATGCTTCGTAAACAACTGGTGTGGACTAACAGTGAAATGCTTAGTTACGTGCCCTTCCCAACAATAAAGAGAGATAGAAAATAGAGAAATATTAGAAAAGTAAAACACGTAATAATAAAAGTAATAATAGAAACACAATGAGTAACTATAACTTGGTTATATACAAGGGGTATCAGTACCGAGTCCATGTGCAGGGGTACGAGGTAACTGAGGTAGATATGTACAGTGCCTTCAGAAAATATTCACACCCTTTGACTTTTTCCCTCAAAAATTGTGATACAAAGTGGGATCAAATGGATTTAAGTGTAATTTTTTGTTAACGATTGATACAAAATACACTAATATCAAAGTGGAAGAAAAACATTTG
The DNA here is from genome assembly GCF_029448725.1 of Salvelinus fontinalis. Taxonomy (NCBI): domain Eukaryota; kingdom Metazoa; phylum Chordata; class Actinopteri; order Salmoniformes; family Salmonidae; genus Salvelinus; species Salvelinus fontinalis. The sequence continues at coordinate 23,574,782 of NC_074684.1, read as the reverse complement.
TAAAAGTGGTGGCGTGGCGAGAATCTGTCTCCGCACCACGTGCTCTCACCACTGGTGTCCCCCAGGGCTCTGTTCTAGGCCCTCTCCTATTCTCGCTATACACCAAGTCACTTGGCTCTGTCATATCCTCACATGGTCTCTCCTATCATTGCTATGCAGACGACACACAATTAATCTTCTCCTTTCCCCCCTCTGATAACCAGGTGGTGAATCGCATCTCTGCATGTCTGGCAGACATATCAGTGTGGATGACGGATCACCACCTCAAGCTGAACCTCGGCAAGACGGAGCTGCTCTTCCTCCCGGGGAAGGACTGCCCGTTCCATGATCTCGCCATCACGGTTGACAAATCCATTGTGTCCTCCTCCCAGAGTGCTAAGAACCTTGGCGTGATCCTGGACAACACCCTGTCGTTCTCAACTAACATCAAGGCGGTGACCCGTTCCTGTAGGTTCATGCTCTACAACATTCGCAGAGTACGACCCTGCCTCACGCAGGAAGCGGCGCAGGTCCTAATCCAGGCACTTGTCATCTCCCGTCTGGATTACTGCAACTCGCTGTTGGCTGGGCTCCCTGCCTGTGCCATTAAACCCCTACAACTCATCCAGAACGCCGCAGCCCGTCTGGTGTTCAACTTTCCCAAGTTCTCTCACGTCACCCCGCTCCTCCGCTCTCTCCACTGGCTTCCAGTTGAAGCTCGCATCCGCTACAAGACCATGGTGCTTGCCTACGGAGCTGTGAGGGGAACGGCACCTCCGTACCTTCAGGCTCTGATCAGGCCCTACACCGAAACAAGGGCACTGCGTTCATCCACCTCTGGCCTGCTCGCCTCCCTACCTCTGAGGAAGTACAGTTCCCGCTCAGCCCAGTCAAAACTGTTCGCTGCTCTGGCACCCCAATGGTGGAACAAACTCCCTCACGACGCCAGGTCAGCAGAGTCAATCACCACCTTCCGGAGACACCTGAAACCCCACCTCTTTAAGGAATACCTAGGATAGGATAAAGTAATCCTTCTAACCCCCCCCCCCCTAAAAGATTTAGATGCACTATTGTAAAGTGGTTGTTCCACTGGATATCATAAGGTGAATGCACCAATTTGTAAGTCGCTCTGGATAAGAGCGTCTGCTAAATGACTTAAATGTAAATGTAAATGTAATGTAAAAGATTTATGAAAAAAAACACTAATATATCTTCATTACATAAACATTCAACGCCCTGTGTCAATACTTGTTAGAATCATTTTTAGCAACGATTACAGCTGTGAGTCTTTCTGCCTTAGTCCCTAAGAGCTTTCCACACCTGGATTGTGCAATGTTTGCCCTGATTATTTTCAAAATTATTCAAGCTCTTTTCAGGTCTTGCCATAGATTTTCAAGTAGATTTAAGTCAAAACTGTAACTCGGCAACTCAGGAACATTCACTGTCTTCTTGGTAACAACTCCAGGGTAGGTTTGGCCTTGTGTTTTAGGTTATTGTCCTGCTGAACGGTGGATTCATCTCCCAGTGTCTGGTGGAAAGCAGACGGAACCAGGTTTTCCTCTAGGATTTTGCCTGTGCTTAGCTCCAATCTGTTTTTTTTATACTTAAAACTCCCCAGTCCTTAACGATTACAAGCATACACACATGCAACCACCACTATACTTGAAAATATGGAGTGGGGTACTCAGTAATGTGTATTGGATTTGCCCCAAACATAACACTTTGTATCAGGACAAGAAGTGAATTACTTTGCCACATTTTTACAGTATTACTTTAGTGCATTGTTGCAAATAGGATGCATGTTTTGGAATATTTTTATTCTGTACAGTCTTACCATTTTTTTCACTCTGTCAATTAGGTTAGTATTTTGTGTTAACTACAACGTTGTTGATCCATCCTCAGTTTTCTCCTATCACAGCCATTACACTGTTTTAAAGTCACCATTGGCCTCATGATGAAATGTCTGAACGGGTTCCTTCCTCTCTGGCAACTGTGTTAGGAAGGACGCCTGTATCTTTGTAGTGACTGGGTGTAGTGATACACCATCCAAAGCCTAAATAATAACTTTGCCATGCTCAAAGGGATATTCAATGTCTGCTTTTTTTCCTTCTTTTTTTACCCATCTACCAATAGGTGCCCTTCTTTGCGAGGCATTGGAAAACCTCTCTGGTCTTTGTGGTTGAATATGTGTTTGAAATTCACGGCTCGACTGAGGGACCTTATAGATAAGTGTATGTGTGGAGTACAGAGATGAGGTAGTCATTCAAAAGTCATGTTAAACTCTATTATTGCACACAGAGTGAGTTCATGCAACTTGTTATGTGACTTGTTAAGCAAATGCTATAACAAAGGGGATGAATACTTATTGACTCAAGCCCTTTCAATTTTAACATGGGGTATTGTGTGTAGGCCAGTAACAAAACATCTCAATTTAATTTCAGGATGTAACACAACAAAATGTGGAAAAAGTCAAGGGGTGTGAATACTTTCTGGAAGCACTGTACATATAAATAGGAATAAAGTGACAGATAGTAAACCATAGCATACCACCCTGCATACCACTGCTGGCTTGCTTCTGAAGCTAAGCAGGGTTGGTCCTGGTCAGTCCCTGGATGGGAGACCAGATGCTGCTGGAAGTGGTGTTGGAGGGCCAGTAGGAGGCACTCTTCCTCTGGTCTAAAAAAATAAATAATATCCCAATGCCCCAGGGCAGTGATTGGGGACACTGCCCTGTGTAGGGTGCCGTCTTTCGGATGGGACGTTAAACGGGTGTCCTGACTCTCTGAGGTCATTAAAGATCCCATGGCACTTATCGTAAGAGTAGGGGTGTAAACCCCGGTGTCCTGGCTAAATTCCCAATCTGGCCCTCTTAACCATCATGGTCACCTAATAATCCCCAGTTTACAATTGGCTCATTCATCCCCCTTGTCTCCCCTGTAACTATTCCACAGGTCGTTGCTGCAAATGAGAATGTGTTCTCAGTCAACTTACCTGGTAAAAGTAAAATAAATAAAATAGCAGCAGCGTGTGTCAAAAAGGTCAAAAAGGTTAGTGCAAAAAGGGTCAATGCAGATAGTCCGGGTAGCTATTTGGTTAACTATTTAACAAACTATTTAGCAGTCTTATGGCTTGGGGATAGAAGCTATTCAGGGTCCTGTTGGTTCCAGACTTCATGCATCGGTACCGCTTGCCGTGCAGTAGCAGAGACAACAGTCTATGACTTGGGTGGCTGGAGTCTTTGACAATTTTTAGGGCCTTCCTATGACACCTTCTGGTATAGAGGTCCTGCATGGCAGGGAGCTCGGCCCCAGTGATGTACTGGGCCGTACCCACTACCCTCTGTAGCGCCTTGCGGTCAGATTCCAAGCAGCTGCCATACCAAGCGGTTATGCAGCCAGTCAAGATGCTCTCAATGGTGCAGCTGTATATCTTTTTGAGGATATGAGGACCCGTGCCAAATCTTTTCAGCCTCCTGAGAGGGAAGAGGTGATGTCGTGCCCGCTACACAACTGTGTGGGTGTGTTTTGGACCATGATACACTATACAGTGCATTTGGAAAGTATTCCGACCTCTTTCCTTTTTCCACATATTGTTACTTTACAGCCTTATTCTAAAATTTGATACAAATATCTTTGTCCCTCATCAATCTACACACAATACTCATAATGACAAAGCGATTTTTGTTGTTGTTGACATTTCTGCTAATTTATTAAAAATCCAAAACTTAATGAAATACCTTATTTACATAAGTATTCAGACCCTTTGCTATGAGACTCGAAATTGCGCTCAGGTGCATCCTGTTTCCATTGATCATCCTTAAGATGTTTCTATAACTTTATTGGAGTCCACCTGTGGTACATTCAATTGATTGGACATGATTTGGAAAGGCACAAACCTGTCTACATAAGATCCCACAGTTGACAGTGCATGGTCAGAGCAAAAACCAAGCCATGAGTTCGAAGTAATTGTCCGTAGAGCTCCGAGACAGGATTGTGTTGAGGTACAGATCTGGGGAAGGGTACAAAAAGAAATCTGCAGCATTGAAGGTCCCCAAGAACACAGTGGCCTCCATCATTCTTAAATGGAAGAAGTTTGGAACAACCAAGACTCTTCCTAGAGCTGGCCGCCCAGACCAAACTGAGCAATCGGGGGAGAAGGACCTTGGTCAGGGAGGTGACCAAGAACTCCGGTGGTCACTCTGACAGTGTTCCAGAGTTCCTCTGTGGAGATGGGAGAAGCTTCCAGAAGGACAACCATCTCTGCAGCACTCCACCAATCAGGCCTTTATGGTAGTGGCCAGACAGAAGACACTCCTCGGTAAAAGGCACATGACTGCCCGCTTGGAGTTTTCCAAAAGGCACCTTAAGACTCTCAGACCATGAGAAACAAGATAATCTGGTCTGATGAAATCAAGTTTGAACTCTTTGGCCTGAATGCCAAGCGTCACATCTGGAGGAAACCTGGCACCATCCCTACGGTGTAGCATGGTGGTGGCAGCATCATCCTGTGGGGATGTTTTTCAGTGAGAGGGACTGGGAGACAGGATTGAGGGAAAGATGAACTGAGCAAAGTACAGAGAGATCATTGATGAAAACCAGGACCTCAGACTGGGGCGAAGGTTCACCTTCCAACAGGACAACAACCCTAAGCACACAGCCAAGACAACGCCAGAGTGGCTTCGGGACAAGTCTCTGAATGTCCTTGAGTGGCCCAGCCTGAGCTCGAACTTGAACCCGATCAAACATCTCTGGAGAGACCTTAAAATAGCTGTGCAGCGACGCTCCCCATCCAACCTGACAGAGCTTGAGAGGATCTGCAGAGAAGAATGAGAGAAACTCCCCAAATACAGGTGTGCCAAGCTTGTAGTGTTGTTATACCCAATAACACTTGATGCTGTAATCACTGCCAAAGTGCTTCAACAAAGTACTGAGTAAAGGGTCTGAATTCTAATGTATATTGATATTTCAGTTTTTTTTTTTAAATGTGTAAACCTTTCTAAAAAACAGTTTTCGCTTTGCGTTTAGGGTGTATATGGTGTGTAGATTGATGAGGGGGGGAAAACAATTTAATCCATTTTAGAATAATGCCGTAACGTAACAAAATGTGGAAAATTTCAAGGGGTCTGAATACTTTCCGAATGCGCTGTATATACAAAAGTATGTGGACACCCCTTCAAATTAGTGGATTTCGCTATTTCAGCCACACCCATTGCTGACAGGTGTATAAAACGAGCACACCACCATGCAATCTCCAGAGACAAACATTGGCAGTAGAATGGCCTTCCTGAAGGATGCCACCTTTCCAAAAGTCAGTTCGTAAAATTTCTGCCCTGGTCAACTGTAAGTGCTGTTTTTGTGAAGTGGAAACATCTAGGAGCAACAACGGCTCTGCCGCGAAGTGATAGGCCACACAAGCTCACAGAACGGGACTGCCAAGTGCTTAAGTGCGTAGCCTGCAAAAATCGTCTGTCCTCTGTTGCAACTCTCACTACCAAGTTCCAAACTGCCTCTAGAAGCAACGTCAGCGTAAAAACTGTTCATCGGGAGCTTCATGAAATGGGTTTCCATGGCCGAGCAGCCACACACAAGCCTAAGATCACCATGCACAATGCCAAGCGTCTGCTGGAGTGGTGTAAAGCTCGCTGCCATTGGACTCTGGAGCAGTGGAAATACGTTCTCTGGAGTGATGAATCACACTTCACCATCTGGCAGTCCGACGGACGAATCTGGGTTTGGTGGATGCCAGAAGAACGCTACTTGCCCCAATGTATAGTGCCAACTGTAAAGTTTGATGGAGGAGGAATAATGGTCTGGGGCTGTTTTTTATGGTTTGGGCTAGGCCCCTTAGTTCCAGTCAAGGGAAATCTTAATGATACAGCATACAATGACGTTCTATAGACGATTCTGTGCGTACAACGTTGTGGCAACAGTTTGGGGAAGGCCCTTTTCTGTGCACAAAGCGAGGTCCATACAGAAATGGTTTTCGTGATCGGTGTGGAAGAACTTGACAGGCCGGCACAGAGCCCTGACCTCGACTCCATCAAACAGTTTTGGGATGAATTGGAACGCAGACTGTGAGCGAGGCCTAATCGCCCAACATCAGTCCCTGACATCACTAATGCTCTTGTGGCTGAATGGAAGCAAGTCCCCGGAGAAATGTTTCAACATCTAGTGGAAAGCCTTCCCAAAGAGTGTAGGCTGTTTTACTCACATCAGGTGGTGCTCTCACGCATGGTCCAGTGTTGCTTGCCTCGAAGCGAGCATAGAAGGTATTTAGCTCATCTGGTAGGCTCGTGTCTCTGGGCAGCTCGCGGCTGGGTTTTCCTTTGTAATCTGTGATCCTTTGCAAGCCCTGCCACATCCGACGAGGATTCAATCTTAGTCCTGTATTGATGCTTTGCCTGTTTGATGTTTCATCGGAGGACATAGTGGGATTTCTCATAAGCGTCCGGGTTAGTGTCCAATTCCTTGAATGCTGCAGCTCTAGCCTTTTTAGCTCAGTGTGGATGTTGCCTGTTATCCATGGCTTCTTGTTGGGATATGTACTGTACATACGGTCGCTGTTGGGATGACGTTGCCGATGCACTTATTAATGAAGCCGTGACTGAGTGATGTGGTAAATTCCTCAATGCCATCAATGTCCCGGAACATATTCCAGTCTGTATTAGTGAACCAGTCTTGTAGCTTAGCACCGCTTCATCAGACCACTTCCGTAATAAGAAGGTCACTGGTACTTCCTGAGTTTTTCCTTGTAAGCAGGAATCAAGAGGATAGAGTTAAGGACATGCTGGTAGAAGGTAAAACAAATTCAGTTATCCTGCATTAAATTCACCGGCAACTAGGAGCGCTGCCTCTGGATGAGCATTTTGTTGTTTGCTTATGGCCCTATACAGATCATTGAGTGCGGTCTTAGTGCCAGCATCGGTTTGTGGTGGTAAATAGATGACTATGGAAAATATAGATGAAACTCTCTTGGTAATAGTATGGTCTGCAGCTTATCATGACGTATTCTAACTCAGGTGAGCAGAACCTTGAGACTTCCTTAATATTAGAGATTGAACACCAGCTGTTGTTGACAAAGAGACACACTCCGCCCCCCTTGAGCGTACCTAACACTGCCATTCTGTCCTGCCGGGGCATAGAAAAACTAGCTACAGTTGAAGTCGGAAGTTTACATACACCTTAGCCAAAAACATTTAAACTCAGTTCTTCAAAATTCCTGACATTTAATCCTAGTAAAAATGCCCTGTTTTAGGTCAGTTAGGATCCCCACTTTATTTTAAGAATATGAAACGCTAGAATAATAGTAGAGAGAATGATTTATTTCAGTTTTTATTTCTTTCATCACATTCCCAGTGGATCAGAAGTTTACATACACTCAATTAGTATTTGGTAGCATTACCTTTAAATTGTTTAACTTGAGTCAAAAGTTTCCGGTTGTCTTCCAGAAGCTTCTCACAATAAGTTGGGTGAATTTTGGCCCTTCCTCCTGACAGAGCTCATGTAACTGAGTCAGGTTTGTAGGCCTCCTGGCCCGCACACGCTTTTTCAGTTCTGCCCACAGATTTTCTATAGGATTGAGGTCAGGGCTTTGTGACGGGCACTCCAATACCTTGTCTTTGTTGTTCTTAAGCCATTTTGCGACAACTTTGGAAGTATGCTTGGGGTCATTGTGCATTTGGAAGACCCATTTGCGACCAAGCTTTAACTTCCTGACTGATGTCTTGAGATGTTGCTTCAATATATCCACATAATTTTCCCTCCTCACGATGCCATCTATTTTGTGAAGTGCACCCATCCCTCCTGCAGCAAAGCACCCCCACAACATGATGCTGCCACCCCAATGCTTCACGGTTGGGATGGTGTTTTTCGGCTTGCAAGTCTCCCCCTTTTTCATCCAAACATAACGATGGTCATTATGGCCAAACAATTCTGTTTTTGTTTCATCAGACCAGAGGGCATTTTTCCAAAAAGTACGATCTTTGTCCCCATGTGCAGTTACAAACCGTAGTCTGGCATTTTTATGGCGGTTTTGGAGCAGTGGCTTCTTCCTTGCTGTGCAGCCTTTCAAGTTATGTCGATATAGGACTCATTTTACTGTGGATATAGATACTTTTGTACCTGTTTCCTCCAGCATCTTCACAATGTCCTTTGCTGCTGTTCTGGGATTGATTTGCACTGTTCGCACCAAAGTACGTTCATCTCTAGGAGACAGAACGCGTCTCCTTCCTGAGCGGTGTGACGGCGGTGTGGTCCCATGGTGTTAATACTTGCGTACTGTTGTTTGTACAGATGAACGTGGGACCGTCAGGCATTTGGAAATGGCTCCCAAGGATGGACCAGACTTGTGGAGGTCTGCAATTGTTTTTCTGAGGTATTGGCTGATTTTTTTAGATTTTCCCATGATGTCAAGCAAAGAGGCACTGAGTTTGAAGGTAGGCCTTGAAGTACATCCACAGGTACACCTCCAATTGACTCAAATTATGTCAATTTGCCTATCAGAAGCTTCTAAAGCCATGACGTAATTTTCTGGAATTTTCCAAGCTGTTTAAAAGCACAGTCAACTTAGTGTATGTAAACTTCTGACCCACTGGAATTGTGATACAGTGAATTATTGTCACGTTCGTCGTAACATTGAAGAGAGGAGGACCAAGGCGCAGCTGTGATAACAATACATCTTCTATTTATTATAACGAAGACGAAGAACACTTAAACAAACTATACAAAAACAACAAACGAACGTGAAGCTATAATTACAATAAGTGCAGACACAGGCAACTTACATATAGACAATCACCCACGAACTACCTAATGAATATGGCTGCCTAAATATGGTTCCCAATCAGAGACAACGATAGACAGCTGTCTCTAATTGAGAACCATTCTAGGCAACCATAGACATACATACACCTAGACTAGACACTGCCCCATAAACATACAAAACCCCTAGACATTACAAAACACATACATCCCCCATGTCACACCCTGACCTAACTAAAATAATAAAGAAAACAAAGATAACTAAGGCCAGGGCGTGACAATTATAAGTTAAATAATCTGTCTGTAAACAATTGTTGAAAAATTACTTGTGTCATGCACAAAGTAGATGTCCTAACCGACTTGCCAAAACTATAGTTTGTTAACAAGACATTTACATTTACATTTAAGTCATTTAGCAGACGCTCTTATCCAGAGCGACTTACAAATTGGTGCATTCACCTTATGACATCCAGTGGAACAGCCACTTTACAATAGTGCATCTAAATCTTTTAAGGGGGGGGGGGGGGGGGGGTCAGAAAGATTACTTTATCCTATCCTAGGTATTCCTTAAAGAGGTGGGGTTTCAGGTGTCTCCGGAAGGTGGGGATTGACTCCGCTGTCCTGGTGTCGTGAGGGAGTTTGTTCCACCATTGGGGTGCCAGAGCAGCGAACAGTTTTGACTGGGCTGAGCGGGAACTGTACTTCCTCAGTGGTAGGGAGGCGAGCAGGCCAGAGGTGGATGAACGCAGTGCCCTTGTTTGGGTGTAGGGCCTGATCAGAGCCTGAAGGTACTGAGGTGCCGTTCCCCTCACAGCTCCGTAGGCAAGCACCATGGTCTTGTAGCGGATGCGAGCTTCAACTGGAAGCCAGTGGAGAGAGCGGAGGAGCGGGGTGACGTGAGAGAACTTGGGAAGGTTGAACACCAGACGGGCTGCGGCGTTCTGGATGAGTTGTAGGGGTTTAATGGCACAGGCAGGGAGCCCAGCCAACAGCGAGTTGCAGTAATCCAGACGGGAGATGACAAGTGCCTGGATTAGGACCTGCGCCACTTCCTGTGTGAGGCAGGGTCGTACTCTGCGGATGTTGTAGAGCATGAACCTACAGGAACGGGCCACCGCCTTGATGTTAGTTGAGAACGACAGGGTGTTGTCCAGGATCACGCCAAGGTTCTTAGCGCTCTGGGAGGAGGACATAATGGAGTTGTCAACCGTGATGGCGAGATCATGGAACGGGCAGTCCTTCCCCGGGAGGAAGAGCAGCTCCGTCTTGCCGAGGTTCAGCTTGAGGTGGTGATCCGTCATCCACACTGATATGTCTGCCAGACATGCAGAGATGCGATTCGCCACCTGGTCATCAGAAGGGGGAAAGGAGAAGATTAATTGTGTGTCGTCTGCATAGCAATGATAGGAGAGACCATGTGAGGTTATGACAGAGCCAAGTGACTTGGTGTATAGCGAGAATAGGAGAGGGCCTAGAACAGAGCCCTGGGGGACACCAGTGGTGAGAGCACGTGGTGAGGAGACAGGTTCTCGCCACGCCACCTGGTAGGAGCGACCTGTCCGGTAGGACGCAATCCAAGCGTGGGCCGCGCCGGAGATGCCCAACTCGGAGAGGGTGGAGAGGAGGATCTGATGGTTCACAGTATCGAAGGCAGCCGATAGGTCTAGAAGGATGAGAGCAGAGGAGAGAGAGTTATCTTTAGCAGTGCGGAGCGCCTCCGTGATACAGAGAAGAGCAGTCTCAGTTGAATGACTAGTCTTGAAACCTGACTGATTTGGATCAAGAAGGTCATTCCGAGAGAGATAGCAGGAGAGCTGGCCAAGGACGGCACGTTCAAGAGTTTTGTGGAGTGGTTGAAAAACGAGTTTTAATGATTCCAACCTAAGTGTATGTAAACTTCCGACTTCAACTGTAGATGTATATTATCAATGTCCATGTTCAGCCAAGTTTTCGAGAAACAGGATATTACAGTTCTTCAGATCCCGTTGATAGGATAGTCTCGAACAGAGCTTGTCCAGTTTGTTCTCCAGTGTTTGTACATTCGTCAATAGAACAGAGGGTAGAGGCGGTTTATTTATTTGCCGTTTCAGTTTCATCAGGGTGCCCACACTTCAGCCTCTATATTGTTGTCTCTTTATGTTCCAAGTGTCAGGGATTAGGACCTGGTCCGGGTTGAGCAGTATGTCCTGCGCCACTGACTCATTGAAGTAGAAATCTTCATCAAAATTCGAGGTTAGGGATCACTGTTCTGATGTCCATAAACACTTTTCGATCATAGGAACCAATGGCGGAAACATTATGTACAAAAAAGTTAAGATCAGCACAAATCAACACAAAATACCAGAATTGGTTAAATTATTTATTTTTTATTTGGTGTTTGGTGATAGGCCTACTTCCCATAAGTGGGCTATTACCGCTGTGGTGTGGCCTGAGGTTTGCCGGTGCTTATTATTTTGTCTGTGACTCATGCAGAAAATCTGAGCAATGTATTGGCAATGAAACACCAAACAGATTGTTATTGTGCAGTTCTGGCATCCATTTCACCCAATCTATTTTGAGAATCTAAACTACCAGTTTTAGATTGTTGTTGGTCTAGTTTAGATTGACCATCAGGGGTTGAAACTATGTTTGAAAATGCAGTTTCCCTTGAAGCAAGTCCTGTTTTTAGTTTATTATCACCAAATGGGTTTTGTTTAAATACAATCAAGGGGACCAGGGTAAATGTCCTCCAGACAAAAACAATGACAACAGTGATTTGCACAACATTTATTTTCTTCCACGAAAACAAGAGGGAGGGTAAAGAAGGATTTGAGTGAGTGATTAATGAAAGATGAAGAGGTTACCATCTTCTTTATGTTGTAAAATAAAACATGTACTAGGGGACAGGGAAAACATGTGCCTCGGTACACTGAAACACCTGATACTCAATATTCTGTGAATCCTATGGTCGTCCAATGAATTAAGTCTGGGACCTGCCTGGGCTCAGTCTACGAGTAGTTCTGCTATTCACTCTGTCAGCCAGCCAATGTCAGCTATTCTTCCGACCATTCTGATCACTGTGTAAACATTACCATATTTTAGTTGTGTTTGCAGAGGGAGTGTGTTGGCAGGCACTCTCACTTGGTTGCCATGGATGAAATGACAGTCAGAAGCTAGGTTTCCATCCAAATTTTCATGTCAATATTCTAAAATCCGCATAAGAACAATATGCACATTTTCCCACCAGAGATGTGCTACCATTAAATTGACTTGTTGCAGATAAAGGGCTGTGTGCGATGATGTAGTGAACATAAAATACCTTTTGTGTTCAAATACCCATGTATCGAATAAAAAATACAACTTAAATGACTTTCCATCGCATTTTCAACTCTGCTGATGGTTTTCTCACCAAAAAAATGCATTATATTGCGAGTGTGCACTCTCTGGTATTGGCACGTGCCCTTCAGCCAACAGCGCTGTCTGCCGAGCCAGTTCCCAGACTTAATTCATTTGTTCATTTTTATTTGTCAAACAGCAGCCAAGCATCGATTATCATGTCACCAGAATAAGACCCTCGATATTTATTGGAAAGGAGCATCAAGCTCATCACCATGCACTTTCACCACCCTTTTGAGTTAATTATAATTGATTTAAGCTGTAACCTAATAAACGGCATGCTTTCCCGATTAGTCGTAGTGGGAGGACCACACAACATGTCATCTAGTGACTCAAAGTTTACTTCGATATGATGGTTATTATTTAAACTGACATTTTTTGCATAATTCATTTTACCGTCACAAAAGAGCCCACCTTGTCTAATGTATTTAGTTTTGTCGACATTTGGAAAGTTTACCGAAAAATGTTTTGTTTCCATCAGGCCTGTCATGACATATGCTTTAGGTTAGTGTCCATGCAGTATGTCCATGCAGGGGAAGATCCTTAGATCCGTAAATAGATAAGGAAGACAGTTGTATAATTAAGCAATAATAAGCAATATTAAGCAATAACGCCCGGGGAGGTGTGGTATATGGCCAATATACCGCGGATAAGGGCTGTATCCAGGCATTCCGCAACACCACAAACCACAAAGCCCTTATTGCTATTATAAACTGGTTACCAATGTAGTTAGATGTTTTGTCATACCTGTGGTATACAGTCTGATATACCATGTGTGTCAACCAATCAGCATTCAGGGCTCTAACCACCCAGTTTATAAATGGAATTTTGTTTCATAAGAAGTTAATAAAGGAAAAAATTGAGAGAAGCTATTTTAGTGATGATATATAAAAGCAAAGGAGATTCAAATTGAATTGCGTTCTGCTTCAGTATATAGCACACATAAACCACAACATGCATTCTTCAATGGCATTCTAAAATGTGCGAAAGAAAACCTGCATGTGGGTATCCATTCTGTCAGAGAATACGCTGCTAGTAGCTACACTAATCTTCCCTGCGCCACAGACCCTGGTTACTCAACGACACAGCTTCTAACAGAGTCAGCATGTTCTGGGAAACACAGAATAACAAGAGAAAATGTCTGGCGGCAGCTGAGCAGAGAGAGCAGAATGCTTGCCTTGCCTTTGTTCAGTCTCAGGGAAAAGCTTGGCATGCACATTTCCACACACAGAGCCGTAGTGTTTCACTTGGACCTGTAGTGGTTCTCGGTCCAAAACACACAGCAGCAGCCTGCCTGCTCTGGATTTATCGACCCAGTGCGCTGTAGCCGCATGAAGGAAGCCAGCTCGTTAGTCAGTCCCTAGCTGCATCCCAAATGGCACCCATAGGGCTTTGGTCAAAAATGTGTGCACTACAGGGAACGGTGTGCCATTTTGGAGACACAGCTTTCTCCGGGCCCAACTCAGGGAGACACTGTTTTCTTGTGCTTCCTCTCACTCTCTTATCCCCAGATTTGTGACTTGTTTTGACTCGTGCTCGTTGACTGTAATACAAAACCCACATTGATCTAAAACCCTAAATGTGTATAATGTGGTATTGACTGCCAAGCCTTAAATGCCCATAGAAATAGACTGAATTGCAAGCTATTTAAGTTTCCAAATGTTATGTGGGGTTATATATATGAGCCAGTGGTGGTTAGTGAACTGAAAGCCGAGACCTCATGGATCCAGGTTCATGTGGCCTCTTTAAAGGTGTATTGGCTGTCCTGACAACAGAGGCTGTGCTAACATTTGGCCCATAACCAGCCAGAGCTTTCCCTGTGAAGCTGTTGAAAAACATGACCCATTTTTCCCAGAACAGGCCACGGACAACTGCGCTGTTCTTATATTCTTGCCACACATTCACAATGAGGGTTCTGTGCAATGGTCAAGGCCACATTATTTTTAATGTCTTTTCTTTTAATGTCTTTTCTTTTGACATATCTTTGGCTGTTTCTGATTTTGACAGACAAACAGGTTTGATAAGTAGATTTGAAACAGGAAACGTATACATTGGGATGTACAGCACTTTCACAAAATATTGATTGCACAATACTTTTATGTTTTATGGATCTAGCAGATTGTGTGTGTAACCTTTATTTAACAAGGCAGGTCACTTAAGAACAAATAATTTTTTACAATTACGGTAGTCCATAAACCGTGACCTTGTGATGGTAATTGCTGCAGTCGTTAATTGACACACTGGGTGTTATGCGGAGCAGAAAACCAGAATCTACATAGATATAATCTCATCTTGATCCCATGAAATGGCTGAGTCAGAGTTTTTATTTACTCAGTCCTGTAAAATGTCCCCTAGGGCAGCTGCAATCTTGCTTCCTGCGGACCAGAGAGAGAGAGTGGATTAAGGGCATCTGATTACGGCAGTGAGGTTTGACTGAGGTGATGCCCCCTGTAAAGGAACATGGGCACTGACAGACAGAGACTGTCCTGATGACATGAAGTCTGTTTCACTACACTGGCTTTGCTCCTCTTCTCTGCTCTCAAATTCACTTGAGAGTGGAGTGATTCTACAAAGGTTCAATCCCCTGTGATGGATTTACTGCAATAAGCTCATTGATTCTGTGTCAATGTGGAAGGAGTATTATACTGAAATGCTGAGCTGAAACAACAACACGGTTATTTTCAGTACTCTACTGTACAGTATAATAATAGATAATAATAGATATTATATGCCATTTAGCAAACACTTTTATCCAAACTACTTACAATCATGCATGCATACATTTTACATATGGGTGGTCCCAGGAATCAAACTCACTACCCTGGTGTTGCAAGCACCATGCTCTACCAACTGAGCTACATAGTCTGGCCCTTCCCCTGGATAAATACAATGTGCATCTTTGCATTTGCCATAACGAAATTACCTCTATACCTTTTGTAGAAGTCATGTGACTGCGCGGGATCCCTGTTTGTTAGTTTAGCTGATTATAAAGAGCGCATACTGTTGAGCGCCGACCGTTGTGGGGAACTACGAGAAAGCAGTTATACCAGAATTGGTCTGGTGGGTGGCTAGTCCTTGTGGCTCTGTGAGTCCAGTCAGTGTGGCCAGCGTCACAGAGGCAGGGGTCTGCCTGTAGTATGCCTGTAAGCCCAGGGCTTATTAGCACAATGCCGTGTCATAGCCCAGGGATTAGCTTGTTATTAAACACTAACCTCAATAACCCCCTCCTCATTTCCCCCATCCAAAGCCCAAATTAAACTTGCGGCATATACAATCACAGCATTATTCCCCCTGCTCTGTCTCTGCCCCTCCAACCTCCCTTTTTAAGCTTATTACTACAGTACTAGCCTGCCTTACGGGTAGAACCGAGGGGGGAGACAGGCTGTGTGTGTGCATGGTTGCGTGCGTGTGATATAGTACATTGTCAATGCAGAGAGCCACTCCCCCCTGGCTGTAACCCTGTCTGTCCTTGTCGGCGGACACTCTGAAATTATAGCCAACTGTGCCCTAGCTCGAGCCAACGCCCTGGCTGCATGTTTAGTGTACGGTGTCGTCAAGATCGCAGGGAGGGACACTCACAGAGAGGTATTCTTCCATGGGATTTCAGGTCAGGTGACACTATGGGTGAATAATTAATTACGGCCCGTTTTAGCTCTTTCCCAACAAAGCCACACACACACAACCCCCCTATTGAGATTGTAGTCTATCTAAAGGGCTCGATTGATTATGGATTAATTTGTGCCTCCGCTGACAAAACAAGCTGGGAGAGGATGAACATGAAGAGAAACAGCTGATTGTGTGGGAGTATAATGTCTTTATCTTAGTGCAGTAATACAGAGTCCTTAGTGTGTAGAAATATAATGTATTGATGTTAATACAGTATAGTGAGGGCAGACTGTAGTGTTGTGTCTCTCAGCCTCAGCTGTGCAGGGGCTGTGTGTTGCCTGCCACGGTGATGTTGGAACATCTGCTTTGGGCCCATTAGTAAGACACACAAGGTTTCAGTGGAGAAACTAAAGCATACAGCGCAGGTGGGAGCATCTCTCTTATGTAATAAATCCACGGACACACAGCTGGGCTGGCTGCATAGCCTGATGGTCCGTCTGTCTGCTGGTGCAGAGGGTTGGAGTGAGATGGAGAGTTCACAACAACAACTACAACTACAACACGAGTTCCCACTTCATGTGATTAGAGTAGTGTGGAAATCCCTCATGATTTGTGAGGAAACTAGTATGGGCATGGATAATCCAATATCTAGATATCCGAATGGAGGTTAATATTTGATTACTTTAAGTGAGTGTTCATTTTTGGAGGCCTTTTTTAACAATGGAAAAGCTTTTTCTAAATGAAATGAAATGATCCTTGTGACATTTTAACCTACAATGATATATCATGACATTTAAAAAACTTTTTTTTGAATGTACCTGTAGTTCTTATAACGGTGTGTTGAGCTACTTCTGCGCATTTAGCCATCAAAGGCTACCTGACATCGGTATGCTATTTCCCCCACTTGAAATGGCAATTACTGGTGCTCACCTAATGGAGTTTCCACAATACCTGACATAGATCAATGCAGAACTCGCACCAGAAAATGTTTTTGTAACAGAATCAGTTCTATCATGGTGAAAAACAGACTCCTCTGTCGGCTGTCCTGCATGTACATTTGTGTCGTTCTGATTGGTCAAATTAATAGTGGTATTTTAAAACAAAAATGTAATTTAGACTATCCTGATCTTTCATGATATTATTCAAATAGTACAATTATTTCAAATGCCCATCCCTAGAGGACTCTTCCTTTTAGTTTCATTTTCCATATGCTGCCAATCTTTATCTGACATGTTGATGTGAGGATAAGACATGAGAGATGTGAGGCACACATCCTCCAGTACAGCATGTACAAAATTGATATATTTAATGCAGTGTAATTTTTTCCAAGTTCGTGTCAGAATTCTGCAAAATAAACTGAATGACTCTTGTCCCAGTTCAATAATTCAGAAGGTGTTAATAAATTGCATTGAAAGAGGTGTTTTTTTCTGTTGGAGATTTATGGAAGCTCTTGCTGTGTGTTGCAGCTGTTACGAGAACTGAAACACCCCAACGTGATCGCCCTGCAGAAAGTGTTCCTGTCTCACAGTGACAGAAAGGTGTGGCTCCTCTTTGACTATGCTGAGCACGACCTCTGGGTAAGTGTTTCATCACAACTGCCAGTCAGAAGACCAGTTTTAGGTTTTTGTTTGGATGTTTTAGTTGTTTCATCTTTGTTCTTGACGTTTTCCTGTCTGTAAAGGACCGTGTATGGTACATGATGTATTGGTATGTATGTTGTGGAAACTAGCTGTTTGATTCCCTTGCTTGATCAGTTTCTCAATGCCACTCCCTCTGGTCTCCTTTCAGCACATCATCAAGTTCCACCGTGCCTCCAAGGCCAATAAAAAGCCCATGCAGCTGCCGAGAGGCATGGTCAAGTCTCTCCTATATCAGATTCTGGACGGGATCCATTACCTCCATGCCAACTGGGTGCTTCACAGGGATCTGGTGAGTCGATTGTACTGTAGTTCCAGTGTCCCTTTACAATGTTGCTACACATGCTCACTGACACCTCATCCACTGATCTGTCCTTTTCCTATTGGTCACTGATATGAACTGCTTTTAACCAATAGGGTGCATGCAAATAAGTTACTTGTTTGCATATCTAGAAGCCGCAATGAGTGGTGTTCACTGCAAAAAGGATCATTAAAGCAACCCTCTTGCCAGCTAACTGAATCCTGTGTTGTCTGGCACAAGTGCTGTTATATCCTTGTACTGTTTATTATTATGATTCTAAGGCCCTTGGCTGTGGAGCAAAGTGTCTTGGCTTGGTGAATGTTGTCAATTCTGCCCCCCCTACTCTCACCACCACCACCACCCAGCCTGTACTCTAGCACCCCTGTGAGACTTTCTCCCCCATACCTTTCCCACAGTGTTTTCCTGGAAGGTCAGGCTGTTCACCTGACTCTGCTGGGCTCAATGTAGCGGAAGGTCAGCCCTGGGCCCAGCTGGAACGAGGTCACAGGATTGTTCTCTCTCTTATCTGGCTGTAGATACCTCCTCTCCTCACGGCCCCTCTCAACACAAGAGCACTCTCTCTCTCTCTCTCTCTCTCTCTCTCTCTCTCTTATCTCTTTCTGCAGTTCCTTTTAGAAATAAGCTTTTATTTAGCTTGAGAAGCTTTTTTTCCCTTCTGATTGTCCCAAACTCAACTGATTATGGTGCAACTTGGACATTCCATGATAAGGGCTATATTACACTTATAACACTATATTACACTTTTATAACACTATATTACAGTGACACAACACTTATGGCTGGAAATTGCCAGGGACCTGACGATACGATATTATCACAATACTTAGATGCCAATACGATATGTATTGCGATTCTCACAATTTTATATGTATTGCAATTTGATACTGTGATTCTATTGCCATTCGATGTTCCAAACGTATTGCTCACCGTATGTCTGCTATAGAGAAACGAGAGAGCCACGAGAACGAGTTTTGATCAGTCATGGAAATAGAAGTGCTGAAAACAAATTGGCTCCTTATTTAAAAAGAAGATGGAGAACAAGCTGAAAAATAATATCCCGATATGTAACTGTATCGATTTTTCCCCTATCACTAATAATAGTACATAACAGAGGCATAACACTTACCAACTAGCTGATGGAAAGACAATTGTTTGTGTCCTGCCAGCCAGTGGGAAGTCAGCTGCTATTAGAGGACACCAGCTGTGTCATTATATTGACATTCTTCAAGCAGTAAACACAGGGGATGATTGCAATGAGTAGAAGACTGTTGTGGATGAACGGGTAGTAGGGAATCTATTCTGTTCTAACGCATTGGTGCCCAGATGTTTGGTGTTTACTACCAGCACACTAATTGAGTCGGCACACTTCAGAACATAAGTCAGTCAGTTGATGTGACTTCTGTCCCGTCACTGGAGACTAATGCAGAGTAGAATGAATTTGCAAGTCCCACAGCTCCAGCATTCTTATCAGGCCTTCATCGGGCCATCCCCTCTCATGTAATCTCTCTCAGCTCTCCCAGATGGCAGCATGGTGCGATGAGGACCAACGCTAACTCCCGTTATATAAATACACAGGGATCTATCAGGGATCAGGGATCTGTCAGTGCCTCAGCCTCACTAACTCGGCCTATACCACAACAGCCAAGGTGGAGTAATACAGTTATGAAGACATACTACTGCACTGTCTGGCCATTGATGGTCCCTTACTCAATATGTGTCCCTTGTAGGGGTTATTTTGGAGGTGAAATCCGAGTTGATTGATAACTTTGCGAGGATAGTGGATCACGTTGTCATTGATGATGGTGATTGCTGAGCAGTTTATGACATGGTATTACTTGTTGAGAGTATGTCATCAATAGCGTATTTCTTTAATTCTGCTTAGAAATTCTATAGGATTAAGCAGGTCTTTAATGCCTGGTCAATAGATGTGGTTAATAAATCACCCAGGATACAACAGAAGGGACAATGGTCTTGTGTTTTTGATTTCATGTGTCTGACCTCAACACTATTAACGGCATAGGGTATGTGCTGCCGTAGCTGCCTTCCTGTTGCACAAGCATGCCTGTATCTAAGCAGAGGCCTCTGTCAGTACTACTGTACATGGTCAGCACATAGCTAGCTACTGCTGGAATTAAAACACACTGGCACAGTAGCTAGCGTTGTTTTTCTCTCTTATCTGGACACCAATTCTTCCGGCTCTTAATAACTATTTTCTTTGTCGCAGGGTGAATTTCTCTGTTGTCGCTTTCTCTGTGTCTGATTCCAGATAAAGGTTGATGTTTTGCAGTTTTCTCAAAGCAAGCACTTCCTGCTATTGTGGAAATTCCACTCTCAAGCTGGTGGTGTTCGGAATCGGGATACGTGGGTATGTGTAGTCTGTTTTGCACAGGGAGTTTGTTGGCCATTCCATTGTGAAATTGTCCTGAATATGAAAGAGTCAACTCCCTTTGTCTACCACTTTATAGCCGTGTACCTCAGATGTTGCTACTCAATGGAAATGCCACGTTCCACCCCATCTGGACATTTTTCCCCCAGTCATGTTGGGGGAGGTGTGTTTGATTTAGGCTAAAGAGTGAGAAATGCAAACAGCATTCCTAATCTCCTCGGGGGCTAGTTACTCCAGCGACTCAGTGCTTTATCAACAGCCACAGGGGTAGGGCAATAGCACGTCTTTCATGGCTCCCTACACCACTCTGTCTATTATGCAACACTCAACCTTGTGCTGCAGCTGGGCACTGCACCGCTGCAGAGAAACCAGCCTCCCCTCACCACTGTACCCATCCTCTGTCTCTAGCGAGACAGGCAGCACCTCCCCATCCTCTGTCTCGAGCGAGACAGGCAGCACCTCCCCATCCTCTGTCTCGAGCGAGACAGGCAGCACCTCCCCATCCTCTGTCTCAAGCGAGACAGGCAGCACCTCCCCATTCTCTGTCTCGAGCGAGACAGGCAGCACCTCCCCATCCTCTGTCTCGAGCGAGACAGGCAGCACCTCCCCATCCTCTGTCTCGAGCGAGACAGGCAGCACCTCCCCATCCTCTGTCTCAAGCGAGACAGGCAGCACCTCCCCATCCTCTGTCTCGAGCGAGACAGGCAGCACCTCCCCATCCTCAGTCTCTAGCGAGACAGGCAGCACCTCCCCATCCTCAGTCTCTAGCGAGACAGGCAGCACCTCCCCATCCTCAGTCTCCAGCGAGACAGGCAGCACCTCCCCATCCTCAGTCTCTAGCGAGACAGGCAGCACCTCCCCATCCTCAGTCTCCAGCGAGACAGGCAGCACCTCCCCATCCTCTGTTTAGCTCGAGACAGGCAGCACCTCCCCATCCTCTGTCTCGAGTGAGACAGGCAGCACCTCCCCATCCTCAGTCTCCAGCGAGACAGGCAGCACCTTCCCATCCTCAGTCTCCAGCGAGACAGGCAGCACCTCCCCATCCTCTGTCTCGAGCGAGACAGGCAGCACCTCCCCATCCTCAGTCTCTAGCGAGACAGGCAGCACCTCCCCATCCTCAGTCTCTAGCGAGACAGGCAGCACCTCCCCATCCTCAGTCTCCAGCGAGACAGGCAGCACCTCCCCATCCTCAGTCTCTAGCGAGACAGGCAGCACCTCCCCATCCTCAGTCTCCAGCGAGACAGGCAGCACCTCCCCATCCTCTGTTTAGCTCGAGACAGGCAGCACCTCCCCATCCTCTGTCTCGAGTGAGACAGGCAGCACCTCCCCATCCTCAGTCTCCAGCGAGACAGGCAGCACCTTCCCATCCTCAGTCTCCAGCGAGACAGGCAGCACCTCCCCATCCTCAGTCTCCAGCGAGACAGGCAGCACCTTCCCATCCTCAGTCTCCAGCGAGACAGGCAGCACCTCCCCATCCTCAGTCTCCAGCGAGACAGGCATTACCTCCCCATCCTCAGTCTCCAGCGAACCAGGCAGCACCTCCCCCTTCTCAGTCGCCAGCTAACCAGGCAGTCCCGCCCCCATCTCCTGCCTAAGTTATATAACCCACACCAGCCACCAGCCACTAGCCAGCAGAGTTAGATCCCAGATCGCAGGTCCTACTCCCCCCTGAAAGTCAATATGTCCAGGCTGTCAGATTTCAGATGCAGCATATAGCTAGGTTGCACTCTCTCACCTGCTGGCCAATGGTGGGTTGTTGTCATGATTGATTACTAAGGACATGCCCTTATCTCTGACGTAATGGAATATTGTTCAAAGCTGGAGTAATCCCTGGCTACCCGCAGTCACATGCCACGTCCGCAACAAGAAAATGTCTAGGAAAATAGCATCCACACCAACTGTCCTTTGTATGAATATGTATGTGCCCTGTGCCCTCTATATCCTGTGTGCAGTGGGCTGTGGCAGGCCTGTACTGATATAACATGGTTATGACAGTAAAGTGGTTAACGCCTGTGCGCCGAGAAAAGCAGGGTCATTACTTAATCTGAAAAAAGACAACTACAGAGAAAAGCAAGGAGAAAGCCACTGAATTAATAATGGCACTGTTGTATGTTTCCCAGTATATGTAAAGATAGTGTTAGCCTCTGGCCCTTCCTGGCCTGAAAACAGGGCTATTTTTGACTCAACGAGGGGTATGTCTTTTGTGTGAAAGAGAGGCATGTCTTTTGTGTGAAAGAGAGGCCCCTCCTTAGGGATTGCGTTTTCTGTCCATGGAGGATTTACGGCAGTGTTTCCCAAACTCGGCCCTCGGGACCCCCAACTAATCATCAAGCTTTGAATCAGCTGTGTAGTGTTAGGGGGAGAAAAAAAACTGCACCCTTGGGGTCCCGGGGACCGAGTTTGGTAAACGCTAACTTAACTGTTTACCACTCCTGACCCACTGCACAAAGACTCCTAACTTTTCTGGGAAGCTAAACACATGTTAGAGTCAATAAAATCCAAACTTTTGCAGAAAAAATATATCAGACAGCAACGTTACAACCTCATTAACATGCTAATTTTACTTTTTAATTGCCCGTTCATCCAGTCTCTGTTTTATGAGAGTATTTTCATAGTTATTGTTTACCTGTAAGAAAATATGATCTCTTTGAACATTGGGCCAATGAAAATGAATGTCTTTGGATTTAATCCATTAGCCCAGTTTAGAATTTCAAAGAGGAGCCGGTGCCAGTCATTTGGGCTTGAAAAGAAACCCTCCTCATATGAGTGGTCATAGTGTTTGCCGATAGCAGTGTTTTGTTGTGTGTTTGAATAATAGAGCTCATTATAAGTGGCATCCCTTTAGCAAACCCCGTTTGCTATAGGAACCTGTTTGTTGAACAGATTGAATCCTATGAGATTTAAGATTCACACAGATTCAGGGGACTAACAGACAATGGAAGGATTTGGAGTTGAGATCAAGATTATAAATTGCTTGGCTGGGCTGATGAGACAGTGGATTGCGCAGTCAGATGGAACAGAGTAAATAGGCATTTTAACATCATAGATTTAGCCGGTGGTAACTTGTGGAATAGACACCGGCTGGAATGCGGTTTTAACCAATCAGCATTCAGGATTAGACACACCCGTTTCATAAGATGAAATAAATAGTGGGTTGCCTACTAGTTGAATATAGTCATTGGAAATGTTATTGTGTACTGTATACATCTGACACTGTGATGTCTTTAATGTGCAGCATGGATAGTGGATGGGTAGGAGATGAAGCAGAACTAGACTATTTTTCTTTGGGCATAAATCTTTGGATAGAGTGAAAGTGAAAACAGTGGTGGTTATGTGCTGGACACACCATGGCAAACTGTGTTTTTTGAATGACATATAATGCTAATTTGTTTTTTGCGAGATGAGTTCCTGGAACACAGACTGTCTGGCTGTTTTCTCCATGTGTCCGGGTTTGAATTGGCTAGGTGGTTCTGGTGTCATGCAGGAAACCACAGAACTATACTGGGCATCATAATATAATTCCTCCCCAAAGCCCTAAAACAAAGACTAAGTAAGAGATTATTGCGTGGTTGGAATCAGTGTCCCAAAGGAACAGGCATGATTCACAACCATGGCAGACCTTGATATCAATGATCAGTACAATCATTGACAGAGCAATCTTTCACAGAAGTTTTATAGTAGTTTGACCTCTTTTTTTGTATTTGGCAGTATGTAGGTCAATAGCGTAATACACTTTCCATTTGGCATGCTCTGCCTCTGTTATTTGTATGTTACAATGATATTACCAAAACTTCCCTCCAAAAGACATTGGACATGCATGGCATTTTTGTATATTTAAGCAATAAGGCCTGAGGAGGTGTGGTATATGGCCAATATACCACGACTAAGAGATGTTCTTAATGTTCTTAAGCAAGATGCAACACGGAGTGCTTGGATACAGTCCTTAGCCGTGGTATATTAGCCATATACCACAAACCCCCGAGGTGCCTTTTTGCTATGGTTACCAATGTAATTAGAGTAGTAAAAATAAATGTTTTGTCATACCCGTGGTATTGGCTTTCAGCTAATCAGCATTCAGGGCTTGAACCACACAATTTAGAATGTCTGAAATACCACAGCTTTCAGCCAATCAGCATCCAGGAGCAAAACTACCCAGTTTATAATATGTGATACACCTGTGAAGTGAGTGTAACCTCATTTCTATGTTGTGTTGTCTTACTTGGTGTTGGAGCCTCTGAGGCTTCCCTAATGGCTGAAACACACACAGAACAAGATGGTTAACTGTTTGTCTGTTTGTCTCTCTCTCCTCTAGAAACCAGCCAACATTCTGGTTATGGGGGAGGGCTCAGAACGAGGGCGAGTGAAAATCGGTAAGATGGGCTAAATGTACACACTGAAGTCAATAAAGTAGATACAGTTGAAGTCAGAAGTTTACATACACTTTAGCCAAATAAATTAAACTCAGTTTTTCACAATTCCTGACATTTAATCCTAGTAAAAATTCCCTGTCTTAAGTCAGTTAGGATCACCACTTTATTTTAAGAATGTGAAATGTCAGAATAATAGTAGAGAGAACGATTTATTTCAGATTTGATTTCTTTCATCACATTCCTAGTGGGTCAGAAGTTTACATACACTCAATTAGTATTTGGTAGCATTGCCTTTAAATTGTTTAACTTGTGTCAAACGTTTCAGGTAGCCTTCCACAAGCTTCCCACAATAAGTTGGGTGAATTTTGGCACATTCCTCCTGACAGAGCTGGTGTAACTGAGTCAGGTTTGTAGGCCTCCTGGCTTGCACATGCATTTTCAGTTCTGCCCACAAATGTTCTATGGGATTGAGGTCAGGGCTTTGTGATTGCCACTCCAATACCTTGATTTTGTTGTCCTTAAGCCATTTTGCCGCAACTTTTGAAGTATGCTTGGGGTCATTGTCCATTTGGAAGACCCATTTGCGACCAAGCTTTAACTTCCTGACTGATGTTTTGAGATGTTGCTTCAGTATATCCACATAATTTTCCTTCCTCATGATCTATTGATTTATTTTGTGAAGTGCACCAGTCCCTCCTGCAGCAAAGCACTCCCACAACATGATGCTGCCACCCTGTGCTTCAGGGTTGGGATGGTGTTTTTCGGCTTGCAAGCCTCCCCTTTTTTCCTCCAAACATAACGATGGTCATTATGGCCAAACAGTTCTATTTTTCTATCATCCGACCAGAGAACATTTCTCCAAAAGGTACGATCTTTGTCCCCATGTGCAGTTGCAAACCGTAGTCTGGCTATTTTTGGTGGTTTTGGAGCAGTGGCTTCTTCCTTGCTGAGCGGCCTTTCAAGTTATGTCGATATGGGACTCGTTTTACTGTGGATATAGATACTTTTGTATCTGTTTCCTCCAGCATCTTCACAAGGTCCTTAGCTGCTGTTCTGGGATTGATCTGCACATTTCGCACCAAAGTACGTTCATCTCTAGGAGACAGAACGCGTCTCCTTCCTGAGCGGTATGACGGCTGCGTGGTCCCATGGTGTTTATACTTGCGTACTGTTGTTTGTACAGATGAATGTGGGATGAACATGGTACCTTCAGGCGTTTGGAAATTGCTCCCCAAGGATGAACCAGACTTGTGGAGGTCTACAATTTTGTTTCTGAGGTCTTGGCTGATTTTCTTTTGATTTTCCCATGATCTCAAGCAAAGAGGAACTGAGTTTGAAGGTAGGCCTTGAAATACATCCACAGGTACACCTCCAATTGACTCAAATTATGTCAATTTGCCTATCAGAAGCTTCTAAAGCCATGGCATAATTTTCTGGAATTTTCCAAGCTGTTTAAAGGCACAGTCAACTTAGTGTATGTTAACTTCTGACCCACTGGAATTGTGATACAGTGAATTATAAGTGAAATAATCTGTCTGTAAACAATTGTTGGAAAAAATACTTGTGTCATGCACAAAGTAGATGTCCTAACCGACTTGCCAAAAATATAGTTTGTTAACAAGAAATGTGTGGAGTGGTTGAAAAACAAGTTTTAATGACTCTAACCTAAGTGTATGTAAACTTCTGACTTCAACTGTAGATCGATGAGTTGTTTACTTGACAATGGCTGCTGCTTTAACCTTCAACCAGCCTCTGAGAGGGTCTCTGAACACAGGGACACAGGACCAGGCAGAGAGCCTTAAAATGGCCACATCATACAGATCACACTATTGCATAACCCACTCCCCAGCATGGCACTGTTCTGGGATGATGTCACAGGTCTGCAGTGCCGGCCGGACTCTATTTATACCCTAACCCTGAGAGTCTAGCATTGGTGCTAAGTTATTGTTTTAGAGTCACTGAACCCCCATGATAACTGCTGCTCAGGGATGCATGGGTGTCAATGGCAGTGTGACACCCAACATACCAGACCAGACCACCAAACTTCACTTCAGGTGCTGCACAGACACAGAAGACCTTCCCATAAGAATACAAACAGAATCTCTTCCCATAAGACTACAAACAGAAGCACTTCCCATTAGACTACAAACATAAGACCTTTCAATGAGGCAA
This sequence comes from Salvelinus fontinalis, assembly GCF_029448725.1. Lineage (NCBI taxonomy): Eukaryota > Metazoa > Chordata > Actinopteri > Salmoniformes > Salmonidae > Salvelinus > Salvelinus fontinalis. The sequence continues at coordinate 23,548,176 of NC_074684.1, read as the reverse complement.
CAAACAGAAGACTATCCATTAAGACTACAAATAGAGGACCTTCCCATAAGACTACAAACAGAGACATTCCCAAAAGACTACAAGCAGAAGACCTTCCCATAAGACTACAGACAAAAGACCTCCCAATAAGACTACAGAGGACCTTCCCATAAGACTACAGACAGAATACCTCCCAATAAGACTACAGAGGACCTTCCCATAAGACTACAAACAGAAGACATTCCCATAAGACTACAGACAGAAAACCTTCCCATAAGACTACAGACAGAAGACCTTCCCATAAGACTACAGACAGAAAACCTTCCCATAAGACTACAGACAGAAGACCTTCCCATAAGACTACAGACAGAAAACCTTCCCATAAGACTACAGACAGAAGACCTTCACATAAGACTACAAAACACACTGGCAGTGTGGTGCTAGGACAACAACCTCTCCCTCAAGGTGAGCAAGACAAAGGAGCTGATTGTGGATTATAGGAAAAGGCGTGTCGAACTGGCCCCCATTAACATCAACGGGGCTGTAGTGGAGCGGGTCGAGAGTTTCAAGTTCCCTGGTGTCCACATCACCAACAATCTATCATAGTACAAACACACCAAGACAGTCATGAAGAGGGCACAACAAAACTTTTCCCCCCTCAGGAAACTGGAAAGATTTGGCATGGGTCCCCAGATCCTCAAAAAGTTCTACAGCTGCACCATCGAGAGCATCCTGACCGGTTGTATTTCCGGCTGGTATGGCAACTGCTCGGCATCTGACCATAAGACGCTACAGAGGGTAGAGCATACGGCCCAGTACATCACTGGGGCCAAGCTTCCTGCAATCCAGGACCTATATAATAGGCGGTGTCCGAGGAAAGCCCATAAAATTGTCAGAGACTGCAGTCACCATAGACTGTTTTCTCTGCTACCGCACAGCAAGCGGTACCAAGCAAGCGGGTGAGCGTGAGCTTGGGTCAGTGGGGTCGGCTCTTTGAAAATAGCGTCCTCCATATCCCCAATGTCGTCAGTTTCATCATCTCCAGAAGAGCCCTGAGAGTGCAGAGATAACACCAATTGTTCCCGCCGCATCTTGGAGGATAACAGGATGCAGCTGGCGCATTCCGGGGGTCCTGGATGCCATCCCTGGCGTGCTTTGGGCCCAAGCAAATGAAACAAGTCGTGTGAGTCCAGACCCGCCGAGAGAGGAACAGCAGCATTGAGCTCTTAAAGGATTTTGGGGGTGACAGGACCGTCTTGAGGCTTATCTTGTCATGCAATTCTTCAGACCAATCTTCAGTCTCGCTGAAGGAAAAGAAATCCACATAATAATTCCCATTTCCTGTTGCTGCAGGATTATTTCCCCGCTGTGAGAAACTGGCTCAATTTAAGATCCCACATCTGTATGGCTTGCTCAACAGAGCCTGAGATCCTTCCTAAAACAAAACACTCCCTCCCTAACTGAAATCAAATCAAAGTTTATTCATCATGTACACAGTTTACAGCAGGTATAAACGGTGCAGAGAAAGGTTTACATGCCAGCTCCCTCAACAGTGCAGTACAAATATCAATAATAATCAATATCAATAGTAGCCTTGGATTCAGGCTTGTGTTTCATTGTCATTCATTCACGTTGATACTATGTTGTGTTTCCCCCACTATCTTATACACGTTGATACTATGTTGTGTTTCCCCCACTATCTTATACACGTTGATACTATGTTGTGTTTCCCCCACTATCTTATACACGTTGATACTATGTTGTGTTTCCCCCACTATCTTATACACGTTGATACTATGTTGTGTTTCCCCCACTATCTTATACACGTTGATACTATGTTGTGTTTCCCCCACTATCTTATACATGTTGATACTATGTTGTGTTTCCCCCACTATCTTATACACGTTGATACTATGTTGTGTTTCCCCCACTATCTTATACACGTTGATACTATGTTGTGTTTCCCCCACTATCTTATACACGTTGATACTATGTTGTGTTTCCCCCACTATCTTATACATGTTGATACTATGTTGTGTTTCCCCCACTATCTTATACACGTTGATACTATGTTGTGTTTCCCCCACTATCTTATACACGTTGATACTATGTTGTGTTTCCCCCACTATCTTATACACGTTGATACTATGTTGTGTTTCCCCCACTATCTTATACACGTTGATACTATGTTGTGTTTCCCCCACTATCTTTTACACGTTGATACTATGTTGTGTTTCCCCCACTATCTTATACACATTGATACTATGTTGTGTTTCCCCCACTATCTTACTCACGTTTTAGCTGACATGGGCTTCGCCAGACTCTTCAACTCTCCTCTCAAACCCCTGGCAGACCTTGACCCCGTCGTGGTGACATTCTGGTACAGGGCCCCTGAGCTTCTGCTAGGGGCCAGACATTACACCAAAGCAATCGGTGAGTCGTTAGCCTTAAGGCAAGAGGTATATACATCAAAATACCTTCCATAGAAGTTATTATGTAGCCTGAATTATTTTCATACTCAAGGTACATACGTTGAAAAACGTTTCAGAGAAGTTATTGTGATTTTCATACCTAACACATGCTTCCTATTTTGTAACCAAAGCTTGGAGATTAGATGGCAATGAATTGAAACCAACCAGCACAGACAGGCCAGTAGAACTTTGCTCCTTGATTGTTTATTTAAACAGTTTTTGCATTTACTCTTGTTACTCTATGCCAGCCTCAGAGCTATGTTTGGGCCTGTGCGGCTCAGTTGGTACAGCATGGCGCTTGCAACGCCGGAGTTGTGGTTTCGATTCCCACGGGGTACCAGTACGAAAAAGGACGAAAAATGTATGCACTCACTATTGTAAGTCGCTCTGGATAAGAGCGTCTGCTAAATGAATCAAATCTAAAATATACAGCTCTGGTCAGACTCAGTATATGTGGACATTCACAGATACCATGTGGGTGTCATTGACAGCAAGGGCCTGACAAGCAGTGTGATACGTGGTCTTTATCTGTATGAAGGGTATGTCTTGTGTATAATTAGCTAGATGACATCCCTAGCAACACGCAGGCTCCAACACTCTTACATTCCTATTTATAAGGCCATTTTAGGAATACTGCCATTTAATCTATCCTCTCTTCTAGCTTGAAATGAAAACGCATACAAGCTCAGATCTCAGTCTTGTTTTATGCTAAGAGTTCCGAAAATTAGAACCAAGCATAGAAAAAGGTCCTTTCATTACTCAGCCCCCTGGTCTTGGAATTCCCTCCAAACCAACCTAAAACTCCAGGACCTGTGTCCCTGGAGGAGTTCAAAGGCCAAATAGATGTACAGGTTGTTGAGACGTAGTTGTCACTAGATGTTACTACTTTGCTTTGCCTTATGTATGGAAGCATGTTGTTTTACTGATTCATTGTATTATTTCACACAACTGCCTGCCTACACACACACACACACACACACACACACACACACACACACACACACACACACACACACACACACACACACACACACACACACACACACACACACACACACACACACACACACACACACACACACACACACTGTTCTACTGTTTGTTTGCTGTTGTATTTGTACTGTTGCCAGTGTCTTCTGTATGTGTTGTCCATTTTGTCTTAAATGACATTTGTTCTTAATTTACTTGCCTGGTTAAATAAAGGTTAAATAAAATAAATCCCTGGAATACTTGCCTGGGAATGTCAAGTATAAATTACATATATTACTCAATCGAGCCCTCCAGGCCAAACCCAACAAGCCCTTCAGGTGTCATCACAGATACATACAGTGTAGCAGATCTACACACTTAAAGTACCTAGGCATCCATTACAGCCTGTGACTGTGGAAAGGAGTTTAGAGGAGTTTAGTTTGTGTCTCATAATACACAGTGTACCCATTGTTTTCTGTGTCCTGTAGTGGAGAAACATAGGGAAGGATAAAGACATTCTCACTGACAGATATTTGAATCTTTCACTCTGTTTCTCCACAATGGGACATATAATATAATGGGTACAAAAGGCTAGTTTCCAAACAGAGTGAAGGATGAAGACATTGTCACAGACAGATAGCCCTTGATGGCTGATGTCTTTGTGTCCGTCCCTGCTAAGGTCAAAGGTATAGGCCCAGACCACTGAGTCTAATTGCTAACTGCTTGTCGGTCCAATGCAGACATTTGGGCGATTGGCTGCATCTTTGCGGAGCTGCTGACATCGGAGCCCATATTCCACTGTCGCCAGGAGGACATTAAGACCAGTAACCCCTTCCACCACGACCAGTTGGACAGGATATTCAGTGTCATGGGCTTCCCAGCAGGTCTGACCAGCTCGCACACACACACACACACACACACACACACACACACACACACACACACACACACACACACACACACACACACACACACACACACACACACACACACACACACACACACACACACACACACACACACACACACACACACACACACACACACACACACACATGCATGATAAGACCATGTGAAACACAGTAAAAGTCCAGGTACATTCTCACGGTCATGAAAGTCATGACGTATACTATGTCCTCATCAACCTTGACCTTCTCATGTGCTTGTTGTCATTGCTACAATATGTACAGTAGATGACATTATCCTCTGAAGACAGCATGTGCTTAGTCCAAGTATAAGAATTGGGTTAAAGTGACTGAAGCTTTTCTGTTTGAATTGGCCAGATAAAGATTGGGAAGACATCAGGAAGATGCCAGAGTACCCCTCCCTTCAGAAAGACTTCAGGAGAACGACGTGAGTGGCTTGACATTCTGACCATACCTAGGCTTTCTCGGCTGTCAAAAGATACCTGAACCTTTTACACACATCTTACATCACGTTTCAACCTTTCTCTCAAGGAGGCAGCATGTTGAGACTATTCCCCTGCTTTAAGATGTCGGTTTTTGTCTTTGCTGGGTTTCACCCATTTTCAGGTATGCAAATAGCAGTCTAATCAAATACATGGAGAAACATAAAGTCAAACCTGACAGCAAGGTTTTCCTGTTGGTAAGCACACCTTCTAGTAACCTGCTTGCTTGAACATAGGTGCCAGTTTATGGAGGGCATGCTAACGTATCTACTCAACCACACAATAGGGTGATTTATACTTAAGCAATAAGTCACGAGGGGGTGTGGTATATGGCAAACATACCACGGCTCAGGGTTGTTCTTATGCACGACGCAACGCGAAGGTATATTGGCTATATACCATAAACCCCCGAGGAGCCTTATTGCTATTATAAACTGTTTACCAATGTAATTAGAGCAGTAAAAAATGTTGTCATACCTGTGGTATACGGTTTGATATACCACGGCTGTCAGCCAATCAGCATACAGGGCTCGAACCACCCAATTTATAATGGAGAATATAAGATAACAAGGCCCAATCTAGATATTAGTGCTGTAAAACCAATAAGCCTGGGCTGGCTGATCGGGTTTGCTTGGCACCACTAACCCAGTGTTCATTAACCACCTTTCAGCTCCAGAAACTCCTTACAATGGACCCCACTAAAAGGATTACGTCTGAACAGGCACTACAGGACCCATATTTCCTGGAGGATCCCTTACCAACCTCAGAGTGAGAGCTACTAAACTTCATTTTCCAAACACAGTCTAGATCATAGACATCCTCTCCACACATTAACACAGTTACATCTTCACCATGATACATCTGTCTGATAAACTAACAATGGAGATAGATGATTCAGTGAACTAAAGACAGCCCACTTCCAATTTGATTTCATAGTCATAGTCTGGTATTTGAATTTGATAGTTTCCTGTTTTTGAGTGGCCTGGTTGTGTTTTGGTTTTTCAACATAGATACAGTGCCTTGCAAAAGTATTCATCCCCCTTGGCGTTTTTCCTATTTTGTTGCATTACAACCTGTAATATACATTCATTTTTATTTGGATTTCATGTAATGGACATACACAAAATAGTCCAAATTGGTGAAGTGAAATGAAAAAAATAACTTGTTTCAAAAAATTAAAGAAAAATTAAAATGGAAAATTGGTGCGTGCATATGTATGAAGCCCCTAAATAAGATCTGGTGCAACCAATTACCTTCAGAAGTCACATAATTAGTAAGATTACACACAGGTGGACTTTATTTAAATGTCACATGATCTGTCACATGATCTCAGTACATATTACACCTGTTCTGAAAGGCCCCAGAGTCTGCAACAACACTAAGCAAGTGGCACCATGAAGACCAAGGAGCTCTCCAAACAGGTCAGGGACAAAGTTGTGGAGAAGTACAGATCAGGGTTGGGTTATAAAAAATATCAGAAACTTTGAACATCCCACGGAGCACCATTCAATCCATTATACATTTTTTTAAAGAATATGGCACCACAACAAACCTGTCAAGAGAGGGCCGCCCACCAGAACTCACGGACCAGGCAAGGAGGGCATTAATCAGAGAGGCAACAAAGAGACCAAAGATAACCCTGAAGAAGCTGCAAAGCTCCACAGCAGAGATTGGAGTATCTGTCCATAGGACCACTTTAAGCCTTACACTCCAAGGAGCTGGGCTTTACAGAAGAGAGGCCAGAAGAAAGCCATTGCTTAAAGAAAAAAATAAGCAAACACATTTGGTATTCGCGAAAAGCATGTGGGAGACTCCCCAAACATATGGAAGAAGATACTCTGGTCAGATATGACTAAAACTGATATTTTTGGCCATTAAGGAAAATGCTATGTCTGGCGCAAACCCAATACCTCTCATCACCCCGAGAACACCATCCTCACAGTGAAGCATGGTGGTGGCAGCATTGTGCTGTGGGGATGTTTTTCATCGGCAGGGACTGGGACACTGGTCAGAATTGAAGGAATGATGGATGGAGCTAAATACAATGATATTCTTGATGGAAACCTGTTTCAGTCTACCAGAGATTTGAGACTGGGACAAAGGTTCACCTTCCAGCAGGACAATGACCCTAAGCATACTGCTAAAGCAACACTCAAGTGGTTTAAGGGGAAACATTTAAATGTCTTGGAATGGCCTAATCAAAGCCCAGACCTCAATCCAATTGAGAATCTGTGGTATGACTTAAAGATTGCTGTACACCCATCCAACTTGAAGGAGCTGGAGCAGTTTTGCCTTGAAGAATGGGCAAAAATCCCAGTGGCTAGATATGCCAAGCTTATAGAGACATACCCAAGAGACTTGCAGCTGTAATTGCTGCAAAAGGTGGCTCTACAAAGTATTGACTTAGAGGGGGTGAATAGTTATGCACGCTCAAGTTTTTTGTCTTATTTCTTGTTTGTTTCACAATAAAAAATATTTTGCATCTTCAAAGTGGTAGGCATGTTGTGTAAATCTAATTCTAAAATCTATTTTAATTCCAGGTTGTAAGGCAACAAAATAGGAAAAATGCCCAGGGGGGTGAATACTTTCGCAAGCCACTGTATATCAAGAATAATTGGTCTTTGTACGCATAGCACCCAGCTAGTCTGTTTCTGATTATGTGTATCCCTCGTCTCATTCTCTCCTGTAGTGTATTTGCCGGATGTCAGATACCTTACCCAAAACGAGAGTTTCTAAACGAAGATGAGCCAGATGAGAAAACAGAGAAGGTAAATAGAGGTGAAATGCTTTGTGCTATAGACTAAAAGTCTAATACTGGGATATGCATCAACAAAACCCCCCCCCCCCACAATTCTGAGCCTTCTTTGTCCTTACGCTTTTATTAACAACTGTCATTGTGCTGTCTGAATAGACCCAGAACACCTTACTAAATAGACCCAAAACACCTTAATTATTAGACCCAAAACACCTTAATAAAAAGATGCAAAACAGCTTAATAAATAGACCCCAAATACCTTAATAGAAACAGTAATGTCAGCCCAGCAGTAGGGGTTTCATAAGGTTATTGAAAGTGCAGGGTAAGGGTCCATTGAAAATGAGCAGTCTGTGGCCTAGGGTAATTAAGTGTTCTGAGCCGCTGCCTCCGGACCACATATACCACTGCAGCAGCATGGATTTGATTCCGGCCCCATCTTTACTGTATAGCTCTGTCCTATCCAATAAACAGAAAATATGTGAGGAGTGGGACTGCTCCAATCCTTAATAATAAGGGAAGCGAGAAAGACATACCATGGGATAATAAGGATTAAGGACAAGCTGCACAACAGCAGCAGCTTCAGCCAGCACCACAGGAGAAGGGTTGGTCCAATCACCTCTGGAGGGGAACGTCACTCCAGTTAGCACGTCCCCTGATAGCATATCGGCTAAACAAAGATGAGAAATCAGAAGGTAAAACTCTGAAGTGTGTCAGGTGGTTGCCTTTAGTTCAAGGGATACAGGTGGATGAGTGAGATATGAATCGGGAGGGAACCCCAGGCATTCTCTATCATACACTTTTTCTATGAGAATCTCACTAAGCTCTCTATGCGTATCTCACTAAGCTCTTGACGTGTATTTCACTAAGCTCTCGGACGTGCATTTCACTAAGCTCTCGGACCCGTATTTCACTAAGCTCTCGACTCGTATTTCACTAAGTTTTTGGACGTGTATCTCACTAAGCTCTCTATGTGTATCTCACTAAGCTCTTGACGCGTATTTCACTAAGCTCCGTACGTGTATTTCACTAAGCTCTCGGACGGTATCTCACTAAGCTCTCGACCCGTATCTCACTAAGCTCTCGGACGCGTATCTCACTAAGCTCTCGACGCGTATTTCACTAAGCTGTCGAAAGCGTATTTCACTAAGCTCTCGACCCGTATCTCACTAAGCTGTCGACCCGTATCTCACTAAGCTCTCGACCCGTATCTCACTAAGCTCTCGACGCGTATTTCACTAAGCTGTCGAAAGCGTATTTCACTAAGCTCTCGACCCGTATCTCACTAAGCTCTCTATGCGTATCTCACTAAGCTCTCGACGCGTATTTCACTAAGCTGTCGAAAGCGTATTTCACTAAGCTCTCGACCCGTATCTCACTAAGCTGTCGACCCGTATCTCACTAAGCTCTCGACCCGTATCTCACTAAGCTCTCGACGCGTATCTCACTAAGCTGTCGACCCGTATCTCACTAAGCTCTCGACCCGTATCTCACTAAGCTCTCGACCCGTATCTCACTAAGCTCTCGACCCGTATCTCACTAAGCTCTCGACCCGTATCTCACTAAGCTCTCGACGCGTATTTCACTAAGCTGTCGAAAGCGTATTTCACTAAGCTCTCGACCCGTATCTCACTAAGCTCTCTATGCGTATCTCACTAAGCTCTCGACGCGTATTTCACTAAGCTCTCGAAAGCGTATTTCACTAAGCTCTCGACCCGTATCTCACTAAGCTCTCGACGCGTATCTCACTAAGCTGTCGACCCGTATCTCACTACCTCTCGAAAGCGTATCTCACTAAGCTGTCGACCCGTATCTCACTACCTCTCGAAAGCGTATCTCACTAAGCTCTCGAAAGCGTATCTCACTAAGCTCTCGACCCGTATCTCACTAAGCTCTCGAAAGCGTATCTCACTAAGCTCTCGACCCGTATCTCACTAAGCTCTCGAAAGCGTATCTCACTAAGCTCTCGACGCGTATCTCACTAAGCTCTCGACCCGTATCTCACTAAGCTCTCGACGCGTATTTCACTAAGGTCTCGAAAGCGTATCTCACTAAGCTCTCGACCCGTATCTCACTAAGCTGTCGACCCGTATCTCACTAAGCTCTCGACGCGTATTTCACTAAGCTCTCGAAAGTGTATCTCACTAAGCTCTCGACGCGTATCTCACTAAGCTGTCGACCCGTATCTCACTAAGCTCTCGACGCGTATTTCACTAAGCTCTCGAAAGCGTATCTCACTAAGCTCTCGACGCGTATCTCACTAAGCTGTCGACCCGTATCTCACTAAGCTCTCGACGCGTATCTCACTAAGCTCTCGACGCGTATCTCACTAAGCTCTCGACGCGTATTTCACTAAGCTCTCGAAAGCGTATTTCACTAAGCTCTCGACCCGTATCTCACTAAGCTCTCGACGCGTATCTCACTAAGCTGTCGACCCGTATCTCACTACCTCTCGAAAGCGTATCTCACTAAGCTGTCGACCCGTATCTCACTACCTCTCGAAAGCGTATCTCACTAAGCTCTCGAAAGCGTATCTCACTAAGCTCTCGACCCGTATCTCACTAAGCTCTCGAAAGCGTATCTCACTAAGCTCTCGACCCGTATCTCACTAAGCTCTCGAAAGCGTATCTCACTAAGCTCTCGACGCGTATCTCACTAAGCTCTCGACCCGTATCTCACTAAGCTCTCGACGCGTATTTCACTAAGGTCTCGAAAGCGTATCTCACTAAGCTCTCGACCCGTATCTCACTAAGCTGTCGACCCGTATCTCACTAAGCTCTCGACGCGTATTTCACTAAGCTCTCGAAAGTGTATCTCACTAAGCTCTCGACGCGTATCTCACTAAGCTGTCGACCCGTATCTCACTAAGCTCTCGACGCGTATTTCACTAAGCTCTCGAAAGCGTATCTCACTAAGCTCTCGACGCGTATCTCACTAAGCTGTCGACCCGTATCTCACTAAGCTCTCGACGCGTATCTCACTAAGCTCTCGACGCGTATCTCACTAAGCTCTCGACGCGTATTTCACTAAGCTCTCGAAAGCGTATCTCACTAAGCTCTCGAAAGCGTATCTCACTAAGCTCTCGAAAGCGTATCTCACTAAGCTCTCGAAAGCGTATCTCACTAAGCTCTCGAAAGCGTATCTCACTAAGCTCTCGAAAGCGTATCTCACTAAGCTCTCGAAAGCGTATCTCACTAAGCTCTCGAAAGCGTATCTCACTAAGCTCTCGAAAGCGTATCTCACTAAGCTGTCGACCCGTATCTCACTAAGCTCTCAACACTTATCTCACTAAGCTCTCGAAAGCGTATCTCACTAAGCTCTCGACGCGTATCTCACTAAGCTCTCGAAAGCGTATCTCACTAAGCTCTCGACGCGTATCTCACTAAGCTGTCGACCCGTATCTCACTAAGCTCTCGACACGTATTTCACTAAGCTCTCGAAAGCGTATCTCACTAAGCTCTCGAAAGCGTATCTCACTAAGCTCTCGAAAGCGTATCTCACTAAGCTCTCAACACTTATCTCACTAAACTCTCGATTCATATCTTACTTGAGGTAAAGGTCACTAACGTGGAGCTGTTCCCCTGATAGCAGATAGGTTACAGGAGGCTTTACTTGGACCATAGTGTTACTGATAATGTACTGTTGGCTGGCTGGTATCAAACACCATGTTGTGAATATACCAAACCTTATAGAAAGCAGGTGCTTGTATGATGCCGAGCTAAATCAGTGTGTTTGAGGTGAAGGGGAGTGTATGCATGTGTTACAGCCAGAGAAATACCAGTCCCCTTCCCACTGAGCGGTTTCTGCGAATCACCGGCCTTGCATCACATTGGCAGCTGTTCTCAAGTAGGCAACACCTGATACAAGTGTTGCCTCAGAGCAGCCGTCAGGAAGGCTGCAGGGCCTCTGTGCCAACCAGGGCCTAGAGGGTATGAGAGGGACTCATTGTTTTAGCTGACCCAAACTTTCACGTGTCTCAGCCTCGTGGTCGTGGAGCTGTTGAGAAGTGATAAGCTGGACTGAAGGCTTGGAGCGTAGTTCTTGTTAAATCATTTCAGCCCACTGTTTACCAGGCCCAAACAAACACTGCAATACTGGGAACATACTTCCCAGTTCCCAAATACTGTGAACAGTTACCATGATTGATCAGTGAGCGATTTGTACATTTGGCTGTTGTTGAACAGTAATGTTGTCTTGATACCATTTCTTGAGTTAGCAGACCTTATTTACAATGTGCATGTATGGAATATGTTTTGTATGGATAGGAAACTGTGAGTGTGTTGGTGCAAAATCGGAGATTACAACAAAGTTGTACACCAAGGAAACTGTTAGTATGTTGGTGCACAATGGAATATTATTGCAGTCTCCATCTGTTAATCTGTATCTGTCCAACTGAACATTAATGTGTTTGTCCTCCATCAGAACCAGGTCCAACAGCACCAGCAGATGACAGCCCAGGCCCAGGCCCAGCAGCAGAGTGGCACCCAGCAGGCTTCTAACCAGCAGAGCTCCACCCAGACCAACGGCAATGCAGGGGCCACTGGACCCAACGCCGGGGGAGGCCTCCAGCACGGCCAGGACCAGGGGCCCCCCAACAAGAAATCTCGCACCGGGCCCTCAGGAGCCTCCTCAGGCACTGGGATCCACCAGGTTTGAGTTTTTACAGCCTTACATACATCCATAGTATTACTGTCCGTTTTTTAATTGAAAGGAGATGGAAGGCGATGGCAGTCACCAACAGTTTATAACCTACGGCATGTTTGTTATCTAGGGTTGACTTATTCAAATTTGCTTAATCCAAATAGGCCCTTGGAGGACCCAGAACTTGTGCCATCAACAGTGTTCCTTTATTAATGATTCATTTGACTATGGAGTAAAAATGAATGGCTGTGAACTTTTCCCCAAAGAGCCCTCAAGGTTTAAAACACGTACAGACGCGTACACCAGAATATGTCAGGGACGTGCAAAACACGTGTTGTGCTCGGTTAGTGAACAGACACAACCCCCTCAACTCAGACCAGAGTGGAGTATTGTGCTAGCTAGTAGGATTGCAGGTCATGTTATATCAGAATGATAATGTCATTCCTCCAGTGCACACTAGCCTGTTGATAAATGTGACAGCAAAAAAAGCTGCCCTCATTGTTGTTCCCCCTCTTGGCGCCTGCTCTATCTTTGACTGAGCCCCTATCATGGTGTGAGAGAGAGAGACAGAGTTGGAACAAGAGTGAGTGAGTGAGTAAATGAGAGAGAGAGAGAGTGAAATACTGTAGTAAGAGCAAGAGTGAGTTAGTAAGTGAGAAAGAGAGGGACTATGAGCAAGAGTGGCAGAGTGGAAATCATGGTACAGAGGAAGGGAGAGTGTATTACATATGAGAAAGGTAAGAAAAAGGTGATCTCCCTGTTGTCCGGACCTCAATGGTGTTCTGTTCAGAGGTGTCTCCTCCTGGCTAGGCTCGGACCCTGTGGGGTTCTGGACTGACTGACTGATGAGGTGCTAGGCTATATTTAGCAGGGGGCTGAGGCTGCATGTGGACAGCTGCTGGACTCTTCAAAGTCAAGCCTTAGCAGAACAGATGTATTAATATCCCCTTGCTTTCTGAATGGGCAGACAGAGCTAGCTTGCTGTGGCTGTGGCGTCACATTCAACGCCCTACTTTCCCCCTCATTGATCACTTTCCCCAAGGCTATAGTATCCTAATGTGCACAACTCGCTCCTCCTTTCTGCCTGTGTGTGTAGATAGATAGACTGCTAGACAGGCGGTGACTGGAATTAGTTTGGCCGATGTCTCCGTACTTCAGGGGTTTCAGCCATGTTCTTCTCCTATTCCCTCAACCCTCCATTCAAGCCCTCTGGGTCTCAGTCCAGCTGTAGCTCCTCAGGGCCTAAGAAATGTTTATCATCTAAAGACAAGGGACTTCTGCCTTTTCTTGCCTTTTTAAGGGGACATTTGGCCTTGGGCCCAGTCTGAGTTGGTTAGCGTGAGTCACGGCCAGTAATTAGTCATTGATTCAGAGCCTGCATTCTTCATAGCTGTAGTGTAAGGTGTTTAGTTAGCCCTTCTGTTGATGTGTGGCTCAGTCCCCTTTTAACCCAGATCAGTAATTCATTCAGACCCCCAGGTCTTCGGCATCAGCCACTTTAGATCTTATTTTACTCCATTGTGTGATATACATTATACTTTTTAGGATATAGAATTGTAGGTCATGGTACTGTAAATGGCTTGGAATTGGGTCTGTAGTCTCTGGCTAAATATGTTGAGAAATCCATGAGAAGTAGTCCACATCTTTAGATGCCAAGTAAACAATAGTGGAAAGCTATGGGGGTATGTTGATAAGCACTACAGATCTATGGCTGTGTACATCATGCTGCTCTATTTGACTCGTTCTTGACCTATAACTTATTCAGACAGCTTTACAATTGCAAACATTGCCAACAAAAGTAATTTCCCTCCAACAAGGTCTCCTAAGGTAAAGTTATGGAATAATTTATGTTGTATAGGTTTTATTTTCAAACCCCATGCAAGGTCAAAATAAACAATGGTATTTTTCCAGTGGTGTTGACGGAAAAATAATTAATGACAAATGTGGTCTCTAGCTGTCAACTGTTTACTATTTCCTCTCCATTATTTTCTCCACTTCAGCACTCCAGCTCCCGCCTTGGATACCAAAGCAACGTCCGAGGTTCCACTCAGTCCCAGGGATACTCGTCGTCATCCCAGCAGAGCTCACAGTACTCACACCAGTCACACCGCTACTGAGGCTCTTAGAACAGGCCAGGGGCCTCTCCCAAACCAACCCTCGACCAAAAACAAACCTTAGCATAACCTCTCACCTCCCTCTGGCCAAGGTATTACTGACTCCTCATCCTGATCAGACCTCATTATGTGTCAGATAATTCCAACAACACAACAATCACTCATTATCCGCCTTCATGTCAGCCCTACTACACTGACTAACCCTGGCCTCACTTCCACCCAATGTCCTCACACTTACCCACCCGAGGGTAATATGAAGGCCAACTCAACATAGGAACCAAAAACAAACCCTGCCTCCTTGAGGGGTAGGACAATTTTTTTTATCATCATCAAGTGGCAAAATCGATTGATACTAGATTATAAGAAGGAAACACGTCAGGTGCAACTCACTACACACGCCTACTACACAAAGACTAAGAACCATGACACTTACAAAAAACATGTTCTTCAAGAGGAAGAATTGCAGCTCTGTTCATATATAAATATATACTACCTTTTTTTCTTTGTTTAACAAGAGACTTGTTTTTGCTTGTTTTTTATGTAGAGTTTGTTTACTTTGATTGTGGATGTTTTTGTAAATATTGTTCGATATAGAAGAAGATGGGATGAAACAGGAAAATAGCCCTTTACTGTCATCACTTTTCTTCACTGTACAGTTGTTTACCCTGGATATCTTTTACATCCAGATCGAAGCAAAAGGAAGAAAATGAGCCAATCCTTTCCTGATGACAAAGATCTTCTTCTGAGATCTTCCCCCTGGCTTGGAAATACATTTGTACAGAAGAAAGTTAGCTCTTAAGCTGATGTGATTGCAGGGAATTACGAAATACACTATTTTATCTTAATCTTGTTATAAAAACGTTTGTTTTCTAATTTTAAGCCTTTTGTTTTTCTAGATTTGTAGTCTGAAAGTCTGCATTGGAAGGAACCTTTTATCAGCCTTTCTTCAGTCTGCAGCAAGTTATGTAAGCATCTCTAGGTACCCCATGTCGCCTGACCGATAACAACTACCAAGCTACTGTTTTACTATGAGTCATGTCCATCAAGGAAACATTTGTTGGTGAATCTGAATGTTCTCCTTTCTGGCCAGAGGTGTTTGAGTGTGTGTGAGATGCTTGTTGTGGACACCTTGGGTTGACAGGTCTTACCATGGACACAGACGTCACTGAA
This sequence comes from Salvelinus fontinalis, assembly GCF_029448725.1. Taxonomy (NCBI): domain Eukaryota; kingdom Metazoa; phylum Chordata; class Actinopteri; order Salmoniformes; family Salmonidae; genus Salvelinus; species Salvelinus fontinalis. The sequence goes on along the minus strand of NC_074684.1, from coordinate 23,532,672 downwards.
GGTGTGTGTCATCATCATATACTGCAGCTAACAGTGTGTATGTTCCTGAGACAGTTACTGCCTGATAGTTTTTTATTTTCCATGTGTTTTTCTAGCTTTTAATGTTTCATTATTGCCCTTTACATGTGCAGTTTGTATTTCCTCTTATTCAGTCAAAGGACTGCACTGTTGAACAGCTCTTTAAAGACCTGGAACAAATCTGGGAAGTCTTGCGCCCCAGCCTCTTCAACTCCACACCCCTGGTATTAACCCAGGTAGAAAAAATGGTTTCTTATAGTACTTATCCTGTGAACTAGTTGACTGGATCTGCACTGTGTGTGTGTTTGTGTGTGTGTGTGTGTGTGTGTGTGTGTGTGTGTGTGTGTGTGTGTGTGTGTGTGTGTGTGTGTGTGTGTGTGTGTGTATGTGTGTGTGCGATTGTGTGCGTGTGTGTGTGCGTGTGTGTGTGCGATTGTGTGCGTGTGTGTGTGCGTGTGTGCTTGTGTGCGTGTGTGCTTGTGTGCGTGTGTGTGTGTGTGTGCCCAAACACCCCGAGAGACTGTAGATGGACATTGCATAAGACAGCCACTTCAGCTTCTTCTGTGACTAGGTAAGGGATGTGGAAACATTGACATCTAGTGGCTATTGACAGAACGGGACCTCTTGTTCAGTGATCGTGAACATGTATTGTGTTCAGTTAATGTCACAAGGATCAAGGCAATCTTTATCAAGACCGTGCATTACGATTCTTTAAACTGCCTTTTGTGATGTTCAGAAACACAAGTCGTGTTCAACTGGGATATGTTGACGATGATGATAATCAACACTGTCCTTTTGTAGCCAAAGGAGAGAGACTCTTATTTTGTTTTCTATAGTAAGAAAATATTCACAGAAACAATACAAGGTACTAACATGTATTGAACAACTGATCGACTGCTCTCTGTGAAGCTGTTTGCTTCTGACAGTGATACTGCACAGTTCTTCAGCGTTTGATTTGTCTGTCATCTCTGACTCAGTAAAACAGGTGGATTTAGAGAGCCCCTCGTATTGAGAGATCTGCTGTTGATCATCATCTGTCTGTCTATCTGTCTGTCTCCTTCTCTCTTCTCACAGACCAGATTTCTTTCTCAGCACTCCCAGGTTACTGAAGTACAGTATGTCTTATGTGTGTCGTGGTGAATGCCAAAACACTAGATGAACAAAAGGGACTGCTCCCTTCTTGTTCAAGATGAGTTCCTAACAGTCGCCCAGAATGTTTTCCATATCGGACTGGCTCTCTATTTGATGCTGATACATTGTACTGTATTGGTTTGGGTTTGAGTTTCTCTTTTCTATTTTCCGTATGATCTGGCAGGCACACAGGCCCAGTGGATTAACAACAGCCTTCCCAGAACAGTGGTGTTTACTCGGGAACAAAACCAGCAGCTATTGAAAGTTGTTTCTTTCTTTTATTCTATTGGCGCATATCTGAAGTATAGTTGAAGAGCATTGAGAATACATTAGATACTGTTTCTCAATTTATCTCTACACAAGCGAGGTATCAAAAGTATTATTCATTGTGAGGCTCCAACAAGTGATAGTGGGGCAAATAACTGTTAAACAGTTCCTATGCAAAATCAAAGAGAATGGTGCGATGCTTAAATTTTACTATGAGAGCATGAGAGTTTTCTTAAGGTTTTTAAAATTAGATATCCATTTCCACATCGTAATTCTAATGTTGAACATCGTAATTGAAGAAGGCATTCACTTGTTTCTTACAGCATTGTTAATTGTACTCTACATTAAATATTGTAAAGAAATATGAACTATATGGATGGTATATGGGTCGTTCCACAAGTGCCTTTTGCGTCCCTGTGATATTTTAAGTAGAAATTCTGCACCAATTTTGAATTTTAAAAGCCTGCTATATTAAATGAAGTGCCCTTTAATATAGACCACATGTAGAATTCAATCCAATCTGATTATTATATGAATAAAGGCTTGCTAAAGTGCGAAGATCCTGTATTTTGACATGTCCCTCAGTCAACCCTGTGTCACTTATAGGAAGATTTCAACCCACTTAATCCCAACATTTCTCCAAGTTTCACCACTATTGTAAAGCCCTAGTTATTTTGTTGCTTTGACAAAGTCATTTCTGAAGATTATTATTTATTTCATGTGATTAGTTATTCATTTACATCTCTCCCTCATTTTAAGGTCAACCCTGTTATGTGAACTCAACTCTATTTTTAATATGGTGAAACTATTCCTTCTCAAAACAAACATTGAACATCTAATAGTCAAATCATAGTGTAAAATCAGGTGAGCTGGTTCTACTCTTTTTGGCCATTTTCTGTTGTTTTGTGGTGGAAAACTGAGCTGTCGAGCATAAAAGTCAACCCTGTTACCCGTAGATATACAGACTAGAAATGTTTTAGCAATTTCTTATTTTTTTGTGAAGCTTGCATTTAATTGCCACTCCACATGCACACAACATGATTCCATTCCCCCTGTCACGATGGGATTTATGGCTGATTTAAGATGATATTGTCAACTATGTTACAGTCAACCGTGTTACTTTATTTGGAACTTAATAGGCACTTGCTATAGTAATTGTTTTTTAAATTTAACCTCTTGAGATGGAAAACATATTTTTTTATGAAGTTGGACATGTGCTCTCTATGACAGAATGTTAAAATTAGGTGAAATCCCCCCAAAATTTGGACCAAGTTACACTTCTCAAATGGCACCAAGTTGGTGGAACAACCCATACATTATACAATCATACAGTTGAAGTCGGAAGTTTACATACACTTAGGTTGGAGTCATTAAAACTCATTTTTCAACCACTCCACAAATTTCTTGTTAACAAACTATAGTTTTGGCAAGTCGGTTAGGACATCTACTTTGTGCATGACATAAGTAATTTTTCCAACAATTGTTTACAGACAGATTATTTCACTTATAATTCACTGTATCACAATTTCAGTGGGTCAGAAGTTTACATACACTAAGTTGACTGTGCCTTGAAACAGCTTGGAAAATTCCAGAGAATGATGTCATGGCTTTAGAAGCTTCTGATAGGCTAATTGAAATCATTTGAGTCAATTGGAGGTGTACCTGTGGATGTACTTCAAGGCCTACCTTCAAATTCAGTGCCTCTTTGCTTGACATCATGGGAAAATCAAAAGAAATTCTCAGAAAAATTGTAGACCTCCACAAGTCTGGTCCATCCTTGGGAGCAATGTCCAAACGCCTGAAGGTACCACGTTCATTAGTACAAACAATAGTATGCAAGTATAAACACCATGGGACCACGCAGCCGTCATACCGCTCAGGAAGGAGACGCGTTCTGTCTCCTAGAGATGAACGTACTCTGGTGCGAAAAGTGCAAATGAATCCCAGAACAACAGCAAAGGACCTTGTGAAGATGCTGGAGGAAACAGGTACAAAAGTATCTATATCCACAGTAAAAACGAGTCCTATATCGACATAACCTGAAAGGCCGCTCAGCAAGGAAGAAGCCACTGCTCCAAAACCGCCATAAAAAAGCCAGACTCCTGTTTGTAACTGCACATGGGGACAAAGATTGTACTTTTTGGAGAAATGTCCTCTGGTCTGATGAAACAAAAATAGAACTGTTTGGCCATAATGACCATTGTTATGTTTGGATGAAAAAGGGGACGCTTGCAAGCCGAAGAACACCATCACAACGGTGAAGCACGGGGGTGGCAGCATCATGTTGTGGGGGTGCTTTGCTGCAGGAGGGACTGGTGCACTTCAAAAAATAGATGACATTATGAGGAAGGAAAATTATGTGGATATATTGAAGCAACATCTCAAGACATCAGTCAGGAAGTTAAAGCTGGCTGATTTCTTTTGATGTATGTAAACTTCCGACTTCAACTGTATACAGTACCAGTCAAAAATGTGGACACACCTACTCATTCAAGGTTTTTTTTTATTTTTACTATTTTCTAGATTGTAGAATAATAGTGAAGACATAAACTATGAAATAGAACATATGGAATCATGTAGTAACCAAAAAAGTGTTAAACAAATCAAAATATAATTTAGATTTTAGATTCTTCAAAGTAGCCACCCTTTGCCTTGACAGCTTTGCACACTCTTGGCATTCTCTCAACCAGCTTCATGATGAATGCTTTTCGTACATTCTTGAAGGAGTTCCTACATATGCTGAGCACTTGTTGGCATTCCAGGTGAAGCTGGTTGAGAGAATGCCAAGAGTGTGCAAAGCTGTCATCAAGGCAAAGGGTGGCTATTTTGAAGAATCTAAAATATATTTGGATTTGTTTAACACTTTTTTGGTTATTACATGATTCCATTTGTGTTATTTCATAGTTTTGATGTCTTCACTATTATTCTACAATGTATAAAACAGTAAAAATAAAGAAAAACCATTAAATGAGTAGGTGTGTCCAAACTTTTGAATGGTACTGTGTTTATATATATATACACGCCATGAACAAAAGTATGTGGACACATGCTTGTCGATAATCTCATTCCAAAAATGGGTATTAATATGGAGTTGGTCCCTCCTTTGCTGCTATAACAGCCTCCACTCTTCTGGGAAGGCTTTCCTCTCGATGTTGGAACATTGCTACGGGGACCTTCTTCCATTCAGCCACAAGAGCATTAGTGAGGTTGGGCACTGATGTTGGGCGATTAGGCCTGGCTCGCAGTCGGCGTTCCAATTCATCCCTAAGGTCTTTGATGGGGTTGAGGTTGGAAGCACAGAATCGTCTAGAATGTCATTTTATGCTGTAGCATTAAGATTTCCCTTCACTGGAACTAAGGGGCCTAGCCCAAACCATGAAAAACAGCCCCAGACCATTATTCCTCCTGCACCAAACTTTACAGTTGGCACTATGCATTGGGGCAGGTAGCGTTCTCCTGGCATCCGACAAACCCAGATGTGTCCGTCGGACTGCCAGATGGTGAAGCGTAATTCATCACTCCAGAGAACACGTTTCCACTGCTCCAAAGTCCAATGGCAACGAGCTTTACACCACTCCAGCTGACGCTTGGCATTGCGCATGGTGATCTTAGGCTTGTGTGCGGCTGCTCGGCCATGAAAACCCATTTCATGAAGCTCCCGATGAACAGTTCTTGTGCTGATGTTGTTTCCAGAGGCAGTTTGGAACTCGGTAGTGAGTGTTGCAACCGAGGACAGGCTATTTTTACGTGCTACGTGCTTCAGCACTCAGCGGTCCTTTTCTGTGAGCTTGTGTGGCCTACCACTTCAAATCAAATCAAATCTAAGTTTATTTGTCACGTGTGCCCTATACAACAGGTGTAGACCTTACAGTGAAATGCTTACTTACAGGCCCTAACCAACAGTGCGATTTTAAAGTAAAAAATAGGTATTAGGTGAACAATAGATAAGTAAAGAAATAAAAACAACAGTAAAAAGACAGTGAAAAATAATAGTAGCGAGGCTATATACAGTAGCGAGGCTATATACAGTAGCGAGGCTATATACAGTAGCGAGGCTATATACAGTAGCGAGGCTATATACAGTAGCGAGGCTATAAACAGGCACCGGTTAGTCGGGCTAATTGAGGTAGTATGTACATGAATGTATAGTTAAAGTGACTATGCATATATGATAAACAAAGAGTAGCAGCAGCGTAAAAGAGGGGTTGGGGGGGAGCTGGACAATGCAAATAGTCTGTGTAGCCATTTGATTACTTGTTCAGGAGTGTTATGGCATGGGGGTAAAAACTGTTGAGAAGCTTTTTGATCCTAGACTTGGCACTCCGGTACTGCTTGCCATGCGGTAGTAGAAAGAACATTCTATGACTGGGGTGGCTGGGGTCTTTGACAATTTTTAGGGCCTTCCTCTGACACCGCCTGGTGTAGAGGTCCTGGATGGCAGGCAGCTTAGCCCGAGTGATGTACTGGGCCGTACGCACTAACCTCTGTAGTGCCTTGCGGTCGGAGGCCAAGCAGTTGCTGTTCTAGGCAGTGATGCAACCAGTCAGGATGCTCTCGATGTTGCAGCTGTAGAACCTTTTGAGGTCTGAGGACCAATGCCAAATCTTTTTAGTTTCCTGAGGGGGAATAGGCTTTGTCGTGCCCTCTTTATGACTGTCTTGGTGTGTTTGGACCATTCTAGTTTGTTGGTGATGTGGACACCAAGGAACTTGAAGCTCTCAACTTCACGGCCGAGCCGTTGTTTCTTCTAGACGTTTCCACTTCTCAATAACTGCAGTTATAGTTGATCAGGGCAGCTCAAGCAGGGCAGAAATTTGACGAGCTGACTTGTTGGTAGGTGGCATCCTATGGCGATGCCACGTTGAAAGTCACTGAGCTCTTCAGTAAGGCCATTCTACTGCTAATGTTTGTCTATGGATATTGCATGGCTGTGTGCCTGATTTTATACACCTGTCAGCAGCCGGTGTTGCTGAATTTGCCGAATCCACTAATTTAAAGGGGTGTCCACATCATTTTGTGTGTGTGTGTATATATATATCTAGACATGGGTATATATATCTAGACATGGGTATATATACAGTTGAAGTCAGAAGTTTACATACACCTTAGCCAAATACATTTAAACTCAGTTTTTCACAATTCCTGACATTTAATCCTAGTAAAAATTCCCTGTTTTAGGTCCGTTAGGATCACCACTTTATTTTAAGAATGTGAAATGTCAGAATAATAGTAGAGAGAATGATTTATTTCAGCTTTTATTTCTTTCATCACATTCCCAGTGGGTCAGAAGTTTACATACACTCAATTAGTATTTGGTAGCATTGCCTTTAAATTGTTTAACTTGCGTTAAACGTTTCGGGTCGCCTTCTACAAGCTTCCCACAATAATTTTGGCCCATTCCTCCTGACAGAGCTGGTGTAACTGAGTCAGGTTTGTGGGCCTCCTGGCTCGCACACATTTTTTCAGTTCTGTCACGTTCCTGACCTGTTTTCTGTTGTTTTGTGTACATGCTTGTGTGTCACGGTTCGTGTACGTTATCTCATTGGTATTTCGTGTTCTCGTTTATGTGGTGGAGCATTCATTTTAGAGTGGCGTCGTGTTCACCTGTTTGTGGTATTAAATTAGAACGCTACTCTGAACTCTCCTGCGTGTGACTCCTTCCTCCACTACACCCCGGGCATTACAAGTTCTGCCCACAAATTTTCTATGGGATTGAGGTCAGGGCTTTGTGATGGCCACTCCAATACCTTGACTTTGTTGTCCTTAAGCCATTTTCCACAACTTTGGTAGTATGCTTGGGGTCATTGTCCATTTGGAAGACCCATTTGCGACCAAGCTTTAACTTCCTGACTGATGTCTTGAGATGTTGCTTCATTATATCCACATAATTTTCCGGCCTCATGATGCCATCTCTTTTGTGAAGTGCACCAGTCCATCCTGCAGCAAAGCACCCCCACAACATGATGCTGCCACCCCATGCTTCACCGTTGGGATGGTGTTCTTCGGCTTGCAAGCCTCCCCCTTTTTCCTCCAAACATAACGATGGTCATTATGGCCAAACAGTTCTATTTTTGTTTCATCAGACCAGAGGACATTTCTCCAAAAAGTACAATCTTTGTCCCCATGTGCAGTTGCAAACAGTAGTCTGGCTTTTTTATGGCGGTTTAGGAGCAGTGGTTTCTTCCTTGCTGAGCGGCCTTTCAGGTTATGTCGATATAGGACTTGTTTTACTGTAGATATAGATACTTTTGCACCTGTTTCCTCCAGCATCTTCACAAGGTCCTTTGCTGTTGTTCTGGGATTGATTTGCACTTTTCGCACCAAAGTACGTTCATTTCTAGGAGACAGAATGTGTCTCTTTCCTGAGCGGTGTGACGGCTGCGTGGTCCCATGGTGTCTATACTTGCATACTATTGTTTGTACAGATGAATGTGGTACCTTCAAGCATTTGGAAATTGCTCCCAAGGATGAACCAGACTTGTGGAGGTCTACAATTGTTTTTCTGAGGTCTTGGCTGATTTCTTTTGATTTTCCCATGATGTCAAGCAAAGAGGCACTGAGTTTGAAAGTAGGCCTTGAAATACATCCTGTCACGACTTCCGCCGAAGTTGACTCCCCTGCCTGTTCGGGCGGTGCTCGGCGGTCGTCGTCACCGTCCTACTAGCCGCCACCGATCCCTTTTTCGTTTGTCTGTTTGTTTTGTCTTATTAGTGGCACCTGTTTTTTGTTTCGTAATGAGTATCCCTATAATTAGGAGTTTTACCCGCCCTTGTTTTGTGCGGGATTGTTTTTTGTTACGTGTGTGTATGTTTGGGTTTTGGCAAGTGTTCTCTCTGCGCCCTTGATGTTCGGGCTTATTCAGTTTTGAATTAAGAAAAAATATAAGGAATATTTTTTCCAAAGCGGCTCTCTCTCTCTCTGCGTCTGGTTCTTTCGCCAACCTAGTTCCGCGTGACACATCCACAGGTACACCTCCAATTGACTCAAATTATGTCAATTTGCCTATCAGAAGCTTCTAAAGCCATTACATAATTTTCTGGAATTTTCCAAGCTGTTTAAAGGCACAGTCAACTTAGTGTATGTAAACTTCTGACCCACTGGAATTGTGATACAGTGAATTACATGTGAAATAATCTGTCTGTAAACTATTGTTGGAAAAATGACTTGTGTCATGCACTAAGTCGAAGTCTTAACCGACTTTCCAAATCTATAGTTTGTTAACAAGAAATTTGTGGAGGGGTTGAAAAACAAGTTTTAATTACTCCAACCTAAGTGTATGCAAACTTCCGACTTCATCTATATATATATACCCATGTCTAGATATAGATGGGCACCTCTGTCCAACAGAGCCTGAATCACTAAGATTTTCATTCTACCACAAACTTGCTTGTCAACTTGATAGCTCCTAGTTTTTTAGAAGTGAATTCTTCTCTATAAACATATGAAAAAATCATATCTAGTTAGATAGTGACAGTGTGATACAAGTAGTGCATCGTCATGTTATCTTGTTGCTGATGTACTATGGCATTGACCCATTTGGAGGAATTAGAGCTACCATTGTCCCTTTTGCTTGTTTGCCTTTGCTGTGTTTTTGCTCAGTGTGATCAGATCTGCCTCCGCTGCTGCTTGGCTTGTTTGGGTTTTTTACATTCAGACTATAAAGTCCAGTGCACTTTCTCTCACATCTGTACCACCTCATAAGTTTTACAGGACTGAAACAATGCATGTTTTATGTGTGGACAGTGCCTTTTTTAGTCGGAGTGTTTATGTTTAAAGTTGCCATCACATGATGGGATTTTCAGGACTATGTTTATTTCTCTTTGTCCTACGCCTTCTTTTATAGTACATTTGAGTTTGTTTCTATATATATTTTTTGTTTTCATATTCATGTAGTGTGTTATTTACTAAATGTGTTATTTCCAAAATTTGTCAGCAAGCAGTTAAATATCAGCTTTGAGTTCAATGTATCCGATCTCGAATTTAATGAATGCAAAAAGTACAGCGTAGAATGATTTAGCATTTTCTCTTCTAATCAATATTGTCCAAACACATTGTTGAAACTGAAACACTGTACATAGGAACATATTAATAATTTGTCATTAAATCATATTGATAAGATAATTGTCTTTTCATGCACTGTTATTGCGGAAATATTTTGTGGTAAATGAAAAGTATATATATTTGTTCTTTTTTAGACACTAAAGATATGGCAGGTAATGAAAGTTATAAGCCAGATAAAGCTCTTTTTAGGAGTTCTTACACACAGTATAACTAATACCCATTGTTGCATGTCTTTCTGTCTTTTCCAATCCAGAACTTAAGCACTTATTGTCACCTTCTCAACAGTATGTACAGAAAGACAGACACTCCATTTGCAAAGTGCTCCTGTGATGCATCAAAATGCCTTCCGAGATGTTTGTTTAGGACTCTTGCGCATGTAGAGACACTCTCTTAGCCTGGTACCAGATCTGTTTGTGCTCTTCCAACTTCATTGTTTTAGCATGACAATGAGTGACAAAGATAGTACAAACAGACTGGCATTCAGGCTAGTACTCACTGACCTCCAAGATGAAGCCAATTTACCCATTTAACCAGAGCATTTATGGTATGCGTTTCCTGTTTTGAAAGAAAATATCTGTTTGGCTATACTCTCACCATGCCATTCAAGTCTCACAGAAAGACAAAGGGCAACACGATTGTTTGTACATATTTATGTCACGGAGCACTCCTCATCTCTCAGTTTGAGTAAGACGTGAAGTGTTCCACTCTGTTGTTGTGCTCTCTACACTACATCCCCCGGGCTCCGTGGCATGAAACAACAGTGCTTTGCAGGTGTGGGTGTCTGTCAACTCTAAAGAATTTTCTGTGTATTTTGTGTGTGTATAAATGTGTGTGTGCACACAGAAGACGTTCAAAATAGACACATGGCCTAAATGTATTGTGGTTCCATAGCTTTTATAAGTAAGGTAATGGCACAGAGCAAGAAATAAAAACAATACATTTCTTAAGCAGCTTTTAGCTACTTTGTCCTAATTTAACTGTACAAATGACTGTTAAATTAGATATAAGTTGTGTATATTTATTTTACATCCTCTATTGTAATAAAATCTCTTTTGCTTCAGATAGCAAGTCTCTGGTTCATTCCAATGTCCTGAGTTTGAGTTTGTGCAACTAGAGTATGAGAGATGTGTCAGTGTCACACTGTCTGATAAGACCCATGGTTTAGATTTCACTGGATTTTTAGTATCTTGATTTCTTGATATTGAAATACTCAACTATGGTCATGCTCACATACAGATACAGTACACCTCGAATGAAGAGAAAACATACGTAAGTTGTGTCCTCTTGTTTGCCCACATGGTGTCATCAGTGGGTATATTTGTATGGCGTGATTTTCCAGCTGCAATCCAGTCCGGTGACATTGAAAACTGTCATTATGGTGTCATTTTTAATAGTCTGACTCTGACATTTTTAATAGACTGACTCACTTGTTTTGAGACACCTTATCTTAAGCCGTGCATAAACTAACTATGATCAAAGCAAGTGCAAATGCAATATTATGTTTTTCCTCAAAATTTCACCAGCTTTAATTCCACTTTCTGGAGTCTCCTACAGTACCTTTTCAAGCACCTGGAAAGATAAAGGGGAAGATATGGTACTTGTGAATGGTTTTAAATACATTTTGTTCATGAAACTTCCTGAGACTTTTTATATAGTTCTGTGTTTAAAAATCAAGCCCTGTCACATTCACTATCAACACTGTGTTATTTATCTGCATGGGATTCCATGAGATGTGTCAAATGGGTGCCACATTTAAGATCATTTTATAGGCTAGAGGCCGCTGGAGACTCAACAGTGGGACCAGTGCAGGCAGGGCAAGTTGAGAACTGACATCAATCATGTAGTGATGGTGAACAGACAGAGGCTGAGTCCCAGATAGCACCCTATTGCATTTATAGTACACCCGAGTGAACTCCCAGGTCCCTGACTAATTACTTGTCCTACCACTTAGAGAAATGTATGAGCTGGAGGGTTCTCCGCAGAATGTATTAACACAGATGTGATCCCATTTCCACTCTGTCTTAAGGTGCCCCTCCCACACAAATGGGTTCTTCGGCTGTCTCCATAGTTCGCCTATAATGTGACCCTTTTTGGTTCCCGGTAGAAGCAGTGGTGTAAAGTAATTAAGTAAAAATACTTTAAAAAATCGTTTTTTGGGGGTATCTGTACTTTACTATTTATATTTTTGACAATTTTTACTTCACTACATTCCTAAAGAAAATAATGTACTTTTTACTCCATAAATTTTCCCTGACATCCAAAAGTATTTGCTACATTTTGAATACAAAAAATGGACCAATTCAGGCATGTATCAAAAGAACATCCCTGGTCATCCCTATTACCTCTGATCTGGCGGACTCACTAAACACACACATGCTTAGTTTGTAAATAATGTCTGAGTTTTGGAGTGTGCCAGGTATCTTTACTTTTACTCATCTTTACTAGCCTTTAATCTTTACTATAACCCTTTTTGGTTTCAGCTAGAACCCTTTTGGGTTCCACGTAGAACCCTCTGTGGAAAGGATTCTACATGGAACCCATAAGGTTTTTACCTGGAACCAAAAAGGGTTCTTCAAAGGGTTCTCCTATGGGGACAGCCAAAGAACCCTTATGGGGACAGCCCCGCTTGCCAAGCGTATTTCCCCCAGATTCTCAATCCAGTGAGACTGAAAATGTCTGAGTAGCACAGCAGTGGTCAACTCGCCATACAGCAGCCTAACACTGATTCCCTGGACACATGGGTCACATTCCTCCCATCCACTGTCTGATGCTTCTTTTATAGAGGCTCAGTGGCCCATATGAGGCAGAGACCAAAAGACAGACAGGCAGTAAAACACCTGTGGTGTCAGCACCAGTGGAGAGGCTACTGCATTTGTGAAGGCCACACTCTTAGAAAAAAGGGTTCCAAAACGTTTTTTCAGCTGTACCCATAAGAGAACCCTTTTTGGTTCCAAGTAGAACCATTTTTATGTTCCATGTAAAACCTTTTTTGGTTTCAGGTAGAACCTTTATGGATTCCATGTAGAACCCTCTGTGATAGCACCTTTTTTCTAAGAATGTATTATAAGGGAGCCACATGGGCATCAGTTATGGATGTGGAGTCCACTGCTTGAAGTGCCACTGAGGAATAATCTGATGGGCGAGGTCACCTAGAGAGAATAAGTTTCCATCCTCCTTGTTTGGGGGAAGATCATACTAGCCTAATGGGGCTTGGCTAGGGGCCTTACCTCGGGGAACATCCCAGGGGAGAGATGATGGTTCCTGGTTGTGTAACGGCTGTCAATGTCGTTCTCCTCCTCAGACGAGGAGGAGCATGGATCGGACCAAGATGCGGATTGGTAAGAGTTCATATTTTAATGAAACATCAACAAGACACTACAAATTACCAAAACAACAAACGTGACTAACCTGCAACAGTCCTGTGTGGCCCAAACGCTAACACAGGAAACAAACACCCACAAACCACCAGTGAAACCCTGGCTGCCTTAGTATGACTCTCAATCAGAGACAAACGATACACACCTGTCTCTAATTGAGAATCATACCAGGCCGAACACAAAACCCCACATAGAAATAGAAAACATAGACTGCCCACCCAACACTCACGCCCTGACCAATAAAGACATATAAAACAAGAGAAAACAGGTCAGGAACGTGACATAACCCCCCCCTTAAGGTGCGAACTCCGGGCGCACCAGCACAAAGTCTAGGGGAGGGTCTGGGTGGGCATCTGACCACGGTGGTGGCTCAGGCTCTGGGCGAGGTCCCCACCCCACCATAGTCACTCCCCGCTTCCGTATCCCCCTCCCAATGACCACCCTCCAACTTAACCCACCTAAATGAAGGGGCAGCATCGGGATAAGGGCCAGCACCGGGATAAGGGGCAGCAGCTCCGGGATAAGGGGCAGCAGCTCCGGGATAAGGGGCAGCAGCTCCGGGATAAGGGGCAGCAGCTCCGAGATAAGGGGCAGCAGCTCCGGACAGAGTGGCAGCTCCGGACTGAGTGGCAGCTCATGACTGGGTGGCAGCTCATGACTGGGTGGCAGCTCATGACCGGAGGGCAGCTCATGACCGGAGGGCAGCTCATGACCGGAGGGCAGCTCATGACCGTAGGGCAGCTCATGACCGTAGGGCAGCTCCTGACTGGCTGGCGTCTCTGGCAGCTCCTGACTGGCTGGCGTCTCTGGCAGCTCCTGACTGGCTGGCGTCTCTGGCAGCTCCTGACTGGCTGGCGTCTCTGGCAGCTCCTGACTGGCTGGCGTCTCTGGCAGCTCCTGACTGGCTGGCGGCTCTGGCAGCTCCTGACTGGCTGGCGGCTCTGGCAGCTCCTGACTGGCTGGCGGCTCTGGCAGCTCCTGACTGGCTGGCGGCTCTGGCAGCTCCTGACTGGCTGGCGGCTCTGGCAGCTCCTGACTGGCTGGCGGCTCTGGCAGCTCCTGACTGACGGACGGCTCTAGCGGCTCCTGACTGACGGACGGCTCTAACGGCTCGGGACAGACGGGCGGCTCTAATGGCTCGTGGCAGACGGATGGCTCAGACGGCGCTTGGCAGACGGATGGCTCAGACGGCGCTGGGCAGACAGATGGCTCAGACGGCGTTGGGCAGACAGATGGCTCAGACGGCGTTGGGCAGACAGATGGCTCAGACGGCGTTGGGCAGACAGATGGCTCAGACGGCGTTGGGCAGACAGATGGCTCAGACGGCGTTGGGCAGACAGATGGCTCAGACGGCGTTGGGCAGACGGATGGCTCAGACGGCGCTGGGCAGACAGATGGCTCAGACGGCGTTGGGCAGCCGGGCAGTTCAGGCACCGCTGGGCAGACGGGCAGTTCAGGCACCGCTGGGCAGACGGCAGACTCTGGCCGGCTGAGACGCACAATAGGCCTGATGCGTGGTGCCGGAACTGGAGGTACCGGGCTGAGGGCACGCACCTCAGGGCGAGTGCGGGGAGGAGGAACAGGGCTCTGGAGATGCACTGGAAGCCTGGTGCGTGGTGTAGGCACTGGTGGTACTGGGCTGGGGCGGGAAGGTGGCGCCGGATATGCCGGACCGTGAAGGAGGACACGCGCTCTTGAGCACCGAGCCTCTCCAACCTTACCAGGTTGAATGGTCCCCGTAGCCCTGCCAGTGCGGCGAGGTGGAATAGCCCGCACTGGGCTCTGCAGGCAAACCGGGGACACCACCTGTAAGGCTGGTGCCATGTACGCCGGCCCGAGGAGACGTACTGGAGGCCAGATACGTTGGGCCGGCTTCATGACATCCGGCTCGATGCCCAACCTAGCCCTCCCAGTGCGGCAAGGTGGAATAGCCCGCACTGGGCTAAGCACGCGTACTGGGGACACCGTGCGCTTTACCGCATAACACGGTGTCTGACCAGTACGACGCCCTCTCACTCCACGGTTAGCCCGGGGAGTTGGCTCAGGTAACCAACCCGACTTCGCCACACTCCCCTTTAGCCCCCCCCCCAAGAAATTTTTGGGTGAGCCTCTCGGGCTTCCAGCCTCTCTTACGTGCTGCCTCCTCATACCAGCGCTCCTGGGCTGTGGCTGCCTCCTTCTCCTCCCGAGAGCGGCGATTCTCTCCCACCTTAGCCCAGGGTCCTTCTCCGTTGAGTATTTGCTCCCATGTCCATTCCTCTTCTCTCCATTGCTTTTGCTCTTGCCGTCCTTCTCCAATCCGCTTGGTCCTGGTGGGGTGGGTGTTTCTGTAACGGCTGTCAATGTCGTTCTCCTCCTCAGACGAGGAGGAGCATGGATCGGACCAAGATGCGGATTGGTAAGAGTTCATATTTTAATGAAACATCAACAAGACACTACAAATTACCAAAACAACAAACGTGACTAACCTGCAACAGTCCTGTGTGGCCCAAACGCTAACACAGGAAACAAACACCCACAAACCACCAGTGAAACCCTGGCTGCCTTAGTATGACTCTCAATCAGAGACAAACGATACACACCTGTCTCTAATTGAGAATCATACCAGGCCGAACACAAAACCCCACATAGAAATAGAAAACATAGACTGCCCACCCAACACTCACGCCCTGACCAATAAAGACATATAAAACAAGAGAAAACAGGTCAGGAACGTGACAGGTTGTGTGTGCCCTCTCAAGAAACAGTCTGTGGTAGTTGTGAGTGTGTTTCCTCAGGGAGGAATGCTGGGCTGATTTACAGAGGGTCAGGCTGACTTCGTTGGGGGGCACAGCAGATCTACGTCTGGATCTCAGCCACTCCACTGTTTGCAGAGGCACTGCACTGCTTGGTGGGTATGTTTGACAACAGAAATGTTCTCACACCCATTTAAACTTATGCAAAGTCATGCAATTTATTGGTTTTATTGGTTAAAGCTGGCATATGAACAAAGATTTTAGAAACCAGTTCAAAGCTGTTGAATTAAAACCCAAATTCATTATCAT
The DNA here is from genome assembly GCF_029448725.1 of Salvelinus fontinalis. NCBI lineage: Eukaryota > Metazoa > Chordata > Actinopteri > Salmoniformes > Salmonidae > Salvelinus > Salvelinus fontinalis. The sequence goes on along the minus strand of NC_074684.1, from coordinate 23,516,774 downwards.
TAATAAACTCTAATATATATTTGGTGATATCGTATTACATTTTTATAACAACATCAGGCACTTACTAAGCATACTGTATTATTGCTTGGTTAGATACTGAAAACTGATATGGAGTGCAAATTCTCCCTATACCTATAAGTACTGTTCGTGCTCTGTAAAACTCTTAAGGGAGAATTCTGAGCAAGCTACAAGGGTGTCAGTTTCTCTGTGCTTAGAATGTTCTGTCCTACACCCCCTCGTGTTGATGATCACTGAAGAGGACCGGGTAACATTCCTGTCCACCTCCCCCTTCGCCTCCCCTTAAGACACACACACACACACACACAACCCACAAGCCCTCCGCCCCCTAAGCACCCTCTTCCTCAAGGCTTGTTTCACACTTGTTAGTAGGAGAGCAACTATACCTGCTGCAAGGTCAGTGGACACTGGATTGGCACATTGGATGCCTAAAGTTTGCTTGGAGCGGAACAATGAATGGAGACCTGCTGCCACTGCAAGATAAATCTCCACTGTTGACCCGTGACAGGCTGTCCTCAGACCGTGAGAAAAGGACCTCTTTCCATGCCAGGAATGTGGGTGGCCAGCTTTGTTTCCCAAGAAGCGCGACACAGCACATAGCACCACCACATGTAGTGGTGTGGCTGTTTTTGGGGACAGAAACAGTATTTCTTTGGGACAGAAACAGTATTTTTTTGCATGAGCTGCACTTTTCCCCTCCTGCCCCCCTATCAAGTTGTCACTGTAATAATCTGTGTGCTCCAGACCAGTACAGCATGTGCATGAGAAGGGAGTGATTTGGTAACAGTGTAAAGCTCCTTATAACATTCTGTGACACATTCTTCACTGTGACGCGAGGCAGGGCGACAGCCAGGGAGGACAGCCAGGGCCACTCCCTTCCCTCTGGGTCTTTGGCTGGAAGTTGCCAATGCAGTGTACAGTGTCCACCTGCATCCCGCGCATGGCACTTACAGAATGAGACAAAGTCACTGCTTAAACTGGTAAAGACATTTTAAAACGTTCCCACATTTTTGGAAGTATTTTTTATAATCTTTTGCTGACTCACGGACTTCTCCTCCCCTTTGACATACACATGGGGGGTGAGGACTTAGAGATGTGTGTATCAGCCATTGTTAACAGAAATGAATACTCTGTGAAAGGGCTGAGAGGGAGGATTTTGTCTGTGCTTCGGGGCTTTCAGCTCAGTTGGCTCCACTCGCTCAGACCCCAGAGTCAGGAGGTCATGGTCTGTGCAGATAACAGGGGCCACAGTGTGTGTGTGTGTGTGTGTGTGTGTGTGTGTGTGTGTGTGTGTGTGTGTGTGTGTGTGTGTGTGTGTGTGTGTGTGTGTGTGTGTGTGTGTGTGTGTGTGTGTGTGTGTGTGTGTGTGTATGTGTGTCTGTGCCGTGTAAGACTGAGTGAGTGTGTGTGAGTCACTGCATTACGCAGACACACGAGACGCCATATGTTTCCACCCAGTCCACTGAAGAACAAATGCGCCGTCCTTTTTCACGAGAGGATTCAGCAAGCGTCTGTTTTCCCACTTACCCCATGTGTGGGTTAATGCAACAGAGCAATAGACTCGGTCCACATCAATTAAGTTGTAAAAAACTTAAATGGGACACCTGTTTATGATGTCCTCACAGACACATTCAACCATCCAATTTAACACTGAGGGCAGACTAAATGACACAGAACAGCACATAGAGCACCCAGAAAGTGGAAACAGGACCTGTCCTGTATAGATGTGTTTACAATCTCCTGGGAGGAGAGGAGGGTGACACAGTCTAGTGACACAGTCTGTGATGATTTATAGAGTGACCCCTAGTCCTGTCATACAGATGTAGGATCTTAACAGGAAATGTGAACAATTATGTGGATTATAATTAATGGACATTTTTTGTAGGTGTCATGTTGGTATAAAGGGATTGGGAGGCAAGTGCAGGAATGCGTAATAGGGTTTTTAATTTACCCAAATTACAACATGCCATGTAAAGGCACGGAGACGAAGACCAAACAAACATGTATACAAAACACATAGTTGAAACCCTAACAAAAGAGACAGGAGTACCTCGAATAAATACATTGAGGCGAGACCCGTAACATACACGCACGCACACAATGAATCCACACGGGACGAAACCCGTAATCATCTGCGCAATACAAGTGGCACGAAAGCCAAAACAACACAGCACAGGTACTCACACGACCAAAGGACATTGTAACAATAATCGACAGCCCAATGGTGAACCAAAGGGCACATTTATACAATTACAATCAGGGAAATGGGGACCAGGTGTGCGTAATGACACAGTTCCCGGAAAGATCCGTGACAGTACTCCCCCCCCTCCTCGACCAGCAGCGGGACGACACCTGCGCTGGAGGACGAGTACAGGAACCGCAGTGCGGGTCAATTAGGACCCGATGCAGCTGCCGAAGTTGTGTCGTTGTCGGATGGGCAAGTTGCAGCTGCTGAAGTTGCGGTGGTGCCGGACGGAGCAGTCACAGCGTCGTCGGACTGTCCATTCCCGCTGTCTCCCTTAATGGTCGATTATTCTGTCACGCTGGTATGAATGATTCGGGAGATAGGCGCAGGGATGTGTAATAGGGTTTTTTATTCCACCCAAATTACGGCGTGCCGTGTAAAGACACGGGGACGAAGACCAAACAAACACTATACAAAACACAGGGTAGAAACCCAAACAAAAGAACGAGGAGTACCTCGAATAAATAACACACACGCACAATGATTAACACACGGGACGAGACAAGTAATCATCTGCGCAATCCACAATGGCACGAAAGCCAAAACACACAGCACAGGTACTCACGCACCAACGGACATTGAAACAATAATCGAAAAGACCATGGTGAACAAAGGGCACATATATACAAATACAATCAGTGGGAATAGAGGCCAGGTGTGCATAATGAAAGTCCCGGAGAGATCCGTGACAGTAGGGGTTGATGCAAATCAAGTTGGACGTTTTAAAGTGGAAATTGCAAACTTTAGAAGCCTTTTTAAACCTTGAGTACACTACAGATTTGAATTTCCTGCTGTGCAGAAAATGATCAGGAACAAAAGATTGATAAAATAAAGATCCTATATCTGTCACGATTGGCGTCTGGAGAAGGAGAGGAGGACCAAGGTGCAGCGTGGTAAGTGTTCATTATTTTAATTAAAATATGAAACACTTGACAAAACAACAAAAACGATAAACGAACAGTCCTGTAAGGTGAACACACAAAACAGAAAACAACCACCCACAAACACAGGTGGGAACAGGCTACCTAAGTATGATTCTCAATCAGAGACAACGATAGACAGCTGCCTCTGATTGAGAACCATACCAGGCCAAACACATAGAAATACAAAACAAGGACAACATAGAACACCAGACATAGAATGCCCACCCAAACTCACACCCTGACCAACCAAAAAAGAGACATAAAAAGGATCTCTACGGTCAGGGCGTGACAATATCTGTAGTTGCCCATCCATGTTCTTCTCTGAAGGAGTGAGTGGCTGTGTTCCAGAGCATAAAATCGGTGATGAATCGTGAGGAAATTATGACTGACAGACTGATCTACAAATAATAATGAGTAGTTATGTATGATGCAAAGTGATTTGTAGATCAGTTAGTTGGCAGTCGCTGATTGCAATGCAGTCAGCCCAATGTGTGAATGATGCCCCCTAAACACTTGATTGCCCAAAGTGAACCCAAATAAGCCACACAGCCCTATTGACCTCCTCCTCACTCCCATATGTTCTCATTAACCATGACAGGTACCAGGAATGTTAAATCCCCACTTCCACTGCCCAGTTCAGTTAGTGGAGAGTTTGGCATGTCATTAAAGTTCTGTTAACACTGAATAGTTTTGTTCCATCTTTGAAGTGTGAATGCTCTCACTGCATAAAATCATGTCATGAGGGTAAGTGTGATGAGGAATGGCGGCTGGTGGCTTAGTGATTGGGCCAGTAACCGAAAGGTTATTTGTTTGAATCCCTGAGTATTTGCCGATGTTCACTTGAGCAAGGCACATAACCCTAATTGCCCTTGTAAGTTGCTCTGGATAAAACCATCTGCTAAATTACTAAAATATATATTTTTTTTATATAAATGGGGTGGGGATCAATAAGTATATATATACCTACAGACTTACAGTAAAGCAAGATGTTTATGTCCATAAGAGTTATTTAGTACTAGATCAATAACCACTGAAGTGAACCCTTCGCAGAACACAGTGCTACATTTGTTTTTTTCCTTGCTCTTTTGTAGCTCTCGCCTCCCCCGGAACTCCTCTCTTTGGGGGGCAAAAACACACAGTGACTACCCACATGACCATTATAACCTCCCACTGGCTCCCAGCTTTAGTATAGTTGTCCTCCGAGGGGAGGACCTGCTTACAGCTGACCACCAGCTGAAACAAGCTGTTTTTTTTCAGAAGGTGTTATTCTGGACATCATTTTTTGTTTACAAAATCACTTACAATCTGTTTTGTCTGTTGGATACCTTGAGATATTATGGGTGTGTATTATTATTATTATGGGTGAGATATCATTGTGGGTGTGTACTTACCAATTTACAGTATTTTTACTCTAGCAGCACATAACTATTGTGACCTAATTTTCTCTGTTGTTCCATGAGACTCAGAGTGACACAGACCTAACCCCCACCTGTATTCCTCCCACACATCTGTTGATAGTTTCCATTCCAATAATATTACCACAAACTGTTAATTCTCTGTCTCTGCTTCTACAGAGGATTTAGCAATCATACTTCCTCTCCCCTAACATAACTTTCCCCTAGGAGGAAAAAGTAAAGTCTCGCGATAGGCGCTCGTTTGTGCAGCCGCCATATTCTGTGACAAGTATTTTGATTCGTATCTGTTGGAAGTAAGAAAAGAGAAATTAAGGGGGAGTAGAGGGGGTAAAGAAGAAGAGCTGTCAAAATAATTCCCGTGTCTCTGAAACAGCGAGGGCTGTAGTAACCCCCCACTCGAGTCAAAACAGAGAGGGCCTGGGTACCGTAGAAACTCCGTCTACGAAGTCCACCTCGCCGCTTTTCTTTCAGCACCACGGCCCTGTGGGAGATTCGGTGGCTGAGTTTCGGGTGTTGAAGGTGGCCCGGGGAGCGGCGGCGGAGACGGTAAGCGAATGCTTCAGAATAGGCCCAGAACCAGAAGTGGTTGAAGTTGTAGTTGAGTTGCTGTAAATGAAAATTCGGTCTAACAACTCCCTACTAACATGTTTGAAATGTATGTGCGAGCACATCCCTCTGGTAAGTAGAAAACGAAGAACAAACTTTCTGTTGTCGGCTTTTCAGGTGTGAAAAAGTTTTTGACTGCATCTGGTGAGCTATTTCGTTTAGCTATGTGCGATTTGTTGTGTCCAGCATGCATATGTTATTACACATTTGTAATAAAATTTAGCTGTAAACCTTGCATTTATAGTCCGCTCATTTTAAAGCTGACGTGCATGTTTTGTAGCTTATACAGGCTACACTATAGTAGCTACATTTTTCCATTGAGAGTTCTTGCAAAACTTTTTCGTCAGCCATGGTGTTCCGAGTGCACAACTAAATTGTAACACGGCCGTTATAATGCCAATATGATTATATTAAGTGTTGTGACTTCAAATAAGTTAGATTTATTTTTTGGAAATAGTTTTCAAAAAGTTAGTTAGCTTGGTAACGTAGCTAACATAGTAACTCGCAAGTAGCGATAGTTCGTCTGGTAATTTACCCGGACGCTTGATGCTTCCTAAATTTAACAAGTTAGCTGCAGTTGTTGCCAGCATCTAAATGTGCAAAACATTGCTTTACAATTATATGATGGCCTGTCTATCCTATCTGCTGCATTGATGGGCCTCCCCAAATATTGCCTAGAGACATATTAGGAGTTCCGAATGGCATAGCACAGGCCCAATTTAATAAGTAGGCTAATCGAAAGTCTCCTGTAGACTACATGTTACGAATTGTATTGCTGCACGAATCGAATTACCTTGAGGTGTCAAACGCAATAACAGTAGCCTGCCCTGTACTTTCTCCTTCCCTTCTATGTAACTTATATGAAATATGTTTGCACATTCTCTCAATTAGGCTATATGTTATTCTTTATCATTTTATAATTGTTCGTTCGCTCACTTATGTGATACAGATATATTTCCTAGTTAAAGTGAATGTAATCACTTAGTTTGATCATCTGAGCAGATTTGACCCATGTATTGAAATGTCCCTTCAGGAGTATTTCAGATGAGAGGTTTGACAGCTTTCATATGGATAGGTGCAGGGGAGCATGTGTGGGTGGTGGGTTTGACACATTACAATAATAATATATTTACTATCTTACCTTAATTATAGTTTGTTATCTACAAATACATAAATGGTTCAGGCCTTGTTTGCAATGGTTTAATGTAGCCTATTTGGCTATTTGTACACACTTTGCTCATAGTGTCTTTCAAAATAATTAATACTTTATCACGTGCCCTGGCCTTTATAGGCTACATGTCAGCCAGTAACTGTTTTAACCACAGATTGTTGTTGCTCACTTGGAATTAAACAATATTCCCCTTGTAAGGCTTTTGTTTATTTAGGGCAAATCAATCATTGGAATATGAAGCTCAACCTTCAACCACGCTAACTTTATGGGTACACAACATGGATACTATCTCCATGCATAGTAGTTGTCACTGGACCATCTTGTTATCTTGCCCTATTTGTGTCCATATAGGCTATTAATTCAGCTCTCTTGATTTAACTCTCTTCCAAATAATTGGGTGGTATTCCTGATATTCCATGTAATTAAAGTAAATGCCTGAATGTTCCTTTGTGGTATTCCTTTTGCTACAAAGTTAAAGTATTTAACAGTGATTTGTCAATAGCCTGGCTGTAAAGGGTCTAGTGCAGTCAATTTAAATTACTACTAGGCTTTCTAGAATCTCTTCCCTATTGGTCTCCAATGGTTGTGTTGGTGTTGCTGATAGTGGTTTGGGTAGAGTATCATTCATTAGCAGCTTGTGCCTGTCTTGACTTGCAGTCAACATTGAACTTCCTGACCAATAAGCTGCCATGGCCAACTGTTTATAGGTGCAGACCCCTAACTGAAAACATGTGTGCCTGTAGCTGGGCAAATATATGTCGCTCGCTGAGAAAGGCCTGCTGATTTGCCACTCTTTGGGGGTGATAGTTTAACGTTTTACTCTGATAAGCGCTAATCCACAGATAAATCACAAGTTCGAACAAGACGATGACTGGAGTGGATGGATGTTCTGTGTAGGTCTTCATCAGAGATAATAAAGTTGTACATTCAGTTTTTCAATTATTTTGAAAGTGCAGTGAGGGGAGCACAGTATTTCTTCAATGACTTGGTGTTTTGTAAGTGTGAATGAAGGGAGATTAGGCTAAACATTTATATACAGTGTTGAGTTAATGAATAATAATGAAGTTGTTTGATGTTGTTTGCAAGCTCACGGTCAAAATATTGTCTCCCTGCTTAGTTTCCAAATGTGCCATTTGCAAACACACATTGGACAAGGTAGGTAGATGTTAGTCAACCAAAGCTGAAAAACAAAGAAAATGCATTGGTGTGCTTTTTTATTTAATAGTCTGTTCCTGTTGCTGTTGTATCTTTAAGGCTAATGGCATGGTGTTTCAAAATGTTATGGTTCAGTATTGCCAAGACTGGAATCCTCTCTCCTGAAAGACTGGTTTTGAGGTTTATCATTTGCACAACAACCCCTTGCCAGTCAGAGAGGGGCTGTTTTTTTGACTAGGCAGGGGGAGGGATAATTATATGAGTATTCTGGCTTGAGTACAAGTGCTAGTTGTTTGGATCAACAGTACTGAGGAAATGTAACCGAGGAAGTCATGCTGGCTTACCTTCCTATCTGTCAGACACTGGATTTTGTTGATTTTGCCACCAGAGTGTTTTTCTGTCCTGTTCATCGTTTTATCAGCAATAGCTACACCGTGAAGTAGTTGGAGTGTTCTGGGAAAATGTTGCATCACAGTTACCCTACCAGGTGGACACTAACGTTTTATTGATTGGTTTCATATTGCTTGTTATAGTCATGTTGCCTTATCTCTACGAGAGCAGTACGTAGTAAGTACACTATAAGGATACATCACATTATGCCAAGTGCAGCAGTCTGTCTCAGGAAGAGAGAGACAGAGCCTCTGGCTTTAACCCTCCCCCACCCTGGCCTGTGTGTGGCTGCCTGGCTGTCAGGAAGAGAGACTCAGTTGAACCCCCCTCCCCCTGGTAAAGCAGCTCTCTAACTCCTTAGCTTCAAATGGAATCCTCCCATTTCACATGGTGGACTTTCCAGTTCAGTGGTTAAATTGCATGCATCGACTGAGTATGACACTGCAAAGGTTACGTGGACTGACTCCACCACCATTAGAGCCTAGTTGCAAGAGACACTTTGCATTACTGAATCATTACACTTTGATACGGTTATTTGACACATTGTTGGAATAGCATCGTGGTAGATTTTGCAGGGTCCGCTGCAAGTAATCGCTCAGTTCAACGGATTCCAACCACTTGAGGCGAAGTGTGGTTAGAGTTTATTTTTTACTTACAAAAAACAGTAAACACAACATTGTAACATGACATAAACCAAAACAGTAGAACCACCACACTTTTACACATTTTACTTGATAAGAGAAGGACATTGCTAAAGAGTGAATCTTTAAGAAATGGGGTTTATAACTAAGTCATGAAATTGGGGAGTAACACAAGGTTATGACGGAACAATCCTCACAGTGGCAGATAAATAGTTCTTAACAACTCTGTCATTTAAAGCAGATAATCTAGTTAGCTCTCTGATTTGAGCAAAATCAAAACATTCACAGAGCATCATTTTTTTGCTCTCCTTCATTTGCTTGATTTGAAAAAGAAAGGTCTCTTATCAGTAGTAATGGGCCAGCTCCTTTTGTGTGACTGAGCACACCCATGACTTCTCCAGGCTGTTCTACCAGAGCACACTGACAGGACCACAGTGTCTCTGTCTCTGGATGTGTCCCAAATGGCTCTGGTCAAATATAGGGCTCTGGTCAAAAGTAGTGCACTATGTAGGGAATATGGTGTTGACAGGAGCACAGGGCTCTGGCTCTCACTCAATTCAATTTTAATTTAAGGGGCTTTATTTGCATGCGAAACATATGTTTACATTCCAAAAACAAGTGAGATAAATAATAAACAAAAGTGAAATAAACAATTAAAAAAACAGTAAACATTACACTAAAAAAGTTCCAAAACATTTCAAATTTCGTCTTATGTCTATATACAGTGTTATAACTCTCTCTCTCTCTCTCTCTCTCTCTCTCTCTCTCTCTCTCTCTCTCTCTCTCTCTCTCTCTCTCTCTCTCTCTCTCTCTCTCTCTCTCTCTCTCTCTCTCTCTCTCTCTCTCTCTCTCTCTCTCTCTCTCTCTCTCTCTCTCTCTCTCTCTCTCTCTCTCTCTCTCTCTCTCTCTCTCTCTCTCTCTCTCTCTCTCTCTCTCTCTCTCTCTCTCTCTCTCTCTCTCTCTCTCTCTCTCTCTCTCTCTCTCTCTCTCTCTCTATCTATCTATCTATCTATCTATCTATCTATCCTGCCAGTTCTAGGATCTGTTTGATGTGAACATCACATATTTATCTCTGACTCAGGCAATGCAATTGTTTATTACCTTTTGGTTTGTTGTCCCCTCTCCGCATTCACATTAATTATTGAATAGGACCAAAAAGTCCTAAGCATTAAAGTGATGATTTGACTTTTAAGGACTAGTTATAGCTTGAGTTGACACTTTAGGTATAGGCCTATGTCTCAAGAATTGTTGATGTGTTTATGTGAGTGAACTTGCTCAACCTCTCTGTGGGTGTCTTTGGTTGCATAAAGGATGGTTATTTGCCTGTTACTGCACATGCTGTAGTCAGCTGTTTTGAAAGAAGTGAGAGGTATTAACTTTTTGCTCACTGACAGGGAGGAAGTAACCTTGGTTGTGGTTTATTGCATAGATCAGACAACCTCTCAAGCCTAGAAAATGTATAAACTATACCATGATCAGGTGAAAACACAATTAACCATTGTACTGCCACCCCCCCAACCACTTTGCTTTTGTAAATGCTGTGAGAGATTCAGTTACACTTTGTTGGTTCTGTTTTCATGCCTCTGGGTGCTCAACATGCTGTGTGTGCAGTCAAAGGTGTTATTATAGCATAGCTGCCTTTTTAGTATCTGTTGCCTCAGGAAATGGGAGAAGTGTGCACCACATCCTATAGCGAGACTGTGCACTCTGCACCCCTGCTTGACCTTGGGTACTATTTTCCAGTCTGCATTCTCCTCCTTAAATCACGACAATGTGTTTTCCCCTAAAATCAGTCCCATTACTCAAATCAATGCATCTTCTCTTTTTCAAATTAGCCTAGTTTGGTCTCAACTGAAATCAGCACACCCTCCCTTCAGTTTGTATTCAGTCGGCTGAGCCCCTAATGTAACATGTCGTATTCAAACCAGAACTTTCCTATAGTAGGTACTGTATCCACTTGGGAACCATATGTTTTTTATAGATAGTCTAGTTCTGCTGAATGTCTTTGGACGCGTTCCAAATGGCACCCTGTCCCTATATAGTGCACTATTTTAAAAGTAGTGCACTATATAGGGAATAGAGTGTCATTTAGGAAGCACACTTTGACAAACTTGTAAATAGTTCAGTCAGTGGAACCAATGTTCCTAAAATAGCCCTCCTCAGCAACACAAGCACTTAATCAGCATAGAAAACAGAAGAATAATTAGAGAGCATGCTTTTTCTGCTAATTAAGTGTTTTTCAATGTTCCTTTCCCTTGCTGCATTTACATCCCAAATAGCACCCTATTATCTACATAGTGTACGACTTTTGACCAGAGCCCTATGGGCCCCATATAGGGTATATGGTGTAATTTGGGACACAGCCCAGGAGGAACTCTCCTATGAAATAGGATAGTAGCACAACCATCAATTAAAGAAATATAGGAGAGTGCCTCAGCTGGGTTTCTTTGGATGTAGCATTTAAAGTAATTAAATACAGAGCAGACTCGTGTGTTAAAAAGGGATGTTTGGAAAGACAGGAGTGCAAGTCTCGAGACATGTTTATTTAGCATTGTTAGAGAAATGCTGTATTATTAAAGGGCAATTACACCACTTTTCAACTTCATTTTCATTATCTCCAGCACATACATACTAGAGGTCGACCGATTATGGTTTTTCAATGCCAATACCGATACCGATTATTGGAGGACAAAAAAGCCGATACCGATTAATCGGCCGATTTATTCAAAAATATATATATATTAAAAAAAATATATATATATATATATATATATATCATACACACACACACATTTTTGTAATAATGACAATTGCAACAATACTGAATGAACAATGAACAAAGTGACAATGATACTGAAGAGTCTGCTTAGGAGACAAATACTCTCAACTGTTTGAATAAAAATAGAGTTTAAGTTACCTGTGATGAATGTTGAAAACAAAAACTTTAATTTCTATATGCAGGGAATCCTATTTTAATAATGGGCATGGTAAGAATTGACGACCAAAGTGCGAGTCATAATTCACATGACACCTTCTAGCAAAATCTGAAAAGCGGTTCCTTCATTTATTCCATAGGATATTTTTAGATTCACTTAAAATAAGCTCTGTGTTTCGTGTAGGCTTACATCACCGTGCCAATTTTATAACTGTGTAGATATCCATAGGACAAGGTAACTCTGATCAATATTGGCTAAATATAAGCGAAGATTAAAACATTTGTAGAGTGCATTTATGAAAATATGTTGACAAACGTTACCTTATCCTAGTGAGGTTTACACAGGTATCAAAACGTCGAGGCGGTTTAAGCCTGCACGAAACACAGACCTTATTTGAAGTAGATCAAGACATTCTCTATGGAAGACATGAACGGTAAAATAACGAAGGAACCCCTTTCAAGTTCAGCCGCAAGTTATTACAGGAATTATAACGCGTCGACTATTTCTCTCTAAACCATATACCTTTGACTAATCCGGAAACTATCACCTCGAAAACAAAACTTATTCCGTTCCGTATTTTATCTAACGGGTGGCATCCATGAGTCTAAATATTCCTGTTACATCGCACAACCTTCAATGTTTTCATAATTACGTAAAATTCTGGCAAATTAGTTCGCAAAGAACCAGGCGGCCCAAACTGTTGCATATACCCTGACTCTGCGTGCAATGAACGCAAGAGAAATGACACAATTTCACCTGGTTAATATTGCCTGCTAACCTGGATTTCTTTTAGCTAAATATGTAGGTTTAAAAATATATACTTGTGTATTGATTTTAAGAAAGGCATTGATGTTTATGGTTAAGTACACATTGGAGCAATGACAGTCATTGATTGATTGTTTTTTATACGATAAGTTTAATGCTAGCTAGCAACTTACCTTAGCTTACTGCATTCGCTAACAGGCAGGCTCCTCGTGGAGTGCAATGTAATCAGGTGTTAGAGCGTTGGACTAGTTAACTGTAAGGTTGCAAGATTGGATCCCCCGAGTTGACAAGGTTAAAAATCTGTCGTTCGAGGCAGAACGTTCTTAGGCCGTCATTGAAAATAAGAATGTATTCTTAACTGACTTGCCTAGTTAAATTAAGATTAAATAAAGGTGTTTAAAAAATACGGAGCCCAAAAATACCGATTTCCGATTGTTATGAAAACTTGATATCGGCCCCGATTAATCGGCCATTCCGATTAATCGGTTGACCTCTAATACATACACTACATGATCAAAAGTATGTGGACACCCGTGGACATCATTCTAAAATCATGGGCATTAATATGGAGTTGGTCCCCCCTTTGCTGCATTAGCAGCCTCCACTCTTCTGGGAAGGCTTTGCTAGATGTCCGGAACATTGCTACGGGGACGCTTCCATTCTGCCACAAGAGCATTAGTGAGGTCGGGCACTGATGTTGGGCGATTAGGCCTGGCTCGCAGTCGGCGTTCCAATTCATCCCAAAAGTATTCGATGGGGTTGAGATCAGGGCTCTGTGCAGGCCAGTCAAGTTCTTCCACACCGTTCTCGACAAACCATTTCTGTATGGACCTCGCTTTGTGCATGGGGGCATTGACATGCTGAAACAGGAACGGGCCTTCCCCAAACTGTTGCCACAATGCACAGCATGTCATCCTGTAGCATGTCATTGTAACGTGAAGATTTCCATTAACATGAGGTCCTCTCTAAGCTTGAGGTCCTCTCGCACTCAGCGGTCCTGTTCTGTGAGCTTGTGTGGCCTACCACTTCGCGGCTGAGCCGTTATTGCTCCTAGAGGTTTTCACTTCACAATAACAGCACATACAGTTGACCGTGGCAGCTCTAGCAGGGCAGAAATTTGACGAACTGACTTATTAGAAAGGTGGCATCCTATGGCAGTGCCACGTTGAAAGTCATTGAGCTCTTCTACTGCCATTGTTTGTCTATGGAGATTGCATGGCTGTCTGCTCGATTTTATACACCTGTCAGCAACAGGTGTGGCTGAAATAGCCAAATCCACCAATTTGAAGGGGTGTCCAGATACTTTTGTATATATAGTGTATGTGACAAGGGGATATTTCTGCTTTTTGTAGAAAGTTCTACCCGATTACATCATAAAAATTAAAACAACTGTGATTTTCAAGCACTGTAAGATTCGTGGTGACATGAGGAGTAAGAAAATACCCTCCCTCTGGCTAAAAACTCATTGCAGGTTTTGAATATCATCTTTTCTTTCTTTTTAACCACAGATCATAGAAATATGCTGTTTTCACATATGTAGACACTGGTATGGTGCTGGAGAGAATGAATATGAGGTTGAAAGTGGCAGAATTGCCCTTTAAGCAATGACTTTCCAGTTTTAATTTATGAGCAAGCGGTAGGTCAATGGACTTGGAATAGTCCAGTGGGTTTGGAGAAAAGGGGGGCTATGATATATGCTGTATCTGTAGTCATTCTCTTGTCATCTCCTTTCAGACAGTTTGAATGACAGGTTGCACACACAGGAAGACAGAGCAGCAGTGATCATAACATTGCACACCATGGGATTAAGGAGACTGCAGCCAGACGCTGTAGCAGGATATGTGTGTGTGACATACAAACACTTCCTCTTGTCAGGGACAGTTGTGATAACCACCTCAACTCTCACGCTAGCCAACTGGCACCTCATCCTCCCCTTCATATTGATTTACACTGAATAAGACACTCCATTGTCAATACAGAAGGAATGCCAAAGAAATAATAGCAGCATTGACGATTCTAACTGATAGCTTGCTTGTCCTCATAAATTGAAAGATATTTGTTTTTCATGAATTGTGGTGCCAGTTTATCATACTAGCATCAGTCAGTCTGTACAGTTAATTCCATTCCTCCTCCTTGCAGCTCAAGAAGACCCCCCTTCTTTTCCGAGTCTCCGCCCAGGTGTGTAATATTGGGGCAGTCTTGAGTGGGGACTCTCATCCTGCACCAGTAAGGGGTTGTGAGGTGGTGCCTCTACTGTTGTCCCTCCCTCACTACTCTGTGACATGCTCTGCTGTGCTCTCAGGCAGCCCTGCTAAAATGAAGGCCCCGCAACGCCATCCGAAGCAACATGGCGGTGGTGGATTCAGTGGAATTAGGGCATTGAGCTTGTATTTATTTAGAGGAGAGGAGGCCAGGAAAGCCTTGAGGGGAATTGAGCCAAATAGTGGTGACCAAGATAGAATGCTGGTGCTGGCGGAGTTGTCTATCTATCTGATGTGACAGTGAATGGTTTAGAGGAATGTAGCTAGCACCTGATCGTGGACACTGGTGATGGCTTCCTCTGCAGGCAGCTGACTGCACACGTTTCTGGGTGGGATCCGACCCCCTTTGTGTGTACACACACACAATAATTTGCCAGTAACAGATGACATTCATATTCTGACAATCTCTGATTTAGGTAATACATTTGATGATACAGTGGTAGCAATACATGGTTATAACATCTACAGAAAATACAGAAATGCCAATGGTGGAGGTGTTGCTGTTTATATTCAGAACCACATTCCTGTAAAGCTTAGAGAGGACCTCATGTTAAATACTGTTGAAGTATTATGCTACAGGTTCATCTGCCTCACCTAAAGCCAATTCTTGTGGGAAGCTGCTATAGACCACCAAGTGCTAACAGTCAGTATCTGGATAACATGTGTGAAATGCTTGATAATGTATGTGATATCAACAGAGAAGTATATTTTCTGGGTGATTTAAATATTGACTGGCTTTCATCAAGCTGCCCACTCAAGAAAAAGTTTCAAACTGTAACCAGTGCCTGCAATCTGGTTCAGGTTACCAGTCAACCTACCAGGGTAGTTACAAACAGCACAGGAATGAAACAGATGCCTCAACTTGCAGCTTCATTAAATAGTACCCGATAAACACCAGTCTCAACGTCAACAGTGACTCCGGGATGCTGGCCTTCTAGGCAGAGTTGCCAAGAAAAAGCCATATCTCAGACTGGCCAATAAAAAGAAAAGATGAAGACGGGCAAAAGAACACAGACACTGGACAGAGGAACTCTGCCTAGAACGCCAGCATCCCGGAGTCACTGTTGACGTTGAGACTGGTGTTTATCGGGTACTATTTAATGAAGCTGCCAGTTGAGGACTTGTGAGGCATCTGTTTCTCGAACTAGACACTCTAATGTACTTGTCCTCTTGCTCAGTTGTGCACCGGGGCCTCCCACTCCTCTTTCTATTCTTGTTGGAGCCAGTTTGCGCTGTTCTGTGAAGGGAGTAGTACACAGAGTTGTACGAGATCTTCAGTTTCTTGGCAATTTCTCACATGGAATAGCCTTCATTTCTCAGAACAAGAATAGACTGACAAGTTTCAGAAGAAAGTACTTTGTTTCTGGCCATTTTGAGCTGATGCTTCAGATACTCAACTAGTCTAAAGAAGGCCAGTTTTATTTTTTCTTGAATCAGGACAACAGTTTGCAGCTGTGCTAACATTATGGCAAAAGGGTTTTCTAATGATCAATTAACCTTTTAAAAGGATAAACGTGGATTAGCTAACACAATGTGCCACTGGAACACAGGAGTGATGGTTGCTGATAATGGGCCTCTATACGCCTATGTAGATATTCCATAAAAAATCAGCAATTTGATGTTATTTTAATGGACATTTAAAAAAATAAAAATAATAATCTTTAAAAAACAAGGACATTTCTAAGTGACCCCAAACTTTTGAACGGTAGTGTGTATATATATATATATATATAATTTAAATCCTACCCCCCGTCCCCGCTGGAGGCTTTTTGCCTTTTGGTAGGCCGTCATTGTTAATAAGAATTTGTTCTTAACTGACATGCCTAGTTAAATAAAGGTAATAAACTCCGGTAGGGCAACATCTGAAAAATATCGCACTTGGTAGTGTGTACCGGTGCTCGACCAGTCGGCGAAAGCCAACATCACCCATGACAGAGAACGGTTGATTGTCAAGGGCAATGAATTCCATTATCTTGGCATTAATGGATGTTCTTACTCTTTCAAATGACTGCTCGACTTGTTGACTGCTCGATCCACACAGCAGACATTGTGGGCTAGGTTAGAAATGCTGTGTTGCACATGTAGCGCAACATTTTATGCAGCGTCATTACGCCATGTACCTACGTTATATAGGTATGCACGTCAGCTTTGACATCGGTTTTGCACATTGGCGTTAAACTAGACAGCGGGCCGATGTTGGCATTTTTAGCTAATATCGGCCGATTCTGATATCTTCACCGATATATCGTGCATCCCTAATGTGTCGGAGGAAACACCGTACACCTAGCGACTGTGTCAGCGTGCACTGCGCCCTAGTGCGCGATGGGACAAGGATATCCCTGCCGGCCAAACCCCCCCCTAACCCGGATGACTCTGGGCCGATTGCACGCCACCCCATGGGTCTCCCGGTCGCGGCCAGCTGCGACAGAGCCTGGACTCAAACCCAGAATCTCTAGTGGCACAGCTAGCACTGCGATGCAGTGCCTTAGACCACTGCACCACTCGGGAGGCCTGAGGGAACACACTTGATGTGTTGTGAAAAGTGTTATGAAATGTAATGTCATGGAATGTTTTTAATTGTATATAACTGCCTTAATGTTGCTGGACCCCAGGTAGAGTAGCTGCAAATGGGGATCAGCTAATGGGGATTCTTAATAAATACAAGTACAAAATACACACACACACCTTCTCCATGTAGGCCTGCACCACTAGCATCTACTGTTTCTCAGACAGGACATCAGCTGTGATTGAATAATATTTTTCTCTGTTAAATTAGTACAGGCGGCGAAACTGAATGCGAAACTGTGGAAACAAGTGAAAATGGAAAGAAAAGGCATTGTTGCAGCAGTTATTTCCCCTTGCACTGCAATTTGACATTAAATTGAGGAGCTGCAATAATACATTACTAACTACATGTTTTTACCTTCCTGATTCACTATTGAGTTTATAAGAAACAATGTGTCAGAAACAAGTAAGGTAAGTCTACCTATTAAGCCTTCCAAAATCTAAGCTTAGACATTTCTAACATATACTGTCCTAATTTATTTAAGAAAAGTCCAGATAAAATGAAATATTAATTTATGATGTGAAGTTTTATGACTTTACTTACAATTGTTTTTTATAAAACATAAAAAGATTTAATTAAAACATTTGAAAAAGTCTGGACTGGGCTTAATTTGGTACCTACTGAATGTACCCTTTAAACCCATGGTTGTTCCAAATAATCCCACCTTTTAAATCATCTATTTAAATACATTTCCAAATGTTCAAAACTTACATATGGACATTTCTTATGTCGAATTATATAATAATAACCTCCCCTAAAGTTATTAAAATAAATGGATCATTACTTTTCATTATGAAAGTAGCACTCATAACAGTGGACTTAGGCTTTTGTTATTGCCTACCAGTACACACCTGATTCAGCTAATGAACTACTCATAGACTTCAATCAAGACATGATTAGTTAAATCAGGTGTGTTATTGCTTGATGAGTAAATAGGTAAATAAATAACCTTCACCCACGCCGGCCATGCAACAAAGACCATAACACACACAAGTGTCAAGTAATTATATGAAAGCGTATTCACATTTGCTGTACTGCTATTCTTGTTAATTCGTTTGACTTGTCTTCCTAAAGCCAATCTGAAGACTGTTTCAAATCTCCCTCTCTACTGTGTATTACAAAGGTACAGGTGGTGGACCAACAGATGGGATAACCTGGATGAATGAAGGACAACAATATGACAATGCCCCCACCCAAAAGTGCATGAGTAATCGCCCAACAGTCATCTTCACGTCCCTAGCATTTTTGTCCCACCACTTGTAGGTCCTTTATCCCTCAACCCTGGTCTTATTCTTCTCTCTCTGCATCAACGACTACCTGTCCATTCCAAACGTCTTGGAGCGAGTACAGAGGTTTATAATTGTTCCTAATTGTTTCTAATCTTGGGAAAGGCGTATGGCTAGATGCATAATATGCATAACTGTAGTTTTTGTGTGATTTAAACAACTTAAATCTGAACAAAAAAAAAACGATTTATGCATGATCATTGAATATTAGGGATATCAACACACTATCCCATGGGTTTTAGCGCAAAATTAGCTTAATAGGAGCATACTGAACTTAATTGGAACAACAGTGATTTATGGTGAAAAAGATAGCAAAATCAATATTTGGAAACCGATGGTTTGGGGTATACATATCCACACTGTAGACTACAATATTATGCAAAGTTAGTATTGAACAATATTTATCTATTACCATTTACATTCTGCATAGAGGGAGTTTCCTTTTTTTGCTACTGTACCCACCTGAGATACATGTACATGATTACAAAAATGTAATCTATGTATAACAATGCAAGGTTAAACTTCTTGTCAATATGCGGGCGCTGTTTTCACTTTGTAAAAATTAGTTCCCAAATTAAACTGCCTCGTACTCAATTCTTGCTCGTACAATATGCATATTATTATTACTATTGGATAGAAAACACTCTCTAGTTTCTAAAACCGTTTGAATTATATCTGTGAGTAAAACAGAACTCAAGTTGCAGCTAACTTCCTGTCAGGAAGTGAGAAATCTGAAATCGGGCACTCTGTTCCAGGTTCAGTTTATTAATTTGCATGTAATCTATGAGTCGACATGCACTGCATACGATTTCCCCTAGATGTCAGTAAGCAGTGAGAATTGGAATGGTGTTGCTAGGCAGATCTGAGGCCATATAAAGGGTCTTGGAACGTGGGGTGCACTCTTTTCAACGTTCGTCATGGCGCAAGACAGACCTCAGGATGGCGTTTTGAAAAGCTCTCGTTATAGGCCTTAGATATATCCGGCTCTGATTTTATTCGATATAGGTGTTAAAGACATCATAATGTAGTTATTTTAAACCGAGTTATATCAGTTTATATCAGTATATTGCGATTTTCGGATATTTATTTGTGCTGCGTTATGAAGAGTTGGACACGTCTGGGCCACATAGCTAATGTTTGCTGCTAATTCCTAATTTGAAGACGTCAATCTACAACCGAGCAACGATGATTCTGGACAAAGGACCACTTGCACAAGATTCTGATGGAAGCTCATCAAAAAGGAAGAACTATTTATGATGTTAATTCGTTGTTCTGTTGAAAAATGTAAAACTACTATTCCGTCATTATTTTCGGTGCGGTCTCGCTTTAACGCACGCTGTATGTCGTAGTAACGTTAATTTTAAAAATCTAACACAGCGGTTGCATTAAGAACTAATGTATCTTTCATTTGCTGTCCAACCTGTATTTTTTTGTCAAGTTTATGATTAGTTATTGATTAGATTAGGTGCCTCTCCCAAGATTTCTCCCGACATTTTGTTGGCAGCTTGGCTACTATTCTCATTGTATAACCACGATTTGTGCCGCTAAATATGCACATTTTCGAACAAACAATATGTGTATTGTGTAATATGATGTTGTAGGACTGTCATCTGATGAAGTCTTGAGAAGGTTAGTGAAAAATTTATATATTTTGCTGGTTTATTCGCTATTGCTAACGTGCATGAATCAATGCTGCTGTGTGGTTGGCTATTGTAGTAAGCTAATATAATGCTAAATTGTGTTTTCGCTGTAAAACACTTAAAGAATCTGAAATATTGGCTGGATTCACAAGATCTTTGTCTTTCATTTGCTGTACGCTGTGTATTTTTCATAAATGTTTTATGATGAGTATTTAGGTAATTCACGTTGCTCTCTGTAGTTATTCTAGTTGCTTTGGTGAGAGTTGTGATGGTGGTTGCAATGTAAAACTATGATTTATACCTGAAATATGCACATTTTTCGAACAACACATATGCTATACAATAAATATGTTATCAGACTGTCATCTGATGAAGTTGTTTCTTGGTTAGTGACTATTTATATCTTTATTTGGTCGAATTTGTGATAGCTACCTATGCAGGAAAAAAATGGTGGAAAAAAGAAGTTGTGTCTTTTGCTATGGTGGTTAGCTAATAGAAATACATATTGTGTCTTCCCTGTAAAACATTTTAAAAATCATAAATGATGGCTGGATTCACAAGATGTGTATCTTTCATTTGGTGTCTTGGACTTGTGATTTCATGAACATTTTATTATATGATATCCCTGTGGCTTTAGGCTAGGCTATGCTAGTCAGCTTTTTTGATGGGGGGGATCCCGGATCCGGGTTTGTGACTCGTTAGAGGTTAATTTATCAGTAAAATAAGACTAAATGCATTTGAAAATGTAAGCTGTAAATGCCTGAAATCTATTGTCTTGTTGTAGTTCATCAAGTTATTTTGCTCCTGTGTGACTGTGACATGCAGGCACGACTGCTATCGTGAAAAACCCATATATTCAATTGGCAAGAAGTAGTCATTAATGCCCATGAAATATGCTATTATGTGCATATATCAGTACATTAATATCTGAATTTTACATAAAGTATGATTACTTATCTGAGACGGTACAAAAAATATCAGAAAAATTTGTTTATCTGAGGGTAACCTAAACACCATTTTTTATTTTTTTGCTTTGATATTGACCACTAGTGGGAACTTACACAACGGGCAATAACTTAATAATAAAACATCTGATTCTTAGATTAAAAATTGTTATGATATAACAACCAGATGAATAGGTTAAAACATTAAACAGCTGAAAATGTTGTTTTTATTTTTTGAATTCAAAGATGGAAGTGGACTTAATAGTTATGCTTACCCTATTTTTTGCATAGTGCTACAATACAAAAGTGACATTTCTGTGTTCACGTAATGAGTCAGCATATTGTGTTGACCTGCCTGTTGCTTGTTTTGAGAGTAGATATCACAAGACAGTCAGTTGCCTTATCACCACTCACTTTGCTTATCCTATGGGCAGATTACTGTCCCGTGTCCATGTAGACCTCCCCAGGCTGTAGACAGAGAGACTGTTCTGTTCCAGTTGTGTTATTCTGTGCTGTTTTTTTACTGCCGTGCAGAGACGACTAGGTCTACTCTAACCTTCATCATTGCTCTCACAGTTTGCTCATTGTCTTTCATCTATTGTCTTCTCTCTCAGGTTTTTACTCACAAATGCTGTGAAATGGCTTTGATCTGGTATCCTACAGCCCTATCAGCACAGTGTGGGCCTCAGGCTCTCACCCTCCATTGCCCTCTCTCTCTCTCTCTCTCTGAGTCTCTCTCTCTTTCTCTCTCTCTCCTCCCCCGGAGCGCTCTCTCTCCCACTCTCAAAACATTTTGTCAGGGTGTGGTGGACAGTGAAGTCCACACAGTTGAAACACTTTTGTTTGTTGTGGTTTAGTATGGCTTTTCCAAGGGCAACTGGCTGTTGTGTGGGTCTATCTCTCTCTGTAATTCCTGAAATAGTAGCGGTCTATTAAATTACATTTGGCGATGTTTTGCAACTCTTGAATCTTGAATGCAACCTCCTGAGCCCCGGGGAAGAAAACAAGCCATACTTCCCATTGAGCTTGGAGACAATATGTTTTCCCTACACACAGATTTCACAACAGCACTGCACACATACACAAAAGTAAAGTTTGTGGATTGTGGAACCTCTGCCCATCCCCTTGGTTTTTGATCAGAATTACTTTTTTTCAATGCTGAGGGAAAAACGTTTCCCGAAGTGCCCACAGAGTTAGTTTAGAGAGGAGCATGCTGAGTGCAGGCTTGTAAAGGTGGAAGCGGGCCACAGTGCTCTTATTACATGAGAGTGGCCTTTTTCCAAGCTGCCTTGAGCCTCATTTTGTTTTGGTCGTTTCCTTGTTCCTTGTCGCTGATCCATGGAAACTTCTCTTGACTTTGAAGCTAGTGACTAGAGAGGGGGGCAACAGACCTGGGGGAAGTGGGTACCTAACCCTACCACCCCCTCTACACCCCCTCACTACCTTTTTCCTTGTCCTCTGACCTCACAGGCCTACCCCTCAATACCCCGTCCCTGCTCCAGGTTGAAGATGTCATAACAGCGTGGCTGTGGCTCTGCTTGGTTATGCCTCAGAGGAATGTACTGCCATGGACCCTGGGTCCTGGTCCTGTGTGTAGTTTGGCTGCTGTCTGCGCTGCGGATCAGGCCTGGCCGCCGCTGGCACCCTCTCAGGCACACCTGTCAGTGCCATTCTGGGCAGAGCCGGCACTGTCCCTCCCGTCATCTGTGGGCGCCAGAAGAGCCACTTAGTAGAGCCTCCAGTCCATACCCCTTCACACGCAACACAGCCAGGCCTAGTGGGTGTGGTGGGGAAAGAGGCTGACAAATTCATATTTCATGATTTTAAAAACATCCATGCGGCATCCGTGATCACTGAGGTCCCTTTGGTCAGACTTCATGTACGCAGTGTTATAGTACACCTGGGGGACTGGAGCCACTTATGGCATAAGTTCATACTGTCAACAGAGATGACTTATTGTTATATAGTTAATCATAGATAAGCATTCCTGTCAGTCATGACTGGCCTGTTTTCAATGTATCAATAGTCATGACATTCTACAGTAGCTAGCTCCCAGGTTACATCCCAACTCATTTACAGTGGTGGGGTGAATACAGTCACTCAGTGAGAGAAGTATGGCTAGAATGTTTAGAGAGGGCTGGAATAGAGTGTCTTTCTACCAATGGCATCCTGCGGCGGACGAGTCATGTGACTTGGCTGCCATTTGTCTTTTGGTTGGCCTCAAGGTGGGGAATAATACTCCTAGCAGCTGCAGAAAGCATTTCCGGCGGAGGGTTTTCTCCTTAGCGGAGCACATGGAGGTCTGTCCTGCCTGCCGCGATACACTGTAATATAAACTGGAGAGATCCACAGGCTTCACAGAGGGCTTCTCTCTCAGTGTGAGCGGGCATATTTACACCCCAGTGTGGTAGAGGAAGGTGATAGAATGGACCAAAGCCACAGGGAGAGATGGTACACTAATAAATAACCTGCTGGCTATGTGCTG
Organism: Salvelinus fontinalis; assembly: GCF_029448725.1. Lineage (NCBI taxonomy): Eukaryota > Metazoa > Chordata > Actinopteri > Salmoniformes > Salmonidae > Salvelinus > Salvelinus fontinalis. Next base: position 23,493,327 of record NC_074684.1, on the reverse strand, counting down.
CTCTAAAGAGCGTGATGACACGCCATACGTGTATTTCCTAAGGGGCAATTCCACGATAACGGAATTACACTTTGACTCAGTTTTTTTACTTTAAACTGTTTGCCAAAGAAAAACTATTGATTTAAAATGTTAACAAACCATAAAACTCTATGTGCAAGGACTACTTTCAACAATACAAATACAACCATTTACAACAATTTAGTGGAAGAACTGTGAAAATGCATACTTTGGTAACAGAGTTATGGTAGAATCTCCCTCTGGGTTTTCCAAAAGCTCTGCAGAAAGAATTGGTTGTCAACTATGACTTGGCACCTTGAGTTTGAAAAATCTATTTTCGTTATTGAACTACAGTACGTGAAGTGGATTTGTACTCGGTAACGGAATTATATCATGGGTCCCTGATCTGTAATACACAAAAATGCATAATTATGGATATGAATGTCATTCTGCTCATGTTTCACAAGTTTTAACATCACAGCAGAGCACAGTGCAGTATAATAGAGTAGAGTACAGCAGAGTACAGTAGTACAGTAGAGTACAGCAGTACAGTACTCTACTGTACTATACTCTACTTTTCTTTACTGTATTGTACTGTGTTCTACTCACTGTACTGTATTGCACTGTACTGTGCTATCCAAACATCTATTATAAGTTCAGATTGGATCCAGTCCGGTCCGTCTGTGGACATCAACGCCAGGGTGGACTGACCAAATTTCAACTACTTTTCAACGTCCATGGATGTCTGGTGTCAGTCAGTGCTCAGTGAGTGAGGATGCTGGTTACAGTAAATGGAAAGAGAGGGGGCTTTTGGGTAGGTGTCAGTAAGAGCTGGGAGAGTGAGAGAGAGGCAGGGAAAGAGAGAGAGAGAGAGAGAGAGAGAGGGGGGGGTTGTCCAGACTCTGACTGTTTTAACACTCTTGGTTTGACCATCAGACAACAGAAAATCAAAGGAAACTGTTATGAGCTGAACATAACAGAATGCCAGTGGAACGGAGGACAGTAGCAGGTGACCCAACTGTGGTTTGTGACTATTATGATTTCCCGTTGTAGCCAATTCAGTTGCAGTAATTCCGTTAAAGATTCTTTGGGAATTCTGTTACAAATTTGGTAATGGAATTATGAGTTTTAATCACTTAATAATTACATAAACAAGAGGTATATCAGTAAAACCACTATAACTTAATTTGTAGGTCTACCATTACTTGTTACTTCTGTGAACTTTCCTTATTATTTCAGAGAAATGTGAAAATATCTTAAAGATATGTGGGTTTTTGGTAATGGAGTTACAAGGCACAAGTCAATGTTTCTTAAACTTACAAAGGTAAACAATTGTTGATATTAGTTGGCAGGGTTATTTACGTCAATATTATTGTGTTTTGATGTAGGCTATTTCTGATACCTTTTCAAACTTTTTCTGGTAGATGTTTTCTAAGACCTCTTTTCTATTTGTTTATCCATAAATCAACGCCTTTACTTATGCCACATTTTTAAGATGGAAAATGGTTGAAAATGTATCTACAGTGCATCCGAAAAGTATTCAGACGCCTTCCCCTTTTCCACATTTTGTTTGCCTTATTCTAAAATTGATTACAAATATATTTTTTTAAATCATCAATCTACACACAATAGCCCACAATGACGAATTGAAAACAGGTTTTTAGAAATGTTTGCCAATATATAAAAAATAAACAACAGAAATACCTTATTTACATAAGTATTTAGACCCTTTACTAGGAGACTTGAAATTTAACTCAGGTGCATCCTGTTTCCATTGATCATCCTTAAGATGTTTCTACAACTTGATTGGAGTCCACCTGTGGTAAAGTCAATTGATTGGACATCATTTGGAAAGGCACACACCTGTCTATATAAGATCCCACAGTTGACAGTGCATGTCAGAGCTCCGAGACAGGATTGTGTTAAGGCACAGATCTGGGGAAGGGTACCAAACAATGTCTGGAGCATTGAAGGTCCTAAAAGAACACAATGGCCTCCATCATTCTTAAATGGAAGAAGTTTGGAACCACCAAGATTCTTCCTAGAGCTGGCCACCTGGCCAAACTGAGCAATCAGGGTAAAGGGCCTTGGTCAGGGAGGTGACGAAGAACCCAATGGCCACTCTGACAGAGCTCAAGAGTTTCTCTTTAGAGATGGGAGAACCTTCCAGAAGGCCAACCATCTCTGCAGCACTCCACCAAGGCCTTTATGGTAGAGTGGGCAGATGGAAGCCACTCTTCAGTAAAAGGTACATGACAGCCCGCTTGGAGTTTGCCAAAAGGCACCTAAAGGAGAAGATGCTCTGGTCTGATGAAACCAAGACGGAAATCTTTGGCCTGAATGCCAAGCGTTACGTCTGGAGGAAACCTGGCACCATCCCTACTAGAGGTCGACCGATTAATCGGAATGGACGATTAATTAGGGCCGATTTCAAGTTTTCATAACAATCGGAAATCGGTATTTTTGGGCGCCGATTTGCCCCCCCCCCCCAAATTTAATTTAAACAAAAAATTACATTTCTTTTTATATACCTTTATTTAACTAGGCAAGTCAGTTAAGAACACATTCTTATTTTCAATGACGGCCTAGGAACGGTGGGTTAACTGCCTTGTTCAGGGGCAGAACAACAGATTTTCACCTTGTCAGCTCGGGGGATCCAATCTTTCAACCTTACAGTTAACTAGTCCAACGCAATAACGACCTGCCTCTCTCGTTGCACTCCACAAGGAGACTGCCTGTTACGAGAATGCAGTAAATCAAGGTAAGTTGCTAGCTAGCATTAAACTTATCTTATAAAAAACAGTCAATCAAAACCATTAGTTAACCTGTTTGGCATGCAAGCCCGACGTCGGTACATTTATGACAACAGCCACTTCAAGTGCAGGGCGCAAAATACAAAATATATTTTTTTTTTATATTTAACTTTCACACATTAACAAGTCCAATACAGCATATGAAAGGTACACATCTCGTGAATCCAGCCAACATGTCCGATTTTTAAAATGTTTTACAGGGAAGACAAAATATGTAAATCTATTAGCTAACCACATTAGCAAAAGACTCCACTTTTATTACTCCATCAGTTTTTGACTCCATCAGTAGCTATCACAAATTCGGCCAAATAAAGATATAAATAGCCACTAACCAAGAAACAACCTCATCAGATGACAGTCTGCTAACATATTTATTGTATAGCATATGTTTTTTTTAGAAAAATGTGCATATTTCAGGTATAAATCATAGTTTACATTGCAGCTACAGTCAGAAATTGCACCGAAAGCAGACAGAAAAATTACAGACACCAACGCCAAATAACTAAATACTCATCATAAAACATTTCTGAAAAATACATAGTGGACAGGCATCTTGTGATTCCAGACAATATTTCCGATTTATCAAGTGTTTTACAGCGAAAACACAATATAGCGTTATATTAGCGTAGCCACAATAGCCAGAAACACTTGGGCGCCAACGACCAGTTCACATGCACGACAGATATTAGAAATAGCATCATAAAATGTTTCTTACTTTTGGTGATCTTCCGTCAGAATGTTGGACAAGGTGTCCTTTGTCCAGAACAGTCGTTGTTTGGATCTGGAACGGCAAATTTCCCTCTTGATTTAGCATGGGCACTTGCCAAGTGGCACAGGTCTCTCCAACGTCAACAAAGTCAGAGAACGGAACACGGCAAAACTCCCGAAAAAAATTCAATAATCTGATTAAACTATATTGAAAAAACATACTTTACGATGATATGGTCACATGTATCAAATAAAATCTAAACCGGAGATGTTAGTCGTCCATAACGACAGCTAAACAGAAGGCAAATCCATGTCCTCTTTCGCGCGCTCCAGAAACAGGAAATGGACGGTCACGTCATACAAAGAGCTTTAATTCCACCTCAGACCAAGATAGACACGACATTTCTTCTCTCACCGCCCCTTTGCAACCAGGGGAAGGTGTATGAAGTGTACGTAGACTCTTACGTTCATTGCCCATGTATAGGCATGAAGTTGAACAGAGCATCGATTTCTGACATTCCACTTCCTGGTCAGGAAATGTGCTGCAGAAGGAGTTCTGTTTCACTCAGAGAAATAATTCAAACGGTTTTAGAAACTAGAGAGTGTTTTCTATCCAATAGTAATAATAATATGCATATTGTACGAGCAAGAATTGAGTACGAGGCCGTTTGAAATAGGCACGATTTAACTGGCTACTCAATACTGCCCCTTGCAGCCATAAGAAGTTAACTACACATGGTTGATGATATTACTAGATTACATTTACATTACATTTTAGTCATTTAGCAGACGCTCCTATCCAGAGCGACTTACAGTAGAGTGCATACATTTTATTACATTTACATACTGAGACAAGGATATCCCTACCGGCCAAACCCTCCCTAACCCGGACGACGCTATGCCAATTGTGCGTCGCCCCACAAACCTCCCGGTTGCGGCCGGCTGCGACAGCCTGGGCGTGAACCCAGAGACTCTGGTGGCGCAGCTAGCACTGCGATGCAGTGCCCTAGACCACTGCGCCACCCGGGAGATATTATCTAGCGTGTCCTGCGTTGCATATAATCTGACTGAGCATACAAGTATCTAAGTATCTGACTGAGCGGTAGTAGGCAGAAGCAGGCGCGTAAACATTCATTCAAACAGCACTTTCGTGCATTTTGCCAGCAGCTCTTCGTTGTGCATCAAGCATTGCGCTGTTTATGACTTCAAGCCTATCAACTCCCGAGATGAGGCTGGTGTAACCGAAGTGAAATGGCTAGCTAGTTAGCGCGCGCTAATAGCGTTTCAAACGTCACTCGCTCTGAGCCTTCTAGTAGTTGTTTCCCTTGCTCTGCATGGGTAACGCTGCTTCGATGGTGGCTATTTTCGTTGTGTTGCTGGTTTGAGCCCAGGGAGGAGCAAGGAGATGGACGGAAGCTATACTGTTACACTTGCAATACTAAAGTGCCTATAAGAACTAGAGGTCGACCGATTAATCGGAATGGCCGATTTCTAGTTTACATAACAATCGGAAATCGGTATTTTTGGGCGCCGATTTGCCAATTTAAAAAAATATATATACACTGCTCAAAAAAATAAAGGGAACACTTAAACAACACAATGTAACTCCAAGTCAATCACGCTTCTGTGAAATCAAACTGTCCACTTAGGAAGCAACACTGATTGACAATAAATTTCACATGCTGTTGTGCAAATGGAATAGACAAAAGGTGGAAATTATAGGCAATTAGCAAGACACCCCCAATAAAGGAGTGATTCTGCAGGTGGTGACCACAGACCACTTCTCACTTCCTATGCTTCCTGGCTGATGTTTTGGTCACTTTTGAATGCTGGCGGTGCTCTCACTCTAGTGGTAGCATGAGACGGAGTCTACAACCCACACAAGTGGCTCAGGTAGTGCAGCTCATCCAGGATGGCACATCAATGCGAGCTGTGGCAAGAAGGTTTGCTGTGTCTGTCAGCATAGTGTCCAGAGCATGGAGGCGCTACCAGGAGACAGGCCAGTACATCAGGAGACGTGGAGGAGGCTGTAGGAGGGCATCAACCCAGCAGCAGGACCGCTACCTCCATCTTTGAGCAGGAGGAGCACTGCCAGAGCCCTGCAAAATGACCTCCAGCAGGCCACAAATGTGCATGATGAAAACCTGCTCCAGAGCGCTCAGGACCTCAGACTGGGACAAAGGTTCACCTTCCAACAGGACAACGACCCTAAGCACACAGCCAAGACAACGCAGGAGTGCCTTCGGGACAAGTCTCTGAATGTCCTTGAGTGGCCCAGCCAGAGCCTGGACGTTCAAACATATCTGGAGAGACCTGAAAATAGCTGTGCAGCGACGCTCCCCATCCAACAGAGCTTGAGAGGATCTGCAGAGAATAATGGGTGAAACTCCCCAAATACAGGTGTGCCAAGCTTGTAGCGTCATACTAAAAAAGACTCAGGTATGTAATCACTGCCAAAGGTGCTTCAACAAAGTTCTGAGTAAAGGGTCTGAATACTTATGTAAATGTGATATTTTTTTTATATTTTTATACATTTGCAAAAATTTATAAACTTGTTCATGCTTTGTCATTATGGGATATTGTGTGTAGAAAAGTCAAGGGGTCTGAATATTTTCCGAATGCATTGTATGCTTTCATTTCCCAAAAATATAGACTCTTAGCTGTCATTTGACACCCAATTTGATATGCTCCTATGAACTTCCCATGTTAGTGCTCATGGGTCCTTTTTGATGGATATGCCCTAAGGCAGTAAAGGGTGATTTGCCTTTGCATACCTAGCATATCAGAGCTGAACGTCCTGCAAGCAGCTTCATTGTTCAGTTACAATAACACTGCATGGGACAAGACAACCACAGTACCACAGTTTTCAATCCAGTGGGGCTTTCAGGTGTTTTGCAATTATCCTAACCTAACAACAGCAAACCTAAAGGTTGGTTGTGTTTAGTAGGAAATATAGGGTAAGAGCTTGTCAGAGCGATGGCATGCTTTCTGTGCGTGCCTCCATTGTTGCGCCATTCAAAGAGGTGTGGTACTTCTTCTTGAAGGTGTGGCTGTGGTATGAGATTAACATGAAAGATATGTCTGGTATTTATGGATTTTTCTGTTCTCTTTGAGATACTGCCCTGAGCCTTTCCCCAGCTCTATGGCATGTGTATAACAGTCATGAAGATGTAACTCAGTGATATTTGACTGTCAGTTTATTATATTGCTAGAGGAATGCGTTTCTCATAAGCTTCCTTCCATAGTAATAGCATGCCATTTGCTGGAGCGCCTTGATGCTAAGCTAAGGCTACACCACTGAGTTCCCAAACTTAGGGCTGGCTGCATTGTGATCCCTAATGAATTGGTCAGTGGAAGAGGAGGCTCCGTCTTAAGACCAGAAAGTGGTACCAGGGGGTTGTCTCCATGGCTCTCAAGCCAACAAATAACCTGTAATTGTGAATCATCTAGCGGAGGAATATGTTGCTCGGCACAGGGCCAGTGAAGCTGAACAGCCTTTGAAACTCCTGTCGGAAAATCTATCAGAACCAACTGTTTCTGAACCTTTTTTTAGCCCCCTCCCACCCCTGTCCTCCGAACTATCACAGCTATCACAGATCAGTTTTCACATACTTGTGTGCTTTCTTCAATTCACCACTGTCTTTCTTTGTGACATGACAGGCAGCCGCATTGTGTTCACACATTCCTTTAGTTTTTTCGTGGGTATTCTCTCCAGAATCAAAGTTCAGTTATGCTAAAGCTTTTACACAATGGTTTTGAGTGTTACGCCAAAGGCTACTGTATAATATACTGCACTTGTGTAGTAACTTTCATACAACCGTTTCATCATTTGTTTTGCCTGTCAAATATACCACATAATAACCTTTTTGTTACATTACATTACAGTCCTGTGTACTGGGAGGCATACTGGGAGACAGTCTTCTAGCCTACCACATACAGTGCATTCGGAAAGTATTCAGACCCCTTGACTTTTTCCACATTTTGTTACGTTACAGCATTATTTTAAAATGGATTAAATGAAAAAAATCCTCATCAATCTACACACAATACTTCATAATGACGACGCAAAAACACGTTTTTAGACATTTTTGCAAATTTATAAAAATAAAATAAACATTTACATAAGTATTCAGACTCAGTACTTTGTTGAATCACCTTTGACAGCAATTACATTCTTTTGGGTATGACGCTACAAGCTTGACATACCTATATTTGGGGAGTTTCTCCCATTCTTCTCTGCAGATCCTATCAAGCTCTTTTTTCAGGTCTCCAGAGATGTTTGATCGGGTTCAAGTCCAGGCTCTGACTGGGCCACTCAAGGACATTCAGAGACTTGTCCCGAAATCACTCCTGCATTGTCTTGGCTATGTGCTTAGGGTCGTTGTCCTGTTGGAAGGTGAACCTTCCAACAAGAAAGAAAGATGGAGGCCACTGTGTTCTTGGGGACCTTCAATGCTGCAGACATTTTTTGGTACCCTTCCCCAGATCTGTGCCTTAACACAATCCTGTCTCGGAGCTCTACGGACAATTCCTCCAATTCCTCTGACATGCACTGTCAACTGTGGGACCTTGTATAGACAGGTGTGTGCCTTTCGTAATCATGTCCAATCAATTGAATTTATCACAGGTGGACTCTAATCAAGTTGTAGAAACATCTCAAGGATGATCAATGGAAACAGGATGCACCTGAGCTCAATTTCGAGTCTCATAGCAAAGGGTCTGAATACTTATGTAAATAAAGTATTTCTGTTTTTTATTTTTTATTAATTTGCAAACATTTCTATAAACCTGTTTTCACTTTGTTATTATGGGGTATTGTGTGTAGATTGATGAGGATTTTTTGTTATTTAATACATTTTGGAATAAGGCTGTAACGTAGTAAAATGTGGAAAAGGGAAGGGGTCTGATTATTTTCCGAATGCACTGTAACTCTTCTTCATTGTTTTTCAAATCGTAAGTCTACTACATAAGCAAACTGACTGTTGTGGATGCCCCGGCCCGCTGTGTAAGCTCTCCCTGAGGGTGTGGGCCAGATCACCTCTCAGTATGGATCTCTCAGGCCAGGGATGACTCCTCAGGGGTTTGAAGGATTTGGTGGAAAGACATCTGACTCCAGCTGCATCACTGGGCTCTGTGTAGAAGCCACCGGAAAACACTCCTATCGGTCTGGCCTCGTTCCTGAAGCTCTCCAAGACTCCAACTAGGCCCATCTCCTTGCTCAGAGCTCAATGTCTCAGACTGTCTGTGTTATTCAGCTCCTTTCATTCTGTCTTTGATGCACTAAAATGATTGGAGTGGGACTATGTAGGATTTTCTCATGATAAAACCGCTTTTGGTCTGAGACACTGTCCAAATATAACAGGATCCGCACAGACGTGCCGTGGTGCATATAATAAATAACAATATATGAAACAGAAAGCTCTTTGCGAAAAGAAGCTATTCGGCATTTGGTTAGGATCCTCTTGTTGACAGTGTGCTATACTGTGATACAAAGCAACCAGGCATCAAACTGGTCGATATATACGACTATACAGTGTAGTTTAGGGTTTGCATTTAATCTTTGAGGGTTTGTTTTGGCACTTCATGAGCAATTTAATTGGTTCGGTGAATTGAATTTCACACCAAGCTCTGCAGAAATACTGTATCCATACTAAAAGAATGTGTCTATTTCTCAATTTAATGCAAACTATTAATTAAGCTCTGGCTCTATCCATCATCGTAGGAATACTATCCTAATAAGGTGTGAAAGTTTAAGGTCTTGTGTTCGGTAAGTAGCTGTTAGCTCTCTATGCCCAAATGTTTTATAGTTTTAACTCTTGAAACAGCCTGCCTAGGCTACATCACGTAGCCTATCTTTTTCAGGTCTCAGTATGGAAACTTAGGCTATACGTTATACCTGCTTAATGAGAGTCTGTGTTGAGGCTTGTCAGCTGGCAATTAATGTTTCCACAATGTAAGAAAAACACTGTGCGCACTGTGCAGTGAGTTTTCCGTCAAGACTGTTGTTGCTAGGATCCATTTTTACATTTCCATTTCTCAGTCTTCTCCCAACCTCTTTTCTTAATTCAAACTTCCTTAACTTCTTGGCAGAAACAAAACAAAAATATTAGTGGTTTAGGATAACGTTTTTCGTGTTGCTGAAGTTTCTATTTTAAGATTAGGCTGTGGTCTTGACATATAATTCCTTTAGGAGGAGGAAAAGGAAGAGGAGGGGGGGTCTTCAGGAATAAGGAGCATTCAGGCCACACGGCTGCAGAGGTGGAGGATGGTTGCACAATCTCTTACAAGAGCTCTGCATTCTGGTGCACACTACACCTCCCCATGTTTTTAATGCTTGATGAAAGGGAATCATTCAGCCGACGTGGGACTGGGACTGTAAACATTGTGGAATGCTAAAATACAATGATATGCAAATCACCATAATGATAGTTGTACAAAATATATTTATTTTACAGTTTCTGTTTAAAGGCAATTATTGGTCTTGTCCTTGCTTGAACTTGCTTTGTGTTTCAGTCTACAGTATATTGGACACAGGATTTCCGTTACGAAAGTGTAGTGCCGGACATTTGACCGGCAGAATTTTAATTTACCTGACATTTTAGAAATTTACTGGACCCATATGCATTGGGTACGTATCCTGATTATGGTGTACACCCAGGGTGCTCAGAGTGACAGAAATCACATATTGATTATGGTAATTCATCTTAACAGAACATGCAACTCGGGGATGCAACGGTGTGTGTGCTTCTTACCGAATCCCAATGCGCACTTTAAAGATGCTAGAATAGCTGTCCACATTTACGTTTCCTCAGCCAACAAGACAAGTAGCGAACAGTAAAATCACTAGCCTGTCATTCTACTATCCCCCATAGTAGAAACGTTTACATATTCTATTGGTCAGCTTGTCGTTCTGTGCGACAAATACCCTATTTCAAACAGACTCTGGGACAGTTGTGGGATGATAGATCCCAAATTCATACAACCAGTACATCAAAATAACTTTAAAAAGCATTGAGGCTGATGCAACAGATCAGAACGTTTAGCTTAAAATGTTGATCAACTATTATTTCTTCACATTATAGCTGTGCAGCAATGTAATTGGCGGGAAAACACTGTTGTCAAAACCCCACTGCACATTAAAGCGGGTTCATGTGACAGAGATGGAAATATCCATTAGAAATGTTGAAATATGGGGGATCTAACGATGCAACAACTAGCATGGGTTGCTTATATGACTAGGATTGTGCCTTTGGTTACTGGACAATGAAAGAAAGTTGATTTGAAAACCAATAGAACGTGAGAGAAATAGACTACTGGTTTCAATGGCATATGGAAGTCTTTATAAAAGAATTGCCTCCATGTTTAAAGAAACTCGGCTACTTAAAGAAACTTTTGGCTCGGCTACTTTGAAGACATGCCTCATAATATGAAGTAAAACGTTAAGATTTCACTCAATTAAGTATATGTTTTCAAAATGCATACTGCCTCCAGCTCACATTGCAAAGAGGTGTGTGACGCGCTGAAGCCTGCCTACCGTTGCCCAAGTACTTGAATAGCGAATGGGAAGTGTGCTTCAATTACCAGTTGAGAAATAAAAATAGTAGCTATTTTTAATCGTGACCATCAAAACTGTTTTCAACATGCGATTGCATTTAGAATTGTTGTGCAATGATTGGGCTTATAAAAGCATGCTTTACTCCAGCAGCAACAGGAGCTGTTGCAGCAGCTCTTGCCCTGGCTTTCTTTATGAGATTATGACTTCTCATTTTCTCTAATATGAAGTGATGGAAATCAACTAAGCAGTCTGAAGCACTGACTCATACATTTTTATTGCGGAAGCACAAATATAAATTGAATGTCCCCTATATAATTATGTACAGTGCATTTGGAAAGTATTCAGACCCCTTGACTTTTTACACATTTTGTTACGTTACAGCCTTATTCTAAAATGGATTAAATTGTTTTTTTCCACCTCATCAAACTACAGACATACCCCATAATCATAAAGCAAAAACAGGTTTTTAGAAATGTTAGCAAATTTATATTAAATATATAGATGCGGGCTGTCATGTGCCTTTTACCGAGAAGTGGCTTCCATCTGGCCACTCTACCATAAAGGCCTGATTTGGTGGAGTGCTGCAGAGATGGTTGTCCTTCTGGAAGGTTCTCCCATCTCCACAGAGGAACTCTGGAGCTCTGTCAGAGTGACCATTGGGTTCCTGGTCACCTCCCTGGCCAAGGCCCTTCTCCCCCAATTGCTCAGTTTGGCTGTGCGGCCAGCTCTAGGAAGAGTCTTGGTGGTTCCGAACTTCATCCATTTAAGAATGATGGAGGCCACTGTGTTCTTGGGGACCTTCAATGCTGCAGAATGTTTTTGGTACCCATCACCAGATCTGTACCACAACACAATCCTGCTGCGGAGCTCTACGGACATTTTTTATTTTTTATTTAATCCATTTTGATTGATGAGGAACATTTTTAGAATAAGGCTTTAACTTAACGAAATGTGGAAAAAGTAAAGTGGTCTGAATACTTTCCTAATGCACTGAACAAAAATATAAACGCAACATGCAACAATTTCAACGGTTTGAAAAGGAGAAATGCTCACTAACAGGGATGTAAACAAATTTGTGCACAAAATTGGAGAGAAATAAGCTTTTGGAACATTTCTGGGAACATTTCTGGGATCTTTTCTGGGATCATTTCTGGGATCTTTTATTTCAGCTCATGAAACATGGGACCAACACTTTACATGTTGTGTTTATATTTTTGTTCAGTGTATATATGTATTCAATTTGGAAAGGCTGGTTGTTAAGTGGTACGCTGGATGCTGTAGTTTTTTACTGGTGATCAGTGCATTCAAATATTAAATCTATGTCCACATATTGACTTTATTCCTTTGATGGCACTGTGATTAATATTATAGTTTCTAGGTGTTTTATCATTTCTTGGAATCTTTAACCTGGCAGTGTATAGCTATGGTTGTTGGCTGAAAAAGTGTCCCATGAAAATTGCTCACACCAGTCAGAGCAGTAGTAATTGTGCCTTGCCTTGATTGGTGTGCGTGTAAATCCAGTATGCACTGTGTTCTCTTTAATTCAGAAGTAATGCAGAACATTCTCACCTCTTGCCACAGCCATGGTACTCATGCAGAGTCAAAACCACCCGATGATGCCGAGCAATGCCTTATTTACAACCTCTCTGGCAGAGATGCTTGGAAATTACGCTGGTGGTGTTAAATGTTAATTTCATTTTTCTGTCAGTAATTCCACTAATGTAGACCAGATGCGTCCTGTTGACTGCGCATTTGTACATTTACTTGAGTTTATTTATTTACTCGGAAACACTACATACATTTACATATTTTACTGGGTAGATACAACAGCTCTCTTGGGTGCTCTTTCTGTAATTATCCATAGTTGATTTGTCATCTGTTTGCCTATGTTGACATGGAGTTTGAAAAGATTCATCACTTGTAGGCCAAGAAGTGTCTGATAAAAACTAAAAGACAGGGTTTGGCTGAATGAGTTGAATCGTCTATTATTGTGATAGTGTTTGGTAGATGCCTGCTTCATTTAACGGGCCTTGTCCTGTGTTTTTTCTATTGTTATTTTCCTATTGGTTTTATCTAGGCCCACGCCTCAAGGAATGCCCAGCATGTTAATCAGTGGCTCATTGACCACAAGGCCTGTAAGAGGGTAGCGATACAAGCCTAAAGTCATGAAGTAATCAGAGTCTCATCTAGGTTGTCTCCATTTTACCTGAACCAAACTGTGACTCTTTGTTTGTCAGCCTGGCTGGGTTGAGCAGTGAGATTAAAGCCACAGGCCAGGCTATAACTATTGGTATATACAGTGGGGAGAACAAGTATTTGATACTGCTGATTTTGCAGGTTTTCCTACTTACAAAGCATGTAGAGGTCTGTAATTTTTATCATAGGTACACTTCAACTGTGAGAGACGGAATCTAAAACAAAAATCCAGAAAATCACATTGTATGATTTTTAAGTAATTAATTTGCATTTTATTGCATGACATAAGTATTTGATACATCAGAAAAGCAGAACTTAATATTTGGTACAGAAACCTTTGTTTGCAATTACAGAGATCATACGTTTCCTGTAGTTCTTGACCAGGTTTGCACACACTGCAGCAGGGATTTTGGCCCACTCCTCCATACAGACCTTCTCCAGATCCTTCAGGTTTCGGGGCTGTCGCTGGGCAATACGGACTTTCAGCTCCCTCCAAAGATTTTCTATTGGGTTCAGGTCTGGAGACTGGCTAGGCCACTCCAGGACCTTGAGATGCTTCTTACGGAGCCACTCCTTAGTTGCCCTGGCTGTGTGTTTCGGGTCGTTGTCATGCTGGAAAACCCAGCCACGACCCATCTTCAATGGTCTTACTGAGGGAAGGAGGTTGTTGGCCAAGATCTCGCGATACATGGCCCCATCCATCCTCCCCTCAATACAGTGCAGTCGTCCTGTCCCCTTTGCAGAAAAGCATCCCCAAAGAATGATGTTTCCACCTCCATGCTTCACGGTTGGGATGGTGTTCTTGGGGTTGTACTCATCCTTCTTCTTCCTTCAAACACGGCGAGTGGAGTTTAGACCAAACAGCTCTATTTTTGTCTCATCAGACCACATGACCTTCTCCCATTCCTCCTCTGGATCATCCAGATGGTCAATGGCAAACTTCAGACGGGCCTGGACATGCGCTGGCTTGAGCAGGGGGACCTTGCGTGCGCTGCAGGATTTTAATCCATGACGGCGTAGTGTGTTACTAATGGTTTTCTTTGAGACTGTGGTCCCAGCTCTCTTCAGGTCATTGACCAGGTCCTGCCGTGTAGTTCTGGGCTGATCCCTCACCTTCCTCATGATCATTGATGCCCCACGAGGTGAGATCTTGCATGGAGCCCCAGACCGAGGGTGATTGACCGTCATCTTGAACTTCTTCCATGTTCTAATAATTGCGCCAACAGTTGTTGCCTTCTCACCAAGCTGCTTGCCTATTGTCCTGTAGCCCATCCCAGCCTTGTGCAGGTCTACAATTTTATCCCTGATGTCCTTACACAGCTCTCTGGTCTTGGCCATTGTGGAGAGGTTGGAGTGTTTGATCGAGTGTGTGGACAGGTGTCTTTTATACAGGTAACGAGTTCAAACAGGTGCAGTTAATACAGGTAATGAGTGGAGAAGAGGAGGGCTTCTTAAAGAAAAACGAACAGGTCTGTGAGAGCCGGAATTCTTACTGGTTGGTAGGTGATCAAATACTTATGTCATGCAATAAAATGCAAATGAATTACTTTAAAAATCATACAATGTGATTTTCTGGATTTTTGTTTTAGATTCCGTCTCTCACAGTTGAAGTGTACCTATGATAAAAAATTACAGACCTCTACATGCTTTGTAAGTAGGAAAACCTGCAAAATCGGCAGTGTATCAAATACTTGTTCTCCCCACTGTATGTGTCCGTGACAGATACACATTTATTTTATTTTATTTATTGCATAAACTGTGCTTGTAGACCGATCTAGTCATGCCCAGCTGTAGGGTGAACCCCTGACCTTCACATCTGCAATCACCCAATGGGCTGAGTAAAGATCTAGTCACGCCCAGCTGTAGGGTGAACCCCTGACCATCACATCAACAATCACCTAAAGTTTTGAGCAAAGATCTAGTCACGCCCAGCTGTAGGGTGAACCCCTGACCATCACATCTACAATCACCTAATGGGCTGAGTAAAGATCTAGTCACGCCCAGCTGTAGGGTGAACCCCCGACCATCACATCTACAATCACCTAATGGGCTGAGTAAAGATCTAGTCACGCCCAGCTGTAGGGTGAACCCCTGACCATCACATCTACAATCACCTAATGGGCTGAGTAAAGATCTAGTCACGCCCAGCTGTAGGGTGAACCCCCGACCATCACATCTACAATCACCTAATGGGCTGAGTAAAGATCTAGTCACGCCCAGCTGTAGGGTGAACCCCCGACCATCACATCTACAATCACCTAATGGGCTGAGCAAAGATCTAGTCACGCCCAGCTGTAGGGTGAACCCCTGACCATCACATCTACAATCACCTAATGGGCTGAGTAAAGATCTAGTCACGCCCAGCTGTAGGGTGAACCCCTGACCATCACATCAACAATCACCTAAAGTTTTGAGCAAAGATCTAGTCACGCCCAGCTGTAGGGTGAACCCCTGACCATCACATCTACAATCACCTAATGGGCTGAGTAAAGGTCTAGTCACGCCCAGCTGTAGGGTGAACCCCTGACCATCACATCTACAATCACCCAATGGCTGAGTAAAGAGAGGACAAAAATACATGGTTCAAACCGCTTTCTATTTTTCCAACAACGTCTTGTCATAATAAGTCTTAACATAATTATGCTCTGATATAGTATTGTTTTCTTGACCAGGTTTATTTATCATAGGGTTCAAGATTGTAGTTTATACAATGTTATAGAATACCCTGCCCAGAACCCAATTACCACTTGTATCAAGATAACTGCAGGTTTAACCCATTTATCATATTCATTGATGGAATGCAACAGCATTTCCACTTCCAAGTGGCTGCTAGGTGAACTCAGCATTTTGTTGCCCACAGAAATGTTGTGTTAGAGGTGGGGGAGGAGCAGAGTAAAGGGAGGGAGGGAGAAGGAGGGAGTGAACCAGTGAGTGAGCCTGTGTGGGTAGGAGAGCGAGAGGACACACACACACACACACACACACACACACACACACACACACTGAAAAGCAAGCTGCAGCAAGCGCCTGGAAGAGAGCTTCACCCACTTACCGCTTCTAAATCCCCTCTTCCCCCTGCTAATTCCTTATACGGTAAGGAAAGACACAACCCGCCGGGCCGTTATTTACAGTGTTTACGGAGGAAAACAAAAAGTGAAAATTGACAACCCCTTTGAATACTCACTAAGACAAGAAGTGGAGTAGAGGTTTAGGTTCCTCTGTGTTTGTGAGACCTCCCAGTTTCCCACAGTGCCCTGGGAGGGGTTGCTCGACCTGGGGAGCTGGTGCCCTTGCCTGCTTCCAATCAACCACCAGCTGCAGGCTGTGGTGCTGAAGAATTGTTGATTTCCTGTCCACCCCCTACTACACACACACACACACACACACACACACACACACACACACACACACACACACACACACACACACACATACACACACACACACACACACACGCACGCACGCACACACACACACACACAGAGGAAGCTGTCTACCCCTGTTTTCAAAAGTAGGCAACTAAAAGCTCAGCCTGTCTTCCAAATGAAGTGCCTAGCCGATCTAATCCCACAGTTCTCTGTGCAGCATGAGGCCCAGCTTCATGGCACAGTTGAGCGCAATTTGGGTTCTGCACGTAAAGTTTGTTTCTGTTTCGGAGAACTTGCTTGAAACTAAAGCACTTCAGTTACTCACATGCATGTGAAATAAGAACATGTAAATTTAGGTCAAATTGAGGTAAATTTAGGTCAAATGGATATACGTTGTTAATCCATTTGTGAAGTTATACCGTTTTTTAAATAGTTTCTTTATCCGTAATGACAGAGAGATTTAAAACGATATGCATGTGTGCACTGTGCATGTGTACTAAAAAAAGCCTACATTTAAGGTGACAATATAGATAAAAATGAATAAATGCAGAATCATACTAGATATATTAATTTGGAAAGAGATTCTAGATGTAAATTCTAAACGAGACAGTCTGGTTTAAGTTTTTGTAAATGCAGTCATGTGATCGTACTTGTCTATTAAAGTCTACCTAGATGTTCATTCTGTTTAACAATATGACATTAATGTAGTGGTAAACCACTTTGATTCCTAGAGGGGAGGCTGTGCGATGTCTTTGCTGTATAAATACTTCTCTGTTAAGACCAGGCACCTCAATGAAGTTTCCGTCCAGGCTTAAACTTTCAAAATCCTCAGTGGAAGGTAAAGGCTAGCGGTTCCTCACGGTGTTGTTGAATCAAAACGATATACTGTGCGTGCACAGTGCTGGAACAGTTACTGTATAACCGACGGTTATGGGTGAAGGCCGTCATGAAAATAAATAACCTAAGTTAAAAATACATACACAGTGCATTCGGAAAGTATTCAAACCCTTTGACTTTTTCCACATTTTGTTAGGTTACAGCCTTATTCTAAAATTGATTAAATTGTTTTTTCCCCTCATCAATCTACACATAATACCCCATAATGACAAAGCAAAAACAGGTTTTTAGACATTTTTGCAAACTGAAATATGACATTTATATAAATATTCTGACTCTTTACTCAGTACTTTGTTGAAGCACCTTTTGCAGCGATTACAGCATCGAGTCTTCTTTGGTATGATGGCACAAGGTTGGCACACCTGTATTTGGGGAATTTCTCCCTTTCTTCTGTGCAGATCCTCTCAAGCTCTGTCAGGTTGGATGGGGCACGTTTCTGCACAGCTATTTTCAGGTCTCTCCAGAGATGTTCGGTCGGGTTCAAGTCCGGGCCACACAAGGACATTCAGAGACTTGTCCCGAAGGCACTCCTTCTTTATCTTGGCTGTATACTAAGGGTCGTTGTCCTGTTGGAAGGTGAACCTTCGCCCCTAGTCTGAGGACCGGAGCGCTCTTGAGCAGGTTTTTATCAAGGATCTCTCTGTACTTTTCTCCATTCATCTTTGCCTCGATCCTGACTTGTCTCCAGTCCCTGCCGCTGAAAAACATCCTCACAGCATGATGCTGCCACCACCATGCTTCACCCTAGGGATGGTGCCAGGTTTCTTCCAGACGTGAAACTTGGCATTCAGACCCAAGAGTTAAATCTTGGTTTCATCAGACCAGAGAATCTAGTTTCTCATGGTCTGAGAGTCTTTCGGTGCCTTTTGGCAAACTCCAAGCGGCCAGTCATGTGTCTTTTACTGAGGAGTGGCTTCCACCTGATTGGTGGAGTGCTGCAGAGATGGCTGTCCTTTTGGAAGGTTCTCCCATCTCCACAGAGGAACTCTAGAGCTCTGTCAGAGTGACAATCGGGTTCTTGGTCACCTCCCTGACCAAGGCCCTACTCTCCCGATTACTCAGTTTGGCCGGGTGGCCAGAATCTATTTAAGAATGATGGAGGCCACTGTTTTCTTGGGGGCCTTCAATGCTGCAGACATTTTGTGGTACCCTTCCCCAGGTCTGTGCCTCGACACAATGCTGTCTCGGAGCTCTACGGACAATTCCTTCGACCTCATGGCTTGGTTTTTGCTCTGACATCCACTGTCAACTGTTGGACCTGATATGAACCGGTGTGTTCCTTTCCAAATCATGTCCAATCAATTGAATTTACTCCAGGTGGACTCCAAGCAAGTTGTAGAAACATCTCAAGGATGATCAATGGAAACAGGATGCACCTGAGCTCAATTTCGAGTCTCATAGCAAAGGGTCTAAATACTTATGTAAATAAGATATTTCTTTTTTTTTTATGTCTAAAAACCTGTTTTCGCTTTGTCATTATGGGGTATTGTGTGTAGATTGCTGAGGATTTTTTCAAATGTAATCCATTTTAGAATAAGACTGTACTGTAACAAAACTTGGAGAAAGGCAAGGGGTCTAAATACTTTCCGAAGGCACTGTAAAGAACATTTGTCGAACAAACAGCTGACTGAATAACTACAATGCAGCAGCACACATAGAAATAGAATGAATAGAACAGGCTTAGAACCTCTAACCCTGGCCATTTCACTGGTAAACTCATGAGTACATTCACAATGGCTGCATGGTACATTTGACATTTTAGTCATTTAGCAGACGCTCTTATCCAGAGTGACTTAAGGTTACTGCATTCATCTTAAGATAACTAGGTGGTACAGCCACAAATCTCAGTCATAGTAAGTACGTTTTTCATCTATAAAGTAGGTATCAGCAAAGTCTGTGCTAGTAGGGGGGAAAGGTAAAGTTTGAGTGTTAGTTCACGGAAAGAAAGGTTGTTTTGTGGGTGGGGGTGCGAAGGTGGGTGCTGTGGGATTATTTAAAATACTCTTTGAAAAGGTTTCAGGTGTTTTCGGAAGATGGGCAGGGACTCTGCTGTCCTAGCTTCAGTGGGAAGAGAAGAGCTTTGACTGGGCTGAGCTGGAGCCGCCCTCCTGTAGGGGTGGGAGTGCCAAGAGACCAGAGTTGGTAAAAACTGAGTACTTGGGTTGGGGTATAGGGTTTGAACACAACCTGACGTAGGGAGGTGTAGTTCATCTTGCTGCTCCGTAGGTTGCAGGGGTTTGATGGCACAAGTGGGGAGCCCACAGCGAATTGCAGTAGTCCAGAGAGGAGATGACCAGTGCCTGGATTAGGACCTGTGCCGCTTCCTGTGTGAGGTAGGGTTGTAATCTACGGATGTTGTAGAGCATGAATTTGCAGGAGTGAGTCACTGCTTTGATGTTTGCAGAGAACGACAGGTGTTTTCCAGGGTCACACCAAGGTTTTTGGCACTCTGGGAGGGGGACACCGTGGAGTTGTCAACCGTGATGGACAGGTCTTTGAGTGGACTTCCCTGGGAGGAAGAGCAGCTCCATCCTGTCAAGGTTGAGCTTTAGGCAGTAGGCCGATATCCAAGCTGAGATATCTGCCAGGCACGCAGAGATGCGTGTTACCACCTGGGTGTCAGAAGGGGGGAAGAAGAAAAGTAGTTGAGTGTCATCCGCATAGCAATGATAGGAGAGACCATGTGAGGATATGATGGAGCCTAGAACTGAGCCCTGGGTGACACCAGTAGTAACGTGGTGCAGACACAGATCCTCTCCACGTCACCTGGTAGGAGCGGCCTGCCAGGTAGGGTGCAATCCAAGAGTGTGCAGAGCCTGAGACGCCCAGCCCCGTGAGCGTGAAAAGGAGGATGTGATGGTTAATGGTATTGTGATGCTATGGGTATACTCGTAATGGTCGCCTTGTCCATTATGCCATAATTTACTTGAATGCGGACGATCGTTCTATTCATTTAATATTCATGGCAGCTATTTCTGGGAATTTACAATAAATTCCATCATTTTACCGAAATCCCGGTTGGATGATTCACTTAATCAGGATAGAATAAACAGGCAATCTGGGATTTTGGGAAAACCAGGTCATTTATTGAAAGTTCCAGGAATTGTGCAACCGTAATGGCAGCACATGCGTCTATTGCTATTAAAATGGTTATTACGGTGACCGCGGTCATTAGCCTGGCAAATTACCATTATCCAACATTCCATGTCCATCACAGCCCTAGTCACGTGTGTGTGTGTGTGTGTGTGTGTGTGTGTGTGTGTGTGTGTGTGTGTGTGTGTGTCACCCGTATGTCTGTGTCACCCATGCGTGTGTGTGTGGGTGAATATGAGAATGTGTGTGTTAGAGAGAGGGAGAATTAGTCCCCTCGATAGGCCTGGCTTCGGTTTGTTTCCATCATCGCTGTAATCTGAGGAACAGCACATTGTAGAATTAGCTGTTTCCATCATGGCTGTAATCTGAGGTACACCCTTCTTTAAGACGAGCGGTTTCCATCATGGCTGTCTCGTGACGTGACTTTCATTAATGTGATGACTGTTATTTATCGAATCAACTAACTATGTTTAATTGTTACCCAATTAACCTGTCTAGGCTGAGGGTGCCGCTAGCGGCACTCCCCCCCCACCCCCACTGAAAAGGCAGAGCCGCGAAATTCAAAAAAATTTTTTTTTTTAAATATTTAACTTTCACACATTAAAGTCCAATACAGCTAATGAAAGACACAAATCTTGTGAATCCAGCCAACATGTCCGATTTTTAAAATGTTTTACAGGGAAGACACAATATGTAAAGATGTAAATCTATTAGCTAAAAATACATTAGCATAATCCACCATCTTTTATTTGTCCAACAACACCAGTAGCTATCACCAATTCGGCTAAACTAAGATATTTATAGCCCCTAACCAAGAAAAAATCTCATCAGATGACAGTCTGATAACATATTTATGGTATGGGATAGGTTTTGTTAGAAAAATGTGCATATTTCAGGTAGATGGCATAGGTTACAATTGCACCCACCGTCACAAATGGACTAGAATAACTACATAGAGCAACGTGTTTACCTACTTACTAATCATCAAACATTTCGTAAAAATACACAGCATACACTAATCGAAAGACACAGATCCTGTGAATACAGACAATATTTCAGATTTTCTAAGTGTCTTACAGCGAAAACACAATAAATCGTTATATTAGCATAGCACATAGCACATAGCAGCCCAGCATTGATTCTAGCCAAAGTGAGCGATAACGTCAACATCGCCAAAATATATTAATTTTTTCACTAACCTTCTCAGAATTCTTCAGATGACACTCCTGTAACATCATATTACACAATCCATATAGAGTTTGATCGAAAATGTGCATATTTAGCCACCAAAATCATGGTTAGACAATGTGAAATGTAGCCCAGCTGGTGAGAAAATGTCCGTGCGCCATATTAGACAGTGATCTACTCTTATACATAAATACTCATAAACGTGACTAAAAAATATAGGGTGGACAGGGATTGATAGACAATTTAATTCTTAATACAATCGCGGAATTACATTTTTTAAATTATCCTTACTTTTCAATACAGTTTGCGCCAAGCGAAGCTACGTCAAAAAACATGGCGTCCTAAGCCACTAACATTTTTCGACAGAAACACGATTTATCATAATAAAAATGTCCTACTTTGAGCTGTTCTTCCATCAGTATCTTGGGCAAAGGATCCTTTCTTGGGTCTAATCGTCTTTTGGTGGAAAGCTGTCCTCTTACCATGTGGAAATGCCAACTGCGTTCGGGATGAATTGGAAGCGTGCCCAGCGATTCACAGCGTTTCAGAAATAAATGTCCCAAAATCGCACTAAACGGATATAAATTGCTATAAAACGCTTTAAATTAACTACCTTATGATGTTTTTTAACTCCTATAACGAGTAGAAACATGACCAGAGTAATATTACTCCCTCCACTAATGCTTGGAACAGGTGCGGGTCGGTGTCCTCCACGCGCATAACGCAGCAAGAAAAGAGTTCCTAGCTACAGGGTTTTTTAATTTGTAGTGCCTGTGAACGCGCAATCGACCCCATTCAAATCGTCATCACGTAAAGGCATCCAGGGGAAGACGTAAGCAGTGTCCGTATACTCATAGCAATAACTGTGGCCTTTTAACTGACTCCAGATCAGGGGCCAACATTTCTGAAATCTGACTCCATGTCAGGGAAATTGCTGTAGAATGGGTTCTGTTCCACTTAGAGACAAAATTTCAACTCCTATAGAAACTATAGACTGTTTTCTATCCAATAATAATAATAATATGCATATTGTACGATCAAGAATTTTGTGGGAAGCCGTTTCAAAAATTACACGATTAGCATAAATAGTGACAACAGCGCCCCCAGCCTCAACACGTTAAATGAATAATGTAACAATTAACTCATTAGGATTTGGGGCCCCACGGAAGATGTTGTTTAACAAGTTACCATCTCCCGAATTAAACTCTAGAAGATATATAAATTATATATCAATAACAGTCACTTATTAATCATTACCTCATATAAGTCTCATTCTGAACGTCGCACACTTCTTGGATCCGCAAGAACCCCAGCTTTACTTATGATTCAGCACTACACAAGATTTGTTATATTATTTATTTACTAGCTAACTAAATAATAACACAGAATAACATAAACACTTAACACATGAGTAAAAGTCCCTAGTGGACTAACAACAGCATGACTGCTTGGTTACCACAAGAGGGAGGAATAGATAGGGAGAGGGAGAGACAGTGAGAGTCAAACTTATCGTTTATACATTTGGAAGCAACCCTCAAAGTAATAATTTACTCTGCACATGAACCACCACCCATTTGGGTAAAAGATTATGAATGTATTTACGTGTAGATGTCTTTGTTTGTCGTCTCTCTGTTGAAACCAATCAATCCTTCGATGGGGAAGTTTTAGTGTTCCGCTTTGGTGTCAGGCTCTGATTGTCCACCAGAGGTCACAATGCCCTTCTTCTTATTTGTCTTGGTCTTACAGTGGAGTGTTCAAATAGAACAGACACTCTGTGATTGTCTGAGATGGGATTTCCTCCTTCCCACCTTGTGTCTTTAGTCAAAGTTCGAAGACCACTTTTACATGCCCAGCTGCAGACTGGCAATGTTAAGGTCTAGTCTTTATCTTCTTCACCTCGTGTGGAGATTCAAAGTTCTCACAATTTTCAGCCGTGTAGCCACAGCTACACGTTTTCTGGTCTAAAGGAATTATTCAGCCTTCCGACCACTTTACACGACAGTAGCAACCCGACAATGTTTTGGTCTGGTAGGTGAGGTTATCCTCTCATCTAGTGTTTGAGAGTTTCGCAGTTTCCAATCATTTCAACGTGTGGACCACGGTCTCACGTCTTCTGGAATGGTATGTTAATTCTTAGCGAGTCCTTTTAAGCACTCTGGTCAGAAAGGACAGTTCCACCACATTGACACGCTCTTCTGACCTCATTCGGGGTGTGGCTACTTAATGTGCAAAGGACATGAAAAACCATTATCTCATTAGAAAACCAAAATCACATTCCTATCTTTACAAAAATTGTTTCATTTTTCTACATATTGTATTCACAATGTATTGGATGACAGCCAAAGGGGGTTTCCTTCCTAAGTTACAGTATTTGGTTCATACAGTTTTTAATAACATCACAAAATGACAAGCAATATGACATGATTATTCTTTAGTTCCCCACTGACCATTCTTAACATTCCCATCTTAGAAATATTTTTCCAGTATTCCTTTTTGGGTGTTATAGTTTTGGCGGCAAAAGTCTTCTGGGGGACAAAGGCATTCCTTTGGTTGATACTGAAGAGCAGGAGGGAGATTCCCCACCTCCCTAATTTATGAGTGTTAAGGTGTCAAAACCGGCCCAGATTCTTCAAAGTAGTAACCCTTTGCCTTGATGACAGCTTTGCACACTCTTGGCATTCTCTCAACCAGCTTCATGAGGTCGTCACCTGGAATGCATTTCAATTAACAGGTGTGCCTTGTTAAAAGTTAATTTGTGGAATTTCTTCCCTTCTTAACTTATTTGGGGTAGGGGGCAGTATTTTCACGTTTGGATGAAAAGCATGCCCAGAGTAAACGGCCTGCTACAAACCCATAAAAGCTAGAATATGCATATTATTAGTAGATTTGGATAGAAAACACTCTGAAGTTTCTAAAACTGATTGAATGATGTCTGTGAGTATAACAGAACTCATCAGGCAGGCAAAAACCTGAGAAAAAAATCCAACCAGGAAGTGGGAAATCTGAGGTTGGTCGATTTTCAACTCCGCTCCTATTGAAGATACAGTGGGATTTTGGTAATGTTGCACTTCATAAGGCTTCCACTAGATGTCAACAGTCGTTAGAACCTTGTCTGATGCCTCTACTGTTTAGTGGGGCCAAAGGAGAGAGGAATGAGTCAGGTCTGCCATGAGGTGACCATGCTCTGACCATGCGCGTTCACGTGAGAGCGAGCTCTGTTCCATCGCACTTCTGAAGACACAGGAATGCTCAGGTTGGAACATTATTCAAGAATTATGTTAAAAACATCCTAAAGATTGATTCAATACTTTGTTTGTCATGTTTTTACGGACTGTAATATAACTTTTTTAAACTTTTCGTCCGTACTTTCCGCTGGACCTACCCGCGCGTCGTGAGTTTGGAAAGTGTACTGAACGCTAGAACAACAAGGAGGAATTTGGACATAAATGATGGACATTATCGAACAAAAAAACATTTATTGTGGAACTGGGATTCCTGGGAGTGTATTCTGATGAAGATCATCAAAGGTAAGTGAATGTTTATAATGTTACTTCTGACTTCTGTTGACTGCATAATATGGCGGCTATATTTGTGTCTTGATTGGGCTCTGAGTGCCGACTCAGATTATTGCATGGTTTGCTTTTTTCGTAAAGCTTTTTTGAAATCTGACACAGCGGTTGCATTAACTTCTTATGGCTGCAGGGGCAGTATTGAATAGCTTGGATGAAAGGTGCCCAGAGTAAACGGCCTGCCCCTCAGTCCCAGTTACTAATATATGCATAGTATTATTAGTATTGGATAGAAAACACTCTGAAGTTTCTAAAACTGTTTGAATTATATCTGTGAGTATAACAGAACTCATATGGCAGGCAAAAATCTGAGAAAAAATCAAAACAGTAAGTGAACATTCTGAGGCTGGTCGATGTTAAACTCATCGCCTATTCAATTCCCTGTAATATATGGATCTGTTTGCACTTCCTATGCCTTCCACTAGATGTCAACAGTCGGTAGAACGTTGAATGAAGTTTATACTGTGTTGTGGGGCCGGATGAGAGGGGAATGAGTCACTGGTCTGGCAGATTGCCAGTTCCTGGTCATGCGCATTCCTCATGATATTGCCTTGCGTTCCATAACTTCTACAGACAGAAGGAATGCGCCGGTTGGAACGTTATTGGATATATATGATAACAACATCCTGAAGATTGATTGTCTACTTAGTTTGACCAGTTTATTCGACTTGTAATATAACTTTTTGAAGTTTTCGTCCGACGTTTGCCTGCATCTGCGCAAGCGTTTGGACACGCAAGCAAAAGTAGCTACTTGGACATAAGTAATGGACATTATCGAACAAAACAACGATTTATTGTGGAACTAGGATTCCTGGGAGTGCATTCTGATAAAGATCATCAAAGGTAAGGGAATATTTATCATGTAATTTCTGGTTTCTGTTGATTCCAACATGGCGGCTAATTTGGCTATTGTTCTGAGCTCCGTCTCAGATTATTGCATGGTTTGCTTTTTCCGTAAATTAAAAAAAAATCTGACACAGCGGTTGCATTAAAGATACACTTGTTGTAAATCCAGCCACAGTGTCCGATTTCAAAAAGGCTTTACGACGAAAGCAAACCAAACGATTATGTTAGGTGAGTGCCTATTCACAGAATAACACAGCCATTTTTCCAGCCAAAGAGAGGATTCACAAAAAGCAGAAATATAGATCAAATGAATCGCTAACCTTTGATGATCTTCATCAGATGACACTCATAGGACTTCATGTTACACAATATATGTATGTTTTGTTCGGTAAAGTTCATATTTATATCCACAAATCTGAGTTTACATTGGCGCCTTACGTTCAGAAGTCACAAAACATCCTTTGATTTTGCAGAGAGCCACATCAATTTACAGGAATACTCATAATAAACATTGCTAAAAGATACAACTGTTATGCATGGAATTTTAGATGCACTTCTCCTTAAAATGGTGTAAAATACATGTATGTTTGAGGAATTTTAATTATGGGATTTCTGTTGTTTTGAATTTGAAGAGGTGGGACGCTACCGTCTCACTTACCCTAGAGAGGTTAATCCGTTTGAGCCAATCAGTTATCAGTTGTGTTGTGACAAGGTACGGGTGGTATACAGAAAATAGTCCTATTTGGTAAAAGACCAAGTCCATATTATGGCAAGAACAGTTTAAATATGCAAAGAGAAATGACAGTCCATCATTACTTTAAGACAGGGTCAGTCAATCCAGAAAATGTCTCGAACTTTGAAAGTTCTTCAAGTGCATTCGCTAAAACCATCAAGTGCTATGATGAAACTTGTCTCTCATGAGGACCACCACAGGAAAGGAAGACCCAGAGTTACCTCTGCTGTTCATTACCGTTACCAGCCTCAGAAATCGGCAATTAACTGCACCTCAGATTGCTCTTCACACAGTTTAAGTAACAGACACATCTCAACATCCACTTTTCAGAGGAGACTGCGTGAATCAGGCCTTCATGGTCGAATTGCTGCAAATAAACCACTACTAAAAGACACCAATAAGAAGAATAGACTTGCTTGGGCCAGGAAACATGAGCAAATGTACATTAGACCTGTGGAAGTCTGTCTTTTGGTCTGATTAGTCCAAATGTGAGATTTTTGGTTCCAATCGCCGTGTCTTGGTGAGACGCAGGGTATGTGAACAGATTATCTCCGCATGTGTTGTTCCCACTGTGAAGCATGGAGAAGGAGGTGTGATGGTATGGGTGTGCTTTGCTGGTGACACTGTTGATGATTTATTTAGAATTCAAAGCACACTTAACCAGCATGGCTACCACAGCATTCTGTAGCGATACGCCAACCCATCTGGTTTGTGCTTAGTGGGACTATCATTTGTTTTTCAACAGGACAATGACCCAACACACCTCCAGGCTGTGTAAGGGCTATTTGACCAAGAAGGAGAGTGATGGAGTGCTACATCAGACAACCTGGCCTCCAATCACCTGACCTCAACCCAATTGAGATGGTTTGGGATGAGTTGGACTGCAGAGTGAAGGAAAAGCAGCAAACAAGTGCTCAGCATATGTGGGAACTCCTTCAAGACTGTTGGAAAAGCATTTCAGTTGACTACCTCATGAAGCTAGTTGAGAGAATACAAAGCTGTAATCAAGGCAAAAGGTGGCTACTTTGAAGAATCTCAAATCTCAAATATATTTGTATTTGTTTAACACTTTTTTGGTTACTACATGATTCCATATGTGTTATTTCATAGTTTTGATGTCTTCACTATTATTCTACAATGTAGAAAATAGTGGAGAAAAAAAGAAAAAACCTTGAATGAGTAGGTGCGTTTGACTGGTACTGTATATATTTTTTATGGGATTCCTTGTCCTCCCATGTTCAAATATTGTCCCAAATATAGTCCATAGTTAGAAATGTTGGGTTGTTGAATGCGGCCTTGAAGTTTTCACGTGTAGCACTGATGCTTTTGTTTTGTTCTACTGAGAATTTGACAACAATATTTCGTTCACAATTGTGCCTGGCCCAACATATTGAAGTGAATGTTACCTTGACCCACAGAAGATGTGTGTTTGCACAGTAGCGTGCGTGTGTCTGTGTGTACACACTCCAGCATAAGCACGGCCATGCTGGATGATTGGGGTGCCTGCCAGCAGGCCTCAGAGCGTCCACTGCCAATTAGACCCTTTATTTGTTTACATTTGCGAGGCAGTTAGACATTCCACGCAGTGTGGCTGCCTGGTGCCTGATTCTGCAGAGGACTGCTCTGATTGAAGACTGTGGGATTTTTATTGTTTTCACCGTGGTAACGGCCCTGGTGTATTGATGGCATAGCCAGAAGATGTACCAGCTGGTTTAACCCAAGGGGCTGTTGGTGTTGAAAGGTGTGTTAGGCACTGGGGCTGGAGGAGGGAAATGCTGCCTGGCTGCCTGTGTAATTGGCCTCTATTTTCTATCAATCAGAGGAAAATCTGCTGGCCAATGGCCATATATAATGATATCTGATCCTCACAGATAGGGTTACCTTGGAACTGCAACCCTCCGGGCTCTCATTTATAGAAGCTGTGAACTTTACCTACTGCAGCTACACACTAAATTAGGAAAGTAACACGCTGCAGGTTGTGTAAGTGTAACGAAGTTGCATTCATCATATCCATATGAACATGCAGGCCTAGATTAAGTATTTACTTGTTTGTTTGGAAGTTAGTTAAAATCTCTCTACCGAAGGCTCCCGTGCGTTGATCGTTAATTCACATTACATTTTTTCTTTAATTGAAGTGGACATTTTTTAAGCTGCACCCACTCCTACTGAGTGAATGAGTCCATTGACAGAGCGTGGCAGGGGCTGTTACCTCCAGAAATTAGCCTGGAGCTGCAGGTAAGAGCTCTGGCACTGGGAATAACAGCTCAGCAATATGAGCTTTGTTTTTATCTCCACTGGTTCCACAGGTCTCCTTTCAGGGCATGAGGACTGCAGATGTGGCCAGGGCAATAAATTGCAATGTCCGTACTGTGAGACGCCTAAGACAGCGCTACAGGGAGACAGATGGACAGCTGATTGTCCTCGCAGTGGCAGACCACGTGTAACAACTAGAGGTTGACCGATTAATCGGAATGGCCGATCAATTAGAGCCGATTTCAAGTTTTCATAACAATCGGAAATCTGTATTTTTGGACATCGATTTGGCCGATTTATCTTATCAATCAATCAATCATAATCACTAGTTAACTACACATGGTTGATGATATTACTAGTTTATCTAGCATGTCCTGCGTCGCATATAATCGATGCGGTGCGCATTTGCGAAAAAGGACTGCCGTTGCTCCAACGTGTACCTAACCATAAACATCAATGCCTTTCTTAAAATCAATACACAGAAGTATATATTTTTAAACCTGCATATTTAGCTAAAATAAATCCAGATTAGCAGGCGATATTAACCAGGTGAAATTGTGTCACTTCTCTTGCATTCATTGCACGCAGAGTCAGGGTATATGCAACAGTTTGGGCCGCCTGGCTCGTTGCGAACTAATTTGCCAGAATTTTACGTAATTATGACATAACATTGAAGGTTGTGCAATGTAACAGGAATATTTAGACTTATAGATGCCACCCGTTAGATAAAATACGGAACGGTTCCATATTTCACTGAAAGAACAAACGTTTTGTTTTCTAAATGATATTTTCGTATTTCTGTGTGTTATTATGTTATAATTAAGTCTATGATTTGATATTTGATAGAGCAGACTGACTGAGCGATGGTAGGCAGCAGCAGGCTCGTAAGCATTCATTCAAACAGCACTTTTGTGCGTTTGGCCAGCAGCTCTTCGCAATTCTTCAAGCATTGAGCTGTTTATGACTTCAAGCCTATCAACTCCCGAGATTAGGCTGGTGTAACTGATGTGAAATGGCTAGCTAGTTAGCGGGGTGTGCGCTAATAATGTTTTAATCGGTGACGTCACTCGCTCTGAGACTTGGAGTAGTTGTTCCCCTTGCTCTGCAAGGGCTGCGGCTTTTGTGGAGCGATGGGTAACGATGCTTCGAGGGTGGCTGTTGTCGATGTGTTCCTGGTTCGAGCCCAGGTAGGGGCGAGGAGAGGGACAGAAGCTATACTGTTACACTGGCAATACTAATGTGCCTATAAGAACATCCAATAGTCAAAGGTATATGAAATACAAATGGTATAGAGAGAAATAGTCCTATAATTCCTATAATAACTACAACCTAAAACTTCTTACCTGGGAATATTGAAGACTCATGTTAAAAGGAACCACCAGCTTTCATATGTTCTCATGTTCTAAGCAAGGAACTTAAACGTTAGCTTTTTTACATGGCACATATTGCACTTTTACTTTCTTCTCCAACACTTTGTTTTTGCATTATTTAAACCAAATTGAACATGTTTCATTATTTATTTGAGGCTAAATTGATTTTATTGATGTATTATATTAAATTAATATAAGTGTTCATTCAGTATTGTTGTAATTGTCAGTATTACAAATACATTAAAACAAATTGGCCGATTAATCGGTATCGGCTGTTTTTGGTCATCCAATAATCGGTATCGGCGTTGAAAAATAATAATCTGTCGACCTCTAGTAACACCTGCACAGGATCGGTACATCCGAACATCACACCTGCGGGACAGGTACAGGATGGCAACAACAACTGCCCGAGTTACACCAGGAATGCACAATCCCTCCATCAGTTCTCAGACTGTCCGCAATAGGCCGAGAGAGGCTGGACTGAGGGCTTGTAGGCCTGTTGTAAGGCAGGACTTCACCACACATTACCGGCAACAGCGTCACCTATGGGCACAAACCCACAGTCGCTGAACCGGACAGGACTGGCAAAAAGTGCTCTTCACCTACGAGTGGCGGTTTTGTCTCACCAGGGGTGATGGTCGGATTCGCCTTTATCGTCGAAGGAATGAGCGTTACGAGGCCTGTAATCTGGAGCGGGATCGAGGTGGAGGGTCCGTCATGGTCTGGGGCGGTGTGTCACAGTATCATCAGACTGAGCTGGTTGTCATTGCAGGCAATCTCAACGCTGTGCGTTACAGGGAAGACATCCTCCTCCCTCATGTGGTACCCTTCTTGCAGGCTCATCCTGACATGACCCTCCAGCATGACAATGCCACCAGCCATACTGCTCGTTCTGTGTGTGATTTCCTGCAAGACAGGAATGTAAGTGTTCTGCCTTGGCCAGCGAAGAGCCCGGATCTCAATTCCATTGAGCACGTCTGGGACCTGTTGGATCGGAGGGTGAGAGCTAAGCCATTCCCCCCAGAAATGTCCGGGAACTTGCAGGTGCCTTGGTTGAAGAGTGGGGTAACATCTCACAGCAAGAACTGGCAAATCTGGTGCAGTCCATGAGGAGGAGATGCACTACAGTACTTAATGCAGCTGGTGGCCACACCAGATACTCTTACATTTGATTTTGACCCTCCCTTTGTTCAGGGACACATTATTCAATTTCTGTTAGTCACATGTTTGTGGAACTTGTTCAGTTTATGTCTCAGTTGTTGAAGTTTGTTATGTTCATACAAATATTTACACATTTCAGTTTGCTGAAAATAAACGCAGTTGACAGTGAGAGGACATTTCTTTTTTTTGCTAAGTTTTTTTCTTGATTAGATAAGTAATCAACCCCCTGAGTCAATACATGTTAGAATCACCTTTGGCAGCGATTACAGCTGTGAGTATTTCTATGTAAGTCTGTAAGAGCTTTGCACACCTGGATTGTACATTGTTTGCTCATTATTATAAGTTTCCCATTATTATAAGTTGGTTGTTCATCATTCCTAGACAGCCGTTTTCAAGTCTTGCCATAGCTTTAAGACAATTTAAGTCAAAACTGTAACTAGGCCACTCAGGAACATTCAATGTCATCTTAGGAAGCAACTCCATTGTATATATGACCTTGGGTTTTAGGTTATTGTCGAGCTGAAAGGTGAATTTGTCTCCCAGTGTCTGTTGGAAAGCAGACTGAACCAGGTTCTCCTCTAGGATTTTGCCTGTGCTCAGCTCTCTTCCGTTTTTTTCTGCTGGGCAGGCCAACACTTGAGGGATACAAAGTGTATTGAAAGCAGGTGCTTCCTGCTTAAGCAATTAACATCACATCATGCTTAGGGTCATGTATAAAACGCTGGGTAGGCCATTGTTTGGCCTATCATGGCTTTTCCCCCATAGGATGACAATGCCCACATCCACAGGGCACGAGTGGTTTGATGAGCATGAAACGATGTAAGCCATATGCCAGGGATCATCAACTCGATTAAGCCACAGAACAAAAAACCTTGTGTACTTTTCTATATGATCACATATACAGTATATTTCTATTACGAGTGGGAATACTTTGGAACAGATTTCCAAAATTCAAATCACTTGGAGCTGAGCTCAGAACTTGTGGGGCAAATAAAATAATTTGGCCTTGCGGGCCGCCAGTTGGGTAACCCTGTATATGCCATGGCCTTCTCAGTCACCAGATATCAATCCAATTGAACACTAATGGGAGATTCTGGAGCGGCGCCTGAGACAGCGTTTTCCATTACCATCAACAAAACACCAAGAATTGTGTCTCATCCCTCCAATAGAGTTCCAGACACTTGTAGAATCTATGCCAAGGAGCATTGAAGCTGTTCTATCTCGTGGTGGCCCAACGCCCTATTAAGACACTATATTTTGGTGTTTCCTTTATTTCGGCAGTTACCTGCAAATGTTTCCCTTAAATAATCTGCAGCTTTTTTCCAAAGTACAATCAACATAAGTTTAAAAAAACTGATTTACCATAATTTTATTGTAGTATATGAATACACACCAATGTAGCACTCTGCGTACATATAGAGGGTAGCTGGTTTCTGTATTACAGATCTACCAAGTATTCATACCACTAACAGACTTTTGTGATTTTGTGCATGGTCATACCTAGTTACTACCAGTTATAACCATAGGCGAGAACATAAGATGCTCCACCTCTGCAGGTGATCTGTCTATCTGGTCCAAATCACTGATACAGGTCCCCCTCCAGCCTCTGATGATATGTACAACCTGCTATTATGTCTCCAGAGAAACCTGGATTCAAATAAATCGTTTTTTTTTAGGATTACCCTAGAATAAATATTTTTCATAGAATACACACCAATACCACTCTCTATGTAGATTCAGAGTATTACAGAGTTCTGTATTGCCGTTATATTGAGTATTTATACCGTTGGCAGACTTTGTATACCATTACCAGATCTTTATTTGCACAAAAAAAAGGTAATTTGGGTTTTATACACAGTCATACAATAGTGGTTTAGAAAGTAAAATCTTAGGCGAGAACATGGGGAGCTATTTCTTTGCAGATGATCTGTCTATCAGGTTAAAATCACTGATACAGCTTCCCCTCCACCCTCTCGTGGTATGGATAACAGGTCCCCCTCCACCCTCTAGTGGTATGGATAACAGGTCCCCCTCCACCCTCTAGTGGTATGGATAACAGGTCCCCCTCCACCCTCTGGTGGTATGGATAACAGGTCCCCCTCCACCCTCTGGTGGTATGGATAACAGGTCCCCCTCCACCCTCTGGTGGTATGGATAACAGGTCCCCCTCCACCCTCTGGTGGTATGGATAACAGGTCCCCCTCCACCCTCTAGTGGTATGGATAACAGGTCCCCCTCCACCCTCTGGTGGTATGGATAACAGGTCCCCCTCCACCCTCTGGTGGTGTGGATAACAGGTCCCCCTCCACCCTCTGGTGGTATGGATAACAGGTCCCCCTCCACCCTCTGGTGGTATGGATAACAGGTCCCCCTCCACCCTCTGGTGGTATGGATAACTTGTTATTAAGTCTACAGAGAAACCTAGATTCAAATAAAGATCCAATCTATCAAATGACTATAGGTGGATTTAGGTGTTTTTGGCTAGGGTCAAAAGGACCCCCATATTGATACAGATACACTAAACAGTGATTTAGATTTATTAAGAACAAGTTGATTCACA
The DNA here is from genome assembly GCF_029448725.1 of Salvelinus fontinalis. Taxonomy (NCBI): domain Eukaryota; kingdom Metazoa; phylum Chordata; class Actinopteri; order Salmoniformes; family Salmonidae; genus Salvelinus; species Salvelinus fontinalis. The sequence continues at coordinate 23,459,020 of NC_074684.1, read as the reverse complement.
AAGTCAGGAAAAATGTGAGGATTTTTATAAACCACCTTTGGGCTATAATAAAAAATATGTCTCTGAGGTCAAAATAACCCCAGTTGGTAGTATGAGGGAATGAAAACAATAATAATAATCAAATAAAAAGTCATTTATATACACAACAGAAATATTTTCTTAAAGTCAAGTTATGTGAATACATTATGGTTAATAAGAGATAAGCGATAATGGGCATTCACTACCTTTATGAACTGTTATTCATATTATTCTGTATTGTTACAGTATTCAACCCACTGGCATTGTCAGGAAGAAGACATGTGATGGCTGAGAGAAGCTCTAAAATCATTTTTATGTCATTATTTCATAATGTATTTCATGTTTGAAAAGGAAAACCGGGATAAAAAATCAAAAAATCAAACAAACAACCGAACCCAAAAAGCACTAATCACTCAGCACTAGCGTGTGCTCCTTTCTTTTGACGCACTGAAATGTATTCTTCAGTCTGGTGGTATGATTGCAAAACATTCCATTTCCTTGTATTGCAAAGGACAAAAGAAGTCATTGACTGACGGTTTGAGTGCCTGGGATGAAAGAACATTATGTACCAGCCTCTGTTATTATGATGTTTGATTTAAAGTGTCTCACTTTGAAACATTATTTAAATGTTTTTCTCATGTGAGTGCACATTTTCAATAGTGTGTCACAATCAAGCTAGTTTCATTGTACCATCCAGTTGAATATAATGCCAGTTTTCAGCCGGTATCCCAGCCGGTCTTGTTTGAGGCAGTCTCAGGCTGTTCCTGTTAGGACTAGAGCCCTGTTGCTGCGGGCTCCCTCTTCTGACAGTAGCCCAGTAGCCCCTCCCCCTGTTATCAACAGCTCTGGTGGGATGGTTTATCATCCAGATTTACATCTCCTCAGTTATGACATTTACACATGCTCACAGCTTAGATAAGACAGCATTGCTACTTGCTATGTCATCTCCTTGGCACAAAATGCCTAGAATCTGCACTGTCTTACGCCCCTTATCAGAGAAGCATACTTTGAGTTTAATATTCTTAAAGACGCTTCTGGATTTCATTTGGCCCGATGTCTAATCTGATGGATTGGATTACCATTAAGGGACCTGTAATTTAGAGAATCCAGGATGTTCCTACTTAGCACTACCCACATTGGATTAATCTCTGTAGGCTTTTCCGGGCCTACAGCGCAGGTTTAGAAGCAGAATGGAGAACGGGTGCGCTACTGTCACAATGTTTTCACTGGCATATTCTGAGTCTCCCACTAGAGGAAGTTTTGAAAGAGTGAGGTTAGAAATAGGTCAAGAGCGTGGGGGCATGCGTGAAAGACATTCGCCATGCTACACTGTGCTAGTCTCGTGAAAATCTCACACAGTTTTCAGATGTGCTAACATAATTGCAAAAGGGTTTTCTAATTATCAATTAGCCTTTTAAAATTATAAACTTGGATTAGCTAGCACAACGTGCCATTGGAACACAGGAGTGATGGTTGCTGATAATGGGCTTCTGTACGCCTATGTAGACATTTCCCCCAAAATCTTCAGTTTCCAGCTACAATAGTCATTTACAACATGAACAATGTCTACACTGTATTTCTGATCAATTTGATGTTATTTTAATGGACAAAAAATTGCTTTTCTTTCAAAAACAAGGACATTTCTAAGTGACCCCAAACTTTTGAACGGTAGTGTATAATATTTTATTGTTGGGTTTAACTTCCTCCAAATATCGATAAACCCCTGTTCTTCAAAGGGAAATTGAACTGCTCTAGACATTTTTAATATGGGACCACCTGGTCGTGACTTGTCCAAATGTGGAGATAATGTGCAATTAAAGTCACCTCCAACTACACAATGTGTATTTGAATGCTTAGCAATCACTAAGAAACATCTATTAATAAATTGTGGGGAATCATCATTTGGTGCATACAAATTAGCTAAAGTAAAATGTATTGTAAATAATAGTCATTAAATAATAACAAACCTACCCTCTGAATCAGTTACCTTATTTTTCAACGTAAAAGACAACCTCTTATTAAGCAGTATACAAACACCATTTATTTTGAGGAGGAGTGAGAGGAGTCTGACCAACCCATTCCCATTTCAGCTTTTTGTGCTCCTCGTCTGATAAGTGGGTCTCCTGGAAGAGGGCAACGTCACAATCCATTTGTTTTGGCTGTTTCAATATTTTTTCCGTTGAATAAATCAAAACGTTAAGTGGTTTCATTGTCAGCATAAAGTGTCAATATAAAACACTACAGACCTTGATTTGAATTGGCCTTTCCCTTGTACCATAACTGCAGACAGAAATGCTCCTTTGTTTTTCATGTCAATACAAAACACACACAGAAACAACAAGAACATCAACACAAAAACAAGTGTCTCCACTAGAACGAAGGGAGCACGAACAGTGCAATGAAAAGTAGAACACATAAGACTGCCACATTCCTGGGTGGCAGATCTTGGTGGTGTGGTGTTCTTTTAACAAGGGGGGTACCTCACAAGACCAGTAGCAGGACAATTGTGGAAACTAAGTGACATTTTGGCCAATAGTATATCTGACGTAATATTTATCACTTGATCATTTCACTTCAGCAACCTATTGTTTAAAGAGAAGCCTGAATGCAAAAATGAATAGGAAATAAAAAGGGGGAGGAGCCCATAAACAAACCCGCATGGATGAGGCATTCCCTGCACTCCGTTATAAACTATGAAATATAGCCCCATAGCCTTTTAGGCAAATATTTTCAATAACCTACACTTGGGTAGTATGTATGTAATTGCCATAAAACAATGTTAAAAATGAATCATGTTTACTCTGTAGCCTACTAAAAGAGAACGTGGGAATGAGGAAAGCAGTTATTCTGTTTGTTCCAGATTAAATCATTACCTTATCATCCTGACAAACTGTAGGTCAAAGATTGATGAATTAGTCCAGCAATAAGGTCCCAATTATGAGCATAAATCCAGGTAGTTTCAAGTCCTTAAGAAGAAGGGGTCGCTTCAGTAATCGATGTGGACTGGACAATGTTCCGCAGTAGATTTAGACTACTTCTTGGGTCTTGTGTCCTGTTTCTTACTCCTTCTGGGCCCAACAATTTGCCACATAGTCAGCATATTTTTTTCGTACCCAGTCCTCGGATCTGGAAGGTGGTGTAATCCCAATGGGGCGCAGGAAGGACTCGGCGTCAGGTACAGATTCAAGGATGTGGGTCTTGCTCTCATGGGTGATGTGCAGCTTCGCAGGGAACATCAGAGAGTATATGATGTTTTGGCTGCTAATTCTCTCTTGATCCCATCATAATCTTTTCTCTTCCCTAACAGCTCTGCAGAATAGTCATTGAAGATAGATATGTGCTTGTCCTTGTAGAATAGTTTTCACGTGGTTCTCGACAGCTGAATTATCTCCTGTTTCATTGAGAAGTTGAGAAGGAGCACGATGATAGCGCTGAGCCTCTGTGTGTCCTTCACTCCGGGCCTGCTCTGGGCTGCAGGTGCCGTTTTGTGGGCCCTTTCTATGACCAAAGGTGTTGAAGCATCGATTTCCAAGACCTCCCTCGGCATCTTGTCCACAAATGTAGACATTTTCTGCCCCCTCTCTGCATTGGTTTCGACCCCAAAAATGTTAATATTATTACGACGTGAAAAGTCTCCCTTCTTTTGCAATTCCTCTCCTGGGCCCATCAGGTAGTTAATAGCCTGGTCTTGTTCTATTAGCTTTTCGTTATGTTCCTAATTTTTCTTTTTAATGTGGGTCAACAGTTGATTATTTTGCTCTAGAGTAGCCTTCAAGCCATCGATAGAGGTTTGCATTTTGCCAGGTGATGGGGTTGTTTCTCGTCGAAATAACTTGTGTTCTGCCATGAGAGATGAACCTCCGCCGTCTCTGTTTCGGCTGTGATGGCGGCCTCTACTACCTCGTGGAGTTTGGCTCAGTGAGCGACTTAAACACTGTGAACATGTCAAATCAAATACATGCGCCGAATACAACAGGTGTGTAGACCTTACAGTGAAAGGCTTACTTAAAAGCCCTTAACCATCAATGCAGTTTTAAGAAAAATAAGTTTTGAGAAAGTATTTACTAAAACAAACTGAAGTAAAAAAATTATAAAAAGAGTTAATAAATAAAATAGGAAAATAATGAATAATTAAAGAGCAACAATAAAATATCAGTAGTGAGGCTATATACAGGGGGTACCGGTACAGAGTTAATGTACGGGGGCACAGGATAGTCGAGGTAATATGTACATGTAGGTACAGTTAAAGTGACTATGCATAGATAATGGTGCGGAAGGGGGGGGGGGGTCTATGCAAATAGTCCGGGTGGCCATTTGATTAGCTGTTCAGGAGTCTTACTACTTGGGGGTAGAAGCTGTTAAGAGCCTTTTGGACCTAGACTTGGCGCTCCGGTACCGCTTGCCGTGCGGTAGCAGAGAAAACAGTCTATGACTAGGGTGGCTGCAGTCTTTGGCAGTTTTTAGGGACTTTCTCTTGAGGGGGAATAGGCATTGTCGTGCCCTCTTCACAACTGTCTTGGTGTGTTTGGACCATGATAGTTTGTTGGTGTTGTGGACACCAAGGAACTTGAAGCTCTCAACCTGCTCCACTACAGCCCTGTCGATGAGAATGGGGGCGTGCTCGGCCGCCCATTTCCTGTAGTCCGCAATCATCTCCTTTGTCTTGATCACGTTGAGGGAGAGGTCTCTGACCTTCTCCCTATAGGCTGTCTCATCGTTGTCGGTGATCACGCCTACCACTGTTGTGTCATCATCAAAGTTAATGATGGTGTTGGAGTCGTGCTTGGCCATGCAGTACTGGTTGAACAAGGAGTACAGGAGTGGACTGAGCACGCACCTCTGAGGCCCCCGTGTTGACGATCAGCATGGCAGATGTGTTGTTACCTACCCTTACCACCTGGGGGCGGCCCGTCAGGAAGTCCAGGATCCAGTTGCAGAGGGAGGTGTTTGTGTGATGAGTGATGAGCTTTGAAGGCCCTATGGTGTTGAACGCTGAGCTGTAGTCAATGAATAGCATTCTCACGTAGGTGTTCCTTTTGTCCAGGTGGGAAAGGGCAGTGTGGAGTGCAATAGAGATTACGTCATCTGTTGGGGTGGTATGCAAATTGGAGTGGGTCTAGGGTTTCTGGGATAATGGTGTTGATGTGAGCCATGACCAGCCTTTCAAAGCACTTAATGGCTACAGACGTGAGTGCTACGGGTCGGTAGTCATTTAGACAGGTTACCTTGATGTTCTTGGGCACAGGGACTATGGTGGTCTGCTTGAAGCATGTTAGTATTACAGACTTGGTCAGGGATAGGTTGAAAATGTCAGTGAAGACATTTGCCAGTTGGTCAGCGCATACTCGGAGTACACGTCCTGGTAATCCGTCTGGCCCTGTGGCTTTGTGAATGTTGACCTTAAAAGGTCTTACATCGGTGATCACACAGTCGCCCGGAACAGCTGGTGCTCTCATGCATGCTTCAATTTTGCTTGCCTCGAAGCGAGCATAGTAGTAATTTACCTCTTCTGGTAGGCTTGTGTCACTGGGCAGCACACGGCTGTGCTTCCCTTTGTAGTCCGTAAAAGCCCTGCCACATCTGACGAGCGTCGGAGCCGGTGTAGTACGATTCAATCTTAGTCCTGTATTGACGCTTTGCCTGTTTGATGGTTCGTCATAGCGGAGTATCTTCTCTTTGATGCTGTCTTTCACTTGAAAACTTATCCTCACTCATTGCAAAGTCCGATTTAGGTCAAGTATGTACTTTTAACTCGTGAAGTTCAATTTAGGCCAAAGTTGTTACAGAGCTTGATCAGCAATTCCGTGCTCTTGAAGGTCAGCATCACACTTTGTGGCCTTGCTTCTCCGTGCTGGTCTATCAGAAGTAAGGCAGTGTTTCTGCTTGCCTCAAAGCTCCACTGTAGTGCTGGCATTAACTTTGAGGCTTAACTGATGCTTATGTGCAGATTGCTGCAATACTGGGAACTACTGTTTGGGTCTTCTCTGTCCTTAATAAGAGAATGTTGACGTTAAGATCAGTTTGAAAGGCTTTGCTTCCTCAATAGTCCAAGGTGGTTTCCTACTTTTTTATTAAGAGGCTTTTGGGGAGGAGAAGGGCTGTGAAATGAATGCCTTTCATATATTACAAGGGTTTCTGAAATATTGTTTTGAAAGCTCACCACCATAATGAAATAGGCGACTTCAAAATGTCTGACGGGTGTTTATCACTAGTATGAAGTTTGAATAGGCTGCTATGTCCCCGGGCGCCGAAGACGTGGATGTCGGTTAAGGCAGCCCCCCGCACCTCTCTGATTCAGAGGGGTTGGGTTAAATGCGGAAGACACATTTCAATTGAAGGCATTCAGTTGTACAACTGACTAGGTATCCCCACTTCCTCTTTCCCGTATGTGCTCCCTGCTTTCCTGTCACTGCAACACGCATAGGCCTACCTTGTTATTAACATCCTTTCAAAACACAGACTGGTACACATACAGTACACACTGTCTCTTTACTGTGTTTAGAACAAGAGAGTAAGAGTATGAAACAGTGTGTGCGTGCGTGCGTGCGTGCGTGCGTGCGTGCGTACGTGTTCGGTTACAACTCTGGGTGCTAGTCTAAGCAACTCTGTGTTTGTTTTCCAGAAGATGCTCAAGCTGTGGCTGAGGTGCTGCCACCACTGAGGCGTCCTCAGTGTGCTGAACGGAGCGAGCAGAGCAGTCCTGACCTGGCAGTACACGAATGGCCCAGGGAAGCCACCAGATTGACATTCAGGTTTTGCACGACCTGCGCCAGAAGTTCCCTGAAGTTCCAGAGGGTGTTGTTTCCCAGTGTGTTCTGCAGGTGAGTCTGGTGTCTCCTCATTTTCAATCCATTTGTTACAAATACACTGCTCAAAAAAATAAAGGGAACACTTAAATAACACAATGTAACTCCAAGTCAATCACACTTCTGTGAAATCAAACTGTCCACTTAGGAAGCAACACTGATTGACAATAAATTTCACATGCTGTTGTGCAAATGGAATAGACAAAAGGTGGAAATTATAGGCAATTAGCAAGACACCCCCCAAAACAGGAGTGATTCTGCAGGTGGTGACCACAGACCACTTCTCAGTTCCTATGCTTCCTGGCTGATGTTTTGGTCACTTTTGAATGCTGGCGGTGCTCTCACTCTAGTGGTAGCATGAGACGGAGTCTACAACCCACACAAGTGGCTCAGGTAGTGCAGTTCATCCAGGATGGCACATCAATGCGAACTGTGGCAAAAAGGTTTGCTGTGTCTGTCAGCGTAGTGTCCAGAGCATGCAGGCGCTACAAGGAGACAGGCCAGTACATCAGGAGATGTGGAGGAGGCCATAGGAGGGCAACAACCCAGCAGCAGGACCGCTACCTCCGCCTTTGTGCAAGGAGGTGCACTGCCAGCACCCTGCAAAATTACCTCCAGCAGGCCACAAATGTGCATGTGTCTGCTCAAACGGTCAGAAACAGACTCCATGAGGGTGGTATGAGGGCCCGACGTCCACAGTTGGGGGTTGTGCTTACAGCCCAACACCGTGCAGGATGTTTGGCATTTGCCAGAGAACACCAAGATTGGCAAATTCGCCACTGGCGCCCTGTGCTCTTCACAGATGAAAGCAGGTTCACACTGAGCACATGAGCACATGTGACAGAGTCTGGAGACGCCGTGGAGAACGTTCTGCTGCCTGCAACATCCTCCAGCATGACCGGTTTGGCGATGGGTCAGTCATGGTGTGGGGTGGCATTTCTTTGTGGGGCCGCACAGCCCTCCATGTGCTTGCCAGAGGTAGCCTGACTGCCATTAGGTACCGAGATGAGATCCTCAGACCCCTTGTGAGACCATATGCTGACACATGCACATTTGTGGCCTGCTGGAGGTCATTTTGCAGGGCTCTGGCAGTGCACCTCCTTGCACTAAGGCGGAGGTACCGGTCCTGCTGCTGGGTTGTTTCCCTCCTACGGCCTCCTCCACGTCTCCTGATGTACTGGCCTGTCTCCTGGTAGCGCCTCCATGCTCTGGACACTACGCTGACAGACACAGCAAACCTTTTTGCCACAGTTCGCATTGATGTGCCATCCTGGATGAACTGCACTACCTGAGCCACTTGTGTGAGTTGTAGACTCCGTCTCATGCTACCACTAGAGTGAGAGCACCGCCAGCATTCAAAAGTGACCAAAACATCAGCCAGGAAGCATAGGAACTGAGAAGTGGTCTGTGGTCACCACCTGCAGAATCACTCCTGTTTTGGGGGGTGTCTTGCTAATTGCCTATAATTTCCACCTTTTGTCTATTCCATTTGCACAACAGCATGTGAAATTTATTGTCAATCAGTGTTGCTTCCTAAGTGGACAGTTTGATTTCACAGAAGTGTGATTGACTTGGAGTTACATTGTGTTGTTTAAGTGTTCCCTTTATTTTTTTGAGCAGTGTATATGTATATATATTGTAACACCAGTTCTCATCACAAATGACTAATTTGAACCTTCTATTTTCCTCAGAATAACAACAATTTGGACGCCTGTTGTGAGTACCTGTCTCAAGTAAGCCCAGGCTACTTGTACAGCAAAGGAGGCAAACTCAACTACACTGACGACCCCAGCTTCATCAGGTTCCGGAATCCCATGACCCAGCTGAACCTGGGCCTGCAGTCTCAGTCTCAGAATGTGCATGCGACCCCGGGAAGGGACGGCCTGAGGATGAACGGCAGCAGGACACTGTCCCACAGTCTTAGCCTGAGCGACGGGCCCCTACAGACAGGACAGCCCCCGAATAGTGACTTCTTCCAGCAGGAGCCCCAGTCAGCCCCGGTGCAGGTGCCCGCCAGTCTCAATGTGTTTGGCGTGATGGAGCCCACGCGCAAGACCCAGCCGCCCCAGCACCTGGGACTCTACCAGCTGGGGGGGAAAGGACAATCCATGGGCCAACATGGCCAGCAGATGCCCCGCTTCAACCCCATCACCGTCACCCTGGCCCCCAACATCCAGACGGGTCGCAGCACCCCAACCTCTTTGCACATACACGGCGGGCCCCATACACAGTCCGGCTTGAGCAGTCCACAGGGTAACTCTATCTACATAAGGCCGTACGTGACCCAGCCCAGCGGTACAACCCGGCAAAGCCAGCAGCAGCTTCAGCAGCAGGCAGGCAGAGCCCAGTACAGCCCCACCTCCCAACCCCAGCAGCAGATCTACCAGATCTCCCATCCCACGTCACTGCCTGGCTCCTGGACAGGCCCTTCCTCCCAGCAGCACCAGCACGGCTCCTCACATACCTCACAGCACCAGTCACAGGGCCACCAGACCTCCCATGTCTACATGCCCATCAGCTCCCCCACCAACCCACAGGCCCCCTCCTCTATCCTCCAGGCCCCCTCTGGAGGTCAGGGCTCCTCTTCTGGTGCCTCCTCCTCTGGCATGCCCTCTGGCATGTCCTCCTTCAGCCAGTACAACATCCAGAACATCTCCACCGGACCGCGCAAGAACCAGATAGAGATCAAACTTGAATCTCCTCAGAGGAGCAACTCCACCACGACCACGGCCGTGCTGCGCACCAGCAGTGGCCCCCGATCCAACTCCTCCACCTCCTCCTCCTGCCCTTCATCCTCCTCCTCTGTCGCGGCAGCCCCTGGCCCAACCACCACCCCCCTGTCCATCGGAGGCCCAGGTCTGAGCCGCAGTCAGCCCACTGTTTACATCTCTGCCAGCCCGCCCACTGTTGCTGCTACCACCCCCTCTGACGAGGCCAACATGGCCTCATCCGGCTCTCGCTCCCAGCCCAAGTTTTACATTACTGCTAATAACGATGACGGTGGGGGCAGAAACACTCCAACCGTCTACATCTCTGCTCAACCACCTCCGCACGGGTCCCAGGGGCCCCGCAATATGGGGGGCCAGGTGAGCATGGGCCCCGCCTACATCCACCACCACCCACCCAAGTCCCGCACGTCTATGGGAGGGGCAGGCACGGCCACCTCGCCACGAGTGGTGGTCACCCAGCCCAACACCAAGTACACTTTCAAAATCACCGTGTCCCCCAACAAGCCCCCAGCGGTGTCCCCCGGCGTCGTGTCCCCCACCTTTGAGGCTACCAACCTCCTCAGCCTCCCCTCGGACCACCATTTTGTGGAGCCAGACCCACATCATCTCTCAGACCCGCTGTCTGTACACAGGGAGAGGCCCAGCGAGCCACGCAGACTCAGCATGGGCTCAGATGACGCAGCATACACACAAGGTGAGACCAGATTAGGGTTATTAAACTCTTTCATCTGTTAGTTGCTTTGCATTGTCCACATTCACAGTCTATGGAATTATATAAACACACCAGGATACAGTTCGTTGTGCAATTCTTAGGCTGAACAACAGTATCCCTCAGTCACATGAAGATCAAGTTGTGCAACAAAAGTCAAGTGGCCAAAGAGATATAACATCCACTTACAAAGTATAATGGTTGAAAGAGGCTTCAGGAGTTTTTAAGAGAGTAACTTGCCTTCATAACAATAAGGAATAGTATACACTTTTGTCCACCAGTAGTAAATGCCTTTTCCACTGCATTCTGCCAAGAAAGTAATTTGACTATTGCTTATCGTTTATGCCTTGTTTTAACTTGGATTTCCATATGATGACACTAATGCATTTTTAAAGCCAAATTGTGTAGACGCTGGTCTCATTAAAGAGCTATCGGTCTTCAAACCCTGCTTGATCTAAGCCTGATTTGAGGGAGTAGATAGATACATTCTTAAAGGTGACTCGCATGGAGAGGGGTGTGATTGCAGCATGAGTCGGCTGCAATAATGCTGGATTTACGCTGACAGCCCTTTGACTGCCGCAGTGTGAGTCAAATGTGTTGGAGCGCAGTGTTTCCTTTTTTGGACTTTTGACTGGATTACGTTTGAGTCAGTGCCTGTGGCTGTTGCTAGGCGCTCACTCATGCTGCTGGGACTACTGTGGGGCTTCTCTTCTCTCTTCACGGCCCTGAGCCTGGGTCTTCTGCCCCTTATCTTTCACTGCAGGCAGCCCTCTCCATACATTCCTCTCTGGCTCACATGACATTCCCAGTTTGGCTTGGCCTGGTATTGTTTTTGTTGTTTACTTTGTTATTTCTGTGCATGGGGGGGTAGGAGTTCTTGAGGTGAAAGGCTTATGACATGTAGGCCTAGACTGTCACTGTATGTTACAATTAGAAAAGCAGGGACAGCTCATTTACGCATAGCATATAGCATTTTATGAATGCGTAATAAGACAATATAACACTTCTTATGAAGCGTTATAAGCAATGTTTTCCCACGATCAATGTTGACTCCCCCAAAAGCCCTAGGCCATGAAATGAAGAACAATTATGCAACTGTATGATTCTTACTCAGCCCACTGCACATACCGGATATTTCCGAAAGGGGAAATGCATTTAGCTATAGCGGTAAGCCTGTACTGTAAATTTGGTTGTCAACCTGGCCTTTCAGCTCTCAGAGATTGTTTAAGCCAGGGCTCTCCAACCCTGTTCCTGTAGAGCTACCGTCCTGTAGGTTTTCACTCCAACCCTAATCTAGCACACCTAATTATATTAATTAGCTGGTTAATTAGCTGAATTATGTTATTTACAACTGGGGTTGACGTGAAAACTCAACATGTACTGCACTGACACAAATGACTGATGATTGGTTGAAAGAAATTGATAATAAGAAGATTGTGGGAGCTATATTGTTAGATTTCAGTTCAGCCTTTGATACTATTGACCGTAACCTATTGTTGAGAAAACATATGTTTTATGGCTTTTCAACCTCTGCCATATCGTGGATTCAGAGCTATCTATCTAATAGAACTCAGAGGGTTTTCTTTAATGTAAGCTTCTCTAATGTTAAACAAATAGGGTGTGGTGTACCGCAGGGTAGTTTTCTAGGCCCTCTACTTTTTTCTAAATTTACCAATGACTGTACGTGTCAGCAACCACAGTTTATTGAATTACTGAAACTCTTAAGGAGTTGTAGTCCGTTTTGGAATGTATGGCCAGTAATAAACTGGTCCTGAACATCTCTAAAACTAAGAGCATTGTATTTGGTACAAATCATTCCCTAAGCTGTAGACCTCAGCTACATCTGGTAATGAATGGTGTGGCTGTTGAACAAGTTGAGGAGACTAAATTACTTGGTGTTACCTTAGATTGTAAACTGTCATGGTCAAAACATATGGATTCAATGGTTGTAAAGATAGGGAGAGGTCTGTCCGTAATAAAGAGTTGTTCAGCTTGTTTACACAACACTCCACGAAGCTAGTCCTGCAGGCTCTAGTTTTGTCTTATCTTGATTATTGTCCAGCCATGTGGTCAAGTGCTAAGAAAGACCTAGTTAAGCTGCAGCTTGCCCAGAACAGAACGGCACATCTTGCTCTTCATTGTAATTAGTGGATTTGGAAAGTATTCAGACCCCTTGACTTTTTCCAAATTGTGTTATGTTACAGCCTTATTCTAAAATGTATTAAATTGTTTGTTTTTTCCTCATCAAACAACACACAATACCCCATAATGACAAAGCAAAAACTGTTTTGTAGACATTTTAGAAAATGTATAAAGAAATATATATCTGAAATATCACATTTACATAAGTATTCAGACCCTTTACTCCATATATTTTTGAAGCAACTTTGGCAGCGATTACAGCCTCGAGTTTTCTTGGGTATGACGCTACAAGCTTGGCACACCTGTATTTGGGGAGTTTGTTCCATTCTTCTCTGCACATCCTCTCAAGCATTGTCAGGTTGAATTGGGTGCGTTGCTGCACAGCCATTTTCATGTCTCTCCAGAGATGTTCGATCGGGTTCAAGTACGGGCTCTGGCTGGGCCACTCAAAGACATTCAAAGACTTGTACCTAAGCCACTCTTGCATTGTCTTGGCTGTGTGCTTAGGGTCATTGTCCTGTTGGAAGGTGAACCTTCACCCCAGTCTGAGGTCCTGAGCGCTCTGGAGAAGTTTTTTTTATCAAGGATCTCTTTGTACTTTGCTCCGTTCATCTTTCCCTTCTATCCTGACTAGTCTCCCAGTCCCTGCCACTGACAAACATCCCCACAGCATGGTGCAGCCACCACCATGCTTCACCGTAGGGATGGTGCCAGGTTTCCTCCAGATGTGACACTTCAATCTTGGTTTCATCAGACCAGAGAACCTTGTTTCTCATGGTCTGAGAGTCTTTAGGTGCCTTTTGGAAAACTCCAAGCGGGCTGTCATGTCCCTTTTACTGAGGAGTGGCATCAATCTGGCCACTCTAACATAAAGGCCTGATTGTTGGAGTGCTGCAGAGATTGTTGTCCTTCTGGAAGGTTCTCCCATCTCCACAGAGAAGGTCTAGCGCTCTAATAGAGTGACAATCAGGTTCTTGGTCACCTCCCTGACCGAGGCCCTTCTCCCCCGATTGCTCAGTTTGGCCTCTATAAAGAATCTTCCATTTAAGAATGATGGAGGCCACTGTTTTTGGGGACTTACAATGCTGCAGAAATGTTTTGGTACCCTTCCCCAGATCTGTGCCTCGACAATCCTGTCTTGGAGCTCTACAGACAATTCTTCGACCTCATGGCTTGGTTTTTGCTCTGACATGCACTGTCAACTGTGGGATCTTATATAGACAGGTGTGTGCCTTTCCAAACCATGTCCAATCAATTGAAGTTACGACAGGTGGACTCCAATCAAGTTGTAGAAACATCTCAGCAATTACAAATGGAAACAGGATGCACCTGAGCTAAATTTCGAGTCTCATAGCAAAGGGTCTGAATATTTTATAATAAGGCTGTAACGCAACAAAATGTGGAAAAAGTCAAGGGGTCTGAATACTTTCCGAAGTCACTGTAAATACTATGCATGCCAGTCTTTCTTGGCTAAGAGTTAAGGAGATTCTGACTGCATCACTTCTTTTCATAAGAAACAATGTGTTGAAAATTCCAAGTTGTTTGCATAGTCAACTTACACACAGCTCTGACACCCACACACTTATCCCACCAGACATGCCACCCGGGTCTTTTCATAGTCTCAAAAATCCAGAAATAATTCTAGAAAGTGTACAGTATTATAAATAGCCATTATTGCATGGAACTCCCTTCCACCTCATATTGCTGAAATAAACAGCAAACCTGGTTTAAAGAAAACAGACAAAACAACACCTCACGGCACAACGCCGTCTTTTGTATATATTAATATGTAGGCTATGTGTGCCGTTTTTAAATGTATGGAGTTCTGTCCTTGAGCTGTTCTTGTCTATTCATCTTGTGTATGATGTTTAATGTAATGTGTGGAGCCCAGGAAGAGTAGCTGTGGCTTTCACAACTTAATAAAATACCAAAAACCTACAGGAGGGTAGCTCTCCAGGAACAGGGTTGGAGTTAAAACCTACAGGAGGGTAGCTCTCCAGGAACAGGGTTGGAGTTAAAACCTACAGGAGGGTAGCTCTCCAGGAACAGGGTTGGAGTTAAAACCTACAGGAGGGTAGCTCTCCAGGAACAGGGTTGGAGTTAAAACCTACAGTAGGGTAGCTCTCCAGGAACAGGGTTGGAGTTAAAACCTACAGGAGGGTAGCTCTCCAGGAACAGGGTTGGAGTTAAAACCTACAGGAGGGTAGCTCTCCAGGAACAGGGTTGGAGTTAAAACTTACAGGAGGGTAGCTCTCCAGGAACAGGGTTGGAGTTAAAACCTACAGGAGGGTAGCTCTCCAGGAACAGGGTTGGAGTTAAAACCTACAGGAGGGTAGCTCTCCAGGAACAGGGTTGGAGTTAAAACCTACAGGAGGGTAGCTCTCCAGGAACAGGGTTGGAGTTAAAACCTACAGGAGGGTAGCTCTCCAGGAACAGGGTTGGAGTTAAAACCTACAGGAGGGTAGCTCTCCAGGAACAGGGTTGGAGTTAAAACCTACAGGAGGGTAGCTCTCCAGGAACAGGGTTGGAGTTAAAACCTACAGGAGGGTAGCTCTCCAGGAACAGGGTTGGAGTTAAAACCTACAGGAGGGTAGCTCTCCAGGAACAGTGTTGGAGTTAAAACCTACAGGAGTGTAGCTCTCCAGGAACAGGGTTGGAGTTAAAACCTACAGGAGGGTAGCTCTCCAGGAACAGGGTTGGAGTTAAAACCTACAGGAGGGTAGCTCTCCAGGAACAGGGTTGGAGTTAAAACCTACAGGAGGGTAGCTCTCCAGGAACAGGGTTGGAGTTAAAACCTACAGGAGGGTAGCTCTTCAAGGAACAGGGTTGGAGAGCACTGGTCTAAGCCATCACTCTGTCCCCATGTCAGTTTTTTTGTGTTAATGTGTACTATGTATCTTGCAGCCCTGTTGGTTCACCAGAAGGCCCGTATGGACCGGCTGTGGCATGAGCTGGAGCTGAAGAAGAAGAAGCTGGAGAAGCTAAAAGAGGAAGTCAACGAGATGGAGAACGATCTGACCAGGAGACGGCTAGAACGATCCAACTCCCAGTCCCAAATCCCCTCGGTAAGTCACCACAGACACTACTCTCCCAGCTACTGTCACAGGAGGTTGGTGGCACTTTAATTGGTGAGGACGGGCTTGTGGTAATGACTGGAGCGGAATCAGGGGAGTGGTATCAAACACATGGTTTCCAGGTATTTAATGCCATTCCATTTGCTCACTTCCGTCCATTATTATGAGCCATCCTCCCCTCAGCATCCTCCTGTGCGGTATTCATGCGTTTAGTTTGGTCACTTTTGTTTACTACAAATTTAACTGCATATTATCTTCATAGATATCCGACTTGATAAGAAATTACTTCAAATGGGTACGGCATGTTTGAGATATTGCTCAGTCTTAGTAGATCCATGGCAATTTGACATCATAACTCACTCCTAATTCACATAGTGTATTTACTGTATGTTTCTAAGGAATCCATGATTCTTTGGGGCAAAAACGCACACACACACTTCCATGTTTTCACCCAACGTCATGTTTACATTAAGCGTGCAGCTGTGAGTTTGTTGAAATATATCAGAATGCAAAATCAAGTGGTGCTTTGAGTTTTCGGTTTTTGTCAGCTATCACTGTGTCTTAGTCAGGAGAGGAAAAAGGGGACATGGAAGGTCAAGTTAAAAGCCTGGAGTTCAGCTCAGTAGGTCTTGAGTTGTGTATTCTGTGTATTCACTAGGCCAGAGAGATCTGGAGAGAACTCTCCTTCTGCGGTGTTAGCCCACTTGGCTCCCTGCACCTCCATTGACGTAATATAGGCTAGGCTCGTGTTGTGTGTCAGTACTGTACAGCTTGTGCCTTGGCTGTCACGCTCTCTACTCCTCCACTGTGTCTCTTCAGCAGACAGTGCTGCCTGTCTGCCTGCCTGTCTGTAAATGGCGGTTTATATGAACCTGATTCATTCTCTCATCAGATTGAGGAAATGCAGCAGTTGCGATGCAACAACAGGATACTGCAGATCGACATTGACTGCTTAACTAAAGAAATCGATCTCCTTCAAACAAAAGGTAGGAGACTCATTTGGTTTGGTGGGTTTGCTTGTCAGTGTTGTGATGAATGGAACACCAGCTCTCTGTGTGTGGTCTGCATATACATGTGCTTGTACGTCCAGTGTGTTTATGGTGTACTGTGGTGTTTTAACATGCAGTCTTTTGTAATGCAAGGAAGGTTCAGGTTCAGCCTGGTACTCATTTCATGTTTAGTAGTGTTTGTGTATTCTGTAATGGGGAACGTAGTGCGTAGCAGAGAGGGGGACATGACCTGTGGAGTGTACAGTACAGCTGTAGTAGTAGTAGTAGGTCTGCATCTGCCAGGCCTGGTCACATCCCCTCGGCACACACAGTCAAGGTGCTGCCATTGTAATGTTAACTACCAGTTGTTTCCTGAATTACATCCTGCTGCTAGTTGGTAACAAGGGATTTATAGGCCCACTGGCAGCTCTCCACGGTTGACAGGATTAATACACCAGCTAGTACAGTCACACAGGTGAAACACGGAGGAACAAAAGTGGCTCAGAAATGAATATTGCCTCTTACTGAAGCCAACAGACAAATACGTTAGGAGTAAAGTGTTATGGGTTTGTTTTCTAAGTTTATTTGTTTTTATGATATAGGCCTATAACTTAAGGTGTTTGACTGCAGTGTTTTACTTGGGTCGTATGTGTGACTGGTGTATGTATGTTCATATGCTATACTGATGCTCACTATTTCAATTTAGCTTAGGAGGGCTTTGGTGCAGTCTCTGTCCTGTATTGCAATCCCTTGTTTCGGTTTGTTGCAGGACCACACTTTAATCCCAGTGCCATTCATAACTTCTATGACAACATTGGATTCCTAGGTCCTGTCCCACCCAAACCCAAAGGTACTTTATCTGTTGGTAAGTTTAGAAAAGGTTGCATGGTCGCCTCTGGACAACCAGACCCTCTTCTGCATCCACTACCATCTGTCATTTTTTGGTGTTAAACGTTGTTAAAAATTAATATCTATTAGTATTTGGGCTTTAGATCGGTACTTTTGATGGTTTCTAACAGGTATTTATTTATTTCTATCCTGGTTAATTCTCATTACATCATGTATTCTTTCATCCTAACTGTTTTCATGTAATTATCTGTTAGTGTTTTCATTCATACATGCTGTATTTTCACCTCTGCATCTGTCATTTTGTTTCCCTGCCATTCCTCTCCTGAATTTCTTACTTCCTTCCCTTCATCCTGTGCTTGGGACCTGTCAGAGCCAGAGGGCCTGGGGAAAGACAGGAGAACATTTAATGTCACCTCCACCCTAACCATGGAACCCTCCTCTGCCCCTCCTCCCCCTGCTGCTCTCCCTCTGGGTTGGTACCTGTAGCTCTGTCTGTCTTTCCGTCTGTCTGCCTGTCCATCTGTCTGTCACTCTGTCTGTCTGCCTGTCCCTCTGTCTGTCCCTCTGTCTGCCTGTCCCTCTGTCTGTCTGCCTGTCCCTCTGTCTGCCTGTCCCGCTGTTTGCCTGTCCCTCTGTCTGCCTGTCCTTCTGTCTGCCTGTCCGTCTGTCTGTCACTCTGTCTGTCTGCCTGTCCCTCTGTCTGTCCCTCTGTCTGTCTGTCCCTCTGTCTGTCTGTCCCTCTGTCTGCCTGTCCCTCTGTCTGTCTGCCTGTCCCTCTGTCTGCCTGTCCTGCTGTCTGCCTGTACCGCTGTCTGCCTGTCCCTCTGTTTGTCTGCCTGTCCCTCTGTCTGTCTGCCTGTCCCTCTGTCTGTCACTCTGTCTGTCTGCCTGTCCCTCTGTCTGTCCCTCTGTCTGCCTGTCCCTCTGTCTGTCTGCATGTCCCTCTGTCTGCCTGTCCGTCTGTCTGTCACTCTGTCTGTCTGCCTGTCCCTCTGTCTGTCCCTCTGTCTCCCTGTCCCCGCTGTCTGCCTGTCCCTCTGTCTGTCTGCCTGTCCCTCTGTCTGTCTACCTGTCCCTCTGTCTGTCTGCCTGTCCCTCGGTCTGCTGTCTGCCCGTCCTTCTGTCTGCCTGTCCCTCTGCCTGTCTACCTGTCCCTCTGTCTGTCTACCTGTCCCTCTGTCTGTCTACCTGTCCCTCTGTCTGTCTACCTGTCCCTCTGTCTGTCTACCTGTCCCTCTGTCTGTCTACCTGTCCCTCTGTCTGTCTACCTGTCCCTCTGCCTGTCCCTCTGTCTATCCCTCTGGGTTGGTACCTGTATCTCTGTCTGTTTTTCTATCTGTCTTGTCTGTTCTGTCTCTCTCTGTTTTTCTGTCTGTCTTATCTGCCTGTCCCTCTGTCTTTCCTTCTGTCCCTCTGTCTGTCTCTCTGGGTTGGTAGCTGTGTCTGTCTGTCTGTCTGTCTGTCTGTCTGTCTGTCTGTCTGTCTGTCTGTCTGTCCCTCTGGGTTGGTACCCGTAGCTCTGTCTATCCGTCTGTATATCCATGTGTCTGTCCCACTGGTCCAACCTCTCCCTTTCCTCCTTCATACTGGGAAGGCCCTGTGTTCTTCCCATCCACAAAGGTGGTGATCTCTGACATCTTAATAATTATCACCCAATCTCAAAACTTGAGATTGTTCAGCGAAAATATTAGAACTCTCGGTAAATTCTCAGCTCTGGTCCTTTTTAGACAATTGTATTCTGAATTCTCTCCAATCAGGCTTTAGGCCAGGACACTGCACCATCTCGGCTGCTTTTCTAGTCATAAAGGACATACAATTCCTTCAGAAAGTATTCAAACCCCTTCACTTATTCCACATTTTGTTGTGTTACTGCCTGAATTCAAAATTGATTAAATTTGATTATTTTTCTGACCCATCTACACACAATACTCCATGATGACAAAGTAAAACATGTTTTAAGAATATTTTTCACATTTATTTAAAATTAGATACAGAAATATCTAATTTACGTAAGTATTCACACCCCTGAGTCAATACATGTTAGAATAACCTTTGGCTGTGAGTCTTTATGGTTAAGTCTCTAAGAGCTTTACACACCTGGATTGTACAATATTTGCACAATATTATTTTTACAATTCTTCAAGCTCTGTCAAGTTGGTTGTTGATCATTGCTAGAGAGACATTTTCAAGTCTTGCCATAGATTTTCAAGCTGATTTAAGTCAAAACTTTAACTAGGCAACTCAGGAACATTCAATGTCGTCTTGGTAAGCAACTCCAGTGTATATAGGACATTGTGTTTTACGTTATTGTCCTGCTAAAAGGTGAATTTGTCTCCAAGAGTCTGTTGGAAAGCAGACTGAACTCTAGGATTTTGCCTGTGCTCAGCTCTATTTTGTTTATTTTTATCCTAAAAAAACCTCCCTAGTCCTTGCCGTTGACAAGCATATCCATAATATGACGCAACACCACACTGTTTGAAAATATGAAGAGTGATACTCAGTGATGTGTTGTGTTGGATTTGTCCCAAACAAAACACTTTGTATTCAGGACATAAAGTTCATTTCTTCGCCACATTTTTTGCAGTTTTACTTTAGTGCCTTATTGCAGACAGGATGCATGTTTATAGAATATTTGTTATTCTATACAGGCTTCCTTCTTTTCACTCTGTCAATTAGGTTAGTATTGTGAAGTAACTACAATGTTGTTGATCCATCCTCAGTTTTCTCCCATCACAGCCATTCAACTTTATAACTGTTTTAAAGTCACCATTGGCCTCATGATGAAATCCCTGAGTGGTTGTAGTGACTGGGTGTATTGATACTGTCACGGGTTACTAGGAGTGGAAGGTAGGAGTCAGGCACAGAGAGCAGAGGGTTCAATGATTTGTATAATTTAATTCTCCGGAAAAAACGATCACACCAAACACAGGGCGCATACACACTGACCAACCCAGAACACAGGGCAAACGATCCAGAGAACAAGAACACATCCACAATCGACAGAGAACACAAAATAATCCCCCACAAACCTAAGCGGGCCTAACAGGCTTAAATAGACCAAAATCAAGAAACACAAAAGGGAACAGGTGCAACTAATAAGACTAAACTAACAGAAAAGGAAAAAGGGATCGGTGGCGGCTAGTAGACCGGCGACGACGACCGCCGAGCACTGCCCGAACAGGCAGGGGAGCCACCTTCGGTGGGAGTCGTGACAGATACACTGCCCAAAGTGTAATTAACAACTTCACCATGCTCAAAGGGATATTCAATATCTGCTTTTTTTTATTACGAACCATCTACCAATAGGTGCCCTTCTTTGCGAGGCATTCGAAAACCTCCCTGGTCTTTGTGGTTGAATCTGTGTTTGAGACTCAATGCTCGACTGAGGAACCTTACAGATAATTGTATGTGTAGGGTGCAGAGATGAGGCAGTTATTCAAAAATCATGTTAAACACTACTATTGCACACAGACTGAGTCCATGCAACTGATGTGACTTGTTAAGCAAATTTTTACTCCTGAACTTATTTAGGCTTCTCATAACATTTATTTTTAATTAGTTTGTAAACATTTCTAAAAACATAATTCCACATTGATTTTATGGGGCATTGTGTGTAGGCCAGTGACACAAAATCAACATTTAATCCATTTTAAATTCAGGCTGTAACACAACAAAATATGGAAAAAGTCCACTGGTGTGAATACTTTCTGAAGGCACTGCAGTTAACGCACTAGACAGGAAACAGCACGGCGCAGCGCTTTATATTGATCTGTCGAAAGCATTCAATATGGTTAATCATGCACTCCTGCTATGGAGGCGATCTGAAATTGGTCTTGACCATGCAGCTGGTTAAACAACTACCTGCACGACAGAAGTCTATGTATATCTGCTGATGGAGTTCAGTTTAATTAACATAACCAAAGAAGTGCCACAAGGCTCAATACTAGGCCCTTTATTGTTCACTATTTACATTAATACTGTTGGTTTGTCCCTGAATAATAATAACTGGGGCCTACATCTATGCAGATGACACAGCCATACACAGTAATATTCCTGTGCCCCCTCAGTGCAGCAGGCCATTCACAACCTTCAGCTTGGCTTTGATTCAATTCAAGAGTCGCTCACCTATCTTCAATTAGTGATAAATGTTGATAAAAAAAGTTTATGTTTTTCTCCAGGTACAATTGACCCGAAAGACCTGCGTATCTGCACCTTGAAGGGGAGCCCAAATTGAGCAAGTCCCTCATAATAAGTATTTAGCGGTGGATGCTGGTGGGAGAAGATATAGGAAGATGGGCTCATTGTAATGGTTGGAATGGAATGAATGGAACGGTGTAAAGCATGCAGTTTCCATATGTTTGATGTGTTTGATACCGTTCCATTGATTCCATTCCAACCATTACAATGAGCCTGTCCTATAGCTCCTCCCACCAGTCTCCGCTGGTATTTGTTACGGCTGTCCTCGCTGACAGAAGGTGTGGACCAAAACGCAGAGTGGTTAGTGTTCATTCTTTTAATGAAAGTCAACAAAACAATTCAAAATACAAAAACAACCAACGTGACAAAACCGAAACCGTCCTGTGTGGCAACAAAACCTCCACAGGAACAAACACCCACAAAACACAAGTGAAACCCAGGCTGCCTTAGTATGATTCTCAATCAGGGACAACGATAGACACCTGTCTCTGATTGAGAATCATACCAGGCCGAACACCAAAATCCCAACATAGAAATAGAAAACATAGACTGCCCACCCAAAACTCACGCCCTGACCAATAAACACATACAAAACAGGTCAGGAACGTGACATAAAACCCCCCCCCCCCCCCCCCCCCCCCCCCTTAAGGTGCGAACTCCGGGCGCACCAGCACAAAGTCTAGGGGAGGGTCTGGGTGGGCATCTGACCACGGTGGTGGCTCAGGCTCTGGGCGAGGTCCCCACCCCACCATAGTCACTCCCCGCTTCCGTATCCCTCTCCCAATGACCACCCTCCAACTAAACCCACCTAAATGAAGGGGCAGCATCGGGATAAGGGGCAGCACCGGGATAAGGGGCGGCAGCTCCGGGCTGAGGGGCAGCTCCGGGCTGAGGGGCAGCTCCGGGCTGAGGGGCAGCTCCGGGCTGAGGGGCAGCTCCGGGCTGAGGGGCAGCTCCGGGCTGAGGGGCAGCTCCGGGCTGAGGGACTCTGGCAGCTCCGGGCTGAGGGACTCTGGCAGCTCCGGGCTGAGGGACTCTGGCAGCTCCGGGCTGAGGGACTCTGGCAGCTCCGGGCTGAGGGACTCTGGCAGCTCCGGGCTGAGGGACTCTGGCTGGTCCTGGCTGGACGGCTCTGGCTGGTCCTGGCTGGACGGCTCTGGCTGGTCCTGGCTGGACGGCTCTGGCTGGTCCTGGCTGGACGGCTCTGGCTGGTCCTGGCTGGACGGCTCTGGCTGGACGGCTCTGGCTGGTCCTGGCTGGACGGCTCTGGCTGGTCCTGGCTGGACGGCTCTGGCTGGTCCTGGCTGGACGGCTCTGGCTGGACGGCTCTGGCTGGTCCTGGCTGGACGGCTCTGGCTGGTCCTGGCTGGACGGCTCTGGCTGGTCCTGGCTGGACGGCTCTGGCTGGTCCTGGCTGGACGGCTCTGGCTGGTCCTGGCTGGGCGGCTCTGGCTGGTCCTGGCTGGACGGCTCTGAAGGCTCGGAACAGACGGGCAGCGCTGGGCAGGCAGACAGTTCAGACCACGCTGGGCAGGCAGGCAGTTCAGACAGCGCTGAGCAGGCAAGCAGCGCAGGCGACGTTGGGCAGACGGCCGACTCTAACCTGCTGAGGCGCACAGTAGGCCTGGTGCGTGGTGCCGGAACTGGAGGCACTGGGCTGGAGACATGCACCACAGGGAGAGTGCGTGGAGGAGGAACAGGGCTCTGGAAACGCACTGGAAGCCTGGTGCGTGGTGTCGGCACTGATGGTACTGGGCTGGGAAGGTGGCGCCGGATCTACCGGACCGTGAAGGAGGACACGTGCTCTTGAGCACCGAGCCTCCCCAACCTTACCCGGTTGAATGGTCCCCGTAGCCCTGCCAGTGCGGCGAGGTGGAATAGCCCGCACTGGGCTATGCAGGCGAACCGGGGACACCACCTGTAAGGCTGGTGCCATGTACGCCGGCCCGAGGAGACGTACCGGAGGCCAGATATGTTGGGCCGGCTTCATGGCACCCGGCTCGATGCCCAACCTAGCCCTACCAGTGCGGCAAGGTGGAATAGCGCGCACTGGGCTAAGCACGCGTACTGGGGACATCTTGCACTCCACCGCATAACACGGTGTCTGACCAGTACGACGCCCTCTCACTCCACGGTAAGCCCGGGGAGTTGGCTCAGGTATCCAACCCGGCTTCGCCACACTCCCCTTTAGCCCCCCCCCCCCCCCCAGGAAATTTTTGGGTAAGCCTCTCGGGCTTCCGTGCTAGCCGCGTACCCTCATACCTTCGGTTCCTCTCTCCGGTTGCCTCTGCTCTCCTCGCTGCCTCCAGCTGTTCCCATGGGAGGCGATCCTTTCCAGCCAGGATCTCCTCCCATGTGTAGCAACCCTTGCCGTTCAAAACGTCTTCCCATGTCCATTCCTCTGTCTGTCTCTGCTGCTGTCGCTGCCCTTCTCCACTCCGCTTGGTCCTCTTGTGGTGAGTGTTTCTGTTACGGCTGTCCTCGCTGACAGAAGGTGTGGACCAAAACACAGAGTGGTTAGTGTTCATTCTTTTAATGAAAGTCAACAAAACAATTCAAAAAACAACCAACGTGACAAAACCGAAACCGTCCTGTGTGGCAACAAAACCTCCACAGGAACAAACACCCACAAAACACAAGTGAAACCCAGGCTGCCTTAGTATGATTCTCAATCAGGGACAACGATAGACACCTGTCTCTGATTGAGAATCATACCAGGCCGAACACCAAAATCCCAACATAGAAATAGAAAACATAGACTGCCCACCCAAAACTCACGCCCTGACCTATAAACACATACAAAACAAGAGAAAACAGGTCAGGAACGTGACAGTATTTAGGTATTTGGGTTGAGGATAAGCTATCCTTTAAAACACACATTTAAAAACTGACAAAGAAGCTGAGACTTAAGATCGGTTTCCTTAGAAATAAATCTTGCCTTACTTTTGAAAACGAGAGGAAGATCAAGCATCCCTCCTAGTACTGACTATGATGATATAATCTACATGCACCCAGCAGCCTCTGTTTTAAAACCTTTAGATGCAGTCTATCACTGGAGGCAATTTTTATACACATCATTGCCTTTTATATAGTTATGTTGGCTGTGAGTCTCTGACTACCAGAAGGGCCCAACATTGATTATTATTTGTATATAAGCAGTTCTCCAGAATATCCCATACTACCTCACCTCACTTCTAAATTGGAAATCCAGCCAACATCAGACTCGCTCTCAAGACTGGCTGGTTCTAGAAGTTTTGCAGATCTCCATAGAGTCCGGGAAGATTGCTTTTAGTAATTGTGCCCCTATAGCATGGAATGACCGGCAGGCCACTTTGATGCTTGACTCGCTGGTCTCGAATTGTCAGTTCGGCACTTTGACGAGGAATGTGCTGAAGGAGAACTGCACTTGTTTTGATTGATGTGTAATTGTACATTTTTACTGTTGTATTGAGATGGATGATGTTGGTTTATTGTTCCCAGGGCCCTTGTAAATGAGACTCTGGCCTCAATGGGTTTCCCCTGGTTAATAAAGTTCAAATACTAAATGTTAATCAAAGCCACCCTGCACACCTTTTTCTAACAATCTTACAACAGATGACCTTCAGACAGAATTTTGCCATTTCACACAAAGAAAGCACCATTGACATTTGTTGATGAGAGGTTTGCATGTTGTTGCTTTTTTAACATTTGATAGGATTCTCCTAGCACTCTGATACTTCCTTAGCAATAAGCGTTTTCTTGTGCAATACACATCCTGGAGAGTGAAAGAACCAGAGTGATTCACCAACTACCAACAACTGCCAATTCAACCCATCAGTGGTGCAAGTACAAAATTTCCTATTTTATTGCAGAAACCAAAACAGCGCTGTATATGGTGATAGCTAGATACACCCCTAATATTCAAGGGTATAATTTGAAGGAACAACCCTTGACAGTCTGACCCCATTTTGATTGATGTTCTACAGCTGACTGTGTGTCTGTGTGTTTATCTCTGGAGTCTGTTGGGTGACTAACTCCTCTCCGTCTACCGCTCTCTTTCCTTCCCTCCCTCCATCCAGAGTCGAGCAGTAGGAGCGTTAAGACTGTAGCAGACCAGGAGGAAGACGAGGGGACGCAGTGGAGCTGCACGGCCTGCACCTTCCTCAACCACCCCGCCCTCAACCGCTGTGAACAGTGCGAGTTCCCACGGCA
This sequence comes from Salvelinus fontinalis, assembly GCF_029448725.1. Taxonomy (NCBI): domain Eukaryota; kingdom Metazoa; phylum Chordata; class Actinopteri; order Salmoniformes; family Salmonidae; genus Salvelinus; species Salvelinus fontinalis. The sequence continues at coordinate 23,433,316 of NC_074684.1, read as the reverse complement.
CTTCTGAGCCACAAAGACGCCAACAATACCAACAGCCCGCTTCACTTTTTAATGCGAATCAAAGAAACTACATTAGAAAAGACTGTTTTTTTCTTTCTTTTTCTAGTGGTAAGAAAATGAATGGACAGGGGTTTGTAGTTTTTTCCATTTTGGGACTGTTTCTTTCCCCCCTCCTCCAAGGTTTGTAGAATGCTATCCATTGAAGGCTTGACTGGATAGTGTTTACAGGTTGTGTTACTTTACTAAGCCAGCAGAGTTGGATGATACCTCACCTTGGAGTCTCTGCATGCGTGGGTTCACCCCCCTCTCCCTCCTCCTACTCAACGCTCGGCAGGCGACTTTACCCCTGGGGATGCCTCGCTGCTTCCATATACAGTATTAACAAGTTGTCCTGCAGTGTGTTGGCACACACAAACACGTAAGCCAACATGGGTGCCAACGTGCATTTGCTGATTATTTTTTTCTTCTGTGATGGCCTAATCAGGAATGGGAACTTTGGTCAGCCGTCACCTCACACCTGAAGGGAAAACTAACAGACTACTTGTTGACAATTTGTTTGGTTGCTGTTTCTAGAGGATGACAGGGGGAAACTTACTGCCACCAAAACTTTTCTCTCGTCTTCTGTAATGTCCCTTATCAATCTGCGTCTCTTCAATCGAGAGTAAAAAGAACGGAAACTCAATTGCATGCTTTATGTGTACAGTACATGGAGGGAGGAAATACCTTTATGCTTTTTACTGTACATCATTTTTGAATGTGCCTTAAATGCCTTCTTTCTCACTATGAATCACTTGTATTTCCTGTAAGTATAGCTTTATAGACTTGATTTACTTTGTTTTGTCTTGTTTTGTTTCCATTTTCTTTCAAACCAATAAGCACGGTGTCCCTTTTAAGCTTTTTACTTGATTTCTGTGAGAATTGAAGCATTGTGGAAAAAAGAGGAGCAGTTGAATGAAAACTATGCAGTCATGAAGCTTCTTCCGCTCAGTCTGTCGTTCATCGCTTGTGTATATGCTGAATTTCCTGTGTACGATCTGCAGATGCAGCAAAGTCAAAAGAAAGATGGAGGAGTTTTTTTTAGGATGCAAGAGCTCTTGGACAGGTGAAAAAAGCTCATAATCAGAATGATAAACTGCCATCTTATCTGACAACTGGAATGTAGGTTTAATATTTGGGGACTTTTACACCTCAGTGCCAAGAGACGCATGAATTTTACAGTTCATCCTAAAACTTGCATCAGAATAGAAGCTTTCGAGGGCGGATGAAAGAAAGACTTTGGTAATTGTATTAAGGTGTTAAGGCCCATGTACAGCTTGGTGGAAGGCGACTGTTTCCTGAGGGCTTTCAGAATCAAAATATTTTGCTATGCAGTATAAATTGGGTAAGTGTTCCAAATGAATATGTTTTTAAGTATTCCTCTTTTAAATCAGCAGATATTTATGTAGGTATGTGCTTTAGCGTATCTCCCCCTGGCCAGAAGTTTAGAATATCTCCTCTAATAAAAAACAATAAGGACAGTGCCATTGTTATATTTCCAATAAAGTGAGACAAAATAGTGTCTGTCCTCATTGTATAATCATGTTTTTATTTGGTTTAATTTGTCCTGTGAGCTGTTTTTTCATGAGGATAGTTTAAAAGTTTACCATTGTAATGATTTTACCTTAATTGTGGAATAGGTTATTATTGTTTGTTTTTCACGTTGTGAAATGCTGCCACACATTACTGCCTTAGAATGGCATTTGTATTGATAATCTATGCAGTCACAAATTAAGATGTCTTTTTTTTTTTACCAAAGCTTAGTATTGTCAAAAACTGATTAGGTAGAAGCCAAATTCTTAGTTGTCTCTTAAGCACTTATAAAAAAAAAAAAATCTGTAAAAACCCCAAAGAAACAAATTGTTCAGCTTTATCTGCAGCTCGGTGTGAAGTCGGTTAAATGTTTTATTCATAAAAAAAATACTAATTTGGATAACTAAAGTGTTTTTTTGATTTTAGCTGGGAAAACTGTCTTTGTAACAGATAAGTTATTTGTAAAAAATAAATAAAAATCTATTCTGAAATTCTGGATTTCTTACTAGATATTCCACATTTTGATTCCATTCCATTGGTTGTTGGCTTGCAGTGATGTGATGACGATTGTCACATCTCCTCACTCCAGTAGATGGTAGTAGAGACCTAAAATAGTTGGTATGATAAAGTTCAGGAAGCTTGGCAGTGTAAATTGGTAAATGAGACAGATCATCAGACAATTTTCAAGGACTTATGTTTAATATGGACAACAAACAAATGACAAGGACAGTATTATTCTGCATACCGTACAGGCTAACACCCATTTTGTCGAATAGCTTCCCTCAGTTTGAGGCTACATGTTAAAACAACACATGCTGCTTTGATAATCTTTAAGTCAATGCTAGATTCAAAATGAACTAGCATCATTCAGGAGATGGTAGTGCATTGCACTTGACTTATACATACATAGGAAATTCAGCACAGACTGCTACATTTTCAAGGTTGTTTAGTCTGCTGAGGAAGAACTACTGTGTTTAATGCTTACAGAGAAAGGTCTTGCATGTTAGAAGGGAACGTGGCTGGTTCTGAACCTCTGGATCAGAGGAACCAGCTCTGACTTGTTGAGGGTGTGTGGGTACAGACTCATCACATAGTCTACCATGCTGGGGGGGAAGAGGGTGCTGAGCTGGTTCTTCACACTCTTCCTCTGCTCACTCTCTGGAGCTTTACCTTCATTGGACCTGGTCATCTCCACTATCTCACCAGAGAGGCCCTGTCCCAGGCTGTGTTCTGGGAGGCTATGACTCTGCCTTTGTGGGGGAGGACTCTGAAAGTACTGCTGCTCTGTGAAATGGATGGGGTTACTGTGAACAACATAGGAGCTCTTTCTTAGCTGTGGCTGGAGATGCTGGTGGCCGTACATGCACCGACTGCACTCACAGCTCTGTGAGTGGTCACAGCCACACTGTAGCAGTCTTTGGGGGGCATAGTGGACTCCCGAGGAAGGCCCACCCAGGCTGAGCCTCTGTGTGTTGCTGCAGTGACTGTGGCTGCTGTAAGTGCTGGAGGGGTAGACGTCCCCACTGCCCTGGCTGCAGCCGGCCACCCCGCTGCTGTATGTGTAAGACACCCCGGGCCCCTTGGTGTTGTTTGTCTGGTCCTGAACATATAGTCTGGACAGGGAGGCCTCCATGGAGCCAAAGGCCTCGTCAGTGTCTGGGCTGGGGCAGAAGTGGTGGCTGGACTTGTGGTGGAGAGCTGGGCTGCCTGTTTCTCTCTGGCCGGTGAACTGATCACTTGGTGAAGCCCTGTGGGAATGGGAATGTTCATTTTTTCTAAGGTGAGGCGGTGTGGAAGGATATCTGTGTAGATGATTAGTAGTGTGATCCGGCTCATAAAGGGATGTGTAGATATGGGCCTCCTGGCCGAGGCCTGAGGGGAGAAATGACCACTCCCTGTCTGTCAGAGCAGCAGGTTTGCTCTTGGCTCTAAGCTCATCTGCTACAGACAGCTGCGATTGGTTGGAGCGCTCTGGGTGGTAGAACTTGCACTTCACTCCATAAGTACACTTCTTCCCTGGAAAGAAACATAAGGAATATTTATGAGCTTTCAAAAACATGGCTCACATATATAACCCTGTAACTCTTTAAACAGACTGTCAACTAGGATGTGTGTCTGTCTGAGAGCACTCACTGTAAAGCCCTCTTCCCCCCTTCTTTAGTACTGTAAACACACTTAGCAAAGCAAACAAAATATGTCTAGTCTCCAGCCTGTTTTTGTTCCACTAGGTACACGGCAGAGTGCTATGAGGGTCCGTTGTACTCCTCTGACAGGAATAATCCCAGGCCTGCCGTTAGCTCTATTATCCTGGGTGTTGATAATAAGGTATTTTGTTTGTGAGTGGCGCTGTGCTGTAGCCTTGGAGTGGTGCTGCTCTCTCATTGCCAACAGCCGACTGACAGGCAGCCAAATGAAATCACAACTGACCCAACTACTAGTCACAAACTACAAATCAAATCCAGCTCAGCTGGCTCACATTGGATGAGTTACAGTCAAAACCCCCAGGTGAATGAGGTAGGAAACTGAAAATAAAAGTGTGTATTGTAAAATATCTACCAACCATACGGGCAACGCTCCTTCTTGTTTTCTGGGGTCCACTGCTTTATTCTCAGAAAGTTGTCAATTGTTGGGCCATTCCTTCCCAGAGGATCATCAGGAGGCATGAACCTTGAGTATAAAGTCATATGAATATGATGTAAAAATGAACCTTGAATATAAAGTCAAATGAATATGATGTAAACATGAACCTTGAATATAAAGTCATATGAATATGATGTAAACATGAACCTTGAATATAAAGTCATATGAATAGGATGTAAACATGAACCTTGAGTATAAAGTCAAATGAATATGATGTAAACATGAACCTTGAATATAAAGTCATATGAATATGATGTAAACATGAACCTTGAGTATAAAGTCAAATGAATATGATGTAAACATGAACCTTGAATATAAAGTCATATGAATATGATGTAAACATGAACCTTGAATATAAAGTCATATGAATAGGATGTAAACATGAACCTTGAGTATAAAGTCAAATGAATATGATGTAAACATGAACCTTGAATATAAAGTCATATGAATATGATGTAAACATGAACCTTGAATATAAAGTCATATGAATATGATGTAAACATGAACCTTGAGTATAAAGTCATATGAATATGATGTAAACATGAACCTTGAATATAAAGTCATATGAATATGATGTAAACATGAACCTTGAATATAAAGTCATATGAATAGGATGTAAACATGAACCTTGAATATAAAGTCATATGAATATGATGTAAACATGATGCCCAAAACTCTTGAAGTCATGTCTTCATTACAGATGTATTACAAGTATATAAGCAGGAGGGATTTTGTAGGTGGTGGAACAGGTGGTATACCATCTCTCATTTGCTCATATATCCTCCTTATAGGCCCTGCATCAGATGCCCTCTTAGATGCTGTAAGTCTTAGTGTTGGGACTTACTTGTCATTGGCGAAGCTGTACATCAACAGCCTTTCCTCTATGAATGTCTTCCACTCTGGTTTCTCTATCTGCAGATCTCTGTAGTTGTCATTGGACACAACGATGCCATCGGACTCGTAGGCTAGTTTGATGATGTAGCGGTCGTCGTAACACACCACTCTCTTCCCGTTGACGCAGCGTGACGGGGTGTACACCAGGATCTTTCTCTTCTCCAGCTCATGGAGGATGTGCTGATCTGCAGGGTCACGTGACGAGAGGTTAGAGTTCCATAGACTTGATGGATTGTATCATATCAATCATTTAAAAGACAAGAAAGTAGTGCACAGCATACAGGGTGTAAACAACAATTCTCAGTTATAAAAGACCATCAATACTGTATGGTGTAGGAGCTCAGTGTGTTGGTGACCTGTGGCTCCACAGTGCCATCTAGCCCTGGTCAGATAGTATAACAGGTGTGTCCTACCTGTCATGGGGGCTTCAGGACGGGGTTGCTCCTTTCTCCACAGAGGCACGAACACTGTGATGTCACGGATACCTCTCTCCAAAAACCACCTGACTGCCAGCAACAGCCCCCGGCACGAAAACACTTGCTTGTTGCCATGGCTGCAAAGACAGGAGCCACAGTAAACATTAGCTTCCCTTTTTCAGTTCTAAAACGACTGCCACGTCTCTTCTTCCTTTTCAGGAAGCCAGCTAGCTGTGTGACTCACCTACTCCAATTCATGTGAACTCTTTTGCATAGCCCAAGCAAAGAGACTGTTGTGTGTCCTTTAATCCCAGAAACAAGTCTAAAGTGAAAACTATCTCCCCAATGACCAAAAACTGGAATAACAGAAAGTCTTGGAGAAGATATAATGTTACACTTTTGTAACCTTGTATCACATGTGAGCTGCAGCATCCTATTAGTGGTGCGATGTCTCCAGCAATACTTTAGACAGGCCTAAGACCTATGGTGCTATAAGGCCTCCCAGACCCTGACTGACAGCAGATCACAGGGAGTGGATCATTTGCCTATACATACAGCACTATATATAGCGTGGGGTTTCCCTGCACTCAACCATCAGGAAGTGGTAGGCAACTTTGCATGACAGGACACCAAAGATAAGACATTGTTGCCTTATAAAGCCACTGGGGCAGGGCACCGAACCCAACAACAATAGTACAGGTTATAGAAAATACACAATCATTAGTAGAAAGATGTACTTTGCTTAGAAAGTTTAGGTAGTGTTTGGAGTTAAAGCTTTAGGGACAGAGACCTTTAGGAACAAGGAAACTCAGGACTTGAGTAATCAAAGGCTGCTTTGTAAGCAAACTGTCACTGAGATTTATGCCAGAGTTCATTTGAGTAAGAGGAGTGAGTTTGCCTGAGAAGTAGAATCCTTCAAAGTTCACCCCCCCCCCGCCCCCCCCCCCCCCCCCCCCCCCCCCGCCCCCCCAGCTTTAGTTTGAGACACGTGATCTGTTTTGGACAAAATAACATCTGATTTATGAGAAGTGAACTTCTCGTTTTGTTCCTCTCAGTTTCGGGCTGTAGTGTCAACACCTCCCTCTATCACCTGTTGATTATTTCAAAGTATTTGTAGCATGTGCTTTTCACTATTGTTATAACACATCTGACAATACAGGTGCTATGGGTGACCAGATAAATCGCTATATGGTGTTATGTTTTCATTAGTACATACATTAGCTTAATTAGTGCCAGCATTTTATTTAATACTCTGTCTTTATCTATTTAATGCTAAAATTCCTATAGTCCAAAATGAAGTAGTACTCTCACCTCATGGCCACATTGCTTCCATCAATTACCACCGGTCTGAATCCCAAAGTGGGATCCCTGTCTGTAGCTGAGCTGGGCCGTAGGGACTGGCTGGGTTGGGGAGAGCTGCAGCCTCGAGGGACCAGCTGTGGGCTGGAGTGGGCTGAGCGACTGGATGGTATGGATGGGGTGGTGGTGGTTGTTGTAGTGGTGATTTGGCAGGTCTTGATCAGCTCCTCCAGTATTTCGTTGGTCTGGGCGTCATGACGCAGGCTCTCTAGCACACGCACAATGTCACTATGGGAGTAACCCAGCTTGAGGAAGCGCTCCACTTTTCCATGCTGCTGTTCCATGCTGCTGGTCCTCAGCTCAGTGTGGCACACTGCCTCAGGTCTGTCAGTGTCTAGTAGTAGTGTCCTTCCAGGCTCTTGTCAGGACTCTGTCTGTTGGGGAATCCTCCTCGTCTTCCTTTTCTATCACTTCATCACGGTTTCCACAACAACAGCATCAGTTTTGGAAGATCTGACAGGTGCAGGAAGGCCAGGGGGGGGGGGGGGGGGGGGGGGGGGGGGGTGAGGCAGCCTCAACTCTGTAAACACATGAAGAAGCATGGTGGAGGTCACGGGGCTTTCAGACACTTTCAATGTGGTTAGGTGCACACTGCACAGGGATAGAATCGGCTGCTCGCGCCGCCAGTCTCATGACTGCACGCAGACGCTCACGTCATACTGGTCTAGAAAGCCCCTATATGCTCAGGTGAACTTAAATAAAGTGTTTGATACAACTGGCGTCCGTTGTCATAACAAATATAGACCACCGGAATTAATGAGGATATTCCTCTCTTTGAACCAAAACAGAAATGTTTTAGGATATTTGTTTCGCAAATACTTTACACCAGTCCAGTCAGACACATCCTCCATTTAGTGGTCTGGAAAACCCCAATAATTATTTTACAAAGTGACTCTACTAATGACTGAGTATAAAAGGTAGAAAAGTGACATGCTGTGCATACCTTCACCACACCCTTTACCTTCTATTCTGGGTAGGCCTATGGAATCTAAGAATAGCAACATATTTAGAAAGTGTTAAAAGCTTCAGGTATGTATTTTTCACCAATCGTGGACTATCATGGTGACAGTGTTACATGCAGTGTTACACACACACACACACACACACACACACACACACACACACACACACACACACACACACACACACACACACACACACACACACACGTATATGCCCCATATGTTCTTTAAGAGCACCCCTTCATCCCGGCCGCATTCAAATTTGAAAGGCACTGGTGTTTTCAAGATCAAATCTAATTTTATTTGTCACATGCGCTGAATACAACAGGTGACAACCTTAGACAGAGTAGACCCAACAGACCTGACAGGAGTTTGATAAGAGACGTGTTTAATGTTTATTGATACATCATAAAAGCCTCTTGGAGAATAAGGAAGAAAATGTCAGGCTAAGATAAACATTGCTCAGTTTACAAGTAAACTCTAATGGAGAAGCATATCATGCCAGTTAATCCACAACTATATAGGGGTGATAATTCCAAGATAAATATGGGTTACGATACCCCACACCCCACTCATTTGCACGTGACAAAAGTGAGATTAGGGTTGTTGATCTTATACCTCTGAATAGTTTGAACAATCTACTTCTAACCACATCCTCTCTCACCGCTGCATCTCAAACCAGAACACCCTTTCTGCACAACCTCTACAAGACTAGACACAGTCCTGAATGCAGAGTATGAGGCTTCCCACGCCTGTCTTACAACGGTCACACACTTTGTGTCTCACTGAACACTCGCTGCGAACTGTGTGGTAGTTGAAATGAACACTTGCCAAACTCTCAAGCACACAACATAAAGACAATCCCAGTGAACTAGCAAAGAAACCAACACTACCAAAATAAATTATATCAGCTCTAAGAAGTTACAAACATTTACATACAGTAAACCTTTGCAACTGAACAAGATTTGGATATTAGGTGGACTGTGTGCTTATTCTGCTCCCTCTCTCTCTCTCTCTCTCTACTTACAGTTCCAGTGAGTGGCAGTTAGAAGGAGCATCAATCAGCCTGCTTGTCTGGTGGAGAACCTGTTGATGTGTGTGAGAGAGCGTCAATCTCATGGAAAGACAGAACCTGTGTGTACTCTTATTAGTCATATGAGGAAGTCTCCAGAGACTTTGTTCAGACCAATGCCAGCAAGGAAGCAAAAGACAAATGCAATCATTTCACTTCCTCATCTGAGCCCAATACAGAGTTTGGGTCAGAATGCAGCTTGTTATAGGTAAGCCCTTAAGAGTTCTTCCCCTCTTTCTCTGATCTTCCTGGTGTGGCATTACAACACAGTGGGACTGCCTGAGACTTGATACTGTACCTACCCAGTTACCCAGCACTGTTCTTACTTTGTACTGTTACATAATGTTCAGTAGTAGGTGAAGTTCTATTGAATATGAGGTTAGTTGTTGAAATATGAGCAGCATGTATTAGATTCATATCGTAAAAGCAGAAGTTTAATAACCCCAACATACACCACATGTGGCACCTTATTTGGGGAGGATGGGCTCGTGGTAATGGCTGGAGCAGAATAGGTGGAATGATATCAAATTTCATTCGCTTCGTTCCAGCCATTATTATGAGCCGTCCTCCACTCAGCAGCCTCCACTGACGTACACACACTATCACACACATCATTTTGAATCTGAAACAAGATAAATAGCTTTCAGGAACGGTGAAATATAATTCAATTTGCATAACATGCCATGGTGGTATGTCTCTCAAAATAAAGTCTTTAGTTGAAAATCTAGAGCTTGTCTTTCTTGTGATACAGCACACACACAGAGGCTGATACTACTACATATTTCCCTCTGGAATGCCAGACACCATTTCCTCCTGCAATAAACTCACCCGCTCTCTGAATCGTGGCTGCAGCTCAACTGACAGATGAGATTGACAACAGACAGACCCATAATCCCTCCCCTTGAGAGTCAAGTTGCTCTTAAATTAAATGTTTTGGCCATACAGGTTTAGATTCAAGGACATTATATTTATTCAGTACACATAAATATGCAAAAACACCCAGGCTACATATTTGCATGAGATTTAAAACGTATGACAAATATTGAATACATGTATTTGGACAATATAGTATCATGTTACAAAGGAGTTGAGTGAACAACAGATGATGGTCACCCAAGCTACAGTTCAAATATTTTGCATGCATGCATACAGCACAGCATAATGCTCAATGTACAGTAAACCTTATTCGGATGATTAAAATTGCATTGTGACACAATACAATAGGTTAGTTACCTCTCAATGTGGATGCTTGAGGTACTTAATGACAAAACAAGACATTTGATGATTGATATATTTACAGAATATTTTCGTGAATATGTTTAAAGAAATAAAGAAATAAATTTCTGGTTAGGGTGAGGCATCCTTGTAGGCCATGCATGACAGCGGTTTTCTCAGGAACAGTTTCCACATACAGCAGTTAAACTGGTAGAGATTCCTAGGAAAGTGTCTTAAACATCCTTATCTACCTGCATGTACTGAGAATAAATGGATAAGTTATTTATAATGTATTTTTCGTTATGTGTCGGACCCCAGTAAGACTAGCTGTTGCCATTGGCTTTGGCTAATGGGGATCCTAATAAATCTAATCTAAATCAAATAAGTGGAAGGTTCATTTTACAGAGCAAGTAGATTTGATTTATTTTGATGGATATGCTATTAAGTGAATGAATGAATGACTGCTTTTTAGTGCAGTTCCAAGTGTTTGGTCTTTACAAAGATAAAGGTTTAGTACATTATCTAAACATAGGTTTCTGCCTCACAGGTTGATTACTGGTCTATCCTCTTGGTGTACTTTCAATCAGGTACTGTAAATACACAGTGAGTAAGATCTACACCATTGGAGAAAGAAAAAAAACACATTTGTGCTTTCAGTTCCTTTAAAGCTATGGTTTTTCTTCCACACATTGGTGAAATGGAGAAGGAACACAGCAGGTAATCATGACGTGTGACACCATCGACAACAGGCTTCAACATGATCATCACATGACTCATATGGGCGGCTTGAGCACGTTGAGCTGTAGGCGTATGAAAGAGTAATTGAACCTTTATTTAACTAGGCAAGTCAGTTAAGAACAAATTCTTATTTACAAAGACGACCTATAAAAAAGGCAAAAGGCCTCTTGCAGGGACGGGGGCTGGGATAAAAAAATCTAATAAAAAAAAAATAGAACAAAACCCACATCACGACAAGAGAGAAACCACATCACTACATAAAGAGAGACCTAAGACAACAACATAGCATGGCAGCAACACATGACAACACAGCATGGTAGCAACACATGACAACACAGCATGGTAGCAACACCACATGACAATAACATGGTAGCAACACATGGTAGCAGCACAACATGGTAGAAGCACAAAACATGGTACAAACATTATTGGGCACAGACAACAGCACAAAGTCAAGAAGGTAGAGACAACAATACATCACGCAAAGCAGCAACTGTCAGTAAGAGTGCCCATGATTGAGTCTTTGAATGAAGAGATGGAAATAAAACTGTCCAGTTTGAGTGTTTTTTGCAGCTCGTTCCAGTCAATAGCTGCAGCAAACTGAAAAGAGGAGCGAGCCAGGGATGTGTGTGCTTTGGGGACCTTTAACAAAATGTGACTGGCAGAACGGGTGTTGTATGTGGAGGATGAGGGCTGTAGTAGGTATCTCAGATAGGGGGGAGTGAGGCCTAAGAGGTTTTATTGCGACGGGTTTACAGAGTTGACCAGTTTACAGAGGAGTATAAAGTGCAGTGATGTGTCCTATAAGGTGAATAGGTGACAAATCTGATGGCCGAATGGTAAAGCACATCTAGCCGCTCGAGAGCATCATTACCTGCCGATCTATAAATGATGTCTCCGTAATCTAGTATGGGTAGGATGGTCACGTGAATCAGGGTTAGTTTTGCAGCTGGGGTGAAAGAGGAGCGATTACGATAGAGGAAACCAAGTCTAGATTTAACTTTAGCCTGCAGCTTTGATATGTGCTGAGAGAAGGACAGTGTACCGTCTAGCCATACTCCCAAGTACTTGTATGAGGTGACTACCTCAAGCTCTAAACCCTCAGTGGTAGTAATCACACCGGTGGGGAGAGGGGGATTGTTCTTACCAAACCACATTACCTTTGTTTTGGAGGTGTTTGGAGTAACTTCTTATGGCTGCAGGGGCAGTATTGAGTAGCTTGGATGAAAAGGTGCCCAGAGTAGACTGCCTGCTCTTCAGTCCCAGTTGCTAATATATGCATAATATTACTAGTATTGGATAGAAAATAATCTGAAGTTTCTAAAACTGTTTGAATGATGTCTGTGGGTATAACAGAACTCATATGGCAGGCAAAAACCTGAGAAATAAATCCAACCAGGAAGTGGGAAATCTGAGGTTTGTAGGTTTTCAACTCATCGCCTATCGAATACACAGTGGGATATGAGTCCGTTTGCACTTCCTACAGCTTCCACTAGATGTCTGTCTTTAGAACCTTGTCTGATGCTTCTACTGTGAAGTGGGGCCGAAGGAGAGGGGATTGAGTAAGGTCTATCATGAGCTGAACATGCACTGACCATGCGCGTTCATGTGAGAGCGAGCTCTGTTCTATGCATTTCTGAAGACAAAGGAATTTTTGAACATTATTGAAGATTTATGTTAAAAACATCCTAAAGATTGATTCAATACATTGTTTGACATGTTTCTACTGACTGTTACGGAACTTTTTGACATTTCGTCTGCTTTTAGTGAACGCGCTTCGTGACTTTGGATTTGTTTACCAAACGCGCTATCAAAAGTAGCTATTTGGACATAAATGATGGACATTAGCGAACAAAACTAACATTTCTTGTGGAAGTGGGAGTCCATTCCAACGAAGATCAGCAAAGGTAAGTGAAGATTTATAATGCTATTTATGACTTTTGTTGACTCCACAATTTAGCGGGTAACTGTATGGCTTGCTTTTGTTGCATTAAGAACAAGTTTATCTTTAATTCTATGTAAAACATGTATCTTTCATCAAAGTTTACAGTTTATTCTGTTATTTGATGTGGCTCTCTGCAATTTCTCAGAATATTCGGGAGGCATTTCTGAACATGGCGCCAATGTAAACTGAGGTTTTTGGATATAAATATGAACTTTATCGAACAAAACATACATATATTGTGTAACATGAAGTCCTATGAGTGTCATCTGATGAAGATCATCAAAGGTTAGTGATTCATTTTATCTCTATTTCTGCTTTTTGTGACTCCTGTCTTTGGCTGTGAAAATGAATTTTAATTATGAGATTTCTGTTGTTTGAATTTGGCGCCCTGCACTTTCACTGGCTGTTGTCATATCGATCCCGTTAACGGGATTGCAGCCCTAAGAAGTTTTAAGGTCAGAGAAAGCTTGTTGAACACTAAGAAAGCTTTGTTTTAGAGCATTCAACACAACATCTTGGGAGGGGCCAGCTGTGTATAAGTATCACCACTTTTGATAAACAGGGCAAAATAGAAATTGGCCTATAACAGTTAGGATCAGCTTGATCTCCCCCTTTCAATAAAGGACGCACCGTGGTTGTGACTAACCTCAAGACATGAGGCAATCAAATATCACTTGACAGTTGTGGAGGCAAGGCAAATGAGAGCTCTCTATTCCTCCTACTCACCCACTGGCTCTATGTCTCAGGAGGACCCGCCCTCGCCACTTTCACTGAGCTGTTTGATATTTATTTGATAACAGGGGAAATAAGTGAGAGGGTGGAACCTTTAAAAAGAACCTGATACATTTCCTGGAACTGACAAACACTTTATATCACAGTAGATATCAACACTAGAAAACATCAGACGCCAAATTCATGCACAGCCATGCACATAAGAAACAATAGATATCAGGCCATTTATTCTAAATCAGATTGTCTTGTATAACAAAGTAGAAAAGAACAACTTGAAAGTGGGTGAAGTTTTTCTAACATTTGAGCAGATTTGTATTGTTGACCGAATAAGTTATTGTCTAGCCTTATCTTTAACTACTATTCAAAAGGCTTAATTGCACAAATACATTCCTAGCTCTTACAACTGACCCACTCACTGCATGTGCACACACTGGTTGAATTAATGTTCCTTCAAAGTATTGTGATGTGGAATCAACGTTGAAAATACATTGAATTTAAAAAAAAAATCTATCAACCAGTACTGTTTTCATTTACAGTGCATTCGGAAAGTATTCAGAGCCCTTGACTTTTTCCAGATTGTTACGTTAAAAATATGTTTTCTTTTCTCATCAATCTACAAGCAATACCGCATACTGACAAAGTGAACAGGTTTTTAGATTTTTTTTCAAATGTATTAAAAATAAAAACAGAAATACCATATATATATTTATAAGTATTCAGACCCTTTGCTATGAGACTTGACATTTAGCTCAGGTGCATCCTGTTTCCATTGATTATCCTTGAGATGTTTCTACAACTTGATTGGAGTCCACCTGTTGTAACTTCAATTGATTGGACATTATTTGAAAAGGCACACACCTGTCTATATAAGGTTCCACAGTTGACAGTGCATGTCAAAGCAAAAACCAAGCCATGAGGGCGAAGGAATTGTCCATAGAGCTCCGAGACAGGATTGTCGAGGCACAGATCTGGGGAAGGGTACCAAAACATTTTTGCAGCATTGGAGGTCCCCAAGAACACAGTGGCCTCCATCATTCTTAAATGGAAGAAGTTTGGAACCAACAAGACTCTTCCTAGAGATAGCCACCTGGTCAAACTGAGCAATCGAGGGAGAATCTCTGGTCTGATGAAACCAAGATGAAACTCTTTGGCATGACTGCCAAGCGTCACGTCTCGAGGAAACCTGGCACCATCCCTATGGTGAAGCATGGTGGTGGCAGCATCATGCGGTGGTGATGTTTTTCACCGGCAGTGACTGGTAGACTAGTCAGGATCGAGGGAAAGATGGACGGAGAAAAGTACAAAGAGATTCTTGATAAAAACCGGTTCCAGAGCGCTCAGGACCTCAGATTGGGGCAAAGGTTCACCTTCCAACAGGACAACGACCCTAAGCATACAGCCAAGACAACGCAGGAGTGGCTTCAGGAAAAGTCTCTGAATGTCCTTGAGTGGCCCAGCCAGACCCTGGACTTGAACCTGATCCAACATCCCTGGAGAGACCTGAAAATAGCTGTGTTGCAATGCTCCCATCCAACCTGACAGAGCTTGAGAAGATCTGCAGAGAAGGGGAGAAACTCCCCCAATTCAGGTGTGCGTAGCTTGTAGCATCATACCCAAGAAGACTTGAGGCTGTAATCGCTGCCAAATGTGCTTCAACAAAGTACTGAGTAAAGGGTCTGAATACTTATGTAAATGGTATTTCAGCGTTTATTTTAAATATGTAAAAATTCAAAGAATCTGTTTTTGCTTTGTCATGATGGGGTATTGTGTGTAGATTGATGACGGGGGGGAAAGTATTTAATAAATTTTTTAAATAAAGCTGTAATGTAAAAATCTGGAAAAAGTCAAGGGGTCTGAATACTTTCTGAATGCACTGTATATTAGGAACATGTGGTAGCTAACTAGCTTGTTAACTGTTTACAAACAAATTAGTAAATGTGCTCAAAAGCCAAACAGCTACCTAGCTAGTTGATTGCTGAGGCTAGTTAAAAAGGACTAGTTTTGAAAGTTCTCATCTTATCTTTTTGAACATTCAAAGCAACTGGGGAGCATCCATGGCAGGCATTGTCACCTTAAGTTTTCTACAGAACTTCTGATTGATAGGAAGCATGAGCACCACCAATCAGCCTTAACCACTGTCCACACACCCGTCATTTCTATGACAACTAGCGTAGCCATGTTAGCAAATGACTACTGTCTGAACAAAAACAAATCTGAGTTGGTCACTTGTAACAAAACTGTATTGAGCATTACGGTCTGAAGTGTGAACAAGGCTTTAGTACATAGACGTAGGCATCTGGATGGTAGACTTGTTCTCACTGAGGTGCATTACCCCTCATGTACCAGTAGGAGGCAATGTTCTGGCAGGAACTGGGACTGTAGCTTCACATTTTATTTCAATATATCTCTTTATTTAGGTTGTTGGCATGACATTAAAATAATGACGTTGATTCAAACATTTTACTATTAAAATATGGCCAAATGAAATATGCCTAATCAAATATGAAATTCAACAATTTCAACCACCCAATATAGTATGAAAATGATTAACGTTTCTACGTGGAATTTAACGCAACTTCAATGTATACACAGTTCTGATGATTATGTTGGAATTAGATTGACTGACTTAAATACATTGATGTAACAACCTGTTAGTCAAGTTTTACCCTAATTTCAGTGTTTACAAGCTGGTTGAAATGAGATTGAAAACAGTAGTTTGATAACTTTTTTTGAAATACTATTTATTTTCCACATATGCTTCCACGTCACAATACGTTGACAAATTACGTTGAAACAACGTTGATTCAACCAGTGTGTGCACAGTGGGGAGACATTTCACTTTGTACACCCGGCTGTCTCTAGAACAAAATGATGACTATGACTGTCAAAGAACTGTACACTTCCCTTGGTCCTTCCTAATTCTGGTCAATGATGGGAATCAGCTTCTGACCGTGGGATCCTACAACTGTCTGCTCATGATTTACCTTTCTACAGGGCAATTATATTCACTCCTTTTGTCAAGTTTAATTTGCTCTCACTCAGGTACTGTGGGCTGTTGGGGAAGTCTGACAGTGGTTAGATATGGGGGTGGAAAACAAAACTTGCATACCTCTGTCTCTCTGCAGTCTTTTTACAACTTGAACCACGCTAAACCTCACCGGCTTCCCTCCAACAACCATCTGGTTCCACCACCACCCCACCCCCACACAAGTTAAAAACAACCCATTTTGGGAAGCTTCAAAATGGCATCTCATTCTGAGAAACAACCAAATGTGAAATGATTCCAAATGTCAACAGACCAAACATGGTGAATGTTGACTTGGGTCTCTTGTGCTTTAACTCAGGGAACTCAGAGGGGGCTAGAAGTGGTGGCCCACAGCATTGCACAAGGAGAGGCCCTGTGGAAAACTCAACGACTGTTCGCTAGCTGCACACACTAACCCTCACTGTGCTATTCTTCTATGACTGCCAAGGCTGAAAACATTATTCTGAACACTTTTGGTCAGGACTGTATCGAATTACATATAGCCTAGCTCTCTTTTGGTTTTCCCCCCACATCCCAATATACTTCAACACAGGATTCAGGTTGGGCTAACTGATCCTTTCTGACAGTACTGCCAAGATACACAGACCCAAAACATTTAAAACTGTCGCCAAAAGAGGATCCCTCATTTAGAAATGTAGCCCACACAACTTTCAGCTAGCATTGCTTCCTCCCACTTGTTTTCACTCAGCGAGGTGGAAGGTGAGACATCATGCTATTTCAGTGATATCACACTGGCCGACCTCGTGGAGAGGGTTACACAGGGAATTCCCTCTGTAGTGCACTCACTCAGACAGACAACTCATGTTTTCCATGCCCACTTAATTTATTTACTCTACAAAATCTGTAAGAAACTACAGTAAAAGGTCAAAGACAAACATGGGGGAAAAAACAATTCACCCGCCCTTTGATGAACAGAGAAAGAGAGGTGGGGTAGGTATAAGTCAAACTAAAAAACAAATATACTTATACAACCTTACTAACTGCCGAGGTTTTAGTCATGATGGGTCCCTGGTTCTGCTCTCCCAGACATGGGTGGTGGTGGTAGGGTAGTAGGGGCCACAGAGGCAGGTATTTGGGAGGACCAATTCCATTTCAATTCAGTCAATTCATGAAAAGAACTGACATTTATTTTTAAAGAGGAATTTCCAATTCCATAATTGATGGAAGTTGAAATGGAACGGACCTCAATCCCATTCCTCTCCCATCATCGGTGTCTGCTCCTCTCCTTGTCTTTAGACTTCTTGGGTGAGTGACTACGGCTACTCTCCCTGTGGCCCTTGTCAAGGCCCTCCGGGCGGTGCTTTTCATGGGACTTGCTGTGCTTATGGTGGCCGCCGCCGTCGTCTCTTTCCCTGGAGTGAGAATGCTGCCAGTCTGTCTTTTTCTCCCGCCGGGGTTCCTCCCTGTCCCACTGTAGGTATAACATGGGAGAGAAAGAGGTTTGAGGAAGGTTAGAGAAAAATCTTTGGAGTTGCAGTAACACAGCCAAGTCATACTCCGCAGAATGACTGTATAGCTGGAGTGACTGGTGTCACAACTGTTGAAATAATTGACCATACCCAAATCACATGAGCCATGCTTACTCATATTGTTACGATCGTCATATGGTGGAAGAGAGGAGGACCAAAGCGCAGCATGGTTAGAATACATTCTTCTATTTTTTGAAGACGAAAAACAAATTACACTTTATAAACTAAACAAAACAACAAACCGATGACCGTGAAGCTATATAAACAATGTGCTGACATGCGACATAGACAATCACCCACGAACTACCTAATGAATATGGCTGCCTAAATACGGTTCCCAATCAGAGACAACGATAGATAGCTGTCTCTAATTGAGAACCAATCTAGGCAACCATAGACATACATACACCTAGACTAGACACTGCCCCATAAACATACAAAACCCCTAGACAATACAAAACACATACATCCCCCATGTCACACCCTGACCTAACTAAAATAATAAAGAAAACAAAGATAACTAAGGCCAGGGCGTGACACATATATTCTTACTCTAATGCTCTGACTTAACATTATTGTGAAACAAAGAACATTTTTCACAAACAATGAGTTGGGGAGACATTTTCAATCAACCTTGGATTTCTTGGACTTCCTGGTGTCCTTGTTGTCCGAGTGATTGTGCTTCTTGTCTTTGTGTTTTTTCTCAGCATGCCAATGGCTCGTTCCTTCTTCTCCTAAAAGCAGGTCGTACTTGGAGCTTTTGGGAACATTAAGTAAAACTTGAGGAAGTAAAGCGAGTAATTCTTTAAAAGGTTTGCCAATACAACATTTCAAAGAGAAACTCTTTCTTCCAGAGAAATGTAATTTCCTCCAACAGAAACATCTTCACAATAGTTGACCTCTCTAACCTGATTGCTATGTGAAATGGTGCACAGAGTTTAGTTATTTTATACGGTTCTAAACCCTATCGTTCACTTCATACGAATAGCAAATATAAAAACATTTAAGGATACTCTGGCTTAGGTTTGACTTTATCCTTAAGAGCTCATTTGTATCCCACGTCTTTTTCATAGGCCTTGAAGTCATCCTTCGTATACTTCCCACCTAGAAAACCAAAAAATACCTTGTTAAGTTCTCTACCTAGAAGAGAAGGTAAATGGCACATCCTTTTGCTAAAGTGCCTGATTAAGGCTTAAAGTCTCTGAAAGTATATATAATGCAATTACTGAAAAACCCAAAATATTAAAAAGAAGTTAATGAGTTATGTTTTAATAAGTGATTACCTTTGCTTTTCCATTTAATCTTTGAGACAGACTGGCTGAAGTCCACATGTACACGTCGGTCATCTATGAGCACGTTGTCCATCTTGAAGAAGGCCTTTTCACAGTCCCCCTCCTGTGGAGAGAAATTACATCAATTATATCTAAGAGGGTCAACTGAGCCCTTATGTGTATAGTGAATAAGGAAACAACCTATCAATTCAGTAAACAGAACCCTTTCAAGTGAATTAATGTGTACTCTCTCAATTTTGACTAACTGGTGCCCTCTATTTGTATTCT
This sequence comes from Salvelinus fontinalis, assembly GCF_029448725.1. Lineage (NCBI taxonomy): Eukaryota > Metazoa > Chordata > Actinopteri > Salmoniformes > Salmonidae > Salvelinus > Salvelinus fontinalis. The sequence goes on along the minus strand of NC_074684.1, from coordinate 23,413,700 downwards.
GCATAACTGCACTTAAACGATTCCAAAATGAATCGCTTTTTAGCTTAGTCTTGATTTGGACTTGTGAATCTGAGTGGATAATTTTTCAATGTTTAAAGAGGGCTAAAATTACTATATGCTAACTCATGGTACATAGAAATAAAGTGAAAACCAAACAAATACACATCTTTTCAAACTCAATGAAAGCATAGCACAGAGACTCTCCTGACTTCAAGCCTCTGATGATCTCACAGCTGTACAGAAATAAGAACATGTTAATATAGGATAATACACCAATATTCTACCAAGTCTCCTTTCAATTTCAATATTGAAATGGTTAGGACTAGGTCTATTTCTAATTAAATATTTATTGTAGTGTCATGGAGGCCAGTATGTTGAAATAGACAGGGTGAAGGAGTCTATCTTACCATTTAATAAGTCCGAAGCGAGAGAAGATGATTTCCAGGTCCTCATTTGTGGTCACAGAGTTCAGCTTACACGCAAACAGAACATTCTCCGGAAGTTTCACTTCTGCATCAGGAAGATCACCCACCTACACAAGCACATATGCACATAAACACGGCAACATCTCAAACCACAAAACTCTCATAAAACCACCATATAATCTTTACAACACTAATATGTTTACCAGCTAATTAACTACTGTTGGGTTCTTCAACAGCAATCAGTACACAAAGTGGTAATGTGGAGTGTTACAAAATCTCCTCTGCCATCACACCTGAAAGTATGTGCATCCTCTACAAGGTTAGGTGGACAGAACCACAAGACCCCCATCTCACCATCTCCAGAAGGATGGCCCGGGTCTTCCTTCAGCAGCTCATCCAGCCTCCTTACCATCTGTGTCGTTGATCACTTCCTCTGCTCCAATACGACCACTCTGCACACCAATGAGGGTTTGACTTTGCAAATCAACAAAAGGTGTACAGTACATAACATCAAAAAATCTAAAGTAACATCACAGTTACTTTTGTTCGGGTATTGAGAAAATCCTTCACCTTTCCTTTGATGAACAGAGAACTATAAATTAAACTTTATGGCTTTTTATGAAAGTAACATTGTTTCCAAATTGTTCAAATTTCATCCGCTTTTGCTCTGAAATGGGAGATATGCATTGCTTTGACTTCAAATGGTACCGAAAGTACCCATTCAGCTGTTCCTTGGTAGGCTCGGGGGAGCGGTCCGGCACGGGCAGGTTAGCAGGGTCATCGAAAGTGTCTTCCAGGATCACAGTGTGGTTTATCCTGCAATGACACAAAACAAGTATCACACCTCTCTTCTCTTCACTTTATACTGGGATGTCTGAGTAGGTCATTGCATCTACACCTCTGTATGGGAGCTATTCATGAGGGAATTTAGAAGTGTATTCAATTCTATTCTAATTTACCCCTAACATTGCTCCATTTAAATATGGTTCAAGGAAATGAAATCTGCTGACCTGATATCCTGAAAAGGGATGAAGTCCTTATCAACTAAGGTGTCATTAATCTTATCCAATACCCTCTGACACCTCACCTAACACAGTGTGGACCTCACCAGTGGTGATCGGGAATTGGGGGGTAAAGAGATTGTTACAGCACAAGTAAGCTGACCTGAACAGTTATGAGATTTCAGACGCTTGCTAGCTATCCTGCTCGAATCAGTAGGCTAACTTTGTTGTTTTCAAACTGCAGTTAAATCAAACCTTTATTTCACTAGGCAAGTCAGTTAAGAACAAATTATTATTTACAATGACGGCCAAACCCAGACGACGCTGGGCCAATTGTGAGCTGCCCTACGGGACTCCCAATCACGGCAGGTTGTGATACAGCCTGCATTCGAACCAGGGTGTCTGTAGTGATGCCTCTAGCACTGAGATGCAGTGCCTTAGACCGCTGCGCCACTTGGGAGCCCAAAATACTGAGGAGTTGGATGGCAGTTTTACCAACCTGAGAATCATGATGGTCACTGCCATTGTTTACCATGGACACCATCCCCTTCTTTCTGTTTGATCCATGGGTTTTTCTTTGCATCAAAGAAGCGGGCCTGGTCTCCATAAAGTTTACTGGTGGTATAGAAAAGACATCATTAAATTTACATTTTAGTCATTTAGCAGACGCTCTTATCCAGAGCGAATTACAGGAGCAATTCGGGTTAAGTGTAGCCTCTTTTAGAAACCAAGAGTGAAATATTTACACACTCGTCTCTAACATGTAGGCTCAGCATTGCCGAACAGTCCCATTACAAGTCAGAATGTTGTTCTAACTTTTTCCGCAGATTTTTTCCCTATGTCTGAAGTACTCTGATATAAAGATCCACAGGGAAATACTATCAACCCGACCTTCAGTACACTGGTCTGTATATCGGTTTGTATCCGGTTTTATTTTCAATAATGTTGCAATTCGCACATGACAAACCGAACCACAGACCAAACAGCAGACACTTCCAGCTGATTATGAGGAAACATGCTTCGGGTCAACTACGTTTAGTTACATTCGGCTATTGTTTACTCATTGTGCATCACGTGCAATGAGTCTAGAGATTGAAAACACAAGGGACATACCGGCGCTGAAAAAAAGTTGAATAAACAACACTCGCCTGTGAATACCCTATATCCTGTTCTTACCGCCAAAAGGATCAACAGCATGTACAACTGGTAAAGTAAGTGTAAATATCATTGTATTCAACATTCTGGCTTGTAGAGACCATTGCGTATTTTTAAGGGCTACCTCGGTCAGACTGAAAATCAATGGAGTAACCATTGGAGTAAACGTTCAGGCAAGGTTAAGTGCTTTGCTCAGGGCACATCGACACATTTTTCACCTATCAACATTCCTGTAATAAAACAAACAAACAGCTGTGATGATTTTAGACATTGATGCTGATGAAATGGACTGACCCATAGACAGATTCTCCACCACAGCCAGTCCCAGTTGGATCTCCAGTCTGCACAATAAAGTCTCTTTGGACATTGTGGACGAGGCAGTAGTTGTAGAATTTGATTTTGCATAACTTTAAAAAAGGAGATTTATCAGCATTATGAGAGCAACACATCACAAGACATTAGGAATTCCATTGCCGTTGATCCTGACTCTCAGTTCCATTATAATCACACATAAGAATCATTGGAGAAAAAAGGTGTCTTCTGTATGGGGGAGTTTTGCGATAAGGTTTTGGATACACAACTTTATAGGGTTAGGGTTCCCACACTGCCATATTTCCATGTTACATTGCTTGTTTACGGAAGACAGAGTGGAGTACCTGTAGTAATTAGCTATATGCATCTCTGAACACTTGTGCGTAAACAGAAGATGGACGCCACAAACGTGTTGTCACTGAAAAAATACTGTCAGCTGCAACTGTGTTAAAACCAGTCAAAACAGTATACAGCAGTGGAGGCTCTTCAGAGGAGGATCAGCCTCAGTGAATTTCATAAAAATAGTGAAATATTTAAAGTTATTGTTCTCACATTAAAACATACTGTTTTGCAATAAAGGTCTACAGTACCCTCAACAGAACTCTGTAGGGTAGCACCATGGTGTAGCCGGAGGACAGCTAGCTTCTGTTCTCTTCTGGGTACATTGACTTCAATACAAAACCTAGGAGGCTCATGGTTCTCACCCCCTTCCATAGACTTACACAGTAATTATGACAACTTCCGGAGGACATCTTCCAACCTATCAGAGCTTTTACAGCATGAACTGACATATTGTCCACCCAATCAAAAGATCAGAGAATGAATCTAGTACTGAAATAATAAGCTACTGCTAACTAGCACTGCAATGCATAACGTGGTGAGTAATGTTAGGGTACTCAGAGAGAAAGACAAGTTGAACAGGTTTGAACTAATTAATTGATAAAAAAATGGAGGGAGAGAGAGAGCTAACTATATATATTTTTATTACATTTTTTACTTTCACTTAAATTACTTAGCAAATGCAGCTAGCTAGTTTAACCTACTCAAACAGAGAGTGATATTACCGAAGTAAAGACAGTTTCAGGTTGGATATTCGCCTGTAGTTTTCCTTACTTCCATCAACAGCAGTTAGGGACCGTCAACATATTGACAAATCTAATTTTTCAAATTTCAATAGCTCTTTAACCATTACTCCTAAAACATTCAAAACTGGTTGTAGCTAACCCGATGGCATAGACACACATTTTCTTTTTGTCGATTTACATCTCACACTATTTTAAAATATTTATTTACATTTTTGAATTTCAATAGCTCTTTGGTCATATGACCTACTGACTTCAAACAAGGTTCAGAATGTCCAGTGACTACCCTTATATAGTAGTCACTATAGTTATTCCACTGTACTGGATCTAATACAAATTAGCATTTTACATACATTCATAAGTGTAATAACTTTTTATAACATACTGTGAAAAACTCTCTTGGCTGCTGGCTCTGTCACTTTCAGACACACGCAGAGCAGACTGAAAGGGAAAGGTAGCTCTTGACTTGAACCACAGGGGTTCTCTGTAAAGAGAGAGTAATCCAAAAGGCACAGACACACTCCTTGACTTTCAATTGGCACCCTTGACCTGTATGTATTCTCTCCTGATTGGTCTCCGTGGTGCTTAGTCAATGGGAACTCCGTTGCTGGCCCCATCATAAAGTTTTTACACAGTCTGGCAGTCTAACTAAAGTGCCAGAGGTATGAGGAGAGACATCCTCCTTTGTATTTATGGTAACAAATATTTCCTAACACTTTGGATCCTATTCTTGACACAATGCGTCAATGCAAAAAAAAAAAAAAGACTAATTACTGTCAATGAGTAACCTCAACCTTGTGGGTATGTGGGTGTTTGGGCCAATAAAGTGTCAATTCAATTTTACCACTGACTAGTCTCTCATGCCCCTATGAACGGGGACACAGGGCAATAGTTTTTCATCTAAACCAGCCATTTTTTACTGAAGTACACTAACCACTAATTGGGGCTCTTTTCTTGACACACAGTAGCAGTTTACCAAATAAGAAGTCAAGAAGATCAAAAAGTAGATTGTTGTAATGGTGTATTACATCCTGTGCTGGTCCCATTGTTATATCCATTCTGGATTCTGAGTGGTAAAATCATAGCTGAGAAATGCCTCTATGCATGTGTATACTGTATGTGGGAATGTCTGTCCTACATGTAGTGTTGATACATGGAATATTCCTCAACTGCATATATCATAATACTTCTATTTGCAATAGCAATTTATGTTCAACAACTGACATGTTCAGATATTATTTTGACAAACACACTTTAACACACTTTGGTGCTTACAATTAATTCTCGATTGTCATAGACTTAGACTGGAAACTGTCATCTGTGATCTTTGTGATATGACTTTCTTTAAGCACGTACTGATGAAACTGTCACTTAATATTTTTTTCTTAAAGTCTACAAACACTACATTTATTCACTCTGTGATAGGGTTGGATCCTATATGCTACTTTTATTATTCTCCTGTAAATGGTTCAGTGCCTATAATTTAGGTTGTGTGTAGAATGGGGTATAAAGGAAATTACCTCTATTAGATTATAGTGATAAGGAAATCAGCATACAGTTTTGGCCTGCGTATTTATTTGCCTATAACTAATCAGAATTCCATTATGTTTACATAAAAAAGAGAATACTGTACTTCAAAATGAGAAGATCCTGTCATGGAAAAGACAACTGGGTGGACTTAAAGTGGAAAGGATGGGAAATAACTCACACCATGCAACAGGACACCTTCAGCTGCGTGGTCTTTGTAATGCAGGTTTGATAGTTATATTTTCAATAATGAATGGTTCGCTGTTATGTGACAATTAGGTCAAAAAGTCTATTTTATTTTTTGGTGTAGATGGCCAAGGAAGTTGCACAAAACTTCCCCAACATCCCCTCCCAAATTGATATAGAACCTTCACAAAAAACACATGGAGCAACTGCGAAAATAAATGGCTGAGGATATACTAAAAATATCTGGTATGTAATGACATTTAATTCAAAGTAAATGTAAATTCTTTATTTTTATGTAGTTGTGTGGGACAGCCATATGTTCAGTTCATGCCTATGATTTCAGAGTTCAACAAAGCCAACAACTGCTTCAGGTGTGCCACTGATAAAGAACCTGGATGTGGCCCAAAGACTGACTGGGTTAGTAACTTTATTTAACATGTTTATAATCTTTTGACAACAGTGACGGCATGCAAGACAATTTATTATATAACACAATGGATGGCTAATTCGTCATACTGCATTGATATTTGATATAATTTATAACGTGTTACGCTTTGTTTTGTTTTAGATTGAATGTTTTGCATGCCAACGGTGGTTCCATGTGCTGTGCCTAGGAATGAAGACAAAAGAGTTCAGAGTGAAGAACACAAACTGGAAGTGCTGTCTTTGTTGTTGAAAATGTATGCTATACCCTATCCACACTGAAGAGGCTCTGAAATGTACATCAACCAGGGATAAAGAGAAAGTTAACACTGTGAAATGTTTAGTACTTATTTGAAGTAAAGTGTATGTTGACATGTTGGAAAAGATTAAAGGTCTACAATTTATGTTTAGTTTTTCAATATTCAATTTTCATTCATTGATTTTCTGGCCACCATTACTGTGGTTACATGTTCAGTATATGTATTGCCCAGCAAACCCACTGCAGCCTACCTCACTAGCTCACTCTCCATCCGTGCTTTGGACAATTAATAACATGACTCTCATACTTTGCCCTTTTCCTTTACGGTTGATATTAACGATGAAAGGAGATATTATCTGTCTCTCTCCTATTGTGTACCGCTGTTAAATACTGTGGCAAAATTTTCAAAAAAACTGGGAAAATAAGTACTTAGAACTACCAATTATTGTAGATAAATATTAAAGAAAAGGGTTAACAACACTGGACCCCCTAATTGTCAAACTAATATTAATGTACAACAATATAGAAGATACATGACTAGAGGTTATGCAATATGGGTGTATATCCACTGCACGCTTCTTAGGTGTGTAATTTACATGACCAAGGAGCTATTGAAATTTAAAACTATAAAAAATGTATGTTATACTGTGTGATTTTATAGTACACAAACAAGTGTGCAATATATAAGGCTGGTCTGTGGACATTCTGAAGTTTGTTTGAGTCCAGTAGGTCACATGACCAAGGAGCTATTGAAGTTTTAAATTCTGAAAAATTTATGTAAAATCGGGTGAGATGGAAATGGACAAACTATAGGGTGTGCAATGTGTAGGCCCAGTGAGTGTACATTCTGAACCTTGTTTGAAGTCAGTAGGTGACATGACCAAGGAGCTATTGAAATTGTATTTTTATTTTTTTTATTTTAAAGTACAAACATGTGAGATGAAAATGGACAAACTAAAGGGTGTGCAATGTTTAGACCCACTGAGTGTACATTCTGAACATTATTTGAGTCCAGTAGGTCACATGACCAAGGAGCTATTGAAATCTGAAAGTTTGAAAAATTCATGTAAAAACATGTGAGATGAAAATTGACAAACTAAAGGGTGTGCAATGTGTAGGCCCACAGTGGACATTCTGAACCTTGTTGGAAGTTAGGTCACATGAGCAAGGTGCTATTGAAATTTAAAAAATGTATGTAAAAACGTGTGAGACAAATTAACAAACCAAAGGGTTTGCAATATAGAAGGGTAGTCAGTGGATATTCTGAACCTTGAAATTCAAACGTAAACAAGTTTGTACTTTGTTTACGTTCCCTAACTAATTCAACTAGGAATACAAAATGCTGCTAACATTTCCACATGTTTATTCGTTTTGGAAAGCGAATTAATGTCCAAATCGTGAAAATAAGACCTGTGCAATGTTGTGCGAAATTTATCCAGCATCAGGACACTTATTTGGAGTCTGTGGCTCAAGTGGTTTGAAAGCGCGATTATCCAACTCGAAACTGTTTTTACCTCGGTGGAACTCTTCCAAGTCAAGGTAAGCTTTTGGTTTTACAAATGTATTGCCGCCGGTCTAACTGCTAAACTGTTTACTGACTATACTGCATGATTGTAGAGGGTTTACTAACGCGTTAGTTATTACGGTAGCTATGTTAACTATGAAGCTACTTTAGCTAATATGGTGACAACGATGTAGCGGTTATGATATGGAAAAGTTTTCGCTATGTCACAGGCAGCTGATGTGTTGTGCATTGAAGTCCACCAGCAAAGGGAAAATGTGAGAAGAGGAGAGCACGTAGATGCGAGAACGAATACAACAAGCTGTTTGTATGTGGCTATGAAAGTGAACTTTTTGTGCGCGATCAGGGCTGTATTCATTCCGCCGATTCTGTTGAAAAACGTTTCGTAAACGGAACGAAATGGGGATAAACATATGAATTTGTCCAATAGAAACTCTCGTTTACAACTGTTGGACTAATGACAACTACACCAGAGCCTAGACCTACTAGATGCAGGCAAGAGTATGGACCACTGTCTGTCACCTCAAATATTTCTCTCGACTACGTTGTGAACTTCTAGAACCGTACCGCAATTGAGAATTGATTCACGTTTAGATTGAGAATTTGGCTGTTTTGGCTTCCAAACCAATTCGCCTTTTAAACAGAAAATGTACGGTCCTTGGACTTTAAGGATTAACGTGAGACTCCTTTAGACCATTAATATTGGGCTAGGAATTCTCTCCCGGCCTTAGTTTCAGTGATCCACCACATCAACACAGAGTAACCTGTCATATTAAGCGTATCCATGGCAATCCTATGTTTCTGAAATGTTAGCGAGTTATCTGAAATATTATACTACCAAGTTAGCTAACATTTAGCTTTACTAGCTAGCTAGCAATATGCTATAGATTGTCAATGATTAGCAATCTTGCTAGCAGTAGAATAAAAGTTTAATTTGAGCAAATGCCATTATCAAATGAAGGCTGTGTGTAACCAGACATTAACGTTGGTGCATGTTTTCTTACTTTTAGGCCGTTCTGTAAATAAATAAATGACTATATCACCAAATGTTGTTTCAAGAAGAACCGCCATGCTTGCGCACGCGCTCATGATTGATTTCGGTGTCACTTGGGCCGGGGGTGTTGTTTCCTCCACGATCATACGACAGCTAGAAGATGGCGATGAAACGAACATTAATTTATACTCTATGTGTACTGTTTATGTCATTCATTTTCGCTGAGTCTTCACCTCGACAATTGAACACGGTAGGAGACGACTCTACCACTAGATAGCTACATGAATTTGGGGGGCAGGTTGCCTGGTGATTAGAGCGTTGTGCCAGTAAGTTAACCAAAAGGTTGCTAGATCGAATCCCGGAGCTGACAATGTAAAATTATGCCGTTCTGCCCCTGAACAAGGCAGTTAACCCAATGTTCCCCGGTAGGCCGTCATTGTAAATAATAATTTGTTCTTAACTGACTTGTCTAGTTAAATAAAGGTAAAAAAAATAAAAGTAACGTTCATCTTGGTAGCTAGCTAACGTTATTTGGCTAATGGATGCTAACGTTACCTTTTGTTGCTATCTGACTCATTGCAGCTAGCTAATGTTTATGTTGTTAGCCAGGTTGCATAAGCGTAATACTAGCAAGCTAGGATGCCCTCAAGTATGTCACTCTCGAATGTTTTGGTGAATACCTTGCTGCCTACCACATTAGCTAACTTATATCATGATCATAATAATTAATGGCCGCTTTCCTATTCTTGATTCTCACACAGGAAAGTATTCGGATCAATGTGACAGCAGGGACATTGAATGATACAAAGGTGCAGGAGTCCAACAACTTGCAGGTAAGCTATACTATGATGTAGTGGTCCATGATTAAGCCTGTCAGAATGGTATTTAATAACAACATAATGTATAGCTCAACACATGTTCATTTTCAGATCAACCTGAATATTTCAGTGGATGAAGAGCAGGTGCTCATCAATGACATCCCTGTGGAGTTGTCAGGGGTGACCAGGTTGAATTGCCAAGCCTTGCTGTGTGAGTAGTGAAAATTTTTCTGGTGCTTATAACTTAGCTACAGCACAGCATTCTGCACCTGATTTAAAACAGCCTTTCACTTTGTTTACAGTGGATACCACCAATGGCACAAGTGAATTTGAATCTGGTGACTATGTCTCCACTGTCACCCGGGTGATGGTGAGCCAGAATCGCTTGTGGAGTGATTCAGAAGAGGTGGTGGCTCTCCAAGTGTTCAGCGAGGTCATTGAGATGGAGGGGAAAAAGGTAAAGTTAGTTTATTGAGAAAAGGACAATAGAATAATGGTGTTAGGATATTTATGTAACAGCTAAATGAGCATATTTGCACCATGGTGGTACAATGATGGAAAATCTGTGCTCTTATGGCTTTGTATCCTTTTCTATCATTTAGGTCCAGCAGCCAGAAATGTGTGAAGTGAAGATACTGATGAGCCCCAATTTCCAGACGCTTGCTCAGTATACCAACACCTATCCCATTGGACACAGCGAGATTTTCAGGATCCCAAGGGAAAATGATGTGGTCATCACAGATCCAACAAATCCCAAAAAATGTATGCAAGAACAGCCATTTTCGTTCACTTTTCATACTCTCACATGAAAAGAACAAGATAACTGAATTCCATTGCTAAAGCAATGTTCCTAAATCAATTTGTGAATGATAATGATCCACTTCCTTCTGCTCAGCTGAATACCAAGTGATGTCCCAGACCACCAGTCATTACCCTCTGAAGCATGCGGACACCACCCAGGAGGAGACTGCTGCCCCAGGCAAGCTCCCGGAGACTCCCCTCCGCATGGAACCAGACCTACTGTATGATAACAATGATGAGCGTGATGACTTAGGAGGGCTGTTGGATCAGATGCAGACAGAGGCACCACTCAAAGAATCTATCTCTTCTTACAGTGTAAGTAAATTGGACATTGGATCCAAATCCGTGCTTCTACACCTGCATTGCTTGCTGTTTGGGGTTTTAGGCTGGGTTTCTGTACAGCACTTTGAGATATCAGCTGATGTACGAAAGGCTATATAAATACATTTGATTTGAAATCGAATATTGCAAAATTCCTTTACTAGAATGTGCTCTGGACTTAAAATCTGTTTCCAGGCCATGTGTCGATGGGTGGAAGAGGTGAGGGACCGCCTGCGACGCTTCTGGTCTGAGTCCTTGCCCCTGTTCTTCTTGGTCATGTGGGTGGTAGTGATTGGTGTGGTTGGGTCAGCGGTCATTGTCAAGATCCTGGACATGTTCTTCCCAACATGCGAACACAAGTACGTTTTCACAGGTCCTGTTGAACCTGCTTACATGATTGTTGTAGAATTAAATTAAACATTGTCAGGTCAGTGTGCAGGATTTTACCTTAGTGCCAAGACCAGTTAATTGGGCACATCTGTTCTCATCTTTTCTTAACTGTGATGCTCATGATAATGTACTTTTCCTCTAGGGGAATTTTCCATTTAAATCCTGTGACTCTGATGCCGGAAGATGAGAAACACACCCTGCTGGAGAACATTGAAATAGAGGTAGAGGAGGTGAAAAGGCCTTCAATGAAAACTGAAGAGGAGTCTGATTGCATCTGTTGAAAACACAATGCATTATGTGGTTAGAGAAACCATAATCTCTTTGTAGCACTTATTACACATGCATTGCAAACATAACATGTTTAACTTTATTTCTCAAACAACATTATACCCTCCTTTCAAAGAAGGAATCTGAAATGTTACTAATGGAAGCAGGTTTGCATACTGCATTACTTTTCATATTATGATTGTGTTACCTCACAGTGCCTCTGTAACCATTCTACTTTGCATTATGAAATACTGACTTCCTATTGGTTTATTTTTGATTGCTCATTTCATAATATTTTATCATTCTGACTGGAGGATGTAACTGAGGATTTGGTGTTTGTTTGCATGCAACTTTAAATCATAAGACAGCTTTTATTTACAGTATTTGAACCAGTGTATAATATTGTCAGTCTCACCAATGCAACAAAACATTTTTACGTTGGTATTACATTTTGACTGAACTTGACTGGCCTTCGCTTAGGTTCATTAAAGGACAGGTGGTCCTAGTCTTGCACCCATCATTATGAGTACAGTGTCGAACAGAGAATGAGTTAATATGAGATCTCATTACAACCATTTCAATTGATAGACGGCAGTTAGTTCTTATAGCAGAATGATCTCTGTCACAGAACATTGCAGATAGACCTGGAAAGTATAGAACAGACATTAACTGCTTTAGAGAGTCATGTCCTGTCTATACAGTCAATTTCTGTTCACTCTGAATATACTCCTGCTTTATGCCTTGAAATGTATGAATATGGTTACTGGATGTTCTTTGCAATTTCATATGTGAAATTGTGAATGACAATGGATGTTCTCTGCAATGTGAATTACTCGCAATGGCTGTGCACAGTCAACAGACATCTGAAGCTACACTGATAGGACCTTATACACTTTAGTCTCAGAATATAGTTAAATAGTCAAACCTACTCCTCTCCCAATAGCTTATTGGCTGGTTTGCCTCAAAGCAGGCTAGGCATGACCAAAATAGAATTGTATCAATGTGATTCTCAAGATTAGGCTCCTGGTTGACATATGGGGCCCTGGCACATTGACTTAGCCATAGTATGGAATGCAGTTGGCTGTCAATGAAACAACTTCATAATAGGAAACTGCATGCTGATTTGAACTTGAGTGGGTGAATTAGAACTTAGAAGCAAAAGGTAAAATAACTATGGTGCCTGAATTCAATTTCAATCTTGTGTTTTACTAAACGCATGGGAGCATGGCATGTGTGCATCATGTATTTTCATTCAAATCAAACTACATTGAATTCCCAAATCCTGCTCAATAAAAATGTTTATGTAAATGTTCTTGTGACATTCACTCAGTCTACACAAAGCACATGGAAGCCTTGTCAATGCAAGTCATATTTTACTTTAAACTTTAACAAAATTGTTAGTGTTTATGATTGTATAAACATTCAAATTTGAACCAGGTAGTCCCCTAAATACACATTAAGAAAATACAATCAAGTGCATAAAATAAACGGTTTCAGGTAGTGTAACTTTGATTAACAGATATCCCAAAAGCCCATCACCAGATAAAACCCAAAGACACTGGATACTTTGGTAGCAAAAGGTGTTCAAGGCAAATAGTAAGGATTATAGGATTAGCTCTGTGGACCCATAATAAAAACCTATTGAACACAAATCTGTGAATGTTTTCTACCAATTTTGTTATGCCCATGAGACTGACTAATTGTATATTGTAAACCATGTAGTTTGGGTCATGGATGCTGATTGGCTGAAACAGCATTTCAATTGGCTCTGTCAATTGGCTGATTGGCTGAAACAGCATTGTATATCAGACTACACCACTGGTATGACATAAATCTAAATGTTTACCATTCTATTTATGTTGATAACCTGTTTATAATCAATACAAGGTACCTATGGGTGTGGTATATGGACTGTATCCAGGAGGACATTTTCCAAGAGAAGCAGTTTGTTACCCTACTTTAAGGCATGTCGCATCACCTAGCCTAAAATATAAATCATTTACAAAGAGGAAGACATGAGTTAAAGTATTGTTCCCAGAACATATACTGAGCCTCCCACTAATTCCTCTGCAGATTTGAGGTGCTGCAGGCTTCCTGATTAACTTTCAGCAGGAGCCAAACTCTTCAATCCACTTCTCATACTTCTCCAGGTCGGAAGCTGATACAGACTTAGACACTTTCTTCAGAGAAGACTCAAAGTCCTCCATGGTGGTGGGCATGTGCATCTCGTCTCGGGAGATGTTACGGATCTCCTCTGGCGTCAGCCCCTCGATCCTTCGCCGCATGGCCATCAGAGAGGCGTCCCTACAGACGTCATGGAGAGAGGGTTCACTCAAGGCAATGTAACACAAATAACATTACTTTCCACAATTAGGTTAAGAGTGGTTCTTTATTTCCTTATTTGAGAGGCATCTCGTTTTCAAATCAGTGATAGTCTTCGCTGAGGTATTGGAACTAGCATACTTGACCAATCTAGTGTTTATTTGTGACTGGTTCTATTTGTTAAAGAAAAAACGAACCTAAACCTGAAAAGGTAAAGGCCTTACCTGCACACGTTGGTGATGTCTGCTCCTGAGTAGCCCTCCATCTGCTCTGCTATCTTGGCCATGTCCACATCATTGGCCAGCTCCAGCTCCTTTAGGTTTATCTTCAGCAGCTCCACTCTGCCCTTGGCTGCAGAGAAAACAAGCAAACATCACGTACGCCATTGTGAATGAATATATTCAGTGCATTCGGAAAGTATTCAGACCCTTTTCCCACATTTTGTTACGTTACAGCCTTATTCTAAAATGGATTAAATAAAAAAAAATCCTCATCAATGTAAAACAATACCCTATAATGAAAAAGTGAAAAACAGGTTTAGAAATGTTTACAAATTTATAGAACAAATGTACTTATTTACATAAGTTTTCAGACTCGAAATTGAGCTCAGGTGCATCCTGTTTCCATTGTTCATCCTTTACTCAGTACTTTGTTGAAGCACCTTTGGCAGTGATTACAGCCTCGCGTCTTCTTGGGTATGACGCTACAAGCTTGGCACACCTGTATTTGGGGAGTTTCTCCCATTCTTCTCTGCAGATCCTCTCAAGCTCTGTCAGGTTGGATGGGGAGCGTCGCTGCACAGCTATTTTCAGGTCTCTCCGGAGATGTTTGAGCGGGTCCAAGTCCGGGTTCTGGCTGGGCCCCAAGGACATTCAGCGACTTGTCCCGAAGCCACTCCTACGTTGTCTTGGCTGTGTGCTTACGGTTGTTGTCTTGTTGGAAGGTGAACCTTCACCCCAGTCTGAGGTCTTGAGCATGTTTTCATCAAGGATCACTTTGTACTTTGCTTCGATCCTGACTAGTCTCCCAGTCCCTGCTGCTGAAAAACATCCCCACAGCATGATGCTGCCACCATCATCCTTCACCATATGGATGGTGCCAGGCTTCCTCCCGATGTGACGCTTGTCATTCAGGCCAAGAGTTCAATATTGGTTTCATCAGACCAGAGAATCTTGTTTCTCATAGTCTGAGTCTTTTAGGTGCCTTTTGGCAAATTCCAAGCGGGCTGTCATGTGCATTTTACTCAGCAGTGGCTTCCGTCTGGCGACTCTACCATAAAGGCCTGATTGGTGGAGTGCTGCAGACATGGTTGTCCTTCTGAAAGGTTCTCCCATCTCCACAGAGGAACTCTGGAGCTCTGTCAGAGTGACCATTGGGTTTTTGGCAACCTCCCTGACCAAGGCCCTTCTCCCCCGATTGCTTAGTTTGGCCGGGCAGCCAGCTCTAGGAAGAGTCTTGATGGTTCCAAACTTCTTCCATTTAAGAATGATGGAGGCAACTGTGTTCTTTTAGGACCTTCAATGCAAAAAAATTTGGTACTCTTCCCCAGATCTGTGCCTCGAAACACTCCTGTCTCGGCGCTCTACGGACAATTTGTTGGCTCTGCCATGCACTGTCAACTGTGGGACCTTATATAGACAGGTGTGTGCATTTCCAAATCATGTCCAATCAGTAAAATGTACCACAGGTGGACTCAAATCAAGTTGTAGAAACATCTCAAGGATGATCTATGGAAACAAGATGCACCTGAGCTCAATTTCGAGTCTCATAGCAAAGGGTCCGAATACTTATGTAAATAAAGTATATATATATATACTTTATATATATATATATATATATATATAAAGTATATATATATATACTTTATATATATATATATATATATATATATATATATATATATATATATATTTTATATATATATATATATTTTTAAATGTGCAAAAAATTCTAAAACATGTTTTCTCTTTGTTATTTTGGGGTATTGTGTGTAGATTGCTGAGTTTTTAATTTTATACAATCAATTTTAGAATAAGGCTGTAATGTAACAAAATGTGGATAAAGTCAAGGGGCCTGAAAACTTCCCGAAAGCACTGTGTGTGTGTATATGTATATACTTTTAGATTTTAGATGTTTAACTGTATGTTTCAGGAAAGCAGTGTCAAGTGTAAAGTCCAGACTCTGACACGTGATAGCTATGTCACAATGGGACACCGGACTATGTGGCTCTGAGACAACCATCCAAAGGGGAACGCACAGCCCGAACGTGCACCGCCCCACGATTCCCAACCAATGTGGTTTCGGTAAGCGTCCTCTATTCATTTGAATGTGTTGACAGTTGGATAAATTGCTTGAGAATTCAAAAAGTATGAAAGCCTACATGTTTTGGACTACGATAGACGATTTACAGTGAGTAGTGTTTGTGGACCTGAAGGCAGAGGGATGTAGATTCTTTTCTCCAGACGTCGCCTCAGAGCCTCATCGATGTCCCAGGGGAAGTTAGTGGCTGCCAGCACCATCACCATCTTAGAGGGATCCTCATTCTCTGATGCTCCTCCCACACCTAAACAACAGCATAATATCCTAGGAACAATAGCATCAAAAGCTATAGCAAAATTCGATCCCTGCTATGTATTTAGGGTACAATAATTTATTGGGCAAGAAACATTTTTATAGACATAAATTGTGCATGTAATTAATTTGGCCTTCTATAAGCAGAGTAGCTGCTGTTTGTGTACCATCCATCTGGACCAGCAGCTCTGCCTTCACCCGTCGGCTAGCCTCATGTTCCTCTGACGTTCCTCTGCGGCTGCACATGGAGTCAACCTCATCGATGAATATGGTGGTGGGAGCACAGAACCGGGCCTGTCCAGAGGAGAAAAGAAACACTGACTAGAGCCACAACACCTCAAAAACACCACCCTTTCACATCATGTAATATGATACCACCAGTTTATCTTCTAGGAAAAAAATATTCCGCCTGGGCAGAGAAGCTGACGAGGATCTTACCATTTCAAATAGAAGGCGGACCAGTTTTTCAGACTCCCCTCTGTACTTGGAAGTGAGAGTAGAAGATGAAACATTGAAGAATGTGGTTCTGCACTCTGTCGCAACAGCTTTGGCCAGAAGAGTCTTTCCTGTGCCTGGAGGACCCACCATCAGCACACCCTAGGAAAATATTACACATGGATACACTACATATTAGCAAAGCTTCGTATCAACTCTTCCAATCAAAATAACGTATTAATCAAGTGGGCCTTGGGCTTCCATGTATACCTTCCATGGTCTTCGTATGCCTTTGAAAAACTCTGGCATCCACATGGGTAGCACAACAGCTTCTTTTAAAAGCTTTTTTGCTTCTTCCAAATCTGCAATATCATCCCTACAGGCATTAAACAAACAAGTATTTCCTGTTAGACAATCCTTACAAAGAGAAACATTTTGTATGTTTTTAGAATGATCCTGTTCAGGACAGTTAATAAATCATAGCCAGTCACACACACCATTTAACATTGGGGTTCTGTGATATGATGTCTCTCTCCAGGGCCTCAATAAGGTCTTTGTCATATCCTTGCCCATCAAACTTCTTCACATCTTTCTCTTTCTCGGAAACTTCCAATTTGTTCTGCAAAACAAACATACAGGATTATTTGTCAGCCTTGAGGGGGCTCAATGCAGCCGCGTGGCAGAGGTTTTTTCTAAACCAGGAACCTGGTGATGATTTTAGGTAACAAGTAGAGTGAAGAATTTTTGGTCTACAGTCCAAATAGTTTAAGTTAAGATAGGGTAATGCCAACAAAGCATTTTCCCTGTGCATGTTCCTGGGACAGTAATACAATAAAAATATATATATTTTAAATTGTAAACCTAAGAAAATCTAGGAGGATTAAATCTGTATTATGTGAAAGGAGGGTGTAACAAAGGTGGTTCTTGATCCTTGATGGTACTTTGTTCACCTTGTCATCTTTTGGTGTGGCTAGGGCCTCTTTCTTTTCCTTGCCCTTCAAAGGTTTGGCTCTGTCACCATTGGGCCCGCGTGGTGACTGGCGATGCGGAGCCCGCACACCAGCCACATACAGGCGGTTGTTGTGAGGTTTGCTCTCTTTGTAGGGAACCGGGGGCCCCCTAACCGGAAGAGGAGAGGATCTTTGGGGAAAGAAGGGAATACTACATTGATCAGCCTAAGCAAATCAAATAACATTTTATTGGTTACGTAGATATACAATACATGACCAAAAGTATATGGACACCTGCTCGTCGAACATCTCATTTCAGAATCATTAGCATTAATATGGAGTTGGTCTCCCCTTTGCTGCTATAACCTCTACTTTTCTGGGAAGGCTTTCCACTAGATGTTAGAACATTGCTGCAGGGACTTGGTTCCATTCAGCCACAAGAGCATTAGTGAGATCGGGCACTGATGTTGGGCGATTGGTCCTGGCTCGCAGTCGGCGTTCCAATTCATCCCAAATGTGTCTGTTTCTCTGTTTTTCATGGTTCGGGCTAGGCCCCTCAGTTCCAGTGAATGGAAGTCTTAACACTACAGCATACAATGACATTCTAGACAATTCTGTCCTCTGAATTGTGTGACAACAGTTTGGGGAAGGCCTTTTCCTGTTTCAGCATGATAATCCCCCTATGCACAAAGAGAGGACCATACAGAATTGGATTGCTGAGATCGGTGTGGAAAACTTGACTGGCCTGAACAGAGCCCTGACCTCAACCCCATCGGACACCTTTGGGATGAATTGGAACGCCGACTGCGAGCCAGGCCTAATCGCCCAACATCAATGCCCGACCTCACTAATACTCTTGTAGCAATGTTCCAACATCGGGTGGAAAGCCTTCCCAGAAGAGTGGAGGCTGTTTTTGCAGCAAAGGGGGGGACCAAATCCATATTAATGCCCATGATTTTGGAATGAGATGTTCGACAAGCAGGTGTCCACATACATCATGTACATACCTTTGATCATGTAGTGTATAGAAAAGGTGTGCACAGCAGTTGTTATATAGGATGAGCCTCGACTAGAATCCAGTATATACATACGAAGTGGGTAAAACAGTATGTAAACAATATTGAAGTGACCAGTGTTCAATGACTATGTACATAGGGCAGTAGTCTCTATTGTGCAGATTTAAGTACCGGGTGGCACTCCAAATAATACATTCATGTTCAGCTATTTTGTAGGCCAAAACTAAAAGGTAACATTTAGCGCGGCAAGAAAGAGAGAAGGCTACTTACTATCAGGTACTCTGAGCAATAATCCCACTCATTAATTATTTTATTCAGACAAACAGCTTACTAACCAAACCAGATACGAATGTAAAGACCTGAAAACAACTTAAATATATTTTCCCAGTAAAGTGCAATATCCACTTATGAAAAGAGTCCATACAGTACCTGCATTCTACTTGTACAGGCCATATGTCACGAATAATATCTTCATTACTTGGTGGTTTAGATGGGGTGGTCTCCAGTTTAAAATTTTCTAGAGTTGTCATTATTTCTTCAACCTGTTTGTTTTCTTCCTTTATCTCTTGCCATACCTGTAAGAGATGTCAAGAGCAAGGGTCGAAGTGACATTTGCAGACATTGTCTGACCAAAACTCGGTTTAAATTAAACTTAGTTTTGAAAGTGAAACGTCTTATATTTTACCTTTTGCCATCTTTGTTGGAAGCTACTATCCCGTAATGTAAAAAGGTGTTTCTTAATTTGTTCAAGTACTCCTTGATAGCAAACAATAGCAGAACTGTAGTTCCCAAGTAAGGCGTACTCTCGAGCAAGTTTCACGTTTTCACTGATCTCATGCAGACTCATTCTAGGGGATGAAGAACATTAGTTGTTAGTACAGTTCTCTCCAGAAGGGATGACAACAGAATCTCTGTAAAACAAAACATCAACGGACATAAGGATGTGCCAGCTCTATCTGAATGTTAGCTTACTTAACATAACTTGGCTAGCTGGCTAACTAACTCAGCTAGCCAACACGTTTCAGATGAACAAGCAAACAGCACCGCGATTTAGAAAAACAATACCAGTAATACAACTGGCAAAAGTATTTGTCACAACGTTACTGGCACATAAAAATATAACTTCAAACTAGCTCCCAAACTTCTTTAGCATGCTAGTTAGCTCTAGTGCTAACGTTAACTAGCTAGACCCACCTGTTGCATTGTTGATGGGAAAGAAAAATACGACATAAAAAGTGTAGAACCGCACCCACGGACTGAAACACAAATTGATCCCCAAGGGTTTGAAAATGGCTAAACACAAATTGATTCCCAAGGGTTTGAAAATGGCTAAAATATATAGAATACTGGTAGCTATATAAATATGGTTTATTTTCGTCTGACAAGAGAGCTACAACAACCACACCAAAGCCGCCTCTGTTTGAAGCTGTCAAAGCGTCATTTCCTGAACTCAGAACAATAGCGGCAGCAGTACCACTACTGTTGTCACTCTTTCATGTACCAAAAGTGTTAATAATATGGCTGTAAATTGTATTTCATGGGCTTTGACCCTCTTCACCAGACTCCACATTTGGGTGAAGATACTGGCATTGTTGATTTGTATAGCTAGTAGAGCCAGCCTTGAATATTGGTTAGTTCCAGGGGTGTCAGGTGTGAAAGGGACAATAAAATGGAATTCGTGGAAGTGCTTTACATTGTTTATTAATCACTCCCGTTCCCTGCACCCAACCTCCCCAAAATACATTTACACAATAATCGAATTATGTAATCAAAACCAGTGCAGCAATGTCAGTGCTCCTATTCCATAATTACATTCATAGCTATCCAAAACACATAAAAGGCTAAATGATGGGATGGAGTGGAGACCCATCCATCCACCATGAGCTACTAAAGAGTGCCCGTTCATAATCCAGTTTCCCATTACAACAGTGTCAGTCCTTCTATAACAGGTCAGCCGTGTCAGTGAGCTCATACACAGCGTAGCCTAGTGCTTTGGTTGAGAGACTGAATGAAAGAAGTGATGAAAGCAGATGAAGTGGAAGTGAATGAAAGAGAATAACATTTACTGTACATAGCATAACAGAGCCTGTCGGCCCCAACTGTTTTTGTTGTTGTTGTATTATTACAATAGGTACCTTTCAGATTTTCCTTGGTGCTGAAAGGCCACATTAAACAAAATAAACACTGTGGAATGACCGTTACCAAAAATTACTGAGGAAAGAGATTTGAGGGGAATAATGAAGAGGGCCTGCCCTAATGAATATCAACTAACCAACAGAATAGAGAAAATATTTACAACAATTTATAAATACATTTGATGTATAAATTCAAAAAATACACACAATCCTAGTTCAATCAACTCAGGCTAGTCTAGTTTGAAATGGTAGTCCCATATACAGTATTTGGTGAAAGAGCAGAAGATCAAAGGCACAGGAATGAATAATTCAAGAGTTACTTATCCCTGCAAATCCTACCAGTTATATCACTAATACAGTATATTCCCATTGCAAGACCTTAAAATATAAATTAGGAACATATCCAATAAAAACATGTTCCAACAAAAAAAATCTCATACTTATATCATCTAGCATCACCAGTTTATAATATCTTGAATAAATTAAGGCTTAAAACAGGGTTTGTAATTCTTCGAAGAACCCAGATATTTTCTTTCAATTAATTTAAGTCTGTTCAGAGTCAACACATATGAACCTTACCATATACAACCCCATGAATACACTTGTAGTATGAAAAGACTAAACCCTCCTCTTGTAGACTGTAGTGTAGAGGGACTATACTGTAGTGTAGTTAAATGTACCGTGTATCTGCTTTAATGGTACAATTATATCTGTTCCTAATTGTTCTGCCCCACAGAATATGCCACTGAATACACACACACACATCCTGACCCGCTCTCTGACAAACCAGAAACCTGTTTCCCAGACCTATTATGTGCAAACAGTCCAGCAGAACAAACATGTTCTTAAACGATACTACACATAGACCAAATCACGGCCCTGTGCAATGCTGCTCTCTTCCTGGTCTCCCTCCTCCTGTGTCAGGGCCTCAGAGTCTGCCTCGTCCCCATCAAAACCCTCCTCATACTCTATGCCAATGGGCTTGGGACAGCTGTAGGGGTGTCCGTTGTCATCGAAGAAGCGTCGGAAAGTGAACTCGTAGAAGGCATGCTCGGGGTGCTTGCCGTTCCTGAACCACCCATTGAGGGTGTCGTTGTGGTTGCCCTCACCTTCGTTGTTGCTGCTCCACAGCTTGTCTGGATCCACCGGGTCAAAGTTGGAGGTGTCTGTGCAGTGAGCGATGGTGGGGATGTAGGGGGCCGGCTGCATTTGTCGCAGGTCGTTGGAGAAGTCGATGGTCTTGAAGAAGGGCTGCACCTTGATCTCGTCGGCACCGTTCTTGCCGAGGCGGTCCTCGGGGCCACGGCATAGTTTAATGATAAGGTCTGATGCCTCTGGGCTCAGCTTTGCTTGAGGGGGGATGTGCAGGGTGGTCTGCCAGTTTATCACCTGGGTAGAATAACAAACCAGAGCTTTAAACATAGAGCGGAGGACAACAGCACTTAACAAACCAGGCCAACATGAGATATGCTCAGTTTTTAACTGGTTGATTTACCTTGAGCTGGGTTTCCAGGGGTGTAGTTGCTAAGAAAGGAGGTTGCCCAACCACCATTTCATACAGAATGACACCAACACTCCACCAATCACACAGTTGGGTGTATCCTTGAACAGTGAGGTAACACAGTCACATGTTAGACACAATAACATGATACACAAGAGACAAATAATAACCTTTCAAAATTCCACTCCTGCACTGGTCATTCAAACATCACCAATAATATTTTCAACTTCAGAGCGGATTCAAATTTTCCCTTTCACAGGCTTACCCGTCCTTAGCAGCACCTCTGGAGCGATGTAGTTGGGTGTCCCCACCAGGGAGTGAGCCAGGCAGCGTTGGTGTTGCCTCGCCTTCCTCCTCTCCAGGGGCTTGAGCCGGTCTGCACAGCGACAGTTAGATGGGTCCTGCTCCCATTCCTTACTGAAGTCCATGCTGTCCTGCCGAACATGGTCTCCTGCAGAGAGACACGACACAAAGATTTGCCTGGCTTTACTGACAATGAAAAGGGGGAGAACAGTGTTACCCTAAAGACCAAAATATCCTCTTGGAAGGAAGCCGCAACAAGCGTCATAAAACATGGATCATACTAACCACTCTGGTAGTACTTCGAGTCATGTGTCCAGCGGAAGCCGGTGCAGAGACCAAAGTCAGTGAGCTTGATATGTCCGTCCCGGTCTATAAGGATGTTGTCTGGCTTGATGTCGCGGTGGATGAAGCCCATCCTGTGCACGCTCTCCACGGCGCAGGTGAGCTCAGCGATGTAGAACTGAGCCAACTCCTCTTTGAAGAGGCCCAGGCGGATCAGCAGACTCATCATGTCTCCCCCAGGAATGTAGTCCATCACAAAGTACAGGTTGTCCTTGTCCTGGAAGGAGTAATAGAGCCGCACCACCCACTCATTATCAGCCTCAGCCAGGATGTCTCTCTCTGCTTTGACGTGGGCCACCTGGTTCCTGAGGAGAACGTCCTTCTTGCGCAGCGTCTTCATGGCGTACAGGGCTCCAGTGTCCTCCTTCCGGGCTAGACACACCTCTCCAAAGGCGCCGATGCCCAGGGTCTTGATCCTCTTAAACATGGACTTGTCCATCTTGGCCCGCTTCAGTCGGATGTAGTTGGACTCTTTCTGAGACAGCATCATGCGCATCTGCTCCTGGGCATCCCCTGACAACTTGACCTAAATTGCAAAATATGACAATTTACATTCAGGCCCGTAAGTGAACCACAGAACATGAATTAGACACAAAATAAGACAACCACAGATGTATTAGCAAAGCAATGGATTTAACCTGGCAGAATGCTGGCCCAGGTCAAGGAACACAAAATAGTAAGCATTAAAACACATTAGAAAGGTAAGAGATAAAAAACAACCAAAGAGATACAGCAGACGTTCTCAATAAGGCTGGTTGTCTTGGCAAGCATAATTTAAGCTGGACAGAGCACTAAACATGGAAAGTGGATGGGAAGGCATGCATCTCCCTAAGGAGTTGGTGTGATGCGGTCAGTCAGCAGAGGGCTTCATGCTGTTCAATTAAAGTGGCCCATCTTTCAACAGCTGCTTACTTGGTCATTGATCTGTGTGGACTATTCAGGTCACAGCACTGATAGGAGATACCTTTACCTTCTACATCAGCTGTTAGTGACAGCAGGGAGAGAAAAGGAGAGAAAGAGAGACAGCTAAGCAGAAGGGAAGAATATAACATTCAAAAGAATGAAAATATAAAACGGGAAATAAATAGTAAAGAGTCAGGAAGATTGAAAGCCAGGACTGCATGACAACATATTTGAAGAGGGTGCCAGAGTCTTAAGGTTGACTGTCATTGGACATGCCAAATCCATTACAGTGAAAATGTAGGCCTTTCAGCTAATAAATAAATACCCTGTATCCCTCCGAATTGAATAGACCAAATGTATTTAGATTATACCATTGTTTAGACCAAATTTAACTCACAGGGACATTATAAGCAGTGACTGTGTACTCTCACCCTCTGCATCTCACTCTCCAGCTGTTTCTTCCTATGGATCCTCATCTGGTGGTTCTTCAGGATGTTCTCAACGTGCTGCTCCATGAAGAACTTGAAGGCCTGGGGAGAGTAGAGAGGCACTCTGGGGTCTCCTCGCCGTTCCTCGTCTTTCTTGTTCCGGCGCACAGGCACTGGAGATGTGGTGATCTGTTTATTCTCCTTCTCTGTTCCCACAGCAGCAAAGTCTGGGCATTCTGGCCTGTCACTAGCGGTGCTGCTACAATCCTCCTCCTCTCCAGCCTCCTCTCTCCCAGAACTGGGCTTGGGCCCTGGGTCATAGGCAGGGCAGAGTGCAACAGGCTGCTGGAGGAGGTGTTTGGGGTATGGGGGTGGAGGACCCTGGTAACTGGGCACCTCTGCTACTGGCATGGGTACCTGGGGCATGGGTGCTGGTGGTAGCGGCTCCTGGTAGGTAGTGGGAGGTGCAGGGGGCTGGTGCATCCAGGGAGGGTGTGCGGGGGCCACGGCAGTGTGTAGCTCAGGCTTCTGAACGCGCATGCTCTTCACAGGCTGCAGGATGGGGGCCTGGGTGATGGCTGTCACTGTGGTGGCAGAGGGCTGGGAGCTGGCCGGGTGGCCCTGCCTGTTGCTCATCTGGTGGTTGTTGAAGGAGCTGGATCGGACAGGGATGCTGTGCTGCTGCCATGAGGGGGACACGTCCTGGTTACTACTACCTGGGGAGGACTGAGGATGGCCAGGGGGGGCTTGGGACCAGGACTGAGGCACGCCCATGTTGTACAAGTGGGGGAGGTTACCACCGTTGATGTAGGATGGGGAGGAGGCAGGACCTCCAGCCTGCATCTGTTGAGCGGTTGGGCTTTGTCTGTTGCTCTGATTCACTGGGTAAGGGGGAGGGGGTTGTCTGCTGCCACCACTCTGGTGTCCCATGTAGTCTGGCTGAGGGGAGCCGTTCTGAGACCAGCTGGAGGGGAAGCTGAACTTGTTACCCCCAGAGCTCTGCATGATGATGGGCTGACGGCCCATGGGCACTGGGCTGATGCCCCTCTGGTTCTGGGGGGCTGAGTAGCCTTCAGGCCAGGCCCCTTGGGGAACAGGAGAGATGCGGGGCACGAGGTAATCCATGTTGCCAGAGAAGCGCTTAGTGGAGAGGTTACTGTCCCAGGAAGGTGGGGGCGGGGTTGCACCTCTGTTTGGGGGAGGGGTGACACTGCGCACCTGAGGGGGTAGGGGAGGGTTGACCCGTTGGTTGTTGCCAGGGTGACCCTGTGGGAAAGCTGGGGGTGGGCCTCGTCCTGCCAGGTCACCCTGGGGTCCAGGGCTGTCTGAATGGTAAATCATCCCCTCCACCATCATGGGGCCATGTCTCTGAACCAGAGACTCCTTGGAACCCTTCCAGCTCTGCCTCCTCAGCACAGGCTGCTGAATGTGAGATGAACCTGCAATGATGGGAAGAAAAACTACAGTTCATGGCAGCATATAAAAATGAATAATTATGTTTGCGATAGACATTACTGAAATATGAAAGAAAGCAAACCAGTGCCTTGTACAACATTCTCATTTGAAACACACTCCCTTCCCCCAAACCAGAGTTGTTCAACAGAATCTTGTTCCCTCATTGACAATATCTCCAGAGATAAATAGTATAGCCAAGTCCTAGATCCTGGAACAATGGTAGCCAGGTTTCCGTGAACAACCCTGGGTAAAGGAGTGGTTTGGTCCCAGAGGACAGACACCTACCGGGGGCTTTCATGCCTGCATTGACGGGGCGGGCGGCGGCAGCCACCATCTGCTCCCTCACAGGATCCTGGTAGCTCATCTTACTAATGTACTCTATGGCTGCCTCCACACTGCGACTGTTGGTTTGCTTCAGAGCACGGATCACCATTTCCTGCACACAATACATTTACTAGCCATTAATACCTGAAATAAAAAGGTTTCTCAAGGCGCTATTAAACAAACATATCAAGTTTACAGGAACTACTTACCCACAACTCTCAAATACAATGGAATATATATATATATATATATATATATATATATATATATATATATATTTTTTTAAGAACCAGACATATCCTTAGCTTTTTGACATACTTGGTTTCATTGATCTCTGCCTCAGGGCTGAATATGAAATGTATTTGTCACATGCGCCGAATACAACAGGTACAGTGAACCGTACAGTGAATGTCTTACTTACAACAATGCTTTAAGAAAAATAAAAAAACATGTTAAGTAAAAAATAGAAGAAAAAAAGATATAATAATTAAACAGCAGCAGTAAAACAACAAATGAGGCTATATACAGGGGGTACTGGTACAGAGTCAATGTGCGGGGGCACTGGTTAGTCGAGGTAATATGTACATGTAGGTAGAGTTAAAGTGACTTAAGGTCACAGACAATCATGACACCCTGAGCATGCAGCTAAAGCTGGTCATTCCACATTGCATAGCTTTCATATTTCACATCAGTCTCCTGTCATCCACCAACAAAGGGAAAACATTCTGCAATAACTCATTTTGTGCAATAGCTTGAATAATTCAGAGTTGTTCATGGTATAAAGTGTTTCCTTTAAGATGTTTTTTTCTGGCGGTGGCAAAGTTAGCATAGTGTGTGTGGGGGGGTTGTGGTAATGGACAATGGCATGAACCCCTGGCAAATATTTTTGAGTTCCTCCTCTTGCTCGCAGAGACAAAATGTTGCTGTTTTAAATCTAATTTCATGAAATTCTACATATTTTGCCATGGCTTATGCTGTGTTCTTATGCTATCTGAGTGACTCAAACATAAAATCAAAGGGGGCCCCATGCCAAGACATTTTTGGAATTTTACATTCTCCCTGACTGTCTAGTTTTTATTTTGGTGAATGTTAGTTCTCAAAGGTTATCTTAATTTTTTTATATATACATATATCTCCATTATCTTTTCTGCATACTTTATATCTAGTTTTAGCCTTTAAGTTTACACTGAAAGCGTTGCACCATCCGAATAAAACATATTTAAAAAATATTCTAAAATATAATAATTTGTTAGAATGGTGGCGACGATTTGAACGAATATAGGGGAAACACTGGTATAATTCAGATTACTCGACAACTGTCAGTATGAATGTTGCTTGACTGATTTTAAACATCTGATTTATTTGAGTTATAGTCATAAAAATGAAAATAACTTAATTTACTACATAGTACTAATGTGCTGCCTAGCTGAAGTACTGTTTCCACTTTTACATTCTTTCTCCTTACCTCCTCAAAACCAGCAGACAGCAGCTCCAGCAGCATCTGTTTGTTAACCTCTGCAGTCCTTCCAGAAGAGCTGGGCTCATTGGCAAAAGGCATCAGGGACTTGCGAATCTCCTGCAATGCCTTGTGGTATGGGTTTTTGGGGTTGCTGCAGCGCCCTTGCTGCCTGGGATCTTCAGGCATCACCTTTCCAGCGCCCCCCATGTCCACCTTAGGGAGGTCAGAAGGCCGGGAAAGGTTACGGAGACTCTCCCGAATTTCCTGCAGCATCTGGTGGCTGTTGCCACTGTAGTTGCTGGCGGGGAAAGTCTTGGGTCGCATCTGTCGATATCCTTCGGGTTTCTCCCCTCTCTTCATGTAAGAACATGTAGGTTGGCAGCCAAAGGAGAGAACAGGATAGAAGCACACAGCAGTGTCACTGCGAGGTTATCTGTGGCAAAGAGATGGTTCAAGACGAATTACTTTACATCTGCATCCTGCTGAGTACCTGGGGATGACAAAACATAAACATGGTGCAGCTAGCTAATAGTAATGAATGCAACCTCTCAGCAGATACTGAAGCAGTGAAATGACCCTACAGATTTAGTCAATTAATATATTCAGACAATTCATTATGGAAGATAAGTGTAATAGTTTACTTTTGTAGCTTTAAGTTACAACCGTATTAATGGAACTAACGTTTACTTGCAAACGTGACCATGAAAACGAATGGTGTTGGTGGCTAACTTAGCTAGCTTACAATAGTTAACTAACGTTAGCAACCAAAGATGGTTAAACCTGTATCTATAAACGTTACTGACTGTAGAATGTTATGTAAGTAGATTCGTTTTCCAACCAGCTAATTTACAAAGCAAAAACTTATCGAAGAATACAATTCAATGTTTTATCTAGTTAACGCTAAAAAGTAACTAGCACCTGACTCAATTTCAGTTAAATAGCTAGCTAGCCAGCCAACCAGCCAGCTAACGTTAGCTAAACCAGACAGCAAAGCCCGACCACAGATATAACAAGGCCCGGCTACTGCGGGTTGTCTTCGCCGTCGGCGTCGCAAAACAACCACTAGCCATCCAAGTTAGCTATAACTAGCAGGTTGTTGTCAATGAATTTACCGGCAGCAGTGTTATTCTCCTAATCAGATCTCCAGATTTCAAATCAACTAGAAAGTGCGATCAACTATGAGTACATTACTGATTTAGACGTTTGAAAGTAATTTAAAGTAACTTTAATGCTACTCCGTGTTAGTCCCAACTGTGGCTTGAATATTCCTGTGATGTCTGACAGAGACAAGTTTCCCGGATGTGCTGGCTCACTGCCTTGTTTTCCCCCCCATCATTCCTTGTGATAGCGCCCCCCCCCCCTCCAAGTACTGTACAACATAAACAAAATGGATTCTATAAATAATCTCTAATAAGACTTAAAATGTGGTCCATATAATGGTTCTTTGTCATACTGTATATCTTGTCTGTTATGAAAAGTGACACATAATTGGATAAGTGAGAACACATTTTTATGCAGACATTTTATTTCAAAACACCGGAGTTAAATGACATGAACACAACCAATATGACTTACCCACAAATCAAGCACAATTTCCTGTACAAGAGTAATATTTCAGTGGTAATAAAAGACCTCTGTATGCTTACAATTTCTTCAACCTCCTTCAGGACTATCTAAAACAATTTCACCCGATTGAGGTTATCTAATCCTCAGAAGCGAGACCTTTTACTGAAAACAGATTTTAACAAACAGTTAAAGGTAAATAAAGTCCAGCCAGCATGTCTATTAATGTTAATAGCAAAACAGCTTTCTAAATTGGGACCCGTCTGTTAACATAAATAGCCTCTCCGTCCGTTCCACACACCAAGCATTGTCCCAGCACATCCAGACTGTTCACAGACAGGGTCTGACTGGGCAGCATGTGAGTTGTCTCAAGGCGTCCCTTACTTGAGTCTCCAGTGAGCCAGGAACTGATGAGGGACTGGTTCCCACCTGCTGGGGCTATTGCGCTGCGCGAAACTATGCTTGTGTTCCGTCCACCTGGTGAACAGAAAAAGTACAATTTGGATTATAAATGATTGGTGTTACAGTAATGTTATCCTGCCAAATAAACAGGTTGATATATCAAATACTTCCATTTGGCAATAAACACAACCATCCTGCTCTGTGAGCCTTTAAAAAATCTTTCTGATGACTTGCCTTGTAAGAAGGATGGTGTGTCTGAATTTGAGGAAGTCTCCCAATGCAACAGTGATCCATCCTCTGAGCATGAGAACAGGTGGTCTGGGTTTGATGGATGAAAATGGACCTCCCACACTGTGAGCACAAAAAAACTGTTAACCTGTGAACCAAAGATAGATTTGCTGTTTTTGTAAATAAATCACTTCCATAAATATCTTACTTTCAGCAGAGTGTGCTTCCATAAGTGAAAAGGGCATGTTGCCTTGTCTCACATCCCAGATACAGAGCATGCCATCCTGCCCCCCTGTGGCCACAATGTGTTGTTGGTTGGGGTGCCTGTCCACACAATGCAGTGGGACTCTGTCCCCAGTTCTTGCAGGCAAAACAAAATACATTAAGGACATTACACAACAAACTTGTAGGACCAGAAAAACAGATTAACATTAGCTCTTCAAATATTTAAACAGCTTACAGTGAAAGAATCTGCGATGGTTCATTGCCCTGCTGCCGGAAGTCCCATATTTTGAGCTGGCCAATTGAATTGACAGTAAGGATCTCAGTAGTCCTTAGGAAAGTCACATCATGGATTGTGCTACTATCAGCATTTTCTGACAATTAAGAAAAAATAGTATGTCAGTATTATCTTGGCTAAATGGTGGGATTTTATTTGAAGTTCCAGATGACTTTTGGAAATTAGCATGTAGGCCATTGCAAGTTCAAAATGCAACCTTGATGAAAACAATGTCCACTGCCCGGGGAGAATACAATTATCTATGAGGTATTGTTACTAAAGTATTGTTTCATTCTCAGACCTATGGTGCGCAGCACTCCTTCCTGGTCCGCTCTGAAGAGGATGATCCTTCCATCTTCCCCGACCGTGACAATCTCAGGGCTGTTACACACAATTCCAGTACATGGAGCGTTGTCGCAGGGATAATGATGTGCTCTTTCCCACAATTGAGAAACAGACAATGTCTGGTGAGAAGAGAATACAGGTGCTATTGAACACAAGGTCCTCCACAAGCTACCTTGACATTTGTTATTGTGTATCCATGATTGTTGGTGTATCTTCATTATGATGATGTCTTGTGAAATAACATCCATACCTGGCTGTTGTGGTGATGCCGAAAGATGATCACTGCTCCAGTCGATGATGCTGTTACTATTCTGTCTTGATCCAGAAACTAAAAGTGTAAGATTGACATTCAATTATGGCATTATATTTTGAAAAGAAGGACCAAGTACAACAATGTCAGTCTAATATCCTAGACCTAGTTGATAAACTTACTTGAAGGTCCAGAACATCCCCATTATGTTTGTGTTCACACACTAATTGGGGGTCTCCCTCAAATTCATCGTCCAAACCGGAGATCCCATTCTCTCCGATGGACCAAATGGAAATTTTGTTGTCCTTAAAAAGAGATGTATGCAATCAGACAAAAATACATGTTCAACAGCTGATTGATGATAGCTAAGTATACTAGTTAGCTAGTAGCTAACGTTAGCTATGCATAAATTGCCCTAACGTTAGTGGCAGCACACTGGTCTTCTGTAATGTAGGTAAGTAAAGTGACATGCTTGTTATTATTGACAGAGAATAATAAAGCAAACTAACGTTATGTGTTGACAGTACCGACAGTAGCTAGTTAACATTAAAGTTAGCGGTTTTTCTAGCTAGCAAACCCACCTCGTTATCCCAAGACCCAGTAGCAAAGATGTCTGGTTGCTGTAAAGACGAAGATGAGACCGGTCTCCATCTCGTTTTACTTATTTTCTGTGACACGTACTTTGCATTGATACCCTCCATCATAATAATCTTAAACGTAGCTACTTGTACTTCTGTTTAATTCGTTTATTAAAACAAGTCCCCTTAACATGAATTTTCCTGAATCCCGCCAGGTCTCATATGGTGGCCCATTAGGACAAACTCAACTAAATTAAACGTTTTACGCCTTGTAAACACGTCACCAATTCATTAAAGAGTTACGTTCTCGCGCCCCTCTAGTGGGTGAACGTGGAAGATAGCTACATGCTCGGGCAATCATATCTGAGTGGTCAAAAATCAAATCAAATATTAAATATCGTATTATTTAAATAATATGTCAACACAATTTATTCAGGGAGTAACCGTGTGGAAAAAGCTGAAAACTGCGAATTATTTCGCGTGACGTATACCCTCCATCTTTTTTGGAGGTTGTCAGGTTCATAGGCAAAGGAGTTGGCGCAGTCGCGGCACTGACATAGGCTCTCTACCTGCTTCGCAGAGTGTGTGTAATAATGGCCTGGAAATCAGGAGGAGCCAGCCACGCAGAGCTTGTAAACAACCTTCGCAGTAAGTTTACTCATTATATAAAGTGGATAATTAAGCATTTTGGTTTAGAGATCTAATGGGGAAAGAAGAATTGCTGCTTTCTCCAAAGCAAGGTGGCAACGGTCGGGCTAGGCTAGAAATGGGAGGCTACTAAAGTTTTTACCGCGTTAACTAGCCGTTGGGACAGCACACTGTTTCCATTAGTTACCACAGCCAATGTGTTCCACTAGTCACGCTACAGTAATATCAGGCGGGTGTTAGCAAATCTGCACATGTTAGCACAGTTTACTAGTTAGTAATTGCGTGTTAACAGTAGCTAGTGGCTTCATTTAATTCAAGGCAGTCGTACTTATAGAGCCTCCGATATTTTATGTGCGTCATATTGTGCTATGCCCACAATGCAATAATGTACATAAGGGGTTTCCCCAACCTCTTTTGTTGGCTTGGTAGTAGCTAACGCTAGTTACCTACCTACAACAGCAGTGTTGCGGAACCAAAAAATAAACATAGCTAATTTCCTAGCTAGCCAGTTCATGGGATATGTATGGCATATGTGGAGAAATGTGAATACCGAACCCGTTTATTAGTGAGCTAGCCTACTAACTACATACATGGGAAGTTCGACTGAGTAGATATGTCTG
This sequence comes from Salvelinus fontinalis, assembly GCF_029448725.1. Classification (NCBI taxonomy): domain Eukaryota; kingdom Metazoa; phylum Chordata; class Actinopteri; order Salmoniformes; family Salmonidae; genus Salvelinus; species Salvelinus fontinalis. Next base: position 23,380,940 of record NC_074684.1, on the reverse strand, counting down.
TTTTTACAACAGCAGTGAAGCTGGACAGCAATGTAGTAGTTAGCGAACAAGCTAACCTGTGTGCGGGGCATCCATGCGTTACATGTTGATCCGCTGTACTAACCGTAGCTTCTGTACTGTAGGATATGCCATTTCTTGGGAGAGAGGCATGATCACACCCTGTTGTTATTATAACAGACTACTACTACTGGTCACAAACTCAGCACTTCTAGGTAGTTGTGCAATATTTCATTCAATTTGTAGTCACACCTGACCACTGTGGTAGTCTTGCTGTGTACCAGCTAAGATTTGTTTTTCGAATGTCTGTCTGTTTTCTTGTGTGTGTGCCATACAGTAAGGAAGTGGATTAGCTGATTTAGATTGAAATCTAATAGATAAGAACATATTGCTCAAATTCACCCATTTACGAGGAAGATATTTTTGTTAAAAAACGAGAAAGATCTCCTGAAGACTTGGTGCAGAGAGCAGCTGGTTGGCTTGCCTATATCAGTGTCCAACATGATTTGGCAAGCAGATCTAGTTGGCTATATTTACACGGTCAGTGTCCAGCAAAGCACTGCATCAGACACTTTGGTACTAGGGCGGGTTTGAGCGTTTGGTCAAAATCCCTTTGGGTGAACATGCACCTTATTGTTCCTTGTTTACATTTGTGATATTGTATAGACATAAAAGGGGACATATTTCATGTTGAGAACATAACATGCACAACACTGCATCCAGGGATACTTAAGTGGTGGAATATTTTATTCCCAAAAGTTGAGTTCTGGGTAAATTTTTAGCAACACCCATCCTCCCCTGTTATGTGCATGCTGACCCATTTAGGCCTACTCACCAGCTGCAAACCTTTAAGTTAGCCTAAGCCGGATTTAAACGGGTCAAACTCACGATGCATGCTAATTCCTGACTTTAGTGTTCATTGTATCCTCCAGGGTTTTTCTGAGCTAAACGATTATCACACAGTGGGTTCAGAACATTAAGTTTTTGTAAGAGTTGGTCTTTCAAGTGAATAAAAAAACAACATTAACCTACTAGCCTATTGTGTGCATATACAGTGCATTCGGAAAGTATTCAGACCCCTTCACTTTTTCCACATTTTGTTACATTACAGACTTCTAAAAATGATTGTTTTCCCCTCTCAATCTACACACAATACCCCACAATGACAAAGTAAAAAACAGGTTTAGACATTTTTGTAAATTTATAAAACTGATCACATTTCATAATTATTCCAGACCCTTTTCTCAGTACTTTGTTGTAACACCTTTGGCAGTCATTACAGCCTTGAGTCTTCTTGGGTATGACTGTATATGGAACACCTGTATTTGGGGAGTTTCTCCCATTCTTCTCTGCAGATCCTCTCAGGCCCGGTCAGGCTGGATGGAGAGCGTCGCCGCACAACGCTATTTTCATGTCTCTCCAAAGATGTTTGATCGGGGTTCAAGTCTGGGCTCTGGCTGGGTCACTCAAGGACATTCGGAGACTTGTCCCGAATTCACTCCTGCGCTGTCTTGGCTATGTGCTTAGGGTCGTTGTCCTGTTGGAAGGTGAGCCTTCGCCCCAGTCTGAGGTCCTGAGCGCTCTGAAACAGGTTTTCATCAAGGATTGCTCTGTACTTTGCTCCGTTCATCTTTCCCTCGATCCTGACTAGTGTCCCAGTCCCTGCCGTTGAAAAACATCTCCACAGCATGATGTTGACACCACCATGCTTCACCATCGGGATGGTGCCAGGTTTCCTCCAGATATGACGCTTGGCATTAAGGCCAAAGAGTACATTCTTGGTTTCATCAGATCAGAGAATCTTGTTTCTCATGTTCTGAGAGGCTTTTAGGCGCCTTTTGGCAAACTCCAAGCGGGCTGTCATGTGCTTTTTACTGAGGAGTGGCTTCCGTCTGGCCACTCTATCATAAAGGCCTGATTGGTGGAGTGCTGCAGAGTTTCTCCCATCTCCACAGAGGAACTCTGGAGCTCTGTCAGTGACCATCAGGTTCTTGGCCACTTCCCTGACCAAGGCCCTTCTCCCCGGATTGCCTAGTTTGGCCGGGTCGGACAGCTCTAGGAAGAGTCTTGGTGGTTCCAGACTTCTTCCATTTTAAGAATGGAGGCCACTGTGTTCCTGGGGACCTTCAATGCTGCAGAAATGTTTTGGTACCTTTCCCAAGATCTGTGCCTTAACACAATCCTACGGACAATTCCTTTGACCTCAAGGCTTGGTTTTTGTCTGACATGTGTCAACTGTGGGACCTTTTATATAGACAGTTGTGTGCATTTCCAAATCATGTCCAATCAATTGAATTTACCACAGGTGGACTCCAATGAAGTTGTAGAAACATCTCAAGGATGATCAATGGAAACAGGATGCACCTGAGCTCAATTTTGAGTTTCATAGCAAAGGGTCTCAATAGTTATGTAAATAAGCTATTTTTTTAAATATTTTTTTTATATTTTTTTTTACACATTTTTGCAAACATTTCTACAAACCAGTTTTTGCTTTGTCATTATGTGTGTAGATTGATTGAGAATGAATGTAATCCATTTTAGAATAAGGTTGTAACATAACAAAATGTGCAAAAAGTCAAGGGAAGAATTTTTACTTGTTCATCTAAAACTGTTGGGAATGCAGGTGTAATGTATCCTTGTGACCACTGAGCAACATAGTGGTAAGGTTGGGGCCCGGGGTCTGGGGGGGTATTAATGAGAGCAGCAGCACCGGCTGTCGTGGGCACTTCCTACTGTTGGCACCAGTTGTCAGTGGAGCCTCCTGTGGGGGGATTAGTCTACTTTGAAGACACTGCAGTGTTTGTGAGTCTGTGACTCTCCATTGTCCACTGTGGAGAATCACACTGTTTTCCTGTGTCCTCAGAAAATGGGATCATCAAGTCAGACAAGGTCTATGAAGTCATGTTGGCCACAGACCGAGGCCATTTCTCCAGAAGCAACCCCTACATGGACTCCCCACAGTCAATAGGTGTGTGCTTATTTCTTGTAGTACAATAAAGTAGTGTAGTGCAAATCCAATAACCCAGCCGTTGATGACTGTTAGAAACTAACTATCCCTCACTTTGCACCCAAAGGCTATCAAGCAACCATCAGTGCGCCACACATGGTAGGCCAAGCTTTTACTTTTATTTGTTTAAATTGTTGTGTATCAAACATTGATCGCCTTGCTCTTATAATTTATACCAACTGAGCAAAACCCAGATGTTTACATGTACAGTATTGACAGGTGGTGATGCAGTTGTATGTTGATCTCTCCCCCAGCACGCCTATGCGTTGGAGCTACTGCACGATCAGCTGTATGATGGGGCCAAAGCTCTGGATGTTGGGTCTGGCAGTGGAATCCTATCTGCATGCTTCGCACGAATGGTGAGCTACACATGATGATGGGTAAACACATAACATATTAGGTAATGTATTCTGGTGGGAGAGTTGTTAAATTGTCCATTTCAGGTTTTGGGGATATTTTGGGTTCTGTGTAATGTTCGATGGCACAGACCTTCCTAATTTATTGTATTTAACAGGTAGGTCCCAAAGGCAAGGTGATAGGAATTGACCACATCAAGGAACTGGTAGATGATTCTATTAACAATGTAAAGAAAGATGACCCCAGCTTGATAACATCTGGTCGAGTCAAACTAATAGGTAAGTCCCAAAAGCAAGATGGGAATTTTTCTCTCCAATTTGGTGACTTGTATTGCTGGGTTATTAAAATGTATTGTACAAATGTGTGTGTCAGTTAAATAAAAAATAATCACTAGTGAAAGTCTACACACCCCTTTGTATAGTCTTCACATTTTGCTACCTTAGAATCCCTTTTTAGAATACATTTTATTTGATATTTGTCCTTCCGATCTACACAACCTACTCCACATTTTTTCAAAGTGAAAAAGGTTCCAAGTTAATACTAAATGAAGATGTATTGATTGCATGTTTCCACACCCTACAGTTAACACTTGGTAGAAGCACCATTGGCAGCCATTACAGCTGTGAATAATTTTGAATAAGATTCTACCAACCTGGCACAACTCTTAGGGCAACATATATCCATTGTTTTTGTCAAAAACATCAGTAAATTTGGTTGGGAATCATTGATGGACAGCATTATTCAAACCTTCTCTGATTTAAATCTACTTTAAAATGTAGACTTCCACTAGACACTGTATAAGCTTAAAACAGGTTTGGAGGATGCACTGACTGTCAAATAAGGATTGTTTCAAAGGAGTCTAATGAATATTGGTCACTCCTTGGGAGAGCAACACAAAGCAACTTAGTTGGCGTGGGTGCAGCACTCTGCTGAATTATTGAGTGTCTGCTTTCGACTGCCCTGCAGTCAACCAGCGTGTCCTGCAGTCAAAGAGCGTGCCCTGCAGTCAACCAGCATTAGCTTCATAGGCCAGAGACGAGGTCGAGCCGTCATCTCACAGCTCTGCTGTGTGCCCTGGCACTCTGCTTCTCAGTGTGCAGCCTGCTTGGCGGGTATAATGCTAGCACTGCGGGGCGGCTGGCAGCATGTGAGTGACAGCTGCTGACTGTTTGTTGTGTTCCAGTGGGAGACGGGCGGATGGGCCATCCAGAGGAGGCGCCTTATGATGCCATCCACGTGGGCGCGGCAGCGCCCAACGTGCCACAAGCAGTAAGTTCCCAAACCACAGAAAAACACAAGGCATCAAAGGGGTCCCGGCTAATAGGAGCCACATCACCTAAATCCACCATCATCCTTAGGAATGCTGTGTTCAGAGTAGAGATCAACAACAGCACTGACTAATAACTCTGTTAGATGAAACGTGTCAATTTGTGATTGTGGGCTTTGGTCGGTCTCAGGGAATGTTGTTGTGCTCTATACTGTGCTATTTTGTCAAACAGTCCCCTGGTCTATTCAGCTGTAGCTACTCAGGCTAGACATTGCATGTTAAAGAGCGACTGAATGGAAAATCAACTTCTGTTTGAAAACGGTGGTATCGATATGAGTCGGGGGGGAAAATTCTACTGTCAAAATGTATTACAATGTCTAAATACCGTAAAACTTCAATCAAATGCAGAGTCTCAAATAGCTGCCTGTCCCTTTTTAATAGCCGGGTAACGGAACACATTATAGAAAATAAATGCCTCTCAAATCAATGCCTGGTCTAAATCAATTGTTTACAAGATTACCATGAATTGTTTGAGGTTTAATGTTTGATTTGTTGCATTATATCAAAACTTATGGCTATCATCTGTTTTTATCGCCAGTAAGAAACTGCTTTCCATTGGCTGAGAACTGCTATCTAACTGGCACGCACAAAAACATTCAACAACTTCGGGAGTACAGAACCCTAGAAATTGGCAGATCACCCTCTAGTGGTGAAAGAAGAACTACTGAAAATGCAATTTTATGGAGGCATACTAACCCAAAAGAAATGTAAACGATAACACATTAGTGCAGGAAATGGATTCAAATGCTGGAAGGAAACTATTAACTATGCAAATGAGCAAAATCTCTGGACATTAAGGAAATAGAAGCCTTTCTGTTCAGTGATTTAAGCAATTAAACGCTCGGCCTATTAATTGCCGTTTTACGGTAGGATAATTTTTGTCAGTCAGTCTCGTATAAAACTGAGATTTGCGAGATGATTAGGGTGAAATATTGTCACGCCAGTTGGTTAGGACATCTACTTTGTGCATGACAAGTAATTTTTCCAACAATTGTTTATAGACAAATAATTTAACTTACTGTGTCACAATTCCAGTGGGTCAGAAGTTTACATACACTAAGTTGACTATGCCTTTAAACAGCTTGGAAAATCCCAGAAAATTGTCATGGCTTTAGAAGCTTCTGATATGTTAATTGACATCATTTGAGTCATTTGGAGGTGTACCTGTGGATGTATTTCAAGGCCTACCCTCAAACTCATTGCCTCTTTGCTTGACGACATGGGAAAATCAAAAGAAATCAGGCAAGACCTCAGGGGAAAAGAATTGTAGACCTCCACAAGTCTGGTTCATCCTTGGGAGCAATTTCCAAACGCCTGAAGGTACCACGTTCATCCGTACAAAGAATAGTACGCAAGTTTAAATACCATGGGACCACGCAGGCGTCATACCTCTCAGGAAGGAGACGCATTCTGTCTCCTAGAGATTAATGTACTTTGGTGCGAGAAGTACAAATCAATCCCAGAACAACAGCAAAGGTCCCTGTGATGATCCTGGAGGAAATGGGTACAAAAGTATCTATATTCACAGTAAAACAAGTCCTATATTGACATAACCTGAAAGGCTGCTCAGCAAGGAAGAAGCCACTGCTCCAAAACCACAATAAAAAAGCCAGACTACGGTTTGCAACTGCACATGGGGACAAAGATCGTACTTTTTGGAGAAATGTCCTCTGGTCTGATGAAACGAAAATAGAACTGTTTGGCAATAATAACCATGTTATGTTTGAAGGAAAAGGGGGGAGGCTTGCAAGCCGAGGAACACCATCCCAACCGTGAAGCACGGGGGTGGCAGCATCATGTTGTGGGGGTGCTTTGCTACAGGAGGGACTGGTGCACTTCACAAAATAGATGGCATCATGAGGATGGAAAATTATGTGGATATATTGACGCAACATCTCAAGACATCAGTCAGGAAGTTAAAGCTTGGTCGCAAATGGGTCTTCCAAATGGACAATGACCCCAAGCATACTTCCAAAGTTGTGGCAAAATGGCCTAAGGACAACAAAGTCAAGGTATTTGACTGGCCATCACAAAAGCCCTGAAGCCCTGACCTCAATCCTATAGAACATTTGTGGGCAGAACTGAAAAAGCATCTGTGAGCAAGGAGTGAACAAACCTGACTCGTTACACCAGCTCTGTCAGGAGGAATGGGCCAACATTCACCCAACTTATTGTGGGAAGCTTGTGGAAGTCTACCTGAAACGTTTGACGCAAGTTAAACAATTTAAAGGCAATGTGACGAAATAAATAAAAGCTGAAATATCACTCAACTAATATTCTGACATTTCACATTCTTAAAATGCAGTGGTGATCCTAACTGACCTAAGACAGGGAATTTTTACTAGGATTAAATGTCAGGAATTGTGAAACTGCATTTCACTGTATTTGGCTACGGTGTATGTTAATGAGATTTACAGTTGAAGTTGTCGGTCAGGATTGAAATCAGGGCTAAATCAGTAATTTCAGCTGCCCTTTAATGTGAACAGCTTGTCTGAGAAGACTAGTTTGATGGGGTGGGAAATTTGAAATGTATTGCCTTGGAGGGTATCTAATTCTGACCCAGTGAGTCTCCTTAAATCTCCTCTCCCAGCTCCTGGACCAGCTGAAGCCAGGCGGCAGGCTGATTCTGCCCGTGGGGCCGGCCGGAGGGAACCAGATGCTGGAGCAGTACGACAAGCTGGAGGACGGCAGCACCAAGATGAAGCCCCTGATGGGGGTGATTTACGTGCCTTTAACAGACAAAGAAAAGCAGTGGTCCAGGTGGAAGTGACTTCCTACTCTCTCTCCCCCCTCTCTCCTTCATACAGTGGGCAAAGGTGAAATGGTGTGGCCTGGAGTAGATCATGGATCCCAAGGGGCTGAGTTTCCTGCTTGTCATCATTATTTGATTCTTCCATACTATGGCAACTGGCTGCACATTTTTGTTTTGTTTTAATCCAATAAACCAGTATGCTATTAAAGCTGTTCAGCTACTCACGTGCGGTGTGAAACAAACCATGTGTGGATACTTTGGAATTATAACATTGGTTTCTCGGGAGTTAATCTCATGTAAATACTATTTGATATGGTTGGTATTTGGCTGTGATACTTCTTGCTTGAGAGCATGTCAATTGTATCATCCTTGTTCTTGAGGGGAAGTGACATTTAGCCTCATTATAGGGAAGAGTGGGGTAAGTTGAGTCACCCTGGTTTTCTAGGAAACCATACACAAAATGTATAATTTGACCAAATATCTAGGACAGGTCATAATTTCATGGAGTCTGTGAAGGAAGAAACCACATGGAAAATGTGGTAAGCAAGTTACGTCCAAAAAAAAGTCTATATGCCTTTGTGTTAGAGGTGTCAAGAGGTGCTTGTATCTAAACCAGCGTAGATAATTTAAATTATTCTATACATCAGATGGGGTCTATATAAGCTACAATACGAGGTCCTAAACCTGGCATGAAAGTGCATCCTTGGAGCTGTGTGGGCTAATATAGTCAAAATGTTTTCCTTGGGGGAAAGTTGAGCAAATTGAAGTGTTTTCTACCCAGGTGTAATGCAAGGCATTATCACTAGAATATAAGCCTGTGTTAATATGCTTAAAATTATTAAAAGACAATAAAGCAATTGTGTTGAATTGTGTTTGGGAAATAAAGACAGGTTTTTTTAAAAGGTAGTAATATTTTATTCAGTACAGAATTAACCCCATACCGTGGTAAGTTGTGCCAAAAGAACAAGCAATGTTTTCAGAACTTTTGTTTACATAAATGCTGATTATTTCCAGTGAAACCCCCTCCTGAAATATGTAGATATATCTGTTAGAAAGAATACTATATTGCCCTTTACAGAGTGATGCTGAATGTAAAAAATGGTTCAACTTACCCACTCTCCCCTACTGCATAATATACTACTTCATTGGTTAAATCTGAAGAGATGGAGAAATCAAATAACCATAGGGACATTTGGATTTTGCACATTGGTGTGGGGCATTCTATAACAGTTTGTGCATGGGAGTGTCTAACCTACAGTTGCATGACAAGAGGTGGATATGATTTGACATAGTGTATTTCCTCTATGTCCATCTCTTAATGTTTTGCCTCTTTCTCACAGGGATGAACTTTGAGGCGACAGGCTGTCCATATTCCACATATCAATGTGAACCTGGAGGAGACTACTTTGGGTTTCAACAACAGCCATTGGATTTCTTTGAAAACAAACCATGGTGATTTAGTTTTTTCTCCTTTAACTCTACCTAGAGTATCATGCTGAGGAATAACCCCTGAGGTCGAAATAACGACTGCTGGAGATTGAACAGAAGAATGTGTCGGGGGTTGTTTAAAAAATATATATATATTTGCCTGCATTCTTTTGGTTGTGAATTTTCCTTTTGATTTTCTGCAAGATTGAGTTTTTGTGGTTACATCTTGATTTGCAATCAACAATTTCTACAATAATGCATTTCAGCTCCAAACAAAGCTGAGTGTAAAGAGGTTGCCAAACTGTTCTGATGAGGAAAGCCTGAGTTGAAGAGATTATTCAGCCACTTACTTTAGAGTGCATCTGAAGATCTGACTAGATATCTGTACTGCTGCTCTGCTAACATATATCAGCGTCGTCGCCTAATAGGAAGTGAATGGGCAATGATGTATTGGGTTATTTATGAGTCACTTTTATTGTAAGTAAGAATAGAAGATGTTTCTGAACAATTCTACATTCATGTGGATGTTATGGGTGATCTTGAATAGTGATGAGTGAGAAGGTTACAGATACAAAGACCCCCCCTAAACTATAACCTCTTATTGGTAATGGTGAGAGATTAGCATGTTTTGTTGCAGCCTTTGTAACCTTCTCACTCAATATTCATGATTCATTCATGATTTTTCTTAATCATGGCATTATCAGGATTAATTTAGAAGGGTTCAGAAACATCTTCATTACTCACTTCGAAAGAAAATTACATTCTTAATTCAGTTTCTATTGGGCAAAACATAACCAAAACAACCTGCAAATGCATCACAGGTTTGTTGTCACAAGCTTGATGTAGTCAAGCGTTAGGAATAATACTCAACTTTTGACTATTTTAATACACTATAAGTTTGTCCAAATACTTATGACTTCTTCAAATGGGGGACAAGATACCTAGTGCTTTCCTTTCTAAACTAGTAAAACAAATATGAAAACACCCTAAAATAAACTGACATTCTATAATGTTGCCTCATGAAACATTTGATCTCAAATCCAAAATGCTGAAGTACAGAGCCACATTTAAAATGTTAGTTTCACTGTCCAAATACATATGGGAGTGAGTGTGTATATACACGTGCACACGTTCAGGGTTGTCCTTTCCCCCATGATTTATCGTGTGCTGCCTCTGGTGTCCATGACAAGACTGCAAGCTTTACTGATTACCGACACTAAAGAAAGCAGAGCCATACATATATATATATTATATATATGTGTGAGTGTGAAACAAGGTAGCCGGTGCTTTGCCAAAATACATTTTAATGCAAAGCAATTGAATGAGCTATGGCTTTCACAATTTCTGGAATGGCAAAAATGAAAATAAAAAGATGCTTATGTTTTTGTGCTATGGTGTGTTATTGCTACAAGCTGTCTATGTTGTTGAAGATGGCTTCTATACTGCCATTTCCTAGCCACTCTAAAAATCTGTGGTAGAGCAGGAAGAATTTAGTCTGGGTACCAGACTTTTTAGCTAACATTCCACTTTGGCAAATGACAGGAGTGGCAAAAGGTGGAATATAATAGCTGAACAGAGATGGAAGAATCCACACTGTATATTCAGATTGCATCTCTTACCAATTTAAAATACTCCTAACACTGTGGCACAGAATCACAAAAGCCATATTGATCAAGAGTTAACTTTACTATCTCACACAAACTGTATGCATACAGACTTTTGAAATACATCTACACATCAACATTGAAACTACATAGATGATAAAGAAAAGCAACATACCATATCAGACATCCTAGAATGCTTTAAATGGGCTTTCCTGGAATTACTTGGTGTTATAACAATTTTCAGTAATGATTGTAATTTTGGAATTGACAATAAATGACATATCTTGCTATCCCCATATTTCAAAGTAGTCTGGTAAAATTTTTAATTCTAGGCCAAGCCTAATAGATATACAGCATCATGGCACAAATAGCACAACAGTGCCACTCAGTGGCAGAAGTATTACATAATAGATAAAGTACTATATATCTCCACGAAAATATACATCCATGACGTTGACATTTCGTTGTAATATTAAAATAACATATCTTTGAGGGTGAAAGAGAAATCATGAAAGAAAAAGGAAAGCATCTCTTTCCAAACCTAAGTGCAGACAAGCATCAGTTTGCCACTTTTGTACACTCACTTGTACAAAAACATTTATTTTCTGTTAAAAGCTGTTTGATTTAGCTCACCTGTGACCCTGGAGTGCTGTGTGGGTAGAGTTTGCACTTTTGGGACTATTCCAATGGGACCATTCCAAAGAGTGATCTCCGCCTACCTCGCACGTCGAGTTATCTAAATCGAGTACACCTGAAGAAGTTGTACACAATCGTGATGTAGAAAGTTTGTTCGGTAATCATGAAGACTCCACCTGACCAACAGTTGACTGACAGTGTTGGGGTTTCTGCCTGAGGGGATTCTGTGCGGAGGGTGCTTCCCATATAAATTGAATGAATTGAAGGGACTTGGGACCTCTCATTCTAGTTCTGTGGAGCATTCATCCCTGTCTGTGCTGCTACAGGTACATGCCGTTGATGAGGTAATCAGACTCCTCAGTGGTGAGGGGGCGGGCCTTCTTCAGCTTGTGCCGGACCAACCACAGGCGACAGCCAATCATGAGCAGCAGCAAAGCTGTGATGATCAGGCCTAGAGCCAATGGCAGTATAGCACCTGCATGGGAGAAGAGAGAGAGAAAGGCAAGTCACAGGCACTGTCAAATACTATCTGTATTTCTGCATGTATAATATTACAGAGTTATAATACATTGATAAGGATGAAGAACAAATCAGAAGAGAACCATGGCGCTCTCCCAGAGTTTGGCTGGTGCGTAAAACCCGCCAATTCAGACAAACAAAGGGATGTAATGGGTTCGGACTCAAGAAGATGTTGCATAAAAGTTCCTTCATTATTCAATGTTTTAATTATTTTCACTGCATCAGGGATAGCATACAGACATTTCGGTTTTACAGCCTTCTTCAGTGTGTAGGTAAAATGTTATTTGAATTCAAAACAGCCTTTGTAATAAAGATCAACAGATAAGCAGCAGGTGCTGAACAGACCTGACTCAGGCCCTGGGTGTCCTCCCATTACTGAATGTGGTTTGGATTTTGGGAACATGTCACGCTCTGGTAGTGGTTTGATCTCTGGCCACTTCATGGTCACTTTAGGAGCCTCTGCAGGAAATGTACTGGGTAAGACTGAAACAGGTGAGAGATTGTATTAAGCTCATGAATGATCATGTTCAGGAGTAATTATCACAAGATAATTAAATATACCTGTCTCTGTGTGTTTGGTGTTGGGGGGAGGTGCCAATGTCGTTTGTTTGTTAGCGGGACCTGAATAATTTTGTTTCCATTATTCGTTTGCATTATCCTATTCCTACATTTTATACACCTCATACAATATGTAATGATGATGCACATCAGAATCCAGATAATTCTTAAAAAATGTACTCTACTAGCAAAATCCCACCTGTTTTTTTTATACATTCATTGACGCAGTCTGCCACCTGCAGGAAGTTGTTATGGTTGCCCTTGCAGCCTCCGTAGATGAAGTGCTTGCACTCTTCAGCCACAGGGTCATAGAACCAGCGTGGGAAGATGCCTTTACATGGCCCCACAGCAGGGGGCGCTGCACAGGGCTCTGCTGGGACAGAGAGAACAGAGAGAGGGAGATTTGGTCTGGTGGAACATAGAGAGAGCAAGAGGGAGGGAGAGATTTGGTCAGGTGGTCTCTGAAAAGTCTGTGATAAAGTAACATGGGAAGTACCTTGCCTCCTCTGTCTCAGGCTAGCCTAACAGAGGGATCAGATGGCAGAGGACAGAGGAGTGCTTTGCTCCAGCGCTCAGGGGGTACATGGGAATGAAGGACCCGTCAGGCTCACTCCTGTCCCAGCCCTTCATGTCTCACAGTGTCCCTGTGGCCTGCATTCTGCCTTGCTCCAAAGTTTCCAGATCAGCTTTGTGTGTTTGGTGGTGGGGGGAGGCTCAATGGCTGCCTGCAGGGGAGAATCTGCATCTCTCTGCACTTACTATCACACAAAGGTCTTCCGCTCTCTGCTAGCACAGGCAAAACTGGCCAACCAGAATGATGTGCAGACATGCCAAATGGATTTAATTCCTTCACAGCTGTAGTTGATGTTAACCATTACAGGTTTGTGTTTAAATCTATATATGGTGTTTTGATGTGCATGAAATTGCCTACTGGGTTATAGCTAGCTAGGTAGTAACTACACAATAGCTAGCTAGATAATAGCTACACAATGAGAGTACCTTGACGGACAGGGCTCTCCTGTTCACTGTGACTTGGCTGTGGTAGGACTCGGGGCACTGCCTTGCTCCAGTCACCAGACTGTGGAGTCTGTGGGGCTTGTGGTGGAGTTGGTCTGGCCTCCTCCATGGTCTTCCTGGGTCCACCCTGGGCCATGGAGTGGTCCTCAGTCTCCTCTGGCTGGGCCACAGGCCTGTGTGGGCTGGGTAGACCTGCAGGGTGGGTCACTGACTTCCTCTTCCCATCAACTGTAGAGAGGACAGGGTAGGGTTATCTTGGGCTCTCAGACCCAGTATGAACACACATTCACCTGCTCATCATTAATTTACTGCAGCCCTCCTTGCTCTGATATTCCAGACTGCACAGCATCCATACAAATCCATCCTAGTACACTTAAGTCTCAAACTACACTCCATCGTAGTACGATCAAGTCTAAAACCACACTCCATCTTAGTACAATCAAGTTGAAAACTACAATCCAACCTAGTACACGCAAGTCCACACAGGAAACCTACAGCCCTGTATTTTATTATTATTTGTATTATTATATTACAATATGATCAACGTCTCATTTATGTAGCCCTTTACACTGGTATCCATATATACGGGCTGAAAATGGCAGATTTGGGCACTAATAGGCGCTTAAATTGGAACGCAGTGGCTGTACGGTAACATGGGTTTTTACTGACAGTTGCTGTGTGGGTTTTGAGTAACAGATGTTCTGAACTTGAACACCGCTCGCGACAAGTTATCCCCATCCCTCCCGGTAGTAGGGCAACTTTTTTTGGGTCTGAGGGAAATGCTGTAAATTAAGATGACTATGTATTTTGAAAGATGAGATGTTGAGGATTATAATAAATATGCTTTGATGTCATACAAGCAAGCCAGACATCCTAGAATCCAAATGTGTACTTCACATCTCCAAATCATAAAAGTAATGTCATATACAGTGTCAACGTTTATGATCACTAGGTTTGATGTACAGTTACAAGATGACATGTCGTCATACCGGGTTGTTCTGAACAGAATGAGCCTGTTTGTTTATTGTGAAGACGATTTGCCACAGCGCACACACCTGAATGCACTCATGAGTCCTTTCTATGTGCACCAAATTGATGATCTGTTTCTCTGAATTGCCCTGTGAAAGCCTAACACAGTAAGATTGTTTTGAAAAACTTAGCTAGTCATGTTGACAATAGAACAAGCTTTAAAATCATGCCCACCTGACCCAGATGACAATTTATAATGGAACGTTTTTGGGAATTGCGTAAACAATCATGTGATAGAGGAGGATGCAGGGTTGTGTTCCAAACGAAGCAACTCCAAGTGTGCTCGCTCTAGTTCCTCAACTGCACAGCTAGGAGAGCTCAACAAAAGTACCGTATAGTTGAAAACTCTTCTTTGAGTCATAAAATGCATTGAAATTGCTTAGGAACTGTGCACAATGTGGAGAGGCCACATGGAGACACCATTTAGTCCTCTCACTCAAACCCTTGTCATTTTTTGTTCTTATGTTGCACCTACCCCACATTTTCCAGGAGAGGTCTTATCATCTTACTGAATGTATCCAGAAGATTTCATTATCAACAAATGTGGGGAAAAAGTACAGTAAATGTAAAATGCACACTTGTGTCATGTGAACTGTTGTGTCCTCACCTATGGTCTAATAATTTTCACCATTATCTCCAAACTGTTCCCTTTCAATTGCTACCATGGTTATGAATATGCTTTTCATATTTATTCTGTAAGAAACATTTTCAATTTAGCCCTATCCATATAGGCCAATTCCCAGGGTTAACCTTCCCGAAGTCAACCACTTCCAGGAGCTCCTGCCTCCCTGTGGCTATCAGTGTGAGGAAGACAGACTGAGTGACTCACAGCTCTGGCAGAAATCCTCGTCCGAGCGGTCTGGACAATTCTGCTTCCCGTCATGGTATGACAGTCCCCAGGTATACTTGAAAGCCTTCCTATGGTTGCTTTGTTAAAGTGCTGTTCTGTGTATTCAATAGGTCACCCATCTCATGTTTGTTGGAATTTGGGATAACACAGAAAAAAATGGATAACAATAGTACATTGTACCCATTACGTTACTGTAATATCTGTCTTTGAGGATATTCATGGCTTATAGGTTTAGACACATCTTATATAGGCCGTGTGACAGTGATCTACAGCTCCAGACAAGTTTTAAAGCTCATTTCCTGCAATTCTACACATTTTGTCATGTCTTGTGTGTGTTCATGTGATATTTCAGTGACTCAAACATGACAAAAAAATGGGCTAAAAAACCTAGCTGAAAAACGTTAGCTGACATGGGCTAGTTGATATGGACATTTCTGACAAGTTTAAATAGGTCTCTAAGGTATGCAATGACTGACAAGAAGAAAACTGATGATGCACTACCCAATTTCAAAATTGCACCTTGTGCATTCTACTATTACAACTTTCATGAGTAAGTTGAATGCCAGACTGAGTTCCTTATCTCATTCATATGTGCATATCTCATCCATGTCCCCTCAATGCACTGAATAGATTACAATTATTCCCTGCCTGCTCATATGAATGGCCATATCAGGCAGCCAGACATTTGATTAGGGAAGCACTGCTCAATTCGTTTGAGCACTAAATAGCAGGCTCGCTTTCATTATCCAATGGATTCAATCCATGGAGGCAAGGATTTAATTGCAGTGCAAAGTTCATTGTCTGTAATGCATTTGTACTCATTACAGGCAACAGGATCACAGAAAAGCACAAATCAATTTTACCACAACAACAAAACATTGCTATTGATGTTAGCCAGAAATGAGGCGAGATCCACTAATGAATGATAGATGAACATGAGGAGGCACATCTGGCTGGTAATAACTTTCAGTAAGAGAGAAGATTGAAGTGTTTGTCACCTTCAGCTTGGTGTTCTGGAGCCAGCACTGTCACAGTGACATTGTCTGAGCTCTTCTGTCCCTCGGTGTCTGTGACAGTCATCTGGAAGGTAAAGGAACCCTCCTGTAGACTACTGATTTTCAGTAACCCTGGCTGGGTCACCTACAGAGGTAAAGGGATAACATTTTAGACAGAAAGCAAAGACACAGTCTACTGGAAACAATGGGCTGGTTTCATGGACACCATGTCATAATGACACAAAGCATTTATCGGAGCCAAGTTTGTTAAGAGAGTCATGTTTATTACGAGTTTTCCACAATAACTAAAAACTCACATCACTTCTCAGCCCACAATAGGGCTCTTGTCCCTGGGTCAGGTTGGGATACCGACCATTTCGAATCCCACCATACCTTCTCCGCTATGCAATCTGGTTTCAGAGCTGGTCATGGGTGCACCTCAGCCACGCTCAAGGTCATAAACGATATCTTAACCGCCATCGATAGGAAACAATACTGTGCAGCCGTATTCATTGACCTGGCCAAGGCTTTTGACTCTGTCAATCACCACATCCTCATCGGCAGACTCGACAGCCTTGGTTTCTCTAATGATTGCGTCGCCTGGTTCACCAACTACTTCTCTGATCGAGTTCAGTGTGTCAAATCGGAGGGTCTGTTGTCCGGACCTCTGGCAGTCTCTATAGGGGTGCCACAGGGTTCAATTCTTGGACCGACTCTCTTCTCTGTATACATCAATGATCTCGCTCTTGCTGCTGGTGAGTCTCTGATCCACCTCTACGCAGACGACACTATTCTGTATACTTCTGGCCCTTCTTTTGACACTGTGTTAACAACCCTCAGGCGAGCTTCAATGCCATACAACTCTCCTTCCGTGGCCTCCAATTGCTCTTAAATACAAGTAAAACTAAATGCATGCTCTTCAACCGATCACTGCCTGCACCTGCCCGCCTGTCCAACATCACTACTCTGGACGGCTCTGACTTAGAATATGTGGACAACTACAAATACCTAGGTGTCTGGTTAGACTGTAAACTCTCCTTCCAGACTCACATCAAACATCTCCAATCCAAAGTTAAATCTAGAATTGGCTTCCTATTCCGCAACAAAGCATCCTTCACTCATGCTGCCAAACATACCCTTGTAAAACTGACCATCCTACCAATCCTCGACTTTGGTGATGTCATTTACAAAATAGCCTCCAAAACCCTACTCAATAAATTGGATGCAGTCTATCACAGTGCCATCCGTTTTGTCACCAAAGCCCCATATACTACCCACCACTGCGACCTGTACACTCTCGTTGGCTGGCCCTCGCTTCATACTCGTCGCCAAACCCACTGGCTCCAGGTCATCTACTTGCTCCTTTGCACCCCATTATTTTTATCTCTATTTTGCACTTTCTTCCACTGCAAACCAACCATTCCAGTGTTTTTAACTTGCTATATTGTATTTACTTCGCCACCATGGCCTTTTTTTATAATTTTATTTATTTATATATATATATATATATATATTGTTTGCCTTCACCTCCTTTATCTCACCTCACTTGCTCACATTGTATATACTTATTTTTCACTGTATTATTGACTGTATGTTTGTTTACTCCATGTATAACTATGTGTTGTTGTATGTGTCGAACTGCTTTGCTTTATCTTGGCCAGGTCGCAATTGTAAATGAGAATGTGTTCTCAATTTGCCTACCTGGTTAAATAAAGGTGAAAAAAAAATATATATATATAATAACCTCTTATCTGCATATATGCAGCAGTGTATTATGGATCTCTGGCTGCACCATGCAAACATCCATGTTGACTAACTACACATGACTAACTAAACATCAGGTTAGTTGCTAACTGTGTGTGCTCTAAATTAGACCTGTTTTATAGCCTAGCCTACACCGGTTTTCTATTGCACACAGCATCCATACTCTATACCTCAAGTGTATGGCCCACTTTATAACAAAGAAACAGCCGTGATTCTCAGACCTACCATGTCAGAGCTACCTACAGTGCAACATTATGACGTTCAAGATTACAACGCTGAGGAGAACGTTTTTCTTCTAAACTATGTTTTCCCGTCTTTTAAGATGAAGATCACTTTATTGGTCAATTGTACACAAGGTCCAACCGAAATGTGACTTCTGCTTTATCCCAAGCCCTCAGAAGTACACGTACTTCTTCTTTTTCTTCTTTGGTATCATGGCTTTGGCACATTTGTTTGTACATGTCGCCATCTACTGAGCGGGAGTGTGTGGTCGATCCCGTTACATTTTGTGATACAAAAATATAAAGGAAGGGAAGAAATTGCACCAACAAACCCTACACCTATATATCACTATTTAGTAAAAAAACAAACAAATAAGAACCACCCCATTCCACTACTTTCGTTCAACACACCTTGTAACTTCTGCAGTAAAAACTTGTACACCCAAGTCTTTGCAGCTGCCACCACATCATCTATTCTCTGTGATTTACGTTCCATTTCTGCAGGACAGTTGATAACCATGGCAATGAATGCTAAGAAGCCATACCACTCTGTATTGGCCTAGGCCTACTACTCACCCTTGGCCCATCATCCTCTACTCTCTTCACTGCCTCAGTATACGACACCTTTTGTTCTATTCTGACGCTGGCAACCTCAACTTGTCTCTCTCGCATCAGGCATTTCTGATCCTCAGCAACATTGGCACACACTGTTTTTTCCACCGTTACTACATATTCCTTTGTTCCATGCCCTTCCATTGCATACTTCTCACATCTCGGAATCTCCCTCCTACACTACTGCAACATGACCATAAGCTTGGCATCTGAAATACATTAGTGGGTTCGGCATAAATGCTATCAATGGATGACTGACATATACTAACACGACTTTCTCAGGTAAAGGCTCTGCTTCAAAACTCAAAAGGACAGACAGTGTCTTCTCAGTTTCACCACGCTCGCCACCGGGTCTGCGCCGCACCAAACGGCGGGCATCACAGACACAGACACATTTCAGTAACTCCACCTAAACACTTAACGCCACCCCAGTAACCACTCCGCTCAAAGGCGCCCTGCTCCGGAGAGCAAAGCAAGTCACAGGTCTTGTCACGAGGCGTGTGACACAAAGCGCCCGCTCCCTCTAGGCGGAAAAAACACAGAACATAATCACAAGTCTACTTCAAGCTACCTTCACCGATTTAACAGTAGCCTATTTATTTTTGACCCAGTCTGAGACTACATATGGGTCAGCCAAAAGGCAGGGATCAACTTTCCCACAAAATCTCGCTCCTACTGGGCCAGAATCATCCTTTGCATGACCATCGAGACGAGTCCCGGACTCGGAGGTCTTCACCACACCTGCCACCGCAGATATTCATCCTCATTTCGTCAGGTTCAATTACGGAGCCATCAGAGACAGCAGAGTACGGTTTGTAGTACTTGGCACCATTCTTCCTCAACACACATCTTCCCTCCACTCAGCTCTTCTCCTTCTTCCTCGCTATCCATAATCACGTCTATCTGTTCACCACGCTCATGCCGCGCCTTCATCCACTGTATTGTTTGCAGAACATGCACGGATGGCATTTCTACAAAACCTAAGTTCTGTTTGTTAGCCCAATTTACTAGTCTGGTTATCTCTGGCATCTCCATGCTCACAAAATGTGCCACAATCGTCAGCCAGGTCTCCTCCTCGTCATCCATCTTCAGACAGGACACACATACATACCGGCATACCGGTTAGAGTGGAGGTTGCGACACTGGGCGCCTGTGGAGCTGCTGTTTTGGGGTGTTAAGTGCCTTGCTCAAGGGCACACCGGCAGGCAATTGCATCTAGGATTTGATACCAGCAACCCTCCAGTTGCCAGCTCACTTGCCACCAATTGTTTCGGGCAGACCCGGGCCACGCTCCGGCTGCTGGATAGCCTCTTTAAATTGCTAGGCTACCTGCCCCACATTTTTAACCAATGACACCTGCTTCATTGTTTTCAGTGCACTCTTCAGTGTTAGTGTTTACCTTCATGTTGATGGCTGGGTCACCCTTCACCAGGGCCCATTCATAGCGGGTGACCCCATGGTCGTCCACACTGTCCCGGCCGTCCAGTACCGCACAGTCAGTGGGCAGCTGGATAACTACATCCTGGCCGGGATCACTGCGGGGCGGCTCGTCCATGTCTGAAAACAGCCCAGTCAGAACTAACCTTGTCAAACACACCTGGACTCACTCAGATTAAATCTAATTTTAGAAGCAGGGGGCAATAGCTAATTATTAACCCAAGCCAAACACCAGTCTGATAATTGCTAGTGGTTGTGAGAACAGAATTACCAGCAACCAGTTATGTATTATGAATGTTTTGTCATAAGCAATACATTTGCATGTATATTGTATCTTATTGAAAACCTGTGATTTATATTCAATATAATTAACAGCAGACAGAACCTCACCTGGCATTTGAGTGTCATCATCAACTCTAGGGTTTTCCTCAGGTCTCCTAATCAAATTGACCAATTTGTTCACATCTTCATTGCCACTGGAGGAGATGAGGTGTCCTGTTGTATTGTGAGCCCGACTGTAGGTGCTAAACCCTGCCTGTGCTGCGAATGAACAAACGTTTTTATTTCTATGGGTGCAGCTGAACAAATAGCAGCTGAGGCTGTCGTCCGATTGTCTCAGGTCCTCCTGGACCACCGCCACCGTGCAGTGAGGGTCTGCACAGCAGGCATGGAGACAGTCTTTCCAACTGTACACCCGGTCAGGAGCCGAGAGGAAGATGGCTCCCTGCTCAATGGAGGCAGTCGCTCGGATTATGTGCTCCTCTACGGCGTTGAAATCAGCCAGACAGACGTCAACCACCTCTTCCTCCTCCCTGGTATACGTCTGTTCCTGTTGGAGCTGCTTGCGGAATTCCTCTAAGAGCTCCTCCACCCCAGATATTTTAGATTTCAAGTCTGTTTGAGAGAACCGGGTTTGAATGCTAGTCCCTTTACAGAACAGCAGCATATACGTAATGAGTCGATGATGCTGAGCCAAAGCCATTATGTTTACACAGTTAAATGGCATCCCTCTCAGCTATTTTCCCGACGGATGAGGAGAGGCCCTTATTTCAACACAAGAAACATATAACGCAAAAAAAAAGCATCATATTGTTTCCTATCCAATAATCTCGAGTCCCAGGTGAGCACCTTTGCTTCTTAAAAAATAATGCGGTGCTAAAGGCCTTTTGTCGGTATCGTGATAACACTGCGCATAACACTGCGCAGGGAGCGCACAACATCTGTAGCGAAGGACATCCACAGCGATTGGAGGCCAAAAGAAAGAATTGACGTCACGGTGTTCAATCTCTGCACACCTGTCAGTTTTGGTTTTATGCAACTTCCTATGATAGAGATATGTCTGCAAGAGTAATAAAAATTATATTTACTCAATATTATTTGGCTATTAGACCTGTGAATATTTTGAAATCATAGCACATTATTTGTATTCAGTTCATTATTTCAGCTGACACTTTATTTCACATTGTGTTACACAACAATATGTTATTGCACAAATGAAGTAATAAATCTATCATGAATATGAAACAAACGGAAACCTTCGTACAAAACGTGTATTTCTGACAGAAATATTTTAAATAAAAAAAGAACAGGTTGGTGGTATAACAATATGAAAATGGGTTTTCAGTTATGATTTTCATTCAAACATATACATTTGATTTAAAGCATTTGTATTTTTAAAGATAATATATAGGCTACAAATGAAAGCAGGCTAAATAAAACTCCATACATTTTACAGAGTAAAATATTAATTGGGTCCTCCTACATCATCATTTTGTTCCATTGCCAGTATCAATACAATCTATAAAATATGGCTGCGAGCAGCAATGGATAGGGTTCACAGGATGACAAAAAGGACAAGATCGGTTGGGTAACAAAGCAAGCACTCTGTGATGTAGGAACTATCTATCCTTTATGTGCAACCATGAGTCTAAATACAACATCTGGAGTTAATCTGACATATGGTTCATGAGGGGAAGATGACTTTGAGCATTAGCATTACATATGCA
Source organism: Salvelinus fontinalis (assembly GCF_029448725.1). Taxonomy (NCBI): domain Eukaryota; kingdom Metazoa; phylum Chordata; class Actinopteri; order Salmoniformes; family Salmonidae; genus Salvelinus; species Salvelinus fontinalis. The sequence continues at coordinate 23,358,824 of NC_074684.1, read as the reverse complement.
AAGAATGAGTTGTTAATAGTTTCCTTGTTTTTTGAAATATCAATACCAAATCCAGTGTGGTTCATGTTAGGGATGTCCATGATAGTGATGACAAGTTTCAAGTTGATAGGCCACTGTGGAGTGGATCTACAGTTGTTTAAATGGACACGTAAAATCAGATTTCCTGATTTATCAATAACTCAGCCATCTTTTTACCAATCCCTTAGCATTGATGTCACGGATGATGTTTCACATTCAGTCAGCTTTGGTTTTATGCATCTCCCTATGATAGAGATATATCTGCAGGATTAAGAAGAACTGAATATGTATTTAATATTATTTGGCTACTAGACCTGTTAACATTTTAAAACCATGACACATTATTTGTGTTCAGTTGTAGAAACGTAAGGGCCATAATAGTCCCGAAGCATTATTTCAGTTTACCCTTTATTTCACAGTTAAGTTTTCAAGACACATTTTTGTTTACACAATAATATGTTTTTGCACAAATAATGTCATCAATCTATCATGAATATGAAACAAAACGGACACATCTATGGTTCATGTGAATAAGTTTCAAGGATGGAGGAAAATCTATCCTGATGCACCTTATGGGTCCTTGAGGCAGATTTGTTCAGCATGAGGAAAGACGCCTACTTACAAAGTTGAAAGTCTCTAGGTCAAACTGGGCGGCAGATATGAGGGTTTAAGTGAGAAGGCTTATAACAGCACCAGCTTTGCTGTGAACCTCCCATCACAAATTTGCTTTACATATTTGATAGGACATCTAGCCATTTGTAAATTGTGTCACTGAAAATAGTAATTTACTGTCAATAAAATGTGCTATATATTTACATAAGTTACCCCAAAAATAACACAAAATATACCTAACATATGTAAATGACGTAAAAAAATTACTTGAACAAATGAAGTCAAGAGTTATGATGTTTCAAAGCCTTCAATGCCAGTTAAACAAACAAGTACAAAAGGGCAGGCATGCAGTGATGGCAATGATAGCAGGGCATATCCATAAAACACATTTAAATAAAATAGTGATACGAAGCCACTAGCAATAACAATGCTGTTTATCAAGATAATGTACAGCAGCTCAAATACATCAGTTAACATTGTATTTTGTCTCTCAGGCGTGTTTTAGAAAATGGTCAATCTCATGATAGTAAACACATGATAGTAAGGAGATAATTCTACAACCAAATAACATTTAAAGGTTAAATTCTCAGATATGTTTCACTGTTTGCCCTGTAAATCTTGGCGCAGGTGTCATAACTGTTGGACATTATAAAACCAGTGGCACTTAACCCCATTTGAAAATAGTAATTTCCAAAAAACAACTCATGTGTCAATACTCAATACATGATAAACTACACTGGAACTGTCCCCCATTAGGACTGAGTCTGATAAATACTGAGATTAAAGTGCAGTGGTGAGTGTTGAGGAGAATACTGAGTTGTTGTTGTGCTTGTGGTAAAGGTCCTGTACTGTGGAGGAAACTAACTCCACACGAGGGCTCCTCACACTGGTTTCTGTCTGTAGTCTGTCATGGCCTTCCATAGCTTACACAGCATCCCACCTCTGAGGAGGAAAACAAGAGAAAGATGAAGACGGACTTGAGATATTACAGTATTTCAATCAGGTATTTGACATGGCTGGGTATTTGACAGTGTAGGAGAGAATACTGTATGTTGTATACCTTAACCCCAAACTCTTCAGGTCATCTCTCATCACATACTGGAGAAGGTCATCTAAAGTGTAATCCTCGGTCAAAATCTACAAAATAGAAGATGGATCATGGGTAAAATCATTGGTACCTGAAAGAGATTAAGCTCAGCCAATAGATGGTGCTCAACTGTGTATCTGTTATAAAGGTTTTACACATACAGTATGCATAAAGCGTACTAACAATCAATGAATAACCTCCACGTACACCCAGGCCATTAGTTTTAACAGCTTTACAACATTGCACTCTGTTTACTTTAGTATAGGGGGATAGGATCACATGGACGTGAGTTTGTTCACATAATGTACCCATTTAAAACAGACGTGGCCGGGGGCGGGGCTTCCTCAGGACCTACCCTGTCCATGGAGTCATCGTCAGCCCCATGGAGTCTCAGCCACTTGATCAGCTCTGGGTCCCCATGGCTCACAGTGGACCGGCTCTTCTGGCTCACAGATGATGTAGGCATATCTGTCACACACATAAGTACAACTATTAACATCTACCATATATTCACCATATAACCAATCATAGTAAACATATCAAATCATATGCATTGTCTGTTTCCTGATGTTTGTGTTGTACAAATATTTCCATTAGGCATTTAAAAAACAGTCTTTTTAATGCTCTTGTGCTCTCAGATAAAGGTGTGTACTAGTGTATGTTGGGATGTGCTCACCGATGGGTTCTGAGCGGATCCTCAGTAGTTTGATCTCCTGTTCCCTCTCATCCAGGACATGCTGGAGGACAGCCTGGTACTCTCTCTCCCTCGCCAGCAACTGCTCCATCAGCCTGGGGCGACACAGCAGGGAAAGAGGAGGGGAGGGGGAGACACAGGGTCATTCAATGAGGAAACACAATACTACTAAACACGGCTACTGCAGGCGCCATGATGAAAATAAACATATTTGTGTTTAGGCGTTTAGGCCCCTGTGTTGGGGCCCTTCTACATAACATCATTTACATTGGTGAGGAAACAATGTGAAGCTACAGGCAATATCTACTACTGATCGGTCACAGATGTGGAGTTAGTAGCAAAGGTTGTTCATGACTTGTTGGAATAAATCTCTGGTTTTGTGTCTGACAGTCATTATCATTGTTACGACAGCACGATGACCCACTTGTTGGTTTCCAGCTTCATCCTGCCTAGTTCCATGGTGACGGAGCACTGGGCATTATGGGATCTGTGTGAGACGGTGGAACTGAGCGTGCTCACACCGGAGGTGGCGACCGTGTTGTCATGGGCAGTGTTGGGGGGGGCTCTGCACTGATGGGCGGAGTTATCCTCAGGCTCCACGTCATCGTCAACGTTATCCTGGTCGGCCGGGTCATCCTCCGACGCCAGGCTGAAGTGGGGCATTAGCTCTGGGCAAGGACACGTGATACATCTTTACAGCAATAAAGATCACTCTATACCTACAATAATCTTTAAATGCAATTGTTATAATGACATCTGACTGGTAGACACATATTCTTGTTAAATGCCCCATATACATAGTATCTAGTGCATTTCTGTATCCAAGGTTACACATCTATGTTATGATTAGATTGGGGCTCTGTTCAAAGTCATACTCTTATGTTTACCTGGCAATCAGTGTCCTGGGCCCTAGGGTGCATAAAATGTCATTTAAAACTCTGAGGCTGGAGGCACAGCTATTACCTGGCACCAGGATGGTGATGGCAGTCTGCACCGCTTTACGGATGATATTGTCCAGGGCGAACATCCAGTGGGGCTTGATGTTGTGGTTTCGTAGTACTTTGTTTACCTGACGACGCATTGGTCAGTCAGACAGAGAGACCAGAGAGACCAGAGAGACAGAGACAGAGACAGACAGACAGACAGACAGACACACACACACACACACACACACACACCATTAATAAACAGCTACACATGTACTACGGACATGTATGCATCCACATCTACCAGTATCCACACATTCATGGAAAGGAAAACAGGCTTGACTCCAGCGGGTGTCTCTTTACATTGCGTGTGGTGGTTGCAGATGTCTGAGATATCCCCCTATATAATGAGTCTATGGAAACAGCATTTCTCAGAAAAAAAGAGAGACAGCCATTTATAAAAAGCCATGCATTCTGGAAAATCCAAGTGTGAAAAACAAGTTTGTGTTGTGGAATTGATAGTAGTCTTTCGCAGACAATGTACCCTATAGACCAGAGCTGGTTTCATATGTATCCACTAGGGGGAATCAGAGCTCAGTATTGACTGAGGCAGCTACAACCTCTGCCTCCCACAGGCTACACTAGCTACAGGCTAGTGTCATTTCATTTGCATAATTGTATTTGTGAGGCAGAGGACAGAATCAACCTCTTTAAATTATGTGCTTTAAGCTGACACATTTCCCTTCTATTACCCATTCTTAAAGGTCAAAAGTGTTTCACAGTCAATTGTCTGAACTGTTTGTTTAAACAATGGCAGCATGGTGACATAATTCAGCTGTGAACAGTTTACGAAACCTCCTTGAATCATACCTAAATGTCTCCAGAGCCTTTGGTCTATACAAGGACAATTTAAATTCCAACCCATTCACAGTGGACAAATAGACAATGGGATATTTTAATTATCATAGGCTATGTAATGCTTATAGAGAGACCTACTAATAGGTGAAGAAAGGGCACTTACTGCATCCTGGAACCCAAATAGCACCACTTGTAGTTGGCTAATGGCTGTGCTGTCAAAGTCTAGCTCCAGTTTGAGCTGGGAGAGGGTGTTGGCTATGATCTTCCTGTCCGCCATGCGCACAAAGTCCCCCAGACTGACCACCAGGGTGGAGATATGCTGATGTCTCAACTTAGTGTCCGATGTCTCAGAACCCTGCACAGACAGGGGAGAGAAGGATGGAGAGAGGGGTGATGAGAGGAGGGTGAAGATAAGGGGTTTGTTTTACCCTGAGAAAGCCCCTCATCTAGCATGGTCCCAGATCTGTTTGTGCTGTCTTGCCAACTCCTATGATCATTGTCATGCCGCGTGACATACCAGGGAAAAAAACAGAACTGGGCCCAGGCTACCCCTCACCCTGTCCACTACTAGACTAGATGCTTACTGACCTGTTTGAGAGCCTCCATGAGGTTGGACACCACCTTGTCTCTGTCCTCAGTGAGGATGCAGTGCAGAGTGGCCCTCCTCTCGCTGTCCTTCCTCAGCATGAAGAAGCCAGAGTCCTTCTCATCAGGAGACGGAGGAGCACTGTGGTCCTCAAAGTTCTCCACTGGGATACTGGTGGGGAACACAGGTTAGATTAAAGAGACCTCAGGTTTAAAAAAATTATATTTATACAGGAGAACAACAAAGTTCCAAATATTACATGACATTCTTTGGCATCGTGGTATAAATGGGATAAATGACTCCGCTCTGTACATTATCTGGAACTAATGTACTCCGTAGATGATACCTACATTGTCCATTATTTCCAGATAATGTACAGAGTCAGTGTTTATCTCTTTCCTCCAGATTTTTGCATTGCTTTTTGTCAGATGAATTGAGATGGCAGAGGTGCAGTGTTAGTGTGTTTTTATGATCTCAAACACAAAATGCTGGAGTGAAAATGTTAGCTTCACAAATACATATGGTGCTGACTGTATGTTGTGTTACCTGAGGAACAGGGAGCGGGTTGCTTTGACGTCCCGATCACTGTAACACTTGGCGCTGGGCTTGAAGCTGAAGGGGTTGGTGTTGAGGTCGTTCTCAGGGGAGACGGAGCCGTACTCGCTGCTGCTGCTGGTGTCTTCCACCACCACAGGCACTGGCAGAGAGATGCTGCGCAGGTACTCTTGAGGGCACAGAGACAGGTATAGGCAGGAGGGCACAGTTACACCACTGTTACACAAAGAAAACCAGAGCTTTCTGGTTCTTTTACATCACAGTACTACTTCTGTGAATGAATCATCTCAGAGTAGGGTAGTCAACATGATAATTGGTTTAGCCTAATGTTGTTAGGCTCAGACTCAGTGTACTCTAAAGAGGAAGCAGCACAGAAAGGCGCTCAAATTAACTCACCTGAACCTCCGGGTGTCAGAGCTGAGGAGAAAGACAGAGATTTTTTTATTCCATGATATGAATTGTGCAGAAACAACAAAAAATTATCTAAAACACAAAGTATCTAATAGCAATTGTCTTTCTACTCAGATATATCTATATTATACTAACTACTTCACTGATTAACCGGTCCTAGCTACCTGTAAAGCCGCTCTTGCCCCTCTTCTTGCGGCTGGTGACGGTGAGAAACTCATCAGTGAGCAGGTGCAGGGCGGTGGCCCTCTGGTCGGGGTCGGGTTCAAAGCAGCGTAGGATAAAGGCCTTGGCCTCCATTGACATGGAATCTGGGATCTCAGGATGGATCTTGAACATGCCAACCTGTAGCCAAGATAAAACAGCACAGTAATGCTAGATCCAAGGGCCTAACCTGCAGCCAAGATGAAACCCAGCCATTTTAGAAACAAGGGCCTAACCTGTAGTCAAGTCAAAACAACAAGTCAAGTGACCTAGCCAAATCACCTAGCCAAGTCATGCTAAAGCTAAGAGCATACAGTACAAAGGGGACCTCAGAGAAGGCAGTCAGTCAGAGGAGAGTTGGCTTGATTGAGGTGACATTAGTTAGTGGGTAAACTGATCTCTTGTAACCCATATCTCTGTGGCACAGTAACACTATGCAGGTGAGCTCATGCCCTCATAGTACAGGAGGTCAAGTTGACAGTGAAGGACAAAATGCAGCAACTCCAGGCAAGAAGCTCGTCTGACGATAGGCACTACAAATTCCAAACATTGCTTCCGAATGTAGGCTTGAGATTAGGAATGTAATGCCCCTCCCAGTCGAGACCTTCCAAAGTGGTACAGAAAAGTTTATGTGAGGATTGTTGCCAAATGCGTTCTCATCTGTACAACAAGCCATTGCATAGTAAAAGCATTGACCAGTGATGAATCTGCACTTTAAATCACACAGGATGAGACAGACAGAATAGCTGCTGAAAGTCTTCTAAAAGATGGCTACATGTGTTGCATTAGAGATCTATACAACCTGCTACAAAACAGTGGTTTAAAAGCACTGCAAAATACACAGCAATTTACTACTGTAATTCATGGACATTTCTGTCATTCTGTCCTGCATTCAACATGATCTCCATCACACTCCGCAGACCACCCAGTTGAATCACTAGCACTAGTGTTTAATGGACAACATATGTCCAGTCTGTGTAATATTGCTGATGAGGGAAACACTTAACATTTCCACTTCAGATTTATACAAGTGGAAAAAGCTTGAGGAGGGCTCATCAGCGGAACAGAGACTTAAAACAACACAAAGGATAGACTGTATTACACAGTCTATATCCAGGTACTAGGTCTAATCTCACAGTTGGATAAGTATGTAATCCAATCACACTTATTTTTTTAGCTAATAACCACAAAAAGTTGAGCTTTTTTCCCTTACAAACACAGTGCTGACAGCATGCTATGTTTGGGATAGTACTGTCCTGGTGATTCAACCATGGAGGAATGTGCCTGGAGGCGTGTAAGGACAGCCATCTGTCATGATCACTGCTGTGTATATTCCCCCCTAAGCCGACATTGCGACGGCTCTCAATGAACTACACTGGACTTTGTTTCCAAACTGGCAACCGCATATCCAGAGGCCGCATTTATTGTAGCTGGGGACATTAATAAAGGAAATCTGAGGAAAACGCTACCGAAATTTGATCAACACTTCTGTGCTACTTGCACATCAAACACTCTGGATCATTGCTACTCTCCCTTCCAGGATGGCTAAAAGGCCCTCCCTCCCTTAAACAGGAAGTACCCATGGTAAGGACTGTTCAATGTTGGTCTGACCAATCGGAATCTATGCTTCAATATTGTTTTGATTCCATGGAATGGGAAATGTCCCGGGTCCCCTCCGATAATAGTATTGACGTATACACTGACTAGGTGACTGAGTTCATCAAGAAATGCATAAAGGATGTTGTTCCAACTGTGACGATTAGAACTTTTCCAAACCAAAAACCGTGGATAGATGGCAGCATGAAATTGGGAACCGCTGCATTTAACAACGGCAAGGTGATTGGGAACATGGACGAGTACAAACAGACCAGCTCTGACCTCCGTAAGGCAATCAATGAGGCAAAATGACAGTACATGGAGTCGCAATTCAATGGCTCAGACACAGATGTATGTGGCAGGGATTCCAGATAATCAAGGATTATAAAGGGAAAGCCAGCCAAGTTGTGAACACCTTCTTCGCCCGCTTCGAGGAAAACACTGAGCTGGAGACATGGGCCACTGCTGTTCACGAGGACTGTGAGCTCTCGTTCTCTGTGGCCAATGTGAGTAAGACATTTAAGTGTGTTAACCCTCGCAAGGCTGCCGGCCCAGATGGCATTCCAAGCCGGGTCCTCAGAGCTGGTGCAGACCAGCTGGCTGGAATGTATAAGGACATGTTCAATCTCTCCCTATCCCAGTCTGCTGTCCCCACTTGCTTCAAGATGTCCACCATTGTTCCTGTACCCAAGAAAGTGAAGGTAACTGAACTAAATGACTATCGCCCCGTAGCACTCATTTCTGTCATCATGAAGTGTTTTGAGAGGGTAGTTAAGGATCATGTCACCTCCAATTTATCCAACACCTTAGGCCCACTATACTTTGCATACCGCCCCAACAGATCCAAGGATGACGCAATCACCATCACACTGCCCTATCCCACCTGGACAAGAGGAATACCTATGTAAGAATGCTGTTAATCGACTACAGCTCAGACTTCAACACCATAGTGCTATCCAAGCTAATCATTAAGCTTGGGGCCCTGGGTCTAAACCCCGCCCTGTGCAACTGGGTCCTGGACTTCCTGACGGGCCAACCACAGGTGGTGAAGTTATGCAACAACACCTCCGCCACTCTGATCCTCAACATGGGGGTGCGTGCTCAGCCCCCTCCTGTACTCCCTATTCACCCAGAACTGCATGGCCATGCATTCTCAAACTCAATCATCAAGATGGCTGACGACACAACAGTGGTAGGCCTGATTACCAACAACGACAAGACAGCCTACAGGGAGGAGGTGAGAGCCCTGGCAGAGTGGTGCCAGGAAAATAACCTCTCCCTCAACATCAACAAAATGAAGGAGCTGATCGTGGACTTCAGGAGACAGCAGAGAGAGCACACCCCATCCACAGGGCCACCAAGTTCCTCGGCATGCACATCACTGACGACCTGAAATGGTCCCTTCACACAGACAGTGTGGTGAAGAAAGCGCAACAGCGCCTCTTCAATCGAAGGAGGCTGAAGAAATTTGGCTTTGTCCCTAAGACCAAGCCAAATTTCTACAGATGCACCTTAGAGAACATTGTGTCGGGCTGTATCACCGCCTGGTACGGCAATTGCATCATCCACAACCGCAGGGCTCTCCAGAGGGTGATGCAGACAGCCTAACGCTCACCGGGGGCACACTGCCTGCCCCCCAGGACATCTACAGCAACTGGTGTCACAGGAAGGCCAAGAAGATCATCAATGACCTCAGTCACCCGAGCCACGGCCCGCTCACCCCGCAACCATCTAGAAGGCGGAGACAGTACAGGTGCATCAAAACTGGGACGGAGAGACTGAAAAACATTGTTCATCTCCAGGCCATCAGACTGTACCCTGCCCTGAACCTTAGTCACTGTTACTAGTCAGCTACCACCTGGTACTTTACCCTGCATCTTAGAGAATGCTGCCCTATGTACACTACCGTTCAAAAGTTTTGGGTCACTTAGAAATGTCCTTGTTTATGAAAGAAAAGCACAATGAATCATGATTCACCATCTGGCAGTCCCGACGGGTGAATCTGGATTTGGCGGATGCCAGGAGATCGCTACCTGCTCCAATACAGAGTGCCAACTGTAAAGTTTGGTGGAGGAGGAATAATGGTCTGGGGCTGTTTTTCATGGATTGGGCTAGGCCCCTTAGTTCCAGTGAAGGGAAATCTTAACCCTAAAGCATACAATGACATTCTAGATGATTCTGTGCTTCCAACTTTGTGGCAACAGTCTGGGGAAGCACCGAATCATCTAGAATGTCATTCCTGTTTCAGCATGACAACGCCCCCGTGCACAAACGAGGTCCATACAGAAATGGTTTGTCGAGGTCAGTGTGGAAGAAACCCCATCGAACACCTTTAGGATGAATTGGAACGCTGACTGCAAGCCAGGCCTAATTGCCTGGCTATATACAGTGGGGCAAAAAAGTATTTAGTCAGCCACCAATTGTGCAAGTTCTCCCACTTAAAAAGATGAGAGAGGCCTGTAATTTTCATCATAGGTACACTTCAACTATGACAGACAAAATGAGGGGGAAAAAATCCAGAAAATCACATTTTCTGGATTTTTAATGAATTTTTAATGAATTTGTAATGAATTGTTAATGAATTTTTTATTAATTTTTAATGAATTTATTTGCAAATTATGGTGGAAAATAAGTATTTGGTCACCTACAAACAACCAAGATTTCTGGCTCTCACAGACCTGTAACTTCTTCTTTAAGAGGCTCCTCTGTCCTCCACTCGTTACCTATATTAATGGCACCTGTTTGAACTTGTTATCAGTATAAAAGACACCTGTCCACAACCTCAAACAGTCACACTCCAAACTCCACTATGGCCAAGACCAAAGAGCTGTCAAAGGACACCAGAAACAAAATTGTAGACCTGCACCAGGCTGGGAAGACTGAATCTGCAATAGGTAAGCAGCTTGGTTTGAAGAAATCAACTGTGGGAGCAATTATTAGGAAATGGAAGACATACAAGACCACTGATAATCTCCCTCGATCTGGGGCTCCACGCAAGATCTCACCCCGTGGGGTCAAAATGATCACAAGAACGGTGAGCAAAAATCCTAGAACCACACGGGGGGACCTAGGTGAATGACCTGCAGAGAGCTGGGACCAAAGTAACAAAGCCTACCATCAGTAACACACTACGCCACCAGGGACTCAAATCCTGCAGTGCCAGACGTGTCCCCCTGCTTAAGCCAGTACATGTCAAGGCCTGTCTGAAGTTTTCTAGAGAGCATTTGGATGATCCAGAAGAAGATTGGGAAAATGTCATATGGTCAGATGAAACCAAAATATAACTTTTTGGTAAAAACTCAACTCGTCGTGTTTGGAGGACAAAGAATGCTGAGTTGCATCCAAAGAACACCATACCTACTGTGAAGCATGGTTGTGGAAACATCATGCTTTGGGGCTGTTTTCTGCAAAGGGACCAGGACGACTGATCCGTGTAAAGGAAAGAATGAATGGGGCCATGTATCGTGAGATTTTGAGTGAAAACCTCCTTCCATCAGCAAGGGCATTGAAGATGAAACGTGGCTGGGTCTTTCAGCATGACAATGATCCCAAACACACCGCCCGGGCAATGAAGGAGTGGCTTCGTAAGAAGCATTTCAAGGTCCTGGAGTGGCCTAGCCAGTCTCCAGATCTCAACCCCATAGAAAATCTTTGGAGGGAGTTGAAAGTCCATGTTGCCCAGCAACAGCCCCAAAACAGCACTGCTCTAGAACAGATCTGCATGGAGGAATGGGCCAAAATACCAGCAACTGTGTGTGAAAACCTTGTGAAGACTTACAGAAAACGTTTGACCTCTGTCATTGCCAACAAAGGGTATATAACAAAGTATTGAGATAAACTTTTGTTATTGACCAAATACTTATTTTCCACCATAATTTGAAAATAAATTCATTAAAAATCCTACAATGTGATTTTCTGGATTTTTTTTCTCATTTTGTCTGTCATAGTTGAAGTGTACCTATGATGAAAATTACAGACCTCTCTCATCTTTTTAAGTGGGAGAACTTGCACAATTGGTGGCTGAATAAATACTTTTTTGCCCCACTGTATATACACTGTATATTTATATTCCGGACTCTGATATTGCTCATTCTGATATTTTTTTATTTCTTTATTAATATTTCGGGGATTTTTGTGTATTGTTTTGTATTGCTAGGTATTACTGCACTGTTAGAGCTAAAAACATAAGCATTTCGCTGCACCTGCGATAACATCTGCAACATCTGTGTACGCGACCAATACAATGTGATTTTATTTGATCTATTTCTGTATCTGACATCACTACGGAGATAAATAAGTCAGCAGAACCATATATCACAATGAACAACAGAATGAGGGGGAACTCATCATTCAAAGCCATCATTTTGATAGAGATACTACTACATTTTAAGCCAGCCAGACAAAAACACCATTCACCAATGGAAAGTGAACTAAGGTCAATAAACTGAATTTTAGTTGACCTCTGAACTCTGACCTTGAACATGGCGGCCTGTGGTTCGCCCAGCTCGTAGAAGGGTGGTTTCCCAGTGGCCATCTCAATGATGGTGCAGCCAAGAGACCAGATGTCCGCAGGCTTGCCGTATCCTCGAGGGCCTTTATCTATGATCTCAGGGGCCATGTACTGTAGTGTCCCTGCAAAATAACAACACACCAAACAGACAGGAAATTATACAAATATCATAGCTACTAGTTACAAGTTGCATTTGTAAAATGTGCATATCAGTGCTGATACAAGCAAATCAGGTTTTCAAGTTTAAATTTTAATGCAATAATCAATGACAATGCAATAATTAAAAAAACACACGAGAGATAAGAAGAAATAGGAACACAAAAAGTAAGAAAGTAAGCATACTATATATAGGGTCAGTTCCAATACCATATTTACAATGTGCAGGGATACTGGCAGGATGGAGGTAAAAATGTATAGGGGTAAGGTGACTTTAGGGAGGTTGAACTCTAGGTAGGGCTGCAAAATTCCTGAAAATTCAATAAATTCCCTGGTTTTCCAGAAATCCTGGTTTAATTAAAGTTCAAGGATTTTGCAACCTTAGCTCTAGGACTAAGTTTAATTCTGTGCATGTGAAATTCTGCTAAATGCTAGCCTGTTTCAGTAGTATAGCCTAATCAACAAAGAAGAACTACATATTGTAACCCTGGATGAAGTGAGTCTATTTAGGTCTAATTATAGCCTACTGTAAGTGGAGCTTCAATAGAGCTTTTAAAAAGGTAAGCTAAGTGCTATGGTGAAACTGGGAGAGACACATTGACGCACAACTTAAACAGGAGAAACTGACTGTACTGGATGGTTTCAAGATGCGAAGGTGCATCTCTATGCTCCAAAAAGATGGTCTTACCAAATGGGTCAAGCTGTGCTATCATTGGCTGCCACAATGTCAACGCTGGCATAACCCTGGCACCCCGACATGACCACTCTGAATATCAACGGCAGGCTATTCTGAGATACGTCATTTACAGGATGATGAGCTAAAACAAGATAAATCCTCAAACACACAACACAAATAGTTTCTTAGAGATTAAATCTCAGCAGAACTATAATTGTAAATAGTGAGTGGGATCACTGTTTGGGTTGAGAGTTCAGCCCATTTTCAAACAACCTGTTCCATCAAGGCATTTTGACAATGTAGGGAGAGGAAGCTCAGTGGTTATACAGACCCATACACACCAGTTGTTATAAACCCAGTCAGGCAGACCAGTACATACCAGTTGTTATAAACCCAGTCAGGTAGACCAGTACATACCAGTGGTTATAAACCCAGTCAGGCAGACCAGTACATACCAGTGGTTATAAACCCAGTCAGGCAGACCAGTACATACCAGTTGTTATAAACCCAGTCAGGTAGACCAGTACATACCAGTTGTTATAAACCCAGTCAGGTAGACCAGTACATACCAGTTGTTATTAACCCAGTCAGGCAGACCAGTACATACCAGTTGTTATAAACCCAGTCAGGTAGACCAGTACATACCAGTGGTTATAAACCCAGTCAGGCAGACCAGTACATACCTGTCACGTTCCTGACCTGTTTCCTCTTGTTTTGTATGTGTTTATTGGTCAGGGCGTGAGCTGGGTGGGCATTTCTATGTGTTGTGTTTCTATGTTGGGTTAAAGGGTTAATTGACCTTGTATGGCTCTCAATCAGAGACAGGCGTTTTCGTTTTCCTCTGATTGAGAGACATACATAGGGAGGTTGTTTCTCACTGTTTGTTTGTGGGTGATTGTCGCTGTGTCTATGTCGATGTTCTATGTTGCATGTATGCACTAGTTCATTCGTAGCTTCACGTTCGTCAGTTTTGTTATTTTGTTAGTTTGTTAAAGTGTTTCGTTTCATGTTCATCTTCGTAGAGAAATAAAAGAAGATGGCTTATTTTCCACATGCTGCGCCTTGGTCCTCACTCTCTACCTTTGACGGTCGTGACAATACCAGTTGTTATAAACCCAGTCAGGCAGACCAGTACATACCAGTTGTTATAAACCCAGTCAGGCAGACCAGTACATACCAGTTGTTATTAACCCAGTCAGGCAGACCAGTACATACCAGTGGTTATAAACCCAGTCAGGCAAACCAGTACATACCAGTTGTTATAAACCCAGTCAGGCAGACCAGTACATACCAGTTGTTATAAACCCAGTCAGGCAGACCAGTACATACCAGTGGTTATAAACCCAGTCAGGCAGACCAGTACATACCAGTGGTTATTAACCCAGTCAGGTAGACCAGTACATACCAGTGGTTATTAACCCAGTCAGGTAGACCAGTACATACCAGTTGTTATTAACCCAGTCAGGCAGACCAGTACATACCAGTGGTTATAAACCCAGTCAGGTAGACCAGTACATACCAGTTGTTATAAACCCAGTCAGGCAGACCAGTACATACCAGTTGTTATAAACCCAGTCAGGCAGACCAGTACATACCAGTTGTTATAAACCCAGTCAGGTAGACCAGTACATACCAGTTGTTATTAACCCAGTCAGGCAGACCAGTACATACCAGTGGTTATAAACCCAGTCAGGTAGACCAGTACATACCAGTTGTTATAAACCCAGTCAGGCAGACCAGTACATACCAGTTGTTATTAACCCAGTCAGGCAGACCAGTACATACCAGTGGTTATAAACCCAGTCAGGCAGACCAGTACTTACCAGTTGTTATAAACCCAGTCAGGCAGACCAGTACATACCAGTGGTTATAAACCCAGTCAGGTAGACCAGTACATACCAGTTGTTATAAACCCAGTCAGGCAGACCAGTACATACCAGTTGTTATTAACCCAGTCAGGCAGACCAGTACATACCAGTGGTTATAAACCCAGTCAGGCAGACCAGTACATACCAGTGAAGGTCTCAGTCCAGGGGTTGATCCCAGCCAGCCTTTTAGAGGTTCCAAAGTCAGATATCTTCAGAACTCCGCTATATGTGTTTATAAGCACATTATCACCCTGTGGATATAAAGACAACCAAGAGGATTATAAAAGAGCTCCATTCCAAGTCATCTCCATTCCTTAGACGTAACCCAATGACTATGATAACAGCCTGGTAATCTAAGGTATTTCCTAGAAGGCAATCAGCAACAGTTGTTACAGTGGGCTATATTCACACTTGACGTAAATGGCTGATAAGGTCATTTGATGAGACACTATTGTTAAATGAGGCAGAATTTAGAGGCCTATCTTGTCCTGGGTATGTGAGAAAGAGTATGCTAACCTAAATTAATGTTTCTATTTTGGGATGGGAGTGTGGTCAGAGTGTTTTATTATTTATGACTGAGATTGAGTTATGTCACGTCATGTTATCATCCTACCGGAAGGTTAAGGGGATGTCATCATACTAGAGCCAGGCGCCACTTACAAATCAAATAATTTCTGTACCACCGACATGAATGTGGCGTTCCTACTGGCTAGGCGCATACTGCACATTGGCCAAAGGCTTTGAAATAGACCAGGCATCACCTTGATGTCTCTGTGAGCAATTTGGTTGTCATGGAGGTATTTGAGTCCCTCCAGGATCTGTCTGGTGTAGAAGCCGATGGTGGGTTCGTTGTTCTTCAGAGGGCCCCATTTAGACCTCAGCAGAGCAGACAGGCTTCCTGGAGGCAAACCAGAGGACAAAGTCGAATATATATCAATACATTCTGGTTTACTATCAGCAGGACGGTAGTGTATTCAATCAGTAAGCCAGGCTACCTATTACATAAATCAGACAAGATATGTGTTTTTATTTGTTTCTAGGTGTAGTGGAGGAAATGTAGTCGCTTCTTGTTGTCTTTCACTAAGTAAAGATGCAACATAGGCTTATAAGACATGGTTGGGCATTGACTAGATCATTTTATCTTTCTAATGCTGCACGGATAGCCCTCTTACCTCCGGGAACCTGCTCCATGAAGATCTTGATAAAACCATTCTCGCTGATGGAGCCCAAGTACTGCACAATGTTCTTGTGCTTCAGATGTTTGTGAAGGGCAATCTCCTCATGGAGGGGCTGAGAGTACCTTGGACAGAACATCCGCTGTTACATCTCCCAGGAGAAAGGGCAGGATATTCTCTCTCTCGCACGCACGCACGCGCGCGCACACACACACACACACACACACACACACACACACACACACACACACACACACACACACACACACACACACACACACACACACACACACACACACACACACACACACACACACACACACACAGGTCATTTCAAACTAAAGAGGACGAAGACACTTTACTGAGAAATAAATGTTCAAACTTCACACCATAAATAATAAGAATAGATACATTCTCCCTCTATTCTACTGAATCAGACACTTATTAGATCGTTTTTCCCCCCTGAGAGGATACTTCAGAGCTCCTTCTTAATGATTAATAATAATTCTTGACACATTTGAGTTAGCCCATGAGAGCCCTCTAATGACTTGTGATGTGATGAGTGGAACAACGCGTGACAGAGGAATCTTCTGGGCTGATTGGGCTCTGAAGGAGTCCCATAATAAGCCAGGAGTAGTTGGAACAATGAGTAGACCAGAGATGGTGGTGGAAGGCAGTGCAACGCAAGGCAAGGAAGTGGAGTGGAGTGCTTGGTACACTAGTTGCTAGGCGACCATTTCCCCCCTATTCTTTTCATTGCCAAGTCACTCGATCAGGTTTATAGTATATATACAGTGCTGCTTGAAAGTATGTGAACCCTACAGTGCTGATCATTATTTTGCTATAAAATATTAAAATAAATATATAAAATCCTTATCTAAACCTCAATTCATAATAAAGACATTCCAAGTAAATTATATATTTCCATTGTTTATTTAACAAAAGTGGTTTATTTAACTCAGATTTGATGTGTGCAAAAATATGTGACCCCCTTCAGTCAATAGCTTGTGGCACCTCCATTAGCAGTGATAACTTGGAGTAAACGTCTCCTATAGCCAGTAATCAGTCTCTGACATCTGTTTTGAGGGATTTTTGCCCACTCCTCCTTAAAGAACTCAGCCAATTGAGTGAGGTTTGAGGGGTGTCTGGCATGAACTGCCCGCTTCAGGTCCTGCGACACCATCTCGATTGGATTTAGGTCAGGACTTTAACTTGGTCGATCCAAAACATACATTTTCTTTCTCCGGAGTCATTCTTTGGTAGATTTGCTTGAATGCTTTGGATCGTCGTCTTGCTGGAAGACCCATTTCCGTCCCAGCTTTAGCTCCTTGACTGATGGCCTGACGTCCTGTTCAAGAATCTCCTGGTAAACCTCAGAATTCATGGTTCCCTTAATGATGTGAAGTCATCCAGGTCCAGAGGAAAAGCAGCCCCAGATCTTGACATTCCCACCACCATGCTTGACTGTTGGGATAAGGTTATTTTGGTGGTAGGCAGTGTTGTGTTTTTGCCAAACACAGTGGTGTTGATTGTGACCAAAAAGGTCCATTTTGGACTCATCGGTCCAGAGAATGAACTCCCAGAAACCTTCAGGTTTGTCCAGGTGGTCTCTGGCAAAGTAAGTTTTTGAGAGCAGAGGCTTCTTCCTACAGTAGCAACCCTCCCATGAATGGCATTTATATTCAGTGTTCGTCTTATTGTTGAAGCATGCACAGTCACCTGAGATGCAGCAAGGGAGGTCTGCAAATCTCGGCTTTTACCGGATTTATTATTGTTTTTGTGGCTCTTGGGGATATTTTGGAAGAGCGTCCACTTCTAGGCTGAGTTGCTGTCATGTTAAATGCTCTCCATTTGTAAATGATTTGCCTCACAATGGACTGATGGAGCTAAAATCTTTTTTAGATGATTTTATAGCCTTTCCCAGACTGATGTGCTCTCACTACCCTTGTCCTGATACCCTCTGAGATCTCCTTTCCTCTGCGCATGGTGTGCTTTGTGTTGACCTGGATGGGTAACACCAAACTGACCAGGTTTCTTATCTCTATTTATCAGAGTCCCGCACAAACTCTTTCCTAACAATCTCTCCTTTGATTGGTTCATTTGGTACACAATTATTTATTTACCCACCTGATTCCACTTACCTACTTGATTTAACCAATGGAACTTGGGGTTCACTTATTTTTGCACCTGCACTAATTCCTTTTTAATTTTGTTTTCCTACTACACGCATGATTTCCTCTACACCAACTTATGGTATTGGCAAATATAAACCTGTTATGTCAGATCAAAAAGACTGGTTCTGATTAGATGAAGATTTCATGGTAAAAACAAAAAAATCTGTAATTGCACAAGGGGTTCACATACTTTCAAGCCGCACTGTATAACACTGGTGTTCCAAGGAAAGGACACACCACAGGAGATCAGGTCTAGCACAGAGCTAACACAGTGGACGGCTCAAACGACTGCTTTGGCGCCCCTTCGATCTGCCAATCAAATGACCACCCTCAGGAAACCACTTCAGTTGTTATGCTCTGAATTACCACTCACTCACTTTACATAACGACACGGGGACCTTTTGCTAAACAGCCTTCCATTAGCAAAGTGCGTGATAAAAAGACAGTGAAAGTGTCATGGATGGGAGAATGGTAGAAGCTGATTGGTAGGGTCTTTTTGGAGAAAGTCTAGTTTACATGTTCTCTTACCTGCTGTCTCTCTCCGGTATCTCCTTGATGGCCAGCCGCACCTGGTTGCTAAGGTCCCGGCCGGCGTACACCACTCCAAACGTCCCTTTTCCCAGAACCACCCTCTCTCCGTGCTCATTATACTCATAGTCGTACTGAAGAGTCAAGCACAGGAGGACATTATGTTAAAGATGACATTTTGTTGCACGTTAACTTCAAGGATCATTACAATCTAGAGTTATAACAGGAATATATAGGTACATCTAAGAACAGGTGAGCTGTAAAGTGACAGTTGTGGCTGGGTACTAACTGATAGAAACAAAGGGAAATGTGAGCTTTGCAAGGTGTGATCCAGATCAAACAGTGTTCAAAAAACTATTGGGGCATCTGATCTGGGCCATGCTAGTGTTTGACAGGAAGAGGCTGTGTCATTGTTTTGGGTAATTATTCACAGGTAATTGTTTTGTCGCACAACTGGGAGAACAGGTGAATAGAGGGACAGTTGCTTTTCATACAGTACACTCTGTTGGTTTCCATTGCATGAACAGCGTGACCCACTTTCACACTGTAGGAAGTTGTCTCTAAACATTTCAACACTTTACATGACCTGTATCTGCTTTTATATAGATTTTGAAAAACAATCGGAGAGACTGTTTCTGCTGAATACATCCTAGCTCTTGTATACATATACTGTACATCAGGTAATCCTGTTGGAAATAACATAGAAATAAAAGAATGTGGCTAGAAAAGGAGTATCCCTCTCTCCTCCTTCACCTCTAGGGCGTCAATGTCACACTCCCCCTCTTCCGGGCCTTTCCATGCTTCCTCTGCAATGCTGTTGACCAGATCACAGAACCTGCAACACACAGAGCAGTCACATCTGTCCCGTTCCACATTTGAGATTATATACTCAATTTACACCCACACTAACACCATATAACCTTCACCGCACTTAAAAATATGTCACAAGAGCAGTTGTGAAATAACACAGAGCCCAGACAAGCACCCTTTCACACACTCACAAACCCCCATCACACCAGCACTGACTCACTGAATCACACTGTGGAGCTATTGAGACTGGCTAACTGTGCTTTGGTTCTTCTTCGTGAGAGTCACACGTTTCTACAGTACAGACACTCCCTTGGAGAACAGCTCATATGCTTGTGAGATGGCGCAATCACGTCACAGAGGGACAGGCAGACCTTTTGCAGTGCATCTCTGTGCAGAAGTAGATCTGAAAGTCCTCTGAGTTGTGCAGCACATACAGGAAGGCACTGCGCTCGTCAAACTTGGAAATACTGAGGAAGAGGAGTTGACAGTTATAGAAGAGACGACAGGTGAATTCACATGACATCTATAGAACACTGGCATAGACTGGATGTCTGGGTGTAGCCAGAAACTTCTGAGAAATCATTCTAGTAGTATCTAAGTGCAGAAGCTTTTTCTTTTCACCAAAGCTGCAAGTCTCTTACAATCTAACAATGTTCTTCATTCAATCACATACAACAAGTTACAGTAACTCTGAACATTCATTCCCACACACACATACACACGGTTGAGTCTCCACCAGTGTTCAGCTGAGCGAACAGGGATTTTAAGCCAGTTAACTAAGGCCAGGGCTGAGCGGAGTGGACCAGAGCAGAGAATTCAGCCCACCATGGCACACTGCTGCAGCCAAGGGAACTGCCATTGTCTCCTAGTACACTGGAGGGCGAGTGGGCACAAAAAAAATATACGCTCCCTAGCAACATCTCACAGAGGCCCTCTGAAGTGGGAGATCAGTTGGAGGCGGAAAGAGGGAGAGGCATTGAGGGACCATCTCTGACTAATATTGCCTTGGGATCCAGGTGGCCACATTATAATCTGTTATGTTGTTGGCATAAGTTACAGAGGAGAGTAGAGTAGAGAGCAGTCTTTATTGCCCATACATTACAATGAGTGTGTAGAACAGGACAGCTGTGAGATCACCAACCTGACACCCCGTACTGACATGGCCCTGAAGTTCCACTCATGGACCCCCCTGTGCTGTTAGAACGATCAGAAAAACATGAACGTCAGTACCTCTGGTAACTGATTAAAATGTGTCAGGGCAGAGAGAGACAGAGACAGAGAGAGACGGACATATAGACAGACAGGCAGGGCTGTACTCCAGGGCTGTACTTCTTTTCTGAGACACAAAGCAAAGACACAAGGCAGTTGTCACACACTCTTCCTGTGGTCAGTAACTTACCTTGTCATCAGGGGAAACATGCCAGATGGAGACAGTGTTCTCCTCTACATCGTTGTTTATGGACAAGTACGAAGGCAGATAGACTTTAGTGGGCTCCAATATCAACACCTGGAAAAAAGGACAACCAATAGGACATCAAGACATTTCACAATAAAGCAGAGAAAATAAAGAGTGTAGGACAACTGCCCCAGCTGGTACCACTGTTATGATTGATGTAGAGTACCAGTCAAAAGTTTGGACACACCTACTCATTCAAGGGGTTTTCTTTATTTTTTACTATTTTCTACATTGTAGAATAATAGTGAAGATAGTGAAGTTGGTCCCGTGTGGCTCAGTTGGTAGAGCATGGCGCTTGCAACGCCAGGGTTGTGGGTTCAATTCCCACGGGGGGACCAGGGTGAATATGTATGAACTTTCCAATTTGTAAGTCGCTCTGGATAAGAGCGTCTGCTAAATGACTTAAATGTAAATGTAAAAAACTATGAAATAACATATATGGAATCATGCAGTAACCAAAAAAGTGTCAAACAAATCAAAATATATTTTTTATTTCAGGTTCTTCAAAGTAGCCACCCTTTGCCTTGATGACAGCTTTGCACACTCTTGGCATTCTCTCAACCAGCTTCATGAGGAGTGCCTTTCCAACAGTCTTGAAGGAGTTCCCACATAGGCTGAGCACTTGTTGGCTGCTTTTCCTTCACTATGTGGTCCAACTCATTCCAAACCATCTCAATTGGGTTGAGGTTGGGTGATTGTGGAGGCCAGGTCATCTGATGCAGCACTCCATCACTCTCCTGGGTCAAATAGCCCTTACACAGGCTGGAGGTGTGTTCGGGTCATTGTCATGTTGAAAAACAAATGATAGTCCCACTAAGCACAAACCAGATGGGATGGCGTATCACTGCAGAATGCAGTGGGAGCCATGCTGGTTAAGTGTGCCTTGAATTCAAAATAAATCACTGACAATGTCACCAGCAGAGCACCCACACACCATCACATCTCCTCCTCCATGCTTCACGGTGGGAACCACACATGCGGAGATCATCCATTCACCTACTCTGCGTCTCACAAAGACACGGCAGGTGAAACCAAAAATCTCAGATTTGGAGTGATCAGACCAAAGGACAGATTTCCACCGATCTAATGTCCATTGATCGTGTTTCTTGGCCCAAGCATGTCTCTTCTTCTTATTGGTGTCCTTTAGTAGTTGTTTCTTTGCAGAAATTTGACCACGAAGGCCTGATTCACACAGTCTCCTCTGAACAGTTGATGTTGAGATGTGTCTGTTACTTGAACTCTGTGAAGCATTTTTTTGGGCTGCAATTGGAGGTGCAGTTGACTCTAATGAACTTATCCTCTGCAGCAGAGGTAACTCTGGGTCTTCCTTTCCTGTGGCGGTCCTCATGAGAGACAGTTTCATCATAGAGCTTCATGGTTTTTGCGACTGCACTTGACGAAACTTTCAAAGTTCTTGACATTTTCCGGACTGACGGACCTTTATGTCTTAAAGTAATGATGGACTGTTGTTTCTCTTTGCTCATTCGAGCTCTTCTTGACATAATATGGACTTTGTCTTTTACCAAATAGGGCTATCTTCTGTATATCACTCCTACCTTCTCACAACACAACTGATTGGCTCAAATGCATTAAGAAGGAAAGAAATTCCACAAATGAACAAGGCACACCTGTTAATTGAAATGCATTCCAGGTGACTAACTCATGAAGCTGGTTGAGAGAAATCAAAGAGTGTGCAAAGCTGTCATCAAGGCAAAGGGTGGCTACTTTGAAGAATCTCAAATATAAAATATATTTTTATTTGTTTAACAATTCTTTGGTTACTTCATGATTCCTTATGTGTTATTTCATAGTTTTGATGTCTTCACTATTATTCTACAAAATAAAGAAAAACCCTGGAGTGACTATTTACTGGGACTGTATATGTCTAATTGTCAAGGTCAAGTCTAAACAGTGAAGAATCCCAGGAAGGAAGGCAAAGAGAGCATGGGACACATACTGGGAAGCGGACAGACGAGACGTCTTTCTTTGTGGCCTCCACCAGGAAGTCCATCCAGAAGTCCACCAGTTCCTGTTTGGGTGGCGGCTGCTCCACAGAGGGCTTTTTGAAGTGCTGGTAAATCAGGATGGTCTCCACAAGAGAGCGCAGATACCTGGGTTGCAGTCAACACAGACGATAGCTTAAAAGAAATGTAAAAGGCCTTTGACTGCAGGAAAAGAAAAGGCAGTTAAACAGAGCCAAATAAGTTTGAATAGATTGTTTAAATCTTGAGCACCAAAAGAAAATAGGCCACTGACTGACTACGAAAGAAGAAAGCACAATTAAATTGTGCAAAATAGTTTGAAATAAGTTCACTGTATGTTGAGCTTTAAATGTAAAAAATAAATAACACCCTCGCTCACCAGACAGGGGCCTTCAATTTGAAGAGTTTCTCGGAGGCCTGTATGACCCTGGTGTTGTCACAGGCCAGGATGCTAGCCCCCAGGAAGAAACCCACATCCCAGTAGCTCTGCAGCTTGTCCAGGCTGCCCTTCTTCCCCAGTAGGCTGCTCAGCTTCACTCCTGGAGAGAACAACAAGGTCAGGTCAGGGACATATTATAACATTGGAGGCTGCTGAGGTGAAGACGACTTATAATAATGGCTGGAACGGAGCAAATGGATTGGCATCAAACACAAATAAATCATGTATTTGATACCATTCCAGATATTCTGCTCAAGCCCTTACCACGAGCCCGTCCTCCCCAATTAAGGTGCCACCGACCTTCTGTGTATTATTATAATATAAAAGAAAGATACTCCACACTGTTGAATCCTTCCGTTTTATTGTGCAACGTTTCGAGATACTATGTCCTATTTTGACCTATTTTGTGTTCTTTTTATACCATGTGTTATTTAAACAATATGGCCAGAGGAGGTGTGGTATATGGCCAATATACCATGGCTAAGGGCTGTTCTTGTGCACAACGCAATACAGAGTGCCTGGACACATCCCTTAGCCGTGGTATATTGGCCATATACCACAAACCCCTGATGTCATACCCGTTGTATACGGTCTGATATACCACGGCTGTCAGCCAATCAGCCAGCAGGGCTTGAACCACCCAGTTTATAATTCTTCACAGAGATCAGATTCTTAGTGAAGGAGAACACAATGGGATGTACTGCACAGCAGGGGTTTGGGAATAGGCTGGGCACTGTAGAGCTTACTCTTATGTCAAGCATTTCACCTGAAATGTAGATTGGAGAATCTTAGTACCCACTTAACATGCAAAGTAGTTACTTGCCATGTTGCTACTAAATTGCAGAGCGATAATGGAGCATGGTTGTTATTTTTGGCCTTGCTGAGAGAAGCTGCCACTACATGTCCTGCTCAGGCAGCCCAGGACAGGGCAGAGTAGAGAAGAGAAGGGAGGGGGCAGGGACTTGGAGGGGGCCCATGGTTGATTCCCAGGATTGTCTGTCCTGTTTCTCACATTCCTGTGCTACCTTCTGAGCCTCAGATTTCACAGCAAACACAGGGGATTGGGAGCCAAACAGCACAAAACGCAGGCAGCTCAAGGCAAAACATTAGATATCAAGGAGAATAAAGTGTAAGTCAATACTCACCGACTTTGCGGAGCTCGAAGGAGGCGTCAAACTGGTGTCCCGCTGCCAGGAGTAGAACGGCGTAGTTGATGCCAGAGTGTAGTGTCGGCTCAGACTCAAACCCCTTCTTAAACCTGAGAGGAACGACAGAGAAGCTAACTTAGAATCACCAAAATTACACACTATGCTTCATTTTTAAATCAGACATAATGTTCCTACAGTAATTGCTGATGTGTCCTTAGTGAGAACTCCTTAGTGAGAACTTTTCATCTCCCTAGTTTTGTAAAAAGCATCCAAAAACAATTACAGCCTTATTTTGCAGGGTCCACAGAGGAACCACTTGCACAAAGCTTGGCACTCGCAGATAAAAAAAAACCTCATTTACTTAATGAGCAATCTGTTCCACTGAAGGAATGAGTGTGAATAACATGAGAAGGCTCTCCAAAGACATTGTCTGGGTTGGAACAGAGGACAAGATTGCCCGATGGGGAGTTATTCTAATGAGATGCCATAAATCGTCTCGATGCGAGACCATTCCAGGAAGATCGCAATTATCTTCACATTATCATTGGTGGTGGTGCCGTTTCAAATCAGCTTCTGCCAGACCTTGCAGCCTCTCTGCTCCATGTCAGATGACATAGATGTTCATTATCTGTAGTTGAGAGGTGGTCTTTGCTACTCTGGCTAGTGAGGAGTGAGAGGGGAGTGAGAGGTAATGACTCTCATCAGCAGCCAGGCTCTCACCAGTGTGTGTGCGTGTGTGTGTGTGCAGCTCTCACCAGGCCGTGCCACTGTCCCTGCTGTCTTTGTCAGCGAAGTGGGACTCCAGGAACATGTCCTTGTAGATGCGTCCCACCAGGCAGTAGATGTCTGAGGCCACCTGGTTGTCAGCCTTCACCAGGGGCAGCATGATGTCCAGGGCCTTCTGACGGTCCCCCGGGAGGTTCCTCCTGAAAACAGCAGAGGGAAGACCCAATGGTCAGAGACAGACACGATGTGAGTTCCAAATTGTATCCTATTTCCTTGTGCACTACTTGTATAGGGAATGGGGTGCCATCAATCGGGCAAGGATAGTGCATCAAGGTAGGACGTTCAAATTGCCATGGGGCTCCCGGTGGCACGGCAGTCTAAGGCACTACATTTCAGTGCTAGAGGCGTCACTACAGACCCTGGTTCGATTCCAGGCTGTATCACAACTGGCTGTGATTGGGAGTCCCATAGGGCGGCGCACAATTGGCCTAGCGTTGTCCGGGTTAGGGTTTGGCCGGGGTATGCTGTCATTGTAAATAAGAATTTGTTCTTAACTGACTTGCCTAGATAAATAAAGGTTAAATAAAAAAAAATGTCCTAACTTAAAATTATGCCTTCTCCAAGGTATGCCCTACCTTCATTTGGAAGATTTTGAGTCAGCATCCAATGTAGGCCTATCACTGATTTTACAATATATGCCTATTAACTTCGCCTCTACCTCTCTGGATGATTCCTTCGCCAGGTAGGATATCCCATGACACCTTGCGAAGCAGGTAAAACTCCCAAATTCCGGCAACAACTAATGGCGGACGGAAGTCACCTCTTCATAGAACATTTTCCAGAAGAAAGAGGAATAACTTTGTGGAATGTGAGTATTACGTTTATTTAATAACAAAATTATGTTAAAATGTTCAACAAATTACTTTGATATGCATTTTCAATTCAATAATTTGGACATACAATGCTGAGTTTGCTCTCATCAGTCCGCTAGTCAAGCTAGCTAGCTAGCTAACGATTGGCACGATCTAGTGAGCTAGCATTCATACAAATGTGTTTATCAGCTGTTTAGCTAGAGGAAAAGCTGAACTAACCAATTTTAATTGTAATTTCAGACGTGCAAATTATGAAGACTTGAACAGTGAATTGGTGAACTAGCTAGCCAGCTAATTAATGACAGATGGATGTTAAATAAAGCATAGGAACTAGCAGCTTCTTCCATGGAGCCTATCCAGAGGGAATGGGAATAGGACACCTTTAATGGAGGCTGCAGCTCAGGCTGCTCTCCACTCCCCAGAATTCACTTCACACTAGTGTGCCGCTGAACGGCAACTGGAGGGGGGCGAAGCTAAGCAGTGAGTCAGCCTAGCCCACTCCAGTCATCCAACAGTCAAACATGGAGGGGAAGGAGGGAGAGAGTGCAACAGGAAAGGTTTCGACATTTACATCCCTGCTGCTGCTGTTTTCTCACCAATTACTCAACAGAAAACTCTGCTTGTCAGACATGTTTAAAAGAAGACATTTAATTATAATCATCCATGCTTCATTGTTGCAGGATAATGGCATTATTTCGCTATGGTGCACTAAACTGCTGAGTCATCCACCACCTCTAGTTGGGGGAGACAAATGGGCTGCTGTCTAAACAAACACTCAGACTTATGGCAACCATCGTCATTTTCAGGCCATTCAATGTTTTCCCAATTATGCAAAGAATGTGCAACAGCTTTATAATACGTCTCTTTGAGCGTGTGAAATGCAGTGAAATGTTCTCGTAACTGGCCAGACACTAATGTTGCGTTGTAGCATAAAGGAATTTTCCAATGGCTCTGAAATGATAGAGCAACTTGCTTGGAAACCCAGTGTGCGTTTACAAGTGAGGCAGCACGTTAAAGATCGGGCAGTAAAATACTTTCCAAGCTGAACATGTGTGATGTTCCGACTCAGAGCACAGACACACATGCTCAGCACATGCATGTTATGTGTGTGTGTGCGTGCGTGCGTGTATAGAAAAAAACAGGTGTGACATACTGGGGGTCTTACCGATTCAGTGCAAAGGCATGGTGGAACTTGACATGGGGATTGGCCACAGGGTCGAATGTAGGAAGCTTCTCCAAGGTCTCCACCAGCTTCACTATGGATTCATAATCCTACGTTACAAACAAGCATAGAAAAACAGATCGTTGGATTGAAAATCATGTACCCACTCAACCACATCTTGGTTTCTATAGTTTACATGAAACCTAAAATATCTATGTCCTTGTTCCCTTACAAAGTCACTACTTGGGGAAGGACATTGTCGGCTTTTTCAAGTACTTCAATAAACAAATGTCCCTTCCACCATTTTTTGTCCAGTATATATTTATCTAAATCATGTTGAATAATTCAGCGTCTCCTTGTATCTCTTGTTGTTGACATCATTTATTAATGTGACGGGTGGCTGCCTATGGCTGGCAGGATGGGAGGGTGTAGGGTGAATGGCATGGCAATGCATAGAGAACAGACTGCAGTGCAGTTGCAGAATAGCCACAGGAAGATGACAAAAACTTAATCTGCAGCTTTCCACTGGAAGCCCAAGATAATTTTATCTCAATGACTATGTTAGAAAATGGACTGAGGGAGGCCCTAAAACATTTATGCTAAGGCATTTCAGTCTATCTAAATGGCCCATGCCGATAGCATCTGACAAGCTGAAGAAGGAAAAATGTACCTGGATGTCCCTGTAGGACAGAAGCAGGTTGATGACGATGTCAGCTGAAAGGCACTCTACGTTGTCCAATCGTTGTTGAATTCGGCTAAGTTCTGAGGCCAGCTCCATCCCTGTGAACAATTCCCGCGCTTTCCGAATCTCGTTGAGAATGGTTTCTCTGAAGTATTGGCTGTGAAGGGGTACCGGAGAGATTCACAGAGAGATGTTATTTCACACTAGAAATCAAGTTTTCTGCAAATAAACCATTATTATGTATTGATGTGACTTTCTGAGGAAATAAATATGAGGAATGGGGATAGATAAAACCGTTTATAATTGAAAATAATGTATCTATTCCTCTGAGGCAACTTTTGATATAGGCTACAGTGTCTTTGATCTTGCCTTGCCTGACACCCTTATAAATAGTCTACCCTCTTAAACATATGCAATATGTCAGTTATTTACTTCCTCTCGGCAGCTGAATGTGGAGCTCATGAATGTGTTCCCTGGTAAGCCCCTTCAAAGTATTCTTCACTGTACTGTTGGAGCTGCACTTTTATCTCAGCTCTCTGAAATATGACTCCATATTCCTAGAAGAGAGGCTGTTGCTGAATGTTGGCAGAGAGAGAAGCCTTAAACATTAGAACAGAACTAAGCAATGCTAACATTAAAACTGAGATTGCTATGCAAGCCAAAGTGTTGCAGAGGGACACACCAAATAAAGCAATGCATCATGTATTATCCAAAATGAGTGAATTGGATATTACAATGGACTCTGAGGAATACTCATGAAGTGCAATATCTGATGAAAAGAACAACAGACTAACAAAAAACATCGCACATTTTAAATTAAGTGAAGCTTATCAGGTAACAAGACTTTCGATGACTTCATTAAACTACAGTATGGCTACAGTCATACCGTACTTCATCAGCTAGTCATCCATGTTGCTTAATCAACCACAGACAATTACACAAGACAACACAAAATCCAGCTGTTATACAGTTCACTTTAGTTCATGTTAATAAACCTCTGTTGGCAATAATAGCCCTGTAATCATCACCTTGATGTGCATGTTCACACCTTCCCTAGCGAGGTGACACCTGTTTCACTACATCAAGGTGTGAGTACAGCAAACATGTGACTTAGGCCTATAGCAGCCCAGTGTCTAACCCCAACAACCTAATCAGCAGGAGCTTTAGGCCTAGCATCTCAGGCTACACATCCCTATACTACTCACCAGGAGTTAGCCTGGGGCACCTTGAACAGCTGGATGAAGCGGTCCAGCAGGGGCATGCAGATTGGTCCCAGCAGCATCTCGAAGCTGGGCTGCATCAGCTCTGTCAGGCCCTTCATCAGGCTGCTCTCGCAGCAGTACACCTTGTTGTGCGGTGTCACCATGTACGGGATGAAACTGTAGTTGGCTGAGCATGTCTGGAGGGAAACAGAAAGCAGCAATTTCTTGGGTCGTAAACATACAGAGGTCGCCTGGTCCCAGATCTGTTTGTGCTGTATGATTATAAAACACAAACAGGTCTGGTACCGTGCTAATGTATAGGTTGTTTCTGTTAGATTATATTACATTGCATGTTGACTGCATGCGTTATATACAATGGGAGGACAGTGGTATGGGACTGCCTCGTGCTGGTAATTTTGTGACATAGTGTTGTGACATAAGGAGGAGAATCTGATCTGCAGGGACAATGGTGTGGTTGTACCCATGGACATAATTGAGTCTGTCTAAAGAGCCAGTGTCCTGGGGGATAGATCCACATCAGTAATGAGAGTGGCATAAGGATCTGTTTAACTGGGCTGCTCACACTGCCCTCAGGGCAGAACTAGCTTTAAAACTCCATTCATGTTGCTCATGGAAATCAATTCAAACCACGTCTGTCTTACTACTGTATTTGTATTTGCAACTGTATTTGCTGTAAATCTATCATTGATGTCATTTTAGTCTGTCATGTTAGTCTGTCATACTCAACACTCAGCACTTGAAAAGCTTGAATTGATGGATCCTAAATATACTTGAACATGTAGGCTACAGTAGGTTACGGAAAGGGATGAATCCTGAGTGCAGTCAGTGGCTATTTTAACTTCTCTGTTTCAATTCCATCTTCAAGAACACATCCGGGCTGCTTGCAACTCACACTTGCAACAAAAGGAAGTGAACAGAGGCTCAACTTCTGCCTGTAGAAATTGGAATGTTCCACAGTAAAACTGCTTCCTCTCCTGCAATCTTATTTTTATGACATTTAGTCATGCCATATCTTTCCAAAATAACCTGTGACGGCTTGTCACGGTTAGATGCAGACACAGATTACAACATCCTGCCCTATATTGAGCCACACACACTGCGTGATTCATGCCCTAGCGGATTACATGATGACAACACATCACAGATTTATAAATGTTTTAATCGCTAGGTGCCATTGACACTGTCCTTCTCCCCGGCAACGTCAGCCAATGAGAAGCATCCAACTGCAGATTATGCTCGTTGATGCCGCCTGGTCTGCGAATCGCAAAGCACATGTGTCTCAAATTGTATTTTTGCGTCTCAGTTGGTATGTGTGCGTGCAACCTGAACTCTCAACGTGTCCTAGGGCATCAGTGTGCTACGCACATACCAGACGGCACACTAGCTCTGGGCATTATGTTAGTGTGTTAGTATCATCATGGTCAAAGTTGGGAGAGTTAGCTAGCTAACTACAGTGCTTTCAGAAAGTATTCACACAACATTTTGTTGTGTTATAAAGTGGGATTCAAATGGATTTAATTGTCATATTTTGTTAATGATTTACACAAAACACTCTGTCATGTAAAAGTGGAAGAAAAATTCTAACATTTGTAAAACAATTATGAAAAATAAAACACTAATATACAGTATCTTGATTACATAAGTATTCAACACCCTGAGTCAATAAATGTTAGAATCCCTTATGGCATCGATTACAGCTGTGAGTCTTTCTGGATAAGTCTCTAAGAGCTTTGCACACCTGGATTGTACAATATTTGCACATTATTCTTTAAAAAATTATTCAAGCACAGTCAAATTGGTTGTTGATCACTGCTATTTTCAAGTCTTGCCATAGATTTTCAAGCAGATTTAAGTAAAAACTTTAACTAGGCCACTCAGGAACATTCAACGCCATCTTGGTAAGCAACTGCAGTGTATATTTGGCCTTGTGTTTTAGGTTATTGTCCTGCTGAAAGGTGAATGTGTCTCCCAGTGTCTGTTGGAAAGCAGACTGAACCAGGCTTTCCTCTAGGATTTTGTTTGTGCTTATTTTTATCCTAAAAACTCCCTAGTCCTTCCCGATGACAAGCATACCCATAACATGATGCAGCCACCACCATGTTTGAAAATATGAGTATAATATGAGTAGTGATGTGTTGTGTTGGTTTTGTCACAAATACAACGCTTTCTATTCAGGTCATAAAGTTAATTTCTAAGCAATTTTTTGGGCAGTTTTACTTTAGTGCCTTATTGCAAATGGGATGCATGTTTTGGAATATTTGTATTCTGTACAGGCTTCCTTCTTTTCACTCTGTCAATTAGGTTAGTATTTTGGAGTAACTGCAATGTGGTTGATCCATCCTTAGTTTTTTCCTATCACAGCCATTAAACTCTGTAACTGTGTTAAAGTCACCATTGGCCTCATTGTGAAATCTCTGAACGGTTTCCTTCCTCTCCATCAACTGAGTTAGGAAGGACGCCTGTATCTTTGTAGTGACTGGGTGTATTGATACACCATCCAAAGTGTAATTAATAACTTCACCATGCTCAAAGGGATATTCAATGTCTGCTTTTTTTACCCATCTATCAATAGGTGCCCTTCTTTGTATTGGAAAACCTCCCTGGTCTTTGTAGTTGAATCTGTGTTTGAATCTGTGCTCACTGCTCGACTAAGGGGCCTTACAGATAATTGCATGTGTGGGGTACAGAGATAAGGTAAAAAAACAAACATTCAAGAATCATGTTAAACACTATTATTACACACAGAGGGAGTCCATGCAACTTATTAAGCACATTTCTACCCCTGAACTTATTTAGGCTTGCCATAACAAGTGGTGAAAGGCTCGGCAGACGCATACTCAGGCTGACTGGCTCTCATTCAGGCAAATGAGAAATAAGCGCACTCAGGCTATCCGGAAGGCCAAAGTAAGTTACTTTAAGGAGCAGTTCTGTCTCTGTGGGTCTAACCCCAAGAAGTTCTGGAAAATGGTTAAAGACCTGAAAAAGAAACCCTCCTCCTCACAGCTGTCCATGTCCCTTAATGTTGATGATGTGGTTGTTACTGACAAGAAGCACATGGCTGAGCTCTTCAATCACCACTTCATTAAGTCAGGATTCCTATTTGACTCAGCCATGCCTCCTTGCCCGTCCAACATTTCCTCATCTCCCACCCCTTCTAATGCGGCTAGCCCCGACGCTTCTCCCTCTTTTTCCCCTGCCCTGCTACAAAGTTTATGCCTGCAGGAGGTCACTGTGTTGTCATGTGTTGCTGCCTTGCTATGTTGTTGTCTTGGGTCTCTCTTTATGTAGTGTTGTGTTGTCTCACTTGTCGTGATGTGTGTTTTGTCCTATATTTATATATATATATTTTTTAATCCCAGCCCCCGCAGGAGGCCTGTTGCCTTTTAGTAGGCCATCATTGTAAATAAGAATTTGTTCTTAACTGACTTTCTTAGTTAAATAAAGGTTAAATAAATACAAATAAATTAAAAAACAAAGGGGATGAATACTTATTGACTCAAGACATTTCAGCTTTTCATTTTTCATTAATTTGTTTTAAAAAATCTAATTCCACTCTGACATTATGGGATATTGTGTGTAGGCCACAAATGCAGGCTGTAACACAACAAACTGTCAAGGGGTATGAATACTTTCTGAAGGCACTGTATGTGTTCAGGATTCCTTTAGTTTTGATAATTTTTGGATACAATCTTAATGCCAAAAATCACTACAACCAAGCAACCACTGTTGCTTGTGCTTTAGCTGTCACAACCTAGCTAGCACTACTAGCTAACTCGTGGCTATCTAGTAGAGCCAGTTAGCTACCTGCTAGCTAGTAGAGCTAACCAGCTACCTAGTACTACTAGCAAAGATACTGATAACTAACCACTTTTGTCTGTGCTACTAGCTAGCGCTGTAAATTCACCAACTGTCCTGCTGGGGGAGGTAATGCGCCATCCTCTCTGGCACCATTCAATATCCTGTCTCATCTTCTATGTCTCACAGCATCTGTGGCATGATAAGGTATCTGCTGGATCTATTGCAGCCAATAGGGTCTGGCTCCAGCAGATACCTTTTCATGACACAGACACTGTGAGAGTCAGCATACGAACTCAGACAGGTCTAATAGTGCCAGAAAGGATGGTGCGTTACCCTTTTAAATGAAGATATGAAGACAATGAATAATAGGCTTGGTACTGTAGAAAAATGTAATGAAGCTTATTTAATGAAGCTTAGTGTGTACTAGCTAGCTAGCTAGTTTTGTAGGCCTACTAGCTAGCTAGTGTTGTAGACCTACTAGCTAGCTAGTATGCACTAGCTAGTGTGTACTAGCTAGCTATAGTGTGTACTAGCTAGCTAGTGTGTATTAGCTAGCTGCAGAAGCAACAGTAGTTCATATAACACCCTAGACCAGAGCTAGTGCGTGACTGGTATATGCGTAGCACACTGACACCCTGGAACAAATCTACTGACTCACGTGACACAGGTGACCAACAAGCATCTACAGGTTGTGTGCGCACATACAATCTGAGAAACACAAATACCATCTAAAATGCACACATATGCGAACTGAGGTTCGCAGACCAGGCAGCGTTAGTGCACATAATCTGTAGCTGGATGCTTCTCACCTCAGCAGCAAGTCTCTGAGGGTAGGTGACACGCAGGTCCCAAAAACAACAAAAGGAGCACAGGGACAGAACACTAGGGGTATGTCCTACATCACACCATTGCCCTACATAAGGCTGCGGTCAAAAGTAGTGCACTATAAAGGGAATACATAAGGTGCCATTTGGGACGAAGTCAGGGTGTTTGCACGTTACAGTAATTAAGGAGTTATATCTCCCAGTCAGGCAGCATGGGATTAACCCATTCATTTAAAGGGGGGGGGGGGGGGGGTAGACGGGACTGAGTAGTGTGTGTGTGTGTGTGTGTGTGTGTGTGTGTGTGTGTGTGTGTGTGTGTGTGTGTGTGTGTGTGTGTGTGTGTGTGTGTGTGTGTGTGTGTGTGTGTGTGTGTGTGTGTGTGTGTGTGTGTGTGTGTGTGTGTGTGACTAGGTCAGAGTGCCACTAATGTGTCATATCTGTCTGTGGCAGAGTGTGTTTGTTTTCTCAGAGCAAAGGAGAGGAAAGTGGTGTGTAGATACAGATGGAGAGAGATAGTCAGTCATGGAGTGCAGTAGTGCATTCTCACTCTAATGCAGTAATCAGTCCTCCTCCCAAAGCTCTGTCGCCACACACAGATCAGCCATCAACCTGCTTCCTAGAGCACAACCCACCTCATTCCACTCCGTAAAGCCACTTAGGCCAGCTGCTCAGGAGGCTCCCTGTCCATGCCTTTGATTCAACACCTTACAG
Organism: Salvelinus fontinalis; assembly: GCF_029448725.1. Taxonomy (NCBI): domain Eukaryota; kingdom Metazoa; phylum Chordata; class Actinopteri; order Salmoniformes; family Salmonidae; genus Salvelinus; species Salvelinus fontinalis. The sequence continues at coordinate 23,324,360 of NC_074684.1, read as the reverse complement.
CACAGGTGTCAAACTCATTCCACGGAGGGCCGAGTGTCTGCGGGTTTTCGTTCCTCCCTTGTACTTGATTGATGAATTAACATCACTAATTAGTTAGGAACTCCCCACACCTGGTTGTCTAGGGCTTTATTGAAAGGAAAAACCAAAAACCTGCAGACACAAGGCCCTCCGTGGAATGAGTTTGACACCCCTGCCTTACAGTTTCCCCCCCCCCATGCCACAGTGCATCAATGTCACCATATCCTATTATTCTGTATAAGAAAGCCAGCCAGACTGTGTGTTGTCTATTTGTCTGCCCTAGCTATCACTGGGCAGGAGTGGCAAACACTGTGTTACAGACGGGGGAGCTTAAACCACTGCTGTGTCGGCACAGCACAGAGGCAGGAAATCGAAAATGAGAGGTGAAATTGAAAGTGGACTCATTCTCTCGCTGCTTTCCACAGCACATTCCCCAGTCACCCTGATAATAAGGCTGCCTGTCAACCAAGTAAAGCTATCCTGGAATAATCTCTGAGTAAGGGAAAATGCTTTAGTTTACTGTACACAAAGCAGAATGCACAAAGCCAAACTAGAGGGATAGTGAATTGGGTAATTAAAATGGACTGATGGTGGCAGACAATGCTATGTTGCTGAATGCTGCCGTGAAAAAAAAAACGGGTTATTGCACTTACTTTCACACAGGAAAGGTGCAAGAAATAAACGAGAGGTTTGCTTCTAACAGCTTTGAAAGAGAGAGTGAGAACTTTGTGCACTTACAGTGTTCTTCTGGCAAATAATATCCTGCAAAAGAAAAAGAGAAATGTCAATACTGTTTTGTGGTGAGAAAGTGAGTTTGCAAAGGTGATGTAGAAAAATCATTGAAACATTACACTGGTCAAGGTTCATTGACTAGAGCCATCTTTCCATCATAAATGGACTCCTGCTATAAATGGACACCTGTAGTTGTAAACAGAACCAGTAGAAATGCTGATACAGTCTCGCTAGCACTTATTTTTGCAGTGTCATACTGTAGGCTAGTTTAAGTGCCAGCAAACAACCATGGAAATGTTATATGTGGGAAAAGGCACTTTAATTAAAAAGAGGTTGAACCTCAGGCTCTTAAGTAGTTTTCTAAACATTCTATAAAAGGTTAACAGTCACTGTTACTCTTAACCTTCAATAAAGGAGGTTGATAGCGATCTGGTAAAACCACTACAGAAAGTCGTTTTTTTTTTTTTTTTACAGCAGGGAGTCGAAGTGTAGGCAGGTGGAGATGGAGGGCAGTTCATCAAGATTACAGACATAATATTTATTTTAAAAGGTACACTTTGCTTATTTGATTACCTATTCTTTGAAGATTTTACAACAATTTCAAAATATTGCAATGCTTTTTTTTATGGCAATGGCAACGTCACAGCAGAGCATTGCAGGTTGTACGAGTGTGTGTGGTGTATCTAGATTTCTGCACTGCCTCCAGAAAGTATTCATAATGCTTGACTTATTCCACATTTTGTTGTGTTACAGCCTGGATTCAAAATGGAAACCATTTGTATCACCCATCTACACACAATACTTCAGAATTACAGTGAAAACATGTTTTTTTGAAAATGTTGTAAATTTAGTGAAAGTGAAATACAGAAATATCAAATTTACATAAATATTCACACCCCTGAGTCAATACATGTTAGAATCACCTTAAGCAGCAATTACAGTTGTGAGTCTTTTCTGGGTAAGTCTCTGAGAGCTTTGTACACCTTGATTATGCAATATTTCCACATTATTCTTTGGAAAATTATTCAAGCACTGTCAAATTGGTTGTTGATCATTACTAGACAGCCATTTTCAAGTCTTGCCATTGATTTTCAAGCTGATTTTAGTCAAAACTGTAACTAGGCCACTCAGGAACATTCAAGGTCGTCTTGGTAAGCAACTCCAGTGTATATATGACCTTGTGTTTTAGGTTATTGTCCTGCTGAAAGGTGAATTTGTCTCCCAGTGTCTGTTGGAAAGCAGACTGAACCAGGTTTTCCTCTAGGATGTGCTTACCTCTATTCTGTTTATTTTTTATCCTATGCTTGAACATATGAATAGTGGTACTTGTGAATAATATGAATAATGATGTGTTGTGTTTGTTTTGAAGTTTTACTTTAGTGCCTTATTGCAAACAGGATGGATGTTTTGGAATATGTTTTATTCTCTACAGGCTTATTTCTTTTCACTCTGTCATTTAGTTTAGTATTGTGGAGTAACTACAATGTTGTTGATCCATCCTCAGTTTTCTCCCATCACAGCCATTAAACTCTGTAACCGTTTGAAAGTCACCATTGGTCTCATGGTGATTAATTAGGCCCTAATCTATGGATTTAACATGACTGGGAATACAGATATGCATCTTTTGGTGTAATGTCTGCTTCCAACTCACACTCTCATAAACGTAGATCCCCTGAACGCAGCTCACTTTCCAGCCCACACTCACACACATAGATCTCCTGAACGCAGCTCACTCTCCAGATCCCAATCACCTGAATTCTAATCACCTGTTCACACACCTGTATGTCATTTACACACACTATTTAGTTCAGTTCTTTGCACCGCATCCTTTTTTTTTTTTACACACACCACACTTCTCTTTGGATCTCTGTTTTCCCCAGCATTTACTCCTCCTGTGTATGATAGTTTTTGCCGGCCTCACTAACGACGCCTTTTGGCTGTTCACTGCAGGGCACTTTAGCCTATCGGATTTCCTGTTATTCACCTATTTCCTGATCTCCCAGACGACATTACTAGACTTTTCCCTGCCTGTACTGTCGCCCTTTGGACCTCATGTGTATGACCTTCTGCCTGCCCCTGGACCCAGCTACCAGCCTCCTCCTGTGGTCCTTTACACTAGACACCTGCTGCGCCCTGCGCTTGAAACCAGCTCTCTGTCTCCCTCGTGTTCATTTCAGTTGGTCAAAGATACCTTAAAAAATGTAGGGACGTGGATCAGAAAACCAGTCAGTATCTGGTGTGACCACCATTTGCCTCATGTTGTGCGACACATCTCCTTCAGATAGTTGATCAGGCTGTTGGTTGTGGCCTGTGGAATGTTGTCCTACTCCTCTTCAATTGCTGTGCGTAGTAGCTGGATATTGGCAGAATTGGAACACGTTGATCCAGAGCATCCCAAACATGCTCAATGGGTGACCTGTCTGGTGAGTATGCAGGCCATGGAAGAACTGGGACATTTTCAGCTACCAGGAATTGTGCATAGATCCTTGGGATATGCGGCCATGTATTATCATGCTGAAACATGAGGTGATGGCGGCGGATGAATGACACGACAATGTGCCTCAGGATCTCGTCACTGTATCTCTGTGCATTGAAATTGCCAATGATAAAATGCAATTGTGTTTGATGTCCGTAGCTTATGCGTGCCCATACCATAACCCCACCGCCACTATGGGGCACTCTGTTCACAACGTTGACATCAGCAAACCTCTTTTTGTGCGCATGGAAAATGTCTGGGATCTTTTATTTCAGGTCATTAAACAGGGGACAAACACTTTAAATGTTGTGTTCAAATTGTTGTTCAGTGTACTAGTGTAGGCTCCTCAGAGGATGAAGGGGAGGACCATCCTCCTTAAAGAATTTCATAAAAATAGTGAAACATTTCAAATGTTATCCTTTTTAGATAAAATTAAACAAAATATATTCACCTCACCAAATAATTGATTAAAACACACGGTTTTGCAATAAAGGTCTACAGTTGTCTCAACAGCCCTGTAGGGTAGCACCATGGTGTAGTCAGAGGACAGCTAGCTTCTGTCCTCCTCTGGGTACATTGACTTCAATACAACATCTAGGAGGCTCATGGTTCTCACCGCCTTCCATTGACTTACACATTAATTATGACAACTTCCGGAGGACATCCTCCAACCTATCAAAGAATCAGAGCTGCTCTTGCAGCATGAACTGACATGTTGTCCACCCAATCAAAGAATCAGAGAATGAAGGTTTATATGTGGCGAGTGATCAGGGGTGTATTCATTCCGCAGATTCTGTTGAAAAACATTTCTTCAAAACGGAAGCAACAGAATGCAACGGGGATAAACATATCTGAATTTCTCCTATAGAAACTCTTGTATTCAACTTTTGGACTAATGATTACACCCTAGATAAGCTAGTTGCAGGCAAGACTGTGCAAGGCGGTATTGAATGTGTCATTGTCTTTCCATCCCCTCAAATTTTCCCCTCGACCTGTGTGTACCTACGTTGTAAACTTTAATTCATAGGCTAGGTTGTAGCAATCTCATGATAGGTATAGGGAAAATTTGAGTATCATTTAGTATTCTAAACCTATCGATGTTACATTGAATGACAGTCATCCAATTTGGTGTAATAGAAATTAGGCCATTCTCCAAAAAATAATGATCGTTCTCCCTCATCTTAAACTGTTCCGACCGCCACTGTACCAATAGGTGCCCTTCTTTGCAAGACATTGCAAAACCTCCCTGGTCTTTGTGGTTGAATCTGTGTTTGAAATTCACTGCTTGACTGAGGGACCTTACAATTATCTGTATATGTGGGGTACAGAGATGAGGTAGTCATTCAAAAATAATATTAAACACTATTATTGTACACAGAGTGAGTCCATGCAACTTTTTATGTGACATATTAAGCACATTTCTACTCCTGAACATATTTAGGCTTGCCATAACAAGTAGGTTGAATGCTTATTTACTTTTCATTTTGTATACATTTTTAAAAACATCATTCCACTTTGACATTATGGGGTATTTTGTGTAGGCCAGAGACACAACATCTCAATCGAATCTATTTTAAATTCAGGCTGTATCACAACAAAATGTGGAAAAAGTAAAGGGGTGTGAATACTTTCTGAAGGCACTGTATGCACAGGAAACCATAGTCTCCCCTCCCCCACTCTCTAATTTGCATGCCTGTGTGTTGTTGTTGGTGGGCTTTGTTAGGGGATTCCATTGCAGCTGCAAGGGCTCTCTCACTTTGCAAACCAGTTTAGGCTAATGTTTATTCAACTGTACATCACCTGAGGACTCCAGCCCAAGGGCACAGACAACACCAAAATAGATACACATGCAAACCTCTTCTGCAAATGCAAGGAAATGAGTCAGTCTATCAATGACATTTCCCTGTCTACGAAATGCTCTTTTACAAGACTAGATGGCTAAATATCCATTTTATATCTAAAGGGGTAAAAAGGGGTAAAATATTAAACCAAATTGTGTGTGTCGATTGTTTTTCCTCTGTCAGATGCTACTTTACATAGGCCTAACGTCTCCTTTCCTTTTCATGAAACACACCATTTCCTGTCTAGGTGTAAATGCATCTCCCTTCAAACAAATAACTAATGTGTTGAACTGGCACTACAACAGCAATGACAGCTATTACAGGTTCCCCATACACTCAGATTCTAAATATAGACCTTTGTCATTAACCTGATGAACCGTATTACATTACATCCATTGTGGAAACATTAAGTTGATTAAAGTATGGACAAAGTGATGAGGAAAAAAGGCTGACAGGCTGCAGATACGTTTATGTAAGGCATGTGTGCATGCGTGAGTGTGTGTGAGTGTGTGCGAGAGTGCGCGTGAACCCCACAGCTTACCTGCAGGGACTGAAGCGAGTCAGAGTTGGTGTCACAGTACAGGATGATGTTGTTGGCCATGCTGAAGCTCTCCCTCACACCCAGGTGGTAGAACAGGGAGGGCTGGCGGAAAGCGTCCGTCATCTCCACCACAGCTATGTCTGTGAGGGACAGAGATAGCCTGTTAGTGGGCTTAACACTGAACAACTGTACCTAGGTCTATAGTATAACATATGTTATGCCTATAACGTATTATAGCCTACTATATAGTTTCTTCACATTTACCAATTTGTTTAAGTGTCAAATGAAATAAGATGAGATTGATGCTTCCTGATGGGACAATAATGCCTGTACAGTTGTTTTGGAGTAGGATCTTCAATTTGCCCAAATTGTCATTTTTGGACCAGACTGTGACATCACAAAATCTTCCAAAAGAAAAGGCCAAAATAACATTGTCTGGTATTAAGTATGGGGTGTGGTTTTTACAGAAGTCCCTCTGGTACCACTGACTGATAACAGCAGAAATAAAACTGGGCTAAAACAGTGTTTCAGTGTTTTGTAATGACAATGTTCTCCAGAAAGATAACATTTAACAGACCCACTCCACCTTTTCATGTGCTTCCAAGTTTCCCCTTCCATGTCAACATACACATTACATAGAGCTTGTGATCCCTTCCAATGGAGCGCCCTTTCACTGTAATACCTGGGTTCCAGTCCACTCCAGACCCAACGCTAGTCTCACTCACTGAGAACCAAACATCCACACAAGACAGCCAATGCCAAAAGGATCATCAAAGCAAATAGGCAATCTATTTTAATGTGGTGTGTCTGCTGCTGTGTAGTGACGCAAAGAAAGGTCCCAGCGGAGACAGCCTGGCTTGAAATGGGTGGGGTAGGCTATGTACAGCGCTCTCCTTGGAAACTTCTGCCTTATATAAAATTAGGTTTGAGCCAAGGCAAATATTAGCTTACATTAATTATGATTTAGGAACATGTAGACATATGGAAAACGTGGTAGACACCAGTGGCGGTCGGTGACGTTTAAGATGAGGGAGGATGATTTTTTTTAATGAGCATGGCCTTATTTCTATTGCAGCATATTGAATGACTATATTCTATTCACCCAGCTCTATGTGATATCGACATGATACTCACATTTTCCCTATACCCATCATGAGGCTGCTAAAACCTAGCCTATGAATAAAAGTTTACAACGGATGTGCAGAGGTTGAGAGAAGTATTAGAGTAATCAGGGTGACAGACAGTGACACATTCAATACCGCCTTGCACAATCTTGCCTGCATCTAGGCTACCTGGGGCGGCAGGTAGCCTAGCGGTTAGAGCGTTGGGCCTGTAACCAAAAGGTTGCTAGATCAAATCCCTGAGCTGACAAGGTAAAATTCTGTTGTTCTGCCCCTGAACAAAGAAAGCAGGGTCATCATTGTATTTGTTCTTAACTGACTTGCCTAGTTAAATAAAGGTTAAAAAAATATATATATATAGGTTGTAATCATTAGTCCAACAGTTGCAAATGAGAGTTTCTATTGGACAAATTCAGGTATGTTTATCCCCGTTTGCTTCTGTTTAAGAAACGTTTTTCAACAAAATTGGCAGAATAAACACACCACACCCCTGATCACATGCAAACACAGTTCACTTACATAGCAGCCACATACAAACAGCATGATCATTTTCCTCGTGGTGGAATTCCTTCTCGCATCTACGCGCTCTCCTCTCACCTTTTCCCTTCACTTGTGAACTTCAGTGCAAAACACCTCAGCTATCTGTGACCAGGCAAAAACATCTTTCCAAGCCAAAATCTTAATTTCATAACAGCTAACCGCTACACACAGCTTACATCGTTGTCATTATATTAGCTAACGTCATAGCTAGTCAACATAGCTACTAGAACTAACGAGTTAGTAAACCCGCTACAATCATGTAGTACACTGTACAGTCAGCAAGCAGTTTAGCAGTTACACCGACGGGCTCCGGTGGCAAAAATTCCAAGTTGTCAAGAGTTCCAGTGTTGGATAGCCATGGCCAGCTAGCTAACATAGCATCCCTCTCTGTTTGAGCCGGGTGTTTGAGTAGGCTAAACTAGATAGCTGCATTCGCTAGATAAGTGAAAGTGGGGGAAAAAATACTACGAAATATAGCTCTCTCTCGCTCTCTCTTGCTTCTCCTTAATTTTTTAAAGAATTATTGTCTATTGTCTTTCTCTCTCTTTGAGTCAACTACTCACCACATTTTATGCACTGCAGTTCTAGCTAGTAGCTTATGCTTTCAGTACTAGATTCATTCTCGGATCCTTTGATTGGGTGGACAACATGTCAGTTCATGCTGCAAGAGCTCCGATAGGTTGGAGGATGTCCTCCGGAAGTTGTCATAATTACTGTGTAAGTCTATGGAAGTGGAGGACCATGAGTAACCTAGGTTTTGTATTGAAGTCAATGTACCCAGATGAGGACGGAAACTAGCTGTCCTCCGGCTACATCATGGTGCTACCCTACAGAGTGCTGTTGAAGCTACTGTAGACCTTCATTGAAAAACTGTGTTTTTTAATCAATTATTTGGAATTATGAAAATTCACTAAGGAGGATGGTCCTCCCCTCAATGTAAATTGTCCAGGTGGCCATTTGATTAATTGTTCAGCAGTCTTATGTCTTGGGGGTAGAAGCTGTTAAGGAGCCTTTTAGACCTAGACTTGGCGCTCTGGTACAGCTTGTCGTGCGGTAGCAGAGAGAACAATCTATGACTTGGGTGACTTGAGTCTTTGACCATTTTTTGGGCCTTCCTCTAACACCGCCTAGTATATAGGTCCTGGATGGCAGGAAGCTTGGCCCCAGTGATGTACTGGGCTGTACACAGTACCCTTTGTGGTGCCTTACGGTCGGATGCCGAGCAGTTGCCAAACCAGGCGGTGATGCAACTGGTCAGGATGCTCTCGATGGTGGAGCTGTATAAATTTGAGGATCTGGACACCCATGCCAAATATTTTCAGTCTCCTGAGGGGGAAAAGGTGTTGTCGTGCCCTTTTCACGACTGTCTTGGTGTGTTTGGACCATGATAGTTTGTTGGTGATGTGGTCACCAAGGAACTTGAAACTCTCGACCCGCTCCACTACAGCCCCATCGGTGATCAGGCCTACCACTATTGTGTCGTCAGCAAACTTAATGATGCTGTTGGAATCGTGCTTGGCCATGCAGTTGTGGGTGAACAGGGATTACAGGAGGGGACTAAGCACGCACCCATGAGGGGCCCCAGTGTTGAGGATCAGCGTGGCAGATGTGTTGTTACCTACCCTTACCAACTGGGGGTGGCCCGTCAGGAAGTCCAGTATCCAGTTGCAGAGGGAGGTGTTTAGTCCCAGGGTCCTTAGCTTAGTGATGAGCTTTGTGGGCACTATGGTGTTGAAAGCTGAGCTGTAATCAATGAGCATACTCACATGTGTAAAATATTTCTGTATTTCCGTCTTTTCTTCACGCAAATGACAGGGATTTGGGCCTGGTCTTGGAGCAGTATATCCTTCGGGCAGTGTGGAGTGCGATTGAGAATGCGTCATCTCTGAATCTGTTTGGGCGGTGTGCAAATTGGAGTGGGTCTAGGGTTTCTGGGATGATGGTGTCGATGTGAGCTATGACCATCCTTTCAAAGCACTTCATGACTTCCGACGTGAGTGCTACTGGGCAGTAGTCATTTAGGCAGGTTACCTTCACTTTCTTGGGCACTGGGACTATGATGGTCTGCTTGAAAAATGTTGGTATTACAGACTCAGACAGGGAGAGGTTGAAAATGTCAGTGAAGACACTTGCCAGTTGGTCAGCGCATGCTCGGAGTACACATCCTTGTAATCCATCTGGCCCTGCGGCCTTGTGAATGTTGACCTGTTTAAAGGTCTTACTCAAATCGTCTACAGAGAGCGTGATCACACAGTCGTCCGGAACAGCTGATGCTCTCATGCATGTTTCAGTGTTACTTGTCTCGAAGCGAGCATAGAAGTAATTTAGCTCGTCTGGTAGGCTCGTGTCACTGGGCAGCTCGCGACTGTGGTTTTCTTTGTAGTCTGTAATAGTTTGCAAGCCCTGCCACATCTGACGAGCGTCGGATCTTATTCCTGTATTGACGCTTTGCCTGTTTGATGGTTTATCGGAGGGCATAGAGGGATTTCTTATAAGCTTCCAGTTAGAGTCCCGCTCCTTGAAAGTGGCAGCTCTACCCTTTAGCTGAGTGCGGATCTTACCTGTAATCAATGGCTTCTGGTTGGGGTATGTACGTACAGTCACTGTGGGGACGACATCATCGATGCACTTATTGATGAAGCCAGTGACTGATGTGGTGTACTCCTCAATGCCATCAGAAGAATCCCGGAACATATTCCAGTCTGTGCTAGCAAAACAGTCCTGTAGCTTGGCATCGGCTTCAGCTGATTATTGACCGAGTCACTGGTGCTTCCTGCTTTAGTGTGCTCCGTTCACATGCCATTATGTTTCCCTGGCGTCAAGTAGAAACTGACTTGAAGAGGGAACTATCAGTGCACCATGATGTCATAAATCAGTCAAGAAAAAGTAAATGGGGCTAATATTCAATTCACACAGCAACAAGTGTTGCTAGCTGCTTCTAGAAAGTAATTCAAGCACTCAGATGTGTAATGTTATTTTCAGATCAGGTTTATTTGCCCAAGAAACCAAACCACTTAAATAGGTTTAAGTGCCCAAATTAAGTTCAGTATTGTTCTGCTAAAACAACCCAGGGAACAAGACACTATATTGGTGTATATGTTGAGAGTGCCGTGCCTGCTTCTATAAATAAACTCTCATAGGAAAGCATGCAGGGTACTTTCACAATGGTTATTCAGCAGTTTGGAAACCCTGCCCAAAAATAAGAAATACTACTTCATTTTTTAGAAATGAGTGCAATATGGAGGAAGGAGACAAGCCCCCAGCCCCGACAGGAAATGTGAGTAATCTGGCAGAAAGAATCCTCGGCTTTTGATACTTTAGTTTCTGTTCACACTAGCATATTTCAGAGATTGAGTACCATGGCCCAGGGGGAAAGTGCAAGAACAGAATTTGAATTGATCCCATCCAGGTTGACACACAGGGAGCTGCCTGCTTCCTACAGTGCCAGTTGCCTCAACTAGCCTGACACTTCCTGTTTAGCCTCTTGTTAAAAATAAAAAATAAATAAGGAACTTGTTTTCTAACAAGATAACTTGATTTTAACAAGAGGGATTTGTTTTCTGTCAAATGAATGATCTTAATTCCATTTACCTTATATTACACAAATATCATCTGGCAACAGCACCAAGAACAGATCACCTGGCAACAGCACCAAGAAGACACATTTGAGAAGTCATGCAATAACTGTGATGGTCATGGAATTTGGGGTTTTGGTTATTTGTTAAGCAAATATCCACGGTCAAAGCAATAACTGTTCAAATAGCTCAATTAACGTGTGCAATTTTCTCCTCTCATCTCTGCTTGCAGTGTGCAGCTGTTGCACACATACACTGAGTTGACTTAACATTAAGAACACCTTTCCATGACAGACTGACCAGGTGAATCCAGGTGAAAGCGATGATCCCTTATTGATGTCACTTATTAAATCCACTTCAATCCATGTGGATGATGGTGAGGAGACAGGTTAAAGAAGGATTTCTAAGCCTTGCGACAATTGAAACATGAATTGTGCATGTGTGCCATTCACAGAGTGAATGGGCAAAGCAAAAGATTTAAGTGCCTTTGAACAGGGTATGGTAGTAGGTGCCAGGCGCACATGTTTTTGTCAAGAATTGCAACGCTGCTGGGTTTTTCACACTCAACATTTTCCGTGTGTATCAAGAATGGTCCACCACCCAAAGGACATTGAGCCAGCTTGACACAACTGTAGGAACCATTGGAGTCATCATGGGCCAGCATCCCTGTGGAACGCTTTTACGACACCTTGTAGAGCATGCCCCGATGAATTGAGGCAGTTGTGAGGGCAAAGGGGGGGGGGGGGGGGGGGGGCTCAATATTAGGAAGGTGTTCTTAATGTGTTGTCCACTCAGTGTATTTTACGTTTGCTAGCCTAGCATGGATTTCAACTTCAGTTTTCATCACTTTGTCTCAGATTCACATTCACTTGTAAATGTCCACACTCACCAAGAATGAGATTTGGTAGTTAATTTCAACAGAAATGGTGGCTTTTAGCATCGTTCTTGCATCTTTACAAACCGGACAAAACATATAGCCAGAGCACTATGCATAAGGTAGTACAGATACAGATCATGTTACAGCATCAAAGGGAGCGCATTTAAGGAGAGAGCACATTTTTAAGGAGAGAGCGCACATTGGAGGAAGGAGACAGAGACAATTTGACGGATTAAGGTAGAAAAACAATTGTTTAATAATAATTTTAATAATTAATAATCATTAATTTACCCTACTGCTATTTGGTATATTGGATATATTTACTTAAAAATACAATAAAATGTATGTATTAGAAAGGTAATGACTGTTATTTTATGTTATTTACTGACTGCCTAATCATGCTAATATTAATCTGAATCAATCTCAAACAATGCCAATGTCTACAGACAAAAACTGCTTCCCTTGCCCTACTGCCAACTTATGCTGGCACACCTGACACCACATACCCAAACTGCTGATAAAACCTGACTGAGTACTTTGATCAACCAACACTCTACACCACTCATTTTTTCCAATAAAGACTGGATTCCCTGGACAGTAGTGCGGCTGGTGATATAATTTCTCCTGACCTGATGCTCTGTAGCCCACATGGACAGCCACCATATACATGCGCATGGATAAACAACTTAGTTGACAACCAATGGGAGCAGAGAACGACAGCCGCCAGCCAGCGTTCAGGTCAGACCAGAGTGCATGTGGGATCTTGTGCAGGAATCCTCTGGCTGTCAAAACAATGCTGAATGTGGTATGTGTAAGGCTATACGGGAATGTAGAATGACTGATAACCTTTGAATCCAATACTCTATAGGTGCTTCTCCAAAATAGCATGAGCTCTTATTCAATGACACCAACTTGATTTTACATTCAATATTATGTTTAATTTAATACAAAAGCCACTTGGTATCATATGAGATTAAAGAATGTTGTTTGGGGACTTTTGTTCCCTCCAGAAGAGATGTACTGTATCACAACAACAGTTCACTTTCCTTTATGAAAGCCTCCCTCCAGGAATATGATGCTGCAGTTCAGTACTTCCTTTTGGGATGAACTGAAATGAGTAGGGGTCGGGTGAGGGTGAACCATCAGACTTTCTTGTCTAGAGATTTACATGGTAGGATTTGGGATGTAATAGATACAGACTCTCAAAATGGCAAACAGACCAACTAAACTGAATGGAACACACACTGGGCCCCTGCTGTGAGGTACAGAAACACATTTAGTCAGTCAAAGTGGAGCGACTTTAGTTGGGTGATAAACAATGACTTATATCAAGGTAATACTGTTCTCAGAATCATTTTTAACATGACTTATACCTCTTCCCAGCACAGTTACAGGTGGCAGTCAGTGCAAGAGTGTTGTCCTCTGGTCACCAACATAGAGTAAAAAAGCCTTAAAACCTTTACACCTTTTTAACAGTAGCCTACACCACCGGCTCACCTCGTGTGGCTTGAACATGTGGTTTGACCTTTATCTATTGATGGCATTGATTTATTTAACCTTTATTTTGACAGGGAAGTCATACTGAGACCAGGGTGTATTTTACAGATGAGCCCTGCAGAAATACATTAAACACATACGGTGCATTGGGAAAGTATTCAGACCCCTTCCTTTTTCCCACATTTTGTTACGTTACAGCTTTAAACTAAAATTTATCAAAATAAGCTCAGGTGCATCTTGTTTCATTGATCATCCTTGACATGTTTCTATAACTTTTTAAAAATTTCAGCTTAATATTACGGAAAGAATGTTGCTTCCATCAATGTAATTGTCTGAATCATTTCCAATCCCCCATATATTTTTTGGGGTAAATATATATATCCATATACATACACGCATGCATACATATACACATATATACATACCTATATAGACCTACATACTTTATAAAGAATATACCTTTATTATTCCCCGCAAACTCGACCACCCTTCCCCCAATTGGAGTAAACCAATAAACACTTAGGCTTCTACCTTCAGTTTATATATCTTATACACATTTTACAGACACAATCTATTTTACAATAGTTATATTTTGTTTGTTTTTAGTCCTTCCTCTATTTCTGATGTCCACCCAGTTTGATTTCTATTTGTAATGGTGCTATTTCACAAAAGTTCTGAACCTATATACATTTTACAGACCCCGTATGTTTTACATTGGTTATCTTGTTATTAGTCCCACCCTTCAGCTCCATTCAACCCCTCCCATCTATCTCTCAACATCATCCATTTCGGATTTCTATTTGCCATATATTTTTCAACTGTGCTGTGATGCTTCACAAAAGTAGTGAACCTTTCTATTCTCATAGCTTCTACAGACTGTAAATTAAAAATAAACATTTTTGCTAAAATAATTATATCATTGATTGATTGATTATGGCTTTTCAAAACACCCAGTATTGCTATCTGCGTTAGTTCTAGGCAAATGTTGCAATTCTTCAGCCATTCCTGGACCTGTGACCAAAAATGGACAATACCAAAATAAATCAAATTAAGCTTAGGTGCATCTTGTTTCATTGATCATCCTTGAGATGTTTCTATAACTTGATTGGAGTCCACCAGTGGTAAATTAAACTGATATACACTATCATTCAAAAATTTGGGGTCACTTAGAAATGTCCTTGTTTTTGAAAGAAAAGCACATTTTTTGTCCATTGAAATAACATAAAATTGATCTGAAATACAGTGTAGACATTGTTAATATTGTAAATGAGTATTGTAGCTGGAAACAGCAGATTTTTTATGGAATATCTACATAGCCGTACAGAGGCCCATTATCAGCAACCATCATTCCTGTGTTCCAATGACACGTTGTGTTAGCTAATCCAAGTTTATAATTTTAAAAGGCAAATTGATCATTAGAAAACCCTTTTGTAATTATGTTAGCACAACTGAAAACTGTTGTTCTGATTAAAGAAGCAATAAAAGTGGCCTTCTTTAGACTAGTTGAGTATCTGGAGCATCATCATTTGTGGGTTCGATTACAGGCTCAAAATGGCCAGAAACAGAGATCTTTCTTCTGAAACTCGTCAGTCTATTCTTGTTCTGAGAAATTATGGCAATTCCATGTGAGAAATTGCCAAAAACTGAAGATCTCGTACAACGCTGTGTACTACTCCCTTCACAGAACAGCGCAAACTGGCTCTAACCAGATTTGAAAGAGGAGTGGGAGGCCCCGGTGCACAACTGAGCAAGAGGACAAGTACGTTAGATGTCTAGTTTGAGAAACAGATGACTCACAAGTCCTCAACTGGCAGCTTCATTAAATAGTACCCACAAAACACCAGTCTCAACATCAACAGTGAAGAGGCGACTCCGGGATGCTGGCCTTCTAGGCAGAGTTGCAAAGAACCCATAATGACATCTAATTTCTGGGTTAAGTCAATAGCCACTGCTGCGTTTACTCAGTGAGGTTACAACATGTGAATATCAAACATGGATCAGAACAGCTATTTGATATACTGTGAACATGTGTTTCCACTTGCACATTCCTGATGCACGTATTTACATGTTCTGTGAATGCTCCTTTCTTATGTCATTCAAAATGTGGGAATTCATTGCAGTTCAGCTTTTCCAAAAAAGGAGTGAAGTGGTCAGGCATCTTGTTCATTGTATACAAAAGCTTTTTTTCTCTCTCTTTCCTTGTGATTCCATTCCTAAAATGTCCTGTTGTAGGAACATGATAAAGACGTTGGCAATCTTTAGGGAGCTTCTGTCATTTCAACGAAGCTTGTGTACATTTTGAACAGATACAAAAAGGGTTTCTGGGAACCACTTCCCACCTCCCGTGAGTAGTATACAGAAAATTCCACAGAGGCCCTGTGGAAAATAGCCGAACCAAAAAAAGGGAACATATTGAGTTCTGTTTACACAACCAATAATGTTATGTTATGACAACCAACAACGGGTAAGCTGTGATGTCAGCTAAGTCTATACAACACAGGTGTTTTATAATTTCTTCACCTAGAAAATGTCCTATTGTATTATGGAGTATACAAAACACCAGCTCTTTCCATGACAGACTGTGAAAGATATGATCCCTTATTGATTTCACTTGTTAAATCCACTTCAATCAGTGTAGCTGAAGGGGAGGACACAGGTTAAAGAATGATTTCTAAGCCTCGAGACATGGATTGTGCATGTGTGCCATTCAGAGGGTGAATGGGTAAGACAAAATATTTAAGTGCCTTTGAAGGGGGTATGGTAGTAGGTGCCAAGCACACTAGTTTCTGTCAAGAACTGCAATGCTGCTAGGTTTTTCACACTCAACAGTTTCCTGTGTGTATCAAGAATGGTCCATCACTAGGGCTGTTACGGCGACCGTATTACCGCTTCACCGGCGGTCACGAGTCATGACGGCAGTCAAATTCCACGTGACCATTTAGTCATGGTAATTAGGTTTCTCCAAGCTTTGATGCTGCTGATGGTCATTAGTAGCCTACCAAACTTGCTAACTGCCTGGTACTCAGCACTCTATAGTCCCTCTAATTACTCTGACATCAATGCAAAAGTGATCAGAAATCTAATCAAACACTTCATGAGAGCCCAAGAGCTCATGTTGCGCAACATTTCTATAGGTTATGCAATTGCATGAGAAAACAGAGTGATGGCCTCTATTAAAAAGAGGAGGATCCCATCAGCTTTCTATAGGCTAGGCCTACTATATTTATACTGAACAAAAATATAAAGGCAACATGCAACAATTTCAAAGATTTTACTGAGTTACAGTTCATATAAGGAAATCAGTCAATTGAAATAAATGTAATAGGCCCTAATTTATGGATTTCACATGACTGGGCAGGGGTGCAGCAACGGGTGAGCATTGGAAGGCATAGGCCCACCCACTTGGCAGACCCAGCCAATATGAATGATCATTCTGTTTAATCAGCTTCTTGATATGCCACACCTATTAGGTGGATGGATTATTTTGGCAAAGGAGAAATACTCACTAACACAGATGTAAACAAATTTGTGCACAACATTTGAGAGAAATAAGCTTTTTTGTGAGTATGGAAAATGTCTGGGATTTAAAAAATTTCAGCTCATGAAACATGGGACCAACACTACATGTTGCGTTTATATTTTTGTTCAGTGTATTTCTCAACTTTCCTAATATTAAGCACATTGCTTCTCTTTACAACAGGAGTATAGCCTGCCTGGCTGGCATGAAAATGAACCACGGGAAAAGCATCCTCCATTTGCTATTGATGATGCTATTGCATAGATGACATGTCTTTTTTCCCCTGCCCCTGTTTTGAGCTGGTGCATGATATTGGTCCTTTCTAAATCAAATTTCACACATATTATTTAGTATATGTAAAGACAAGATTAAATCAAAAACAGTCTGATGGGTGACAATTTTAGCCTATCACTTGTGAATTATATATTATTACTTGTGAATGATGCCCAGCAAGGCAAGAACCAGCTAATGACTTTTTTTTGCAACTTTTACAAATCATAGTCGCAACACCTCATGTAACCTAGCTCATAGGCTTATATGTTTTCATAAGGTTTGTATCACAACTAAATGGCCAAGAAACGTATTAAAATGGAGCCCATTAATCCACTTTACAATGGGTGTAGAGCATACATTCGCAACACATGAGTTTCAAGTTTGGGGAAGATAATTTTCACCATAAAAACACACCTTTTATAATAAAAGCATGACAATCATAATCGCATTTGCAGTCAATTTTAAGAATGGTGTTTTCCCACAAATCTTCCCGCTAATGAGAGACATGGGCAATATGGTGGCTAGGAATTGCCAGGGACCTCACGATATGATATTATCATGATACTTAGGTGCCGATACGATACGTATTACGATTCTATATGCATTGCGATTCAATACTGCGATTTTATTGCGATTTGATGTTCCAAACATATTTCTCACTAGGCTGTCTGCTGCAGAGAGACAAAAGAGAGCTTGTTTGATCAGTCAGGTTAATAAAAGTGCTGAAAACATGTTGGCTCACTATTTAAAAAGAAGATGGAGAATAAATGATAGGAGGAAAAATACCGGAGTTTTGACGCAGGCATAGATAACTAGCGCTAGCGAACGCTACCTACAGTTGTAAAAAATATACAGTACCAATCAAAGGTTTGGTCACACCAAGAGTGCGTAAAGCTGTCATCAAGGCAAAGGGTGGCTACTTTGAAGAATCTCAAATATAAAATATATTTTGATTTGTTTAACACTTTTTTAGTTACTATATGATTCCATTTGTGTTATTTTATAGTTTTAATGTCTTCACTGTTATTCTACAATGTAGAAAATAGTAAAATAAAGGAAAACCCTTGAATGAGTAGGTGTGTCCAAACTTTTGACTGGTACTGTACATATATGATATATATATATATATATATATATATATATATATATATATATATATATGTATATTTTTTACAAATCGATACTTGAAGTCAAATATAGATATAATATCATCCAAAAATAATATTGCAAAATGTAATTATCGATTTCCCCTCCCCCAAACATCACTAATGGGCAAGGGAGGAAATGTACTTTAGTTTGAGTCAAAAGGTTCAGTTCACTTCTGAAGTGTAAGGGGAATTTGAACCTCCACCCAAACTAAGCAAAACGATCCATGACGCTAGGGAGCCTCACTTCTAGGGGCCCATAATGGTAAAGGAAAATGTGTGTGGGAAAATGATCCCCCTTCCCCACTTTGTGGAGCAAATGAGACATTCCCCCATTGAGACTCTCTAGTGCCCAATGGATTCCAGGTTGACAAATGGCTAGGCTATAGGCATTGTGAAAAGAAGTAGGCTGGGGAAAGTAGTTCATTTAATACTTCTAAACATTGACATGTAAAACCAGTCACACAATCATATGTGCAGTTTTCTGTGTGCTCATGGCAACCACAATAGAAGCCCCATTAGAGACAACTGGTGTGGCATGTGGATTAATGTGCATGGGCCCATTCCCACCCACTGCAATGGTTATAGAACAGTAGTGAACCTGTTCTACTTTGGTGATATATGGTATGTGTTGTAGGATGGGGTTTGATGGCTGGAGTTTGATTCAGAAGAATAGACAATGACACAGGTAGATTTGTTTTGGTTCTGATAGTTTGAGGGCAACACATTCAATAACCCATCACATGCATGCTGCATGTCACCACCACCTCGTACCTGCATTATAGAACTGGTCAAGCACACACGTCTCTCCAAAGTCGATCTTTCCAAAGTGTATGATTTCCAGTTTACTTCCCACGGAGTCGCAAGCGTCTTTCAGGCAATGCAGGGCCATGTTCTCTGCGGTGTGCGGCTGAGTGAGCTCGCTGTTGACGACATATGCCACCGTGACAGCCCTGCTTTTACATTTCACTGTAGACAACAAGCCGCCACTGTCCTTCGGGTAGCTCAGAATATTAGGAATGATGCTTCCGCTGACCACCGAGTCGTGCCAGAATGTCCCAGCCGCGGGAATGGGGGCACCGCTCACGCTCTCTTCCCGGGAGCCAGCAGAGTCCCCGCAGGCACCCTCAGGGCCCGAGCCAGGTCCAAAGGAGGGAACCGACAATGATATCCCTTCATCTTGACTCATTTTTTCAATGTCTGTTTTGGTTGACAATCACTTATGTGTTCTTATGGATCCTCAGTTGCTCGACATCTCCATACATCCAAAGTCAACATTACGCACGTTTCCTCACATACATTCTATGCACAAGGCATGCAAGATATTTCAACACAGGTAAACAGTCTGGTGATGTGGATCAACCTCCTGTATATTCATGTCTGGTTTCGCATGAAATTGTGCAATCTGCAATAATAAACCAAGGTAGTGGGCACTACAACCATTGAAAATCAGTGTTACTGTTAAGTCACGACACATAGGCTACTCATATACAGCTAACGATCCTATGGCAAGGAACAGTTACCACTGAATTGTAACATTCTTGTGCGTCTCGACTCTTCATAGTTTCCGAAGTTAAGCACGAGCGCAGGTTGCAATGGTTACAAACCCACGGTGAGCTTGTTGGTAGATCCACCGTTCTATAAAGCAGATCAGGGTTGTGTGCAGCACCGCAATAATTTAGAAATGTAGAAATCATGCACATAGAATAATTCATGCCAACAAGACAATTATATCCAGTCCCCGAACCTGCCCTATTTCCACTATTATCTTCCTTGCAAAAGCTCATGCACACTGGGTGGAGGTTGAGCGTTGTTTACGGGCGGTGTCATGACCATATTTGGAACAGTTGGAGCGTATTCCCCCTTAAAGCCACAGTAGGCAATTTTTCCAGTAAGAATAAGATTTACAGTAATTTTAACGAATGAATCACTCTCCTTGATTTTGAGGTACATGACTTAAAAACAGGCCTACCCTGATTAGAATACTACAAGTATGTTACCTTATCATCCATCAATGTTCTTGTAAACACATTGTAACTTCAAATCATATAAAAAATAATACTGCTCCTCTCATGGAATGTCATTCCTATACATCACAGTAATCAAGTGCTACAGTATTTACATTACACTTGCTCCTAGTGTTATCACTATACCAGAATTTTTACTTCGGTACCGATACCAGTTTTAGTATCACGATACTTGATACCAAAACGATACCAAAACAATACCAAGATAAAAAATAAATAAATAAAGTGTGTTAGCCAAAGTCAAAGAATGGTACTTGATCCAGACATATCTTTTGAGTTCAATATCAGTATATTTAACAATTATTGAATGAATGCATTAAATTAATCAATTATACGATCACACAATCAATTTTACTGTTTATTATTATCATTTTTTTTACCAATATAACTACATACCATAATGGTAATAATTTGTTTGAATGGTAAATCTCTAGTCTATTGATACATTGGTTAAATCAAGATTTAGCCTAGGCCTATTTACAATACAGGTGAATGCATATTCAATAGTTATTGAGTTTGTTTGGGCTGATTTCATGTGGATACAGATGAAAAACAATATATTTTCCTTACATTTGGGAAATATTTTTATGTACTGATCAACAACATTTGCATAGAAGAAGCAATCTCTCATTTTATAAAAGAGTGCGCTGTGTCTTTAAGATCCATGACATCATTCACACACGCACTCAGTTCAGCCTTGAGCAAAGATGATCCATAGAGATAGATAGAGGACTCATCTTTATGTTTGTGCCATTATAGTGTCTGTGACAGCATGGACAGTGCCATTGAGGCTACAACCATAGGAATCCCAAAACATTTGATTACTTTCAAAGATATTTATAACTAACCCAAGAAAGTTTATCTGTGTCGTTTACAGTGGGAGCAAATGAAGCATGGTGAAATTGATTTAATGGCACCGGAGGGGATGGCTGCCATTTTATGGGCTCCTAACCAACTGTGCTATTTTGTTTGCTTTTTCACATTGTTTGTAACAAATGTTGTACATAATGTTGGTGCTACCGTCTCTTATGACCAAAAAGAGCTTCTGGATATCAGAACAGCGATAACCTTTTGAGGATCTGAGGACCCATGCCAAATCTTTTCAGTCTCCTGAGGGGGAATAAGCGTTGTCGTGCCCTCTTCATGACTGTCTTGGTGTGTTTTGACCATGACAGATCGTTGGTGATGTGGACACCAAGGAACTTGAAGCTTTCAACCTGCTCCACTACAGCCCCGTTGATGAGAATCTTATTTGGTCCCTTGAAATTGGCCTAAAGCTTCTTAGTTTACAAATCAGTGATGGGTCCCTTTTGTAGGCATGTGGATCAATTTCCAACTGAGTTGGGCTCTCAATTTACTGTTGAGAGTTAGAATAGTAGCAGTGGGGAACCGTAACAGCCTTCTACACCTTCAGATCAGACCTAAGGATTTATAAAAGGATTTATTGTTTTTTCTTTAAATAGAAATATAGTATTTTATATAATTAAAATTATATTCTGATTTCATTTCTTCAGTTTGTGTTGGAAAGGGAAGGGTTAACACTGAAGTGAAAAAAACATCCAATCAATATTTTTCTTTGGTGGTGTCTGGGGAGAAAAATCTAGCTAGCTAAATCAGCCATTGGCTAGGCCCTCAGAAGCTAAACGGAAAACATCTCCCATTCAACTGCATTAGGGCATAGTTGTGGAGTGACTGTGAAATCAACCAACCACATTTTTAACTTGCAATGGGTGTTTAAAATAATGTTTTTTTTAAACATCCTAACTTCTGCCGTTTCTAAGGCTACATGCAAAACATGTCACTCTTGAGAGCACAGCTCTAATTAAAATACATTAGGTTACCCACAGAAGCATGGGTAACCTATGCAAAATGCATAAATATGCACCTATTCAATAATATCAATACCTTCTGTATTTTTTAATTTTTAAAAAATTTTATCCCCTTTTCACGGTATCCAATCGCTAGTAATTACTATCTTGTCTCATCGCTACAACTCCCGTACGGGCTCGGGAGAGACGAAGGTCGAAAGCCATGCGTCCTCCGAAGCACAACCCAACCAAGCCGCACTGCTTCTTTAGCGCGCCTCCAACCCGGAAGCCAGCCGCACCAATGTGTCGGAGGAAACACCGTGCACCTGGCCCCCTTGGTTAGCGCGCACTGCGCCCGGCCCGCCACAGGAGTCGCTGGAGCGCGATGAGACAAGGATATCCCTACCGGCCAAACCCTCCCTAACCCGGACGACGCTAGCCCAGCGGCCGGCTGCGACAGAGCCTGGGCGCGAACCCAGAGACTCTGGTGGCGCAGTTAGCACTGCGAAGCAGTGCTCTAGACCACTGCGCCACCCGGGAGGCCCAATACCTTCTATATTTGTGCGTTTTCCATAGGTTGTCCTGCTTTTTTATTTTACGTTTATTTAAGGAGGCAAGTCAGCTAAAAACAAATTCTTATTTTCAATGACAGCCTAGCAGCCTAGCAGTTTGGGGATTCAATCTTGCAATCTTTGAGTTACTAGTCCTAGTCCAACGCTCTAACCACTAGGCTACCTGCTCCCCTGCTGCCCTATGCTTCTGTGGGTAACCTAATGTAATTTAATCATTCAATAAGGCCATCCAATGTTTTGGGTTCCTAAATGCTTCTGCCATATAGTGGTTCATTTGGGACTAAGAAGGTTAGATTTGGATATAGCTGTATGTCGGCACAAGTGGCTGTAAAATGAGACTAGGTAATACTGCACTACAGATTTCAGATGTCTATATGTGTTGGCCTATACATTCTTGATTTGTTATTGCATGACCTAATGTCATTTCTAATGCCATTTCTATCAAATCTAAGTAAAACACCACAACACCACAACACCAACACCACAACAACTGGTAAGTAGACTTACTCAGTAAAACACCACAACAACTGGTAAGTAGACTTACTATGTAAAACACCACAACAACTAGTAAGTAGACTTACTATGTAAAACACCACAACAACTGGTAAGTAGGCTTACTATGTAAAACACCACAACAACTGGTAAGTAGGCTTACTATGTAAAACACCACAACAACTGGTAAGTAGGCTTACTATGTAAAACACCACAACAACTGGTAAGTAGACTTACTATGTAAAACACCACAACAACTGGTAAGTAGGCTTACTCAGTAAAACACCACAACAACTGGTAAGTAGACTTACTATGTAAAACACCACAACAACTGGTAAGTAGGCTTACTATGTAAAACACCATAACAACTGGTAAGTAGACTTACTATGTAAAACACCACAACAACTGGTAAGTAGACTTACTATGTAAAACACCACAACAACTGGTAAGTAGGCTTACTATGTAAAACACCACAACAACTGGTAAGTAGGCTTACTATGTAAAACACCACAACAACTGGTAAGTAGGCTTACTATGTAAAACACCACAACAACTGGTAAGTAGACTTACTATGTAAAACACCACAACAACTGGTAAGTAGGCTTACTATGTAAAACACCACAACAACTGGTAAGTAGGCTTACTATGTAAAACACCACAACAACTGGTAAGTAGGCTTACTATGTAAAACACCACAACAACTGGTAAGTAGACTTACTATGTAAAACACCACAACAACTGGTAAGTAGGCTTACTCAGTAAAACACCACAACAACTGGTAAGTAGACTTACTATGTAAAACACCACAACAACTGGTAAGTAGGCTTACTCAGGAAAACACCACAACAACTGGTAAGTAGACTTACTATGTAAAACACCACAACAACTGGTAAGTAGACTTACTATGTAAAACACCACAACAACTGGTAAGTAGGCTTACTCAGTAAAACACCACAACAACTGGTAAGTAGACTTACTATGTAAAACATCACAACAACTGGTAAGTAGGCTTACTCAGTAAAACACCACAACAACTGGTAAGTAGACTTACTATGTAAAACACCACAACAACTGGTAAGTAGACTTACTATGTAAAACCTCACAACAACTGGTAATGTACGGTGCTTTATTTCAACCTGTAATTCCTGCAAAATATACATATTGAGAGCAACAAATAAACAGACTTGGTTTTGTATCACATCCCATTAATTACTTTATTTCCCTGCACCTCAAACTCCCCCTAGACTAGTTCCTTCCTCCTCATAATACTAGACCCTCATTTGGGCAGACGGGGACCCCTTGTGGTCAGAGTAGCCTACCTGTGTGGTTCCATATTATTTGCCTACCTTCAAGCAAAATATAATTCATAGGGGTCTATATGGGATTTTAAAATAGCTCCCTTGTGAAATGTTGCTACCTTATTTACATTTAGCTTCAAAAAGACCCCTGAGATGTTTTATTACAACTGTTACAACTGTTGAATCTAGGAACACAAGCATTTCACTACACCCACAATAACATCTGCTAAATATGTGTATGTGACCAACACAATTTGATATGATTTGATTTGTTTACTCTGACATCATCACAACTGAGAGACAAAAACTCAAGAACTTAGCATGTCTAAGTGAATACCCCAGGTCATTGAATAGACACTGGGGGGTAGTACAGGCACATTCTAAACCCAGCATCCAGGGACAATGAAGGAAGTGTAAAATTCATGAGCGTTTAGAGAGCTACAAGGGAGAGAATTCTGGAGGGAAAACGTTTACTACAGGTGAAGCACTTTGTTCAAATCATGAGGTACTATTAAAGGGATTTGAATATTTTCGCTTACTTTTGAGTTTACATGTGGCCTGATCCATTTTTTTATCTTCCACATGTGATATCTGATAATCTAGCCCATGGCCTATGTTATCAAAGTTAAAGCCTTCTCAATACCATTGATAAAACATATCACACTATATTGTTGATGTGAATGTCTCACACTTTAGTCACCCCCCAAGAACAACACGAGCAAGTCAAGATTTTTTTTAAAGCAAAGAAGTAGATGAAAAGAGCCCTTTGTGGTAAGTCTGAGGGGGATTTACAAGTTTTAGACCCAATGGCTCTTTAATTTCTTCTGGAAAACAACCAAAGACCCTGCTAATCAGTGACAGGAAAAGGATTTGTGTTAATCAGCCAATTACTGTAAATATTTTTGTGGCTTATCTTTTGGTATGAGGTAAGTCCCATTTCCCGATCACCATCATAGGTGTCTGTGTTGTCTTAGATGTTTACACAGGCCCAGTTCAGTGTGATGTGAGTTTTCCCAGTGACGGGACACTGATAGTGAGTGTTAAAGCACAACCTATTGGGCACACCACGTCATTTCAACGTGGAAATGTGGGTCATTTTTGTTTGAGAGGTTGATCAATGAGTTTTCAACCTTTATTCACCCACTCAAAAAGACAGACAGAAGTTTGTTGAATTCCCAATGTGTTATCACTATATTTTCAACCATCTAAAAGCACAACCAAATTCCAATGGAAAAACAATGTCAGATTTTTTCTTTAGTTGTCATCTCAATACATTTTCAACCATTTAAAAGCACAGCGAAGTTTAAACGGGAATACAATGTCAGATATTTTGTATTTATAAAGCATTTAATATGTTTAATATGTTATCACTATGCTTCATGAAATACCACAACCAAATGACCTGGATTATAGTTCTTGTAGAGATTACATTAAAAGTACATAGTTAAGTGATCAATACTGTTCGAGATTCTGCACAGATATTTTATTGTGAAGATCTCCACAGACCTGCGACCTTTGCGTGCTATTTTTAATATGCACACTTTTTAGTGTAATAAGACTTTTATAGTTACAGTAACCTCAAAATGTGGCCACGGATGAGTTAATCATTTTAAGGTTTAATAAAAACAGTTACATTAGTTTGTAAGATAGCCTTACCTTTAGGCTATTTACTGTATTCCAAAAGTCATATTGAATTGTTTTAGGTTGTCAACGCAACGACATCAACATTTGAAGGAGATGTATATTTTGGGCCACTGACTTAAAAAAAATATATATTTTTAATTTAACTAGGAAAGTCAGTTAAGAATAAAATCTTATTTTACAATGACGGCCTACCCCGGCCAAACCCTCCCCTAACCCGGACGCCGCTGGGCCAATTGTGCGCCGCCCTATGGGACTCCTATGAGACTCCCGATCACGGCCGGTTGTGATACAGCCTGGGATTGAACCAGGGTTGAACCACGCCTCTAGCACTGAGATGCTGCGCGACTCGGGAGCTAAATTCCAATTTAATTCCAGTTACAATTTAATAAATTATATGTTTGATTCACGTCTCCATCTCAACCAAAAATCCTAGTAAAAGAATAGGACTAAATCAAATCAAACTTTAAATGAAGTTTGATTTAATTTAGCCCAATTCTTTAACTTATATTGTTGGTTGAAATGGAGACGTGAATCCAACATATTCATTATTAAAATGATCAAATTTGACATCAATCAAAGCTTGAAGAGCTAGTCCTGTTTGTATTGTATACTTTTAGTTGACTTCGCAAATGCTATATAGGCCTAAATAGCATCATTGATCATAAAGGACACAGAGTATGGTAACATTTCATCTACTCTGTTAAACCTGCCCTTCGGAATGACTTCGATAGCAACAGTGAATCTATTTAGTTATTTGGAAATCCAGTAGGAGATGCTGCCCAACCTATTGTATTTGTTCTGATAGTGGATATAACGTTGAAGATCTGACATTGTTTCAAAGGTACAAATTTAACATATTTCATACAAGGGTTGTCCGTGTTGAAAATTGGTTACCATCGTTCTGTGGTTGAAATTTCACAACTTTTTTCAAATCCAATGTATTTTCCTCATAGATTCCACATCACAATATCTTGACAAATTATGTTGAAACAGCATTGATTCAACCAGTTTGCTCCCAGTGGGAAGGATGCCAGTAAGGCTGCGTTTACACAGGCAGACCAATTCTGATCTTTTTCCACAAATTGATCAAATCGATCTATAAAGCCCTTTTTTTCATCAGCAGATGTCACAAAGTGCTTATCCAGAAACCCAGCCTAAAACCACAAACAGCAAGCAATGCAGATGTAGAAGCACGGTGGCACTGAAAAACTCCCTAGAAAGGCAGGAAGAAACCTTGAGAGGAACCAGGCTCTGAGGGGTGGCCCGTCCTCTTCTGGCTGTGTTGGGTGATTATAAGAGTACCTGATCCTTCTTCAAACTTTCATACTGTAGATGACCAGCAGGGTCAAATAATTATCACAGTGATTGTAGAGGGTGCAACAGGTCAGCACCTCAGGAGTAAATGTCAGTTGGTTTTTCATAGGTTGAGACAGCAGGTGCAGTAGAGAGAGAGGGAGGGGGGTCGAAAAACAGCAGGTCTGGGACAAGGTAGCATGTCCGATGAACAGGTCAGGGTGCCATAGCCACATGCAAAATAGCAGAAACTGTATCAGTAGCACGGCCAGGTGGACTGGGGACAGCCAGGAGTCATCAGGCCAGGTAGTCCTGAGGCATGGTCCTAGGGTTCAGGTCCTCCCCCTCCGAGAGAGAGATTAGAGGGAGCATACTTAAGTTCCCACAGTACACCAGATAGGACAGACTGACCTTAGCGTCCCGGCACATAGAATATTGCAGCATTGACACTGGAGGCCGAGACAGGGGGGGGTCAGGGGACACTGTGGCCCTGTCTGACAATACCCCCGGACAGGGCCAACCAGGCAGGATATAACCCCACCCACTTTGCCAAAGCACAGCCCCGACACCACCAGAGGGATATCAACAGACCACCAACTTACTACCCTGAGAGAAGGTTGAGTATAGCCCACAAAGATCTCCACCACACGAGCCCGAGGGGGCGCAAAACTGGACAATAAGATCATGTCAGTGACTCAGCCCACTCAAGTCGAGTACAGCGAAAAAAGCCTGGCACGACGTGATGCACCCCTCTTAGGGACGGCATGGAAGAGCACCAGTAAGCCAGTGACTCAGCCGCAATAGGGTCAGAGGCAAAGAATACCAGTGGAGAGAGGGGAGCCGGCCAAGCAGAGACAGCAAGGGCAGTGGGTCACTCCAGTGCCTTGCCGTTCACCTTCGTACCGCTGGGCCAGTCTACACTCAATCATAGGACCTACTGAAGAGATGAGTCTTCAATAAAGACTTAATGTCGAGGACGAGTCTGCGTCTCTAACATGGATAGGCAGACCATTCTGTAAAAATTGAGATCTGCAGGAGAGAGCGCTGCCTCCAGGAGGCTTGCTTCTTGTCACCGTAGCGTACATGTAGTACAGGAGGCTGCTGAGGGGAGGACGGCTCATAATAATGGCTAGAACGGAGTGAATGGCATCAATTACATGGATACCAGTCCACTTCAGCTATTACCACAAGCCCATCCTCCCCAATTAAGGTGCCACCAACCTCCTGTGACGTGTATGTACGGCAGGACCAAATTGGAGAGATACTGTAGGTAGGTGCAAGTCCATGTAATGCTTTGTAGGTTGTAATACCTTGAAATCAGACCTAGCCTTAACAGGAAGCCAGCGTAGAGAGGCTAGCACTGGAGTAATATGATAAATGTTTTTGGTTCTTGTCAAGATTCTAGCAGCAGTATTAGCACTAACTGAAGTTTATTTAGTGCTTCATCCGGGTAGCAGGAGAGTAGAGCATTGCAGTAGTCTAATCTAGAAGTGTCAAAAGCATGGATTAGCTTTTCTGCCAAATGTTTTGAGAAAAATAAATCTGATTTTTGCAAAGTTACGAAGATGTAAATAATGAGTCTTTTGACCAACCAGATCAGCTCTTTTTCCAATAATTGTGCAAAAGAACAGAATTGGTCTGCTTGAGACTGCTCCTTTCCTCAGACCCTGCCAGAGTGAGTTTCCTCAGTCTGCTGTCTGGTTAGTGTGTAAACACACGGACAGGACAGGTAGCTTGCCGCACCCTCCGTGCAGAGAATAGAGAACTTTAGAAAAACGTGTCGGACGTCTGCTTGTGTTGTGGCTAAAAAGTGAGACAGACTACACTTTAGGCTTAGAGACTGGGTGGTCTGACAAAGCATGGACCTGGACCACACACAATCCAATGAGTGGAATTTCAGTGGTCTGACTGCTGTTGTTGAACTGAAAGTTTTAGCACATAACTGCTGTGTAAAAAACATATTAGTGGTTGAAGTCATATGTTCAAGTTTGGGACAACATCGGGGTATGATGAGGGGAGCAGTTCTGTAGGGTAGGCTACCGTTTCAAGCTCAGCTGGAACAACACAGTGAAAGAGTGGAGCAAAGAAAGGAAGGAAGGCATCATGTTTATATAAAAAATATATATTTTATTCCAAACTACAAAAGTGAAAACATGTAACTTCTTTGTCACACTTCTCAATAAAATAGTACCAAAACTGTCACAGGAACAGTCAAACCCAGCAAATAAGCTATCAATAAACATATTGAAGCAAGAGAAAAAACAAAAAACAAACGTTTTTTAACTTTAAATTAACTTCAACAACTGTACAACAATATGTACAACATTTACAGCATCAATAATATCTAAAAAAGGAATGAAGCTACAAATCCTCCAGTCTTTTTTGACAAAATACAGATTCCTTTCTTGCAACCTGTATCAGTCAGTCAAAGTCAAACACCTCTTTTCTCAGTGCTGTGGCAAACCCTCAAAGCATGCACACTACGCTCCTTGTCTGGGAGGACGGCTGTTTTTCAGCATGGGATAAACCATGACCTGTCATTAACACTGCAACAGTTAGGCTCTGCAAACAGTGAACTATACAGAAGGGCACATTCAACTAGCACTCTGGTGCTGTAGCACTCTGGTGGGTAAAGGATTTAAGTGTCTCTACTGGGGTTAAAAGTTTTCACCCTTCGTTACTGCAAGTGCTCCGAGGTTGGAAACAACCCAGTTAGTTGGATCCACACCACAGTTTAGGGAGAGGGGAACATGGCATCAGCCAATTTGTGACAACAACATAGGTTGTCACATAGTAGAACAATAGTGCAGTATTTTTCTTGGGGCCGCAGAGCAGCCCCCTTGTCTTTAGGGAAAGTGGCCCTAAACATCCATCAATATACTCATACATATATACATTGAATATACGCATATAGGTTTCTGTCCTTGTACAAAATGCAAAATTAGAAAATTAGAAAATAACAAACGAAAAGAAAAACAAATATTGTGCTGCGAGATGAGATGGATATCTGTTGGATTCAAGTTAAGAGTCATTGGTTGTTTTTCTCTTTGGTGATGCAATTATTTACGCCATGTCTCCAAGCATCTTCTTGTAGTACATGGACTCGAAGATGTCGTTCTCGCCGGGGCAGTTGTAGTGGCACGCACAGGTCTTGATGAACATCATCTGCTTCTTCATGACCTGGCCGTCGGGGCACTTGAACTCCATGGGCAGGGTGGTGGTTCTGTGGGGGGTGCAGCAACGACCATCGGTGCACACTCCGCAGAACTTGGGGCGGAAGGACTTGGTGGTGGTGCAGCCAGAGATCTCAAACTTCATGGGCTTGGACACTCTTGGTGTGCGGATGCATTTCTTTCCCTTCTGGAAGAGCAAAGCAAATCAAAACACAAACATTAGTGATCATTCCTGCATTCTTGGTTAGAGGAAGTGTTTCTATTGTAGTGAATGGGTAGGCTAGTTTGGGTAGGGGTTGAAGGATGTCTTTACCCTAATGCTTTGCTCCATGTGGGACTCGCAGGGCCTGACCATACATAGGCGGGACTGTTTCTCCAGGCGGCACTCGCGGTTGTCATTGGTGACTCTGGTAGAGATGCCCAGGCCGCAGGTCTTAGAGCAGGCGCTCCACTCAGTGGTCTGGACCAGGCAGTTCTCCCTCATCATGGAGGGGTCAGGCCCGTAGGTCTCCTCCTCTCTGTAAGCTGCAGGCAGAGAAGGGGAAGTGACATTAGACTCTTTATCTATCCCCACACTCAAAAGCTGACCAGATTACATCACTACAATGTAACTGTATGTCCAAGTGTCTAAGACTGAGACTCACCAGCGAGAACAGAGCCCACAAAGCTGTTTGTGTGTTGGGGGGCATCGCACACCCACTCCTCGCAGCACTTCCCGGGCACTTTGACGCGGTGGGGCATGGGGCAGTCAGGGCTGGGCAGGCGGATGTCCATGCTGCACAGGGGCACACAGCCCACGGCACCGTCCAGGCACGTGCACTGGTATTTACAGCTGCTCTGGAAGGACTCTCCACTCCTGTACATCATCCCTCCAATCACACAGGTGGCGCCACCCTTAGCTGTGGGAGGCGGAGGATAAGAAGAGAACGTCACATCTCCAGTCACACAAACATTAGCAGAGGAAAATAATTATCTATGAGTCAAAGTACTATAACTACAAAGAAGCCTGTTGAGAGAGACTCACCTGTACAGACTCCTATGCGGCGGTTGATGGGGGAGCCAAATTCACAGAAGAGTCCTTTGTGGGGGTCACACACGTCCCTCTCTGTGCAGAACTCGCCCATCTGTTTGGCACACACCCTGCAGCAGCTGCAGGCATCGGGTACCAGGCTCACACCAGGAGGGCACTGGGGGGCCACATCGGGGCAACTACATTGCCCACTGCACTCCTGAGCCACAGCCTGAGGGGCAAAGAGATAGGAGCTCTGTTAGACCCAGATCAAAATGTCACAACTACTAACATTACAGTACATCAACACCAAGAGCTAGAGCATATATAGCCTCATATAACTGTCTTAACAATATATCTATTTACATTTCAACTGCTGTAGCAATGGACTAGACATGCTGACACCTCATTGCGGTCTGTCTGGTACATGGTGCATTAACACAGCAATACAGTTCCCATGTAACTTGAGTCTCAGTAAAAGTGTCTTACCAGGTAGGAGAGAGTGAGGCAGAAGAAAGAAATCAGTCTCATGTTCATTCCAGCAGACATTTTGCTTTTCTTTGTTTTTCTCTGAGTATCTTAGACACAAATAAGTCTTCAGGTTCTGCAAAAGTCTTCCTTAGTCTCTTGCGAGTAGTCAGGGAGTTTGTCGTCGGATCGAGTAGATCTTGTAAGAAATGTCTTGTTCTGGTTATTTTCTCTGTTGAGCTCTCGTAGTTGTCTTGGTCAAAGCTAGAGTTTAGCTTCAGTAGTATATCTGTTGCTGCTCTTGTTGCTCTCTCTTGGAGGAGGAGTTGTTCTGTGTCTGAAGCTAGGAGCTCTCCCTGCATTTATACACCCAGGGCTGCCGTGACGTGCCAATGGCTGAATGGAGTCCTGGACAAACATGGACATTCTTGGCATTCTTTCCTAGTTTCCTGCCCCCCTCTCTCTAGACCCCCCCCCCCCCCCCCCACACACACACACACACATCCAGCATTCCTCCTGTCTGAAATCAAAGTGCTGTCACATATCAAAATAAAAGTGCAGTCTTGGCACTATCCCTCAACTTTCCTTTTTATGTTTAACCGGCGGTTGTGTTCTATCCCGCAGAGACTGTAAACCTCCCCTATTATTGATAATTGCTGCCTTGCTGTTCTCCTAGCTCATCACACATGGATTCTTCACTAGTGACAACAAATACTTTCAATACCTATTCTTACAGGTGTATTTTATTGTGAAACAATGGGCTGTAGTGTAGTTCACGGCTGGATTTAGTCACTGTTACAAAACAGTACCATTATTAAACCCCTGTACACCTTCAGGGGTGTTTTGTGTTTGAAAGAAAAGAAAAGATTTATAACATTTTTTATTTAACCTTTATATATACACTGAGTATACCAAACATTACTAACACCTTCTTAATTTCTCCCCCCCTCCCCATTGTCCCTCAGAACAGCCTCAATTCATCAGGGCATGGACTATACAAGGTGTCGAAAGCGTTCCACAGGGATGCTGGCCCATGTTGACTCCAATGCTTCCCACAGTTGTGTCAAGTTGTCTGGATGTCCTTTGGGTGTTGGGACATTTTTGATACACACAGGAAGCTGCTGAGTGTGAAAAACCCAGCAGCGTTGCAGTTCTTGACACCAACCGGTGCGACCTGGCACGTACTATCATACCCCATTCAAAGGTACTTAAATATTTTGTCTTGCCCATTCACCCTCTGAATGGCACACATACACAATCCATGTCTCAAATGTCTCAAGGCTTAAAAACCCTTCTTTAACCTGTCTCACCCCCTTCATCTACACTGATTGAAGTGGATTTAATAAGTGACATCAATAAGGAATCATAGCTTTCATCTGGATTCACCTGGTCAGTCTATGTCATGGAAAGAACAGGTGTCCATAAGTTTTGTATACTCAGTGTATATTATATTAGATTATGCAATATCCTTCACAAGTCTAATAAATCAGAGGTATTGAGATTTAATCAACCAAGTCCTTAAATGGGGGTTTGTATAAACCCCCATATATAAGACTCTTTCTCAGAAGTTCTAGTCTTTGGTTTCAATCATATACTTTTTTATAGCCATGTGCTTTCACCTCAATAAGAAAGTTTAGCCCATGGACTTTAAAGCAAAGGTGTTTCACATTCCAGGTGTGGGATCCTATTTTGCTCCATCAGGCTCTAGACACTGCGCAGACTTGAGGATTGCAGGAAAGCGGCTAGACTCTGGGGTTTGTATATTTTTGATAAAAGGATCACACAAGCCCCAGACTCTCCACCTCAGTCTTATGAAAGGCAGCCCTGCTCCTCACCAGCCACCGAATCGGAAATGAAAAACTCCCAGAGAGAACTTGGAGCTGGAGGAATGCGCGGCTGCGCCAGCCGACATACTATTACTACATGCACACACCGACTGGGAGGAAGCGTGGCCTTATATGGGAATCTTCACGAGCAGCTTGTCTTTCCCTTTTTTTCCCGACGTGCTCTGAGCACACAGTACTGTAGGAGCTCCTCAGGGGCTGTACTGTCTGAAAAAGTTCTCTCTGGACAGTGTGTGGCATGGTAATGTTCCCTGTCTGTCAACACAGATTAATTCGTGGCCAAGCAGAGGCTGCCAGTTCCTTAACCCCGTCGTGTCAAAATAGTAGCAGTTTATCTCGTATTTGACTGTGTGCTCGATTTCCTGAACCAATAACAGTGTGGTGTGGCTTTCCATTGCAGTATTGGGTGTCTGGATGAACTGAACTCCCCTCCACAGGGCAGTGTTCAATAAACCACTCTGTGTGAGGTAAAACTTAGCTGTATTAGCATCAGATTCCCTGTCTTTGGCTGTTGTCCTGGAGCTCTCCATTAGTGCTCTCTCTCTGTCCCCCCCACACCTCTCTCTCTCTCTCTGTCCCTTTCTCCCCCCACCTCTCTCTCTCTCTCTCTCTGTCCCC
The DNA here is from genome assembly GCF_029448725.1 of Salvelinus fontinalis. Taxonomy (NCBI): domain Eukaryota; kingdom Metazoa; phylum Chordata; class Actinopteri; order Salmoniformes; family Salmonidae; genus Salvelinus; species Salvelinus fontinalis. Next base: position 23,289,961 of record NC_074684.1, on the reverse strand, counting down.
CCCCCCTCGCTCTCCCCCTCTCCCCTCAGCCAGCGCCTGCTGGTGTACACCTTTTCCCTACGACATTCCTCACTCAATGGCACATAGGTAAATACCTTCAGGTCTGTTAACCTTTAATGTCATGCTCTCTGGTTTTCCATGGTCGCTAAAAGCGGTCTGAAACTCTAGCTTAGGCATGGCAAGTATTCCAAATTCAACATTCCACATTGGGTGCAGACAATAGCACAGCTATTTTCCCCTTTAGTGTCTGTACCCCCTTGAGGACAGGTATAGATAGGTACAGTATGTATATCCCATGAGATCATGACTTAGAGATTCCACTGACCGCGAGTCCAATTTGGAATAAGTGACAGGGTGCTAATGTTGGAGTGACAGGCAGCAGTTAGCTAGGGTCAGAGGTCAAGAGCTGGTGACGTAATGGAAAGGATTCCACATTCAGTGTAAATAAAGTAGCCAGCAGATATGTACTGTGGGATGTGGCAGACCTGACCATGTTACTAATTTTCCAATTTCTTGTACGGAGGAGGGTGTTGTGGTTAAATTGTTCCCATTAGCAGATATAAACTTTCTGTCAAGGTGTAATTGTCTGCGTAGTGTTCCATTCCAGTTATCTCCATGTCCACTACTAATGTGCGTCCCAAATGGCATTATTTTTGACCAGATCGCTGCTGGTCCTGGTCAATAGTAGTGCACTATCTAGGGAATAGGGCGTCATTTGGGACACAGACCTTTTCTGTTTGAAGTTTATGCAACTGTGTTCAAATTGCAAGTGTTCTATCTGAGGTATTCCATCTACAGTGCCTTCTGAAAGTATTCATACCCCTTGACTTTTTCCACATTTTGTTATGTTACAGCCTTATTCTAAAATGTATGAAAAAATTTCCCCCTCAACAATCTCCACACAATACCCAATAATGGCAATGCAAAAACTGTTTAAGAAATTGTTGCAAATGTAAAAAAAACAACTGAAATTTACATGAGTAATCAGACCATTTACTCAGTACTTTGTTGAATCACCTTTGTCAGCGATTACAGCATTAAGTATTCTTGTGTATGACGCTACAAGCTTGGCACACCTGTATTTGAGGAGTTTCTCCCATTCTTCTCTGCAGATCCACTCCAGCTCTGTCAGATTGGATGGGGAGCGTCGCTGCACAGCTATTTTCAGGTCTCTCCAGAGATGTTCGATCAGGTTCAAGTCCGGGCTTTGGCCGGGCCACTCAAGGACATTCAGAGACTTGTCCCGAAGCCACTCCTGCGTTGTCTTGCCTGTGTGCTTAGGGTCGTCCTTTTGGAAGGTGAAGCGTCACCCCAGTCTGAGGTCCTGAGCGCTCTGGAGCAGGTTTTCATCATGCATCTCTCTGTAGTTTGCTCCTTCCATCTTTGCCTTAATCCTGACTAGTCCCCCAGTCCCTGCCGCTGAAAAACACCCCCACAGCATGATGCTGCCACCACCATGCTTCACCGTTGGGATGGTGCCAGGTTTCCTCTAGACGTGACACTTGGCATTCAGGCCAAAGAGTTAAATCTCGGTTTCATCAGACCAGAGAATCTTCTTTCTCATGGTCTGAGAGTCTTTAGGTGCCTTTTGGCAAACTCCAAGCGGGCTGTCATATGCCTTTTACTGAGGAGTGGCTTCCGTCTGGCCACTCTACCATAAAGGCCTGATTGGTAGAGTGCTGGCAGAGATGGTTGTCCTTCTGAAAGGGTCTCCCATCTCCACAGAGGAATTCTAAAGCTCTGTCAGAGTGACCATTGGGTTCTTGGTCAGCTGCCTGACTGAGGCCCTTCTCCCCCAATTGCTCAGAATGGCCAGGCGGCCAGCTCTAGGAAGAGTCTTGGTGGTTCCAAACTTATTCCATTTAAGAATGATGGAGGCCACTGTCTTCTTGGGAACCTTCAATGCTGCAGAAATATTTTGGTACCCTTCAGCAGATCTGTGCCTCGAAACAATCCTGTCTCGGAGCTCAATGGACAATGTCTTCAACCTCATAGCTTGGTTTTTGCTCTTGACATGCACTGTCAACTGTGGGTCTGTTACGTGCCTCCTAACGGAGGGAGGTGCAGGAATCAGGAACAGGAGAGCAAGGAAATCCCAGTGGCATTTTTTTTTATTGAGCAGTCCCAACTCAACTACAACATGGGACTGAAACGAGCCCAAACGAGGTTGCCACACACACAGAGAATAAAGCGCTACACACGGAGGAGAAACCTCTACTCCTAACTCAATACCAAATGGCACAACTCCCGTGAGAAAAGAAACCCCATGCTGCAGACACGCACCCCTAATAACGTAACCACAGAAAACAATCCCGCACAAAGACTAGCAGGCAGAGGAGGTAAATATACCCACTGAAATCAACTAATAAGACACAGATGTAAACAATACAGACAGACACAAACGAAAAATGAATCGGTGGCAGCTAGTAGGCCAGTGACGACGACCACCGAGCACCGCCCGAACAGGGAGACAAGCCACCTTCGGTGGAAGTTGTGACAGTACCCCACCTGACGCGTGGCTCGCCGATGCCGGCCTCGAGGGCAACCCGGAGGACAAGGCGCAGGGCGATCCGGATGGAGGCGGTGAAACTCACTCAGTAGAGATGGGTCAAAGACGTCCTCCACCGGCACCCAGCATCTCTCCGCCGGACCGTACCCCTCCCAATCCACGAGGTACTGGAGGCCCCTCACCCGACGCCTGGAATCCAGTATGGATCGCACTGTGTATGCCGGGGCCCCCTCGATGTCCAGGGGGGGCGGAGGGACCTCCCGCACCTCAGCTCCTTGAAGCGGACCAGCTACCACCGGCCTGAGGAGAGACACATGAAACGAGGGGTTAATACGGTAATAAGGGTGGAGCTGTAACCGATAACACACCTCATTTATTCTCCTCAGGACTTTAAATGGCCCCACAAACTGCGGACCCAGCTTCCGGCAGGGCAGGCTGAGGGGCAGGTTTCGGGTCAAGAGCCAGACCCGGTGGGGGCCTCACTGCTCAGGTGCCCGTGGACGGCCTCCCGGGTTTCCTTCGAGCGCTTCACCCAGTCCTCCACCACAGGAGCGTCGGTCTGGCTCGGATGCCATGGTACCAGGACCGGCTGATATCCCAATACGCACTGAAAAGGCGAAAGGTTAGTTGAGGAGTGACGAAGTGAGTTCTGGGCCATCTCTGCCCATGGAATGTACCTCGCCCACTCCCCTGGCCGGTCCTGGCAATACGACCGCAGAAACCTACCCACATCCTGGGTTACTCTCTCCACCTGCCCATTACTCTCGGGGTGAAAACCAGAGGTCAGGCTGACCGAGACCCCCAGACGCTCCATGGACGCCCTCCAAACCCGGGACGTGAACTGGGGACCCCGATCAGAAACTATGTCCTCAGGCACCCCGTAGTGCCGGAAGACGTGAGTAAACAGGGCCTCCGCAGTCTGTAGGGCCGTAGGGAGACCAGCCAAAGGGAGGAGACGACAGGACTTAGAGAAACGATCCACAACGACCAGGATCGTGGTGTTACCCTGGGACGGAGGAAGATCGGTCAGGAAGTCTACCGACAGGTGTGACCAAGGCCGCTGTTGAACAGGAAGGGGTTGTAACTTCCCTCTGGGCAGGTGTCTAGGAGCCTTGCACTGAGCGCACACTGAGCAGGAGGAGACATAGACCCTCACGTCCTTAGCTAAAGTGGGCCACCAGTATTTCCCCCTAAGGCTTCGCACCGTCCTATCGATACCCGGATGACCAGAGGACAGTAATGTGTGCGCCCACCGAATTAACCTATCACGAACACCAAGCGGGACGTACCTCCGTCCAGCTGGACACTGAGGGGGAGTAGGCTCTGAACGAGATGTCCGCTCGATGTCCGCGTCCACCTCCCACACCACCGGCGCCACCAGACAAGAGGCCGGAAGTATGGGGGTGGGATCGATGGGCCGCTCCTCTGTATCGTACAGATGGGACAGTGCGTCTGCCTTAGCGTTCTGGGAACCTGGTCTATACGATATTGTAAATCTGAATCTGGTGAAAAACATGGCCCACCTTGCCTGGTGAAGGGTCAGTCTCCTCGCCGCCCGGATGTACTCCAGATTACGGTGGTCAGTCCAGATGAGGAAAGGGTGTTGAGTCCCCTCAAGCCAATGTCTCCACACCTTTAGGGCTTTTACGACAGCCAGCAACTCCCGGTCCCCCACATCATAGTTTCGCTCCGCCGGGCTGAGCTTCCTAGAAAAGAAAGCGCAGGGGCAGAGCTTCAGTGGCGCGCCCGAGCGCTGTGAGAGCACGGCTCCAATCCCAGCCCCGGATGCGTCCACCTCCACCATGAATGCCAAAGAGGGATCCGGATGAGCCAACACGGGAGCCTTGGTAAACAGAGTCCTCAAGCGACAAAACGCTCTGTCCGCCTCAGCCAACCACCGCAGACGCACCGGTCCCCCCTTCAGCAGTGAGGTAATGGGAGCAGCCACCTGCCCAAAACCCCAGATAAACCTATGGTAGTAATTGGCAAACCCTAAAAACCGCTGCACCTCCTTTACCGTGGTGGGAGTCGTGCAATTACGCACGGCTGCAATGCGGTCACACTCCATCACCAACCCTGATGTGGAAATGCGATAACCCAGGAAGGAGACGGCCTGTTGGGATTTATAGGCAAATATACCCACCGAACTAACTCAACTAATAAGACACAGGTGTAAAGAATACAGACAGACACAAACGAAAAGGAAAAATGGATCGGTGGCAGCTAGTAGGCCGGCGACAACGACCGCCGAGCACCGCCCGAACAGGGAGAAGAGCCACCTTCGGTGGAAGTCGTGACAGGGACCTTATATAGACAGGTGTGTGCCATTCCAAATCATGTCCACTCAATTGAATTTACCACAGGTGGACTTCAATCAAGTTGTAGGAACATCTCAAGGATGATCAATGGAAACAAGATGCACCTGAGCTCAATTTCGAGTCTCATAGCAAAGGGTCTGAATACTTACGTAAATAAGGTATTTATGTTTTTAATTACTTAATACGTTTGCAAAAATGTTAAAAAAACTGTTTTCTGTCACGATCGTCGTAACTTTGAATAGAGGACCAAGGCGCAGCGTGATAGAAAGACATCTTCTTTTATTATGAAGACGAACAAACGAACAAAACAACAAACAGACGACCGTGAAGCTATTCAAACAAAATAGTGCTGACACTCAACACTACACATAGACAATTACCCACAATAGCCTAATGCCTATGGCTGCCTTAAATATGGCTCCCAATCAGAGACAATGAAAGACAGCTGTCTCTGATTGAGAACCATTCAGGCAACCATAGACTTACCTAGACACCTACACTAAACACAACCCCATAACCTCTACAAAACCCCCTATACAATACAACCACCCAAGACGAGACAAATACACACAAACATCCCCCCTGTCACACGCTGACCTAACCAAAATATTACAGAAAACAAAGAATACTAAGGCCAGGGCGTGACATTTTCGGCTTAGTTATTTTGGGGTATTGCGTGAAGATTACTGAGTTTTTTTAACATTTAATCCATTTAACGCATAAGGCTGTAACGTAACAAAATGTGGAAAAAGTCAACGAGTCAGAATAATTTCCGAAGTCCCTGTATATGATGATTGTATTTTTACCAAACCAGAGACCTGATCTAGGATGGAATTAAGACTTTCCGTGGTCTGAAGGTTTATTATAGCAATATGTGTGTCCTTCCAGAAAAGACACAACATGCAAGATTGAAATGGGATTGGATAGAAGCAATTTATATTGCCTCCATGCAATTTATGTTGGAAATTCAAAAGAAGAATGTCAACTTAACAGGACTGGACTGTCTTATCAACGATATGTGGAAAACGAATGACTATTTCCTTCTAATAATGGAATGTCTTTGATAAGCCGTGCCAGCTCTCCACAGTATTCATAAATGATATTGATAAATTATAAACATAAACTTGTCAGAAAACCAGGTTTATGTGGTGACGTGTAGCCAGCCTACTAGTCAAAGCTTCTTACCATCTTGGAAGTATTTCCTTTGGCCTTTAATATAAATATTAGCCTAAATACCCCAGTGAATGGATGATTAGGACAACAAATAGATAGGCCCAATACAGTAGAAGAGACAGGTACAGAAATTGAATTTCTTATTCATAAATGACTAAGAATCTGTGTTTAAACTCAAAAGCAAAAATGTGATCAATACAGTAACCATACCCAGATGTTCTTTGGATTAGTTTTTCAAGACACACCTCCTAATCTGCTTTCACTTACTTTAGGGTCAAAAATATAACAACTGAGCTTCTGTTTCTGCTGACGGGAAACCAAACCTAGTTCAAGCTTAGTGTAATCATAATACGTCTTCAAGAGAAGGGGGGGACTCGTGGATTACTGTCACACGCTATAGCCCCACTGTGCTTTCCCTAGTATTATTCCAATTATTTCCTCTGCTGAAATGTTTGTGTGGAATAATACTGCAATAAAGACATATACACATTAGCAAGTTGACACCCACATATTACTGTAGTAGCATGGAGAGAGAGACTCCAGTTGGACAACGTTTCCCTAGCTCTGTCTGGAGGGTGGAGTGCACCATGATGGATTCCCTTCAGTTTTTACAGAGAGGGCGTATTTTCAGCCACAGCAGCATAGCATTCCTGTGAGATTGTTCCAGTGCATTCCTCGTGGGATTTTCCTCAAGACAACTTCGTCCTCTCTGCTCATCTCCCAGTAAGTAATAGGATGACCTCACAAGAGGCCAGAATGGGCCCTGTGACGAAGGAATTCCCCAAAGGCGCTCCACAGAATTTCCTCACTGGGAAAGTTTTCCATGGGGAGCCCTTGGCCATGTTATAGGAGAGGAGGTGAGGTGATGTCACAGTACGCCCTGTACAGTGCCTCTGTCCTCTGAACACACAGGTTAACTCAGCATTTCCTCTCATTGCGTCTTCATTCATTCATTATCCACTACAGTTACTTCTAAATTTGGAATAGTAAAGGCAATGTTGAATTTGACAGTTCCCCCATTTAGGCAAGGTAGGACCTTTCTCAGGTCATAGAGTTTCCTAGGTGGTCAGGTAGCTAGAAGCTGTTGCACTTTACCAACAGCAACATAAACACAAGATGTACAGATGGACTATAGCCTGTATGTCTAATATTCCAACACCCAGCTTACTCTGTACACAGAGCTCTGTTGGGATGATTGAATCATCAGCACTATAATACTGATTAAGGGTATTGAGTAAGTTATGAACATATTAGTTAATAACTTAAATATTACAAGTTAAAGTGTACAGTGGGCTAACCTTAGTGAAAAAAATGATTGAGTATTGAATACAAGATAATTCTGATGATTATGCCATTTATTAAGCAAAAAAGTTTACATGTTATTCTTCTTAACCTAATTTTTCAGAGGTAAGATAGTAATAATAGTAATAATAATTTCCTGGTATACGTAGCCTATGCATGTACCGACCTACATAGCATTATTGTTCACTCTTTGAAAAATCTGATCAAAGATTAAAATAATCAGATATTAAATAATCAAGGTTTTGACATGCTATTTCAGTTGAAAGGTTGATCATCCAAAAGTGTCTGGGAACAACTATACACTAAACTTACTGAACCCTAAAGCAAATAAGAACAAATATGATTTCCCTTCATATCCATATCCACCTCACCATCTCCAACTAAAATTCCTTCGTTGGCAGTTGGCAGCGCACTCCAGGAATGTTCCCTGCTTTGAAACTTCAAACTGACCGTCCCTCCACCACTGTTTAAACTGAACATGTGGCAGAGATCTAAAAATTAGCTCATTATGAAGGCTACAGTTTCTGGCTCTTTGAAATACCAAGGCTGACTGAGGTAATTCATTGCCCAGACTCTCGCCGACTGTTGGACCTTACTACATAATTCGTGTCATGGAGCAAACCCACAGACTAGGAATGGCTAAATCAAATTGTCCTTGAAAGCATGAAACAAATAAATAGAATTGGGGGATAAAGGATCCAGCTGAAAGAAATATAGAGGGGCTGGAAAGTAGAAATTAGTTTGATAGATGAGGTTGTCTATAAATAGCCTTGGCTGTGGAAACTGACTGGCTGTTTACACTAGAAAGGCCAACCCAGGGAAGCGCCACGGTGCTGAACTTCTTTCAACAAACAGCAGAAAATAATTTCATCCACAGAGATTTACTGCCTTCCAAGGGGGCTACCATGGTAATGACAGTGAATGAGGAGCCCAGGTCTGCTGCATCTCTCTCCCTCTCTCTCTGACCCATGTCTGTGAAACCCACCACTCTCCTGAACGGAATCCCATATGGGTGCCTGGAAGTCCGAGATTTATTGAACCCTCTATACTTTTTGGAATCCAAAGAGATAATGATTTGAACAGTTTCAGGTGCAAATCGCAGAGTTCCAAATATAGGCCTAGACCCCCCCCCCCGCCTTATGTTTCTTGTCTTTCAGAGAAGTTTTTGGAACATTCCACAGAAGATCACCTTTATGCTGGTTGCTGTTTGTTGTCTCCTGACCAGGACTCCGGTCATTAGGAGGTCTTTGTCCATTAATCTGTCACCATCTCCTCTCTGCCCGCCTTTACACAGCAGACTTCATAACGGAACTAAGGTCATCAAAGGCCAGGGTGTGGTGCAGAGAGACCCACTTGAAACATGATTACCTTTATGCAATGAGGTTTTGGTACTTTCAAGTGTGGAGGGAAAAGAATGTTTGCCCCAAAAATAAGCATAACAGCTAGCCAGCCGCTACCTCAGACAGGCTTAGTTAAGAGCCAAAACAACAAGAGACCTGTCTGCAATCTGCCATAATATTTTTCAAATACATTATAGTACTTAGTGTTACAGTTGATTATGATCCCACCACAGTGCTTTAGTTAGTCTACAATGCAATGTGATAACATAAACAGCTGATGTTGCATAAGTTTGAGTATAGCCTTGGTAGGCCAGCTGGTGTAATACCTGTGGTGGGAATAAATACCACCTGCAGTAGGATGAAGAATCTGAAGCCAGCCAACTGAGGATTCCATTTCTACATCTCAATCAACAGCTGCTGTTATATAATAAGCCTTTATTAGTTGAGTTAGATTTTTATCACCACCACTCGCATTCCTGGAACTGTTCAAAAAACACGTAGATACCTGTGGCCGGTGGGTACAGGCTAACGGCTGAGGGCCCTGAAAAGCACTCATTCATGGGATTGCAGTTGGCCAGTGACCCAGTGCCAAGACAAGCAGTCCAGGAATGCCCTCATTACACTCGCCATGGCAACCGAGCTGAGGTGGGAGACAACACAGCTCAGTAGTGGTCTTTAATGAAATCAACAAAAACAAACAGAATTGCCGGCCGGTTACACCCCCTACTGGGATAGGGTTAGAGAGAAGGACTAGGCTCCAGACAATAACAATACCGTGAATTTGTCATCACAGAATGATTCGATAAACATGGGACAGTATTCAATTTGAGATGTGTGCCAAGATTTTGGTCCAACGACCTTCACTAGACCATGTCAGAGCAATAACTGACAGACTAACTCAATACCTAGATTCATTCTTCATATATATAGAAAATACTAAATAGGGCAACCTGCATGATGTTAATTGGGAGACCTTTGACATCATAACCATGTCTAAAAGGAATGATTCTGAACAAATGAACAAGAGGTGAACAACATACAACCAACGCAGAAGAATTATGAATTTGAGGTAAACAATAGCAAACAAACAGTTAACCAGAGAGTACGGTAACCAGTGTCCTGTCTGTGGGTACTATCTGGTCTGGTGGTGCAGTGAGTCTCTACCCTCAGTGAGGAATATTACAGTAATGACTCATGTCTCTTTCTTGCAAGACAGACTGACCCAATCAGATTAAACCATTTCTTTACCTAAGAGGCAGAATGAACACAACACTACTCCAGCTGTTTCCATCTGCAGCATCACAACTGGTGCACAGTTAACTGAATGTACAACATGGAAAGATTGAGTCAATAGCTGCCTTTCATTGAGCAACCAATGTTAAACATTATGCCAAAACATACAGTAACTACAGTTTGAAAAGATACATGATAATAATCAATGCATGTGTTGTATGAATAGATTTCCAATAACCCAAGGTACAGACTAAGTAGGTATGCAGATTAACAGAAAAAGTGTTGGTTTTCCCTAGATTTTGTGTTTTGTGTCTTGTTTATACAACCAGGCTCTTTCTGATGTTGGTCTGGCTGAAATCAGCCGAGAGTCTGGCCTTGTCCCACCAGTTGGAGAACTGCTAGAGACATTGTGAGGCAGGGAAACCAAACCTCAAGTACTTTTAAAAATCTATTCCTCACTGGTTATTAAATTGCATTCTGCCATTTCCAGCAAACTTCCCTTACATTCCCTTAAAAGGAAGTTTGAGTGGAAACCAGCGGTCTTTTGTAACATAAAGAAATGTGTGGAATCACTCCAGTCATCACCAGACCACTGAAGAGGACATTGTGTTCATCACAAGTATACCACACAGCAGAGACTTCTATGTGTAAAAGCATTGATAAAACTCACCATCTTGACCCAGAATGGCAGAGCCCTTGACACACACAGTTGACCCTGTCTCAAGTAACTGAGATTGTGCTGTTGCTGTTTATATTCTGTAAATTGTGTTATGGAAGACAATGCCCTGGTTTCATTAGGACCCTTCAGTGACTTAACCTCCTGTGACAACAAGGGAGATGCTTGCCAGACGGCTGCCTGGCCCTGCGGCAAACTGACCCACTAACAACTGGCACAAATTGGCCCCTGTCCGACTCCCCAGGTCCCAGGAATAAAACAGCATTCTGTTTTGCTTGGCTTTGCTATGCCAGATTGTACTCATACCCGTAAATCTCAGCTGCTGGATTATCACCCAGAGCACAATCCCACAAATCCTCCCAGGCTAGTGTCAGGCAGCGAGCGGTAAACACAAGACTCTTACTTTCATGTCTGACCGGGTGTAAATTTCAGTCTGGGGTGGGGCTGCGTAAACAAGGGTGGCTAAGGACAGAACCTTCATTTCCTTTAATTTATTCAGCAAATTCTCCCCCATTCTAAAAATGAGAGAAATCCATGAAATTAAACAGCAATTAGACACCTTTCATATCCTAACACTGACAAGCAGCATTGAGCTGGTTCAATAGGAATGACAGTTTCTCATCATACCTTTTCAAGTGGTTACCTTCACTAATTGGCTTCCTGCTAAACTCTTTGAGTACGAAGATTGGTGTTAGTCAATGCTTTACAGTTTTCCATTTTTCTAACAGGTGTTGTGTTTTTACCTCACTTTCTCCTCAAACTTCTCCTCAAAGCTAGAGTGTTTTTCTTTCATTAGACTTTTAATAAAAGCAAAGCTTTGCATACATCTAGTAAATAGTATGTGTATTTTCCCTTCCTGTATCAGCCATCAAGTCTCCGGCTGGACCAAAGGGCATTCAGGTTCACATGTTTATTTGCTCAATGGTCAGCAACAGACCTTGACTTATGTTTTTTTTCTCATCTCATATATTTTCTGTTATTTAAACAGCAGTGTGATTTATTATTCATTAGATGTTTGATGTAATGTTTTGTGTAATTATATTTTCATATAATTTACACACATTTGACCTTTTTCCTTTCCTAATAGTACTTTGTGAGATGTAGATATTGTTTACTGTAGTAGAAAAAAAATCTAATAATCAACAGCTTTCTCATCTAGACAACATTATTCAGAAAGAAAGGGAATAGCCAGTAAATTGTGATGCAGCCAGTTTGTCTGTTGGTCAGTGATATTTCAGTGTCTCACCAACCAGCTCATATTCCCTCCATCCACATCCTCTCTCCAAAACACTAGTACACACCATTAAACCTGGAGTAGTACACGGTGTGCACCCTCTGCCTGACAGGCCTGCCTCAGGGTGTCTAACTGGGATGTCACAGCCCCACAGTTCCTGGCATTGGAGGGATGACCTCAGGCCCTGGCTGTGGGTTAGCAGGGAACAATTGCACCTCTGCTACAGAGAGGGGATTCTGTCTGGTGACTGGATGTCGAGTTCCACCTGCGGGAGCTGGTCTCGGTGTGACCTAACAGACATATTAATAGTGCTGTTTCAAATTGTTTGTCAAGTTCTAACCGCCTGGAGACTTTCTCATAAACACTTACTAAGGCCGCCAGTCTGCATAATGTTTTGTGAGGTTAGTAGGGCCAACAATGACTAAGAACTTTCACCCTTATACTTAGGATGTACTGTGCTTTGGATAAGTATTCTCGTTGGAATGTATACCCTTAGCAGAGATGAGAAATATTCATTTTTAATACATATTTAATGAAGTGAGGGCAATAAGTTATTTTCTATGCCCCCCTATAAAAGTTATTATAACTGAATGGAAGTCTGTCAGTTCCGTTATAACAACTCTCATTGACAGCAATATGCTTTGTGTTGTTTTAGTGAGAGGGAGAATGTGAAATGTGCAGTGGTCATTGGAGTGTAATTGTTGAGTCAATACAAGGACGTTATTGATACTCTTATCAGGCTGTAACATGCCCTCTCTGAAGTTCCATCATGTTTTTAACCTCGAGAGGAAGACATGTTGGCTTGTGGATACAGACAATGGATTAGATAAGAATTCATGGTCACAGTTCATGCTTCTAATAGGAAGTGTTACAGTGTATATCATGCACTAGCTACTTGACCTCCTGTTTATCTCAAACTGTCTGTGGTCCAATTTTTTTAACTTTTTTTTATTTAACTAGGCAAGTCAGTTAAGAACAAGTTCTTATTTACTGTACAATGACAGCCTACACCAGCCAAACCCAGACAACACTGGGCCAATTCTGCACCGGTATCACAACCAATCACAGCCGGTTGTGATACAGCCTGGATTCGAACCAGGGTGTCTGTAGTGACATCTCTAGCACTGAGATGCAGTTCCTTAGACTGCTGTGCCACTTGAGAGCCCCTGGACATTCCCTGCCAATCAGCTGCTTGCAGTATTAAAGGATTGTACTTCAGTAAGTATGTCCAATAAACACAGGCAGATTGAGCTATACAGTATTTAGTTGTTGTAAAAGTGTATATTTGCTGGAGGACTTTAATCACGCCTTACATAGGCCTTTGATAGGTCAGGGTTGGATTTCTGTGGCAATGTTTTGGATTAGGGTAAGTCCGGTTAATAAAATAATGTAAATGTTCAGATAAAATGTCCTTATAACACAAGAGGGATGAATTTAGACCATGGGCTGAACCCCATGCAGGTGTAGGCCTCTATTCAGGGCCCTACAGTATACAGTGTCCTGGCGGGGATCCAGGGAACCACACATCTGAGACTCCCCAGCCTTCTGCAATTAATCACAGCTGCCATCACGACAACACAATTACATCATGCGTCAAGTAAGACAAAGTAAACCAGCTCTGCTTATTTTACCCAAGAGCAAAAATCTCCAATGTAAGATTATCAGGAGCAGATGGAAAAACAGTCCTCCATCCAGCTTTTCAGCAGAGACTCAAGACCCAATTCTAGGGCAAACAAGTTTTGAACTACCTGCTTCAGTTACACCAACCCATCTGGCCTTCTTTGATTCACAGACCACTAATCCAGGAACCAGTTTAAGGGAGCTGAGTCAGTAGGTTTCGGTGTGAGCACAACCTGGACTGGGGTAGACGTAACATACAGTAGTAAATGTTAATCCGCGACACTCCAATTAGTATGATATGTTACATTTTGTATGGTATGTATTAATTTGTGGATGTCCATCATCCATTTCGTATGATGTTACTATATTACAATTCGTATGATATGTTATGAATTGCAATTCATACAATATGTTACGATGTGCAATTCTTAAAGTATGTTACGAATTAGCAAAAAGTATGATATGTTACAAATTCCAATATTGTAAAGTGTTGGTCCCATATTTCATGAGCTGAAATAAAAGATCATAGTTCCATACTCACCAAAATGTTTCAATCTCAAATTTTGTTCACACATTTGTTTACATCCCTGTTAGTCAGCATTTCTCCTTTGCCTAGATAATCCATTCTGCATATTAAGAAGCTGATTAAACAGCATGATCATTACACAGATGCACCTTGTGCTGGGGACAATAAAAGGCCACTCTAAAATGTACATTTTTGTCACACAACACAATGCCACAGATGGGTCAAGTTTTGAAGGAGCATGCAATTGGCATGCTGACTGCAGGAATGTCCACCAGAGCTGTTGCCAGAGAATCAAATGTTCATTTCTCTACCATAAGCCACCTCCAACGTTGTTTTAGAGAATTTGGCAGTACGAGACCACGTGTAACCACGCCAGTCCAGGACATCCACATCAGGCTTCACCACCTGCGTGATCGTCTGAGACCAGCCACCTGGACAGCTGATGAAACTGAGGAGTATTTCTGTCTGTAATAAAGCCCTTTTGTGGGGAAAAACTCCTGGCTCTCAAGTGGGAGGGCCTATGCACTCCCAGGCCTACCCATGGCTGTGCCCCTGCCCAGTCATGTGAAATTCATAAATTAGGGCCTAATTTATTTATTTCAATTGACTGATTTCCTTCTATGAACTGTAACCCAGTAAAATCATTGAAATAGTTGCATGTTGCGTTTATATTTTTGTTCAGTATATTAAGGTAATCAACTTCATAGGCAGTATGCTGATAATAAAACATAATATGGTGGGGTTATCCCAGTTTTACTGTAATGTGTTGGAACACGAAGGCCCCTCTGACATGTAGAATAAGGAATCACGTTGGCTCTATTCATGTCATTTCTGTCTGCAATGTTCGAAAACGTTTGGAAACTGAATGTGGCCCATGCCATCCACAGACGGTGACTGGGATTGATCATCTGTCACACCTGTGATAGTACCAAAGTGCTATTATTGCGATAATGAATATTACCTAAGAAAATACAGTTTCTGAAACTAACGGTAGTCAGTGAAAGCCAATGGGGAAAAAACCATACAGTATAATCTCCATAATATGGGGTAGTCAACCCTGCACTTAAAAAAAGAGTGTTAACTTCTTGAGAATACAGGGGGTGCTGTTTCGCATTAGCATAATTGCCTCTACAGATTAAACTGCCTCTTATTCAATTATTGCTGTTACTATATGCATATAACCATATACCATTGGATAGAAAACAAGCTATGGTTTCTAAAACCGTTCCAATTTTGTCTCTGAGTGAAACACAGGTCATTTCACAGCACTTTCCCTGAGCCAGAAGAAGATTGCAAGATGTGTATGCTCGCTTCAACGCTCTGCCTATATATGGTCACGCCACCTATGACCCGAAACACACTTCCTTCTTCTTCCTCTAGGTGTCAGGAAGACGTCAGAGGAGAAATTTTTTGTTTATCTTGTACTGACGTGAAATAAGACCTATTTCTTTAGCGTGACCGACAACTTCCGGTTTTCTGAGATGCGCGTTTTAGAGAAGCCATTGTCTTTTGTTATGCTGACGTTACGGATGAAAACTATCTCCGTCTCGAAGTTTGTTTGATACATGTGACCATATCACCGTAATGTATGTTTTTTCAATATAGTTTAATCAGATTATTAGAATTTTTTCGGGAGTTTTGCCGTGTTCCGTTCTTTGAGTTTTTTAACTTTGGACAGGGACCGTGCCAGTCGACCAGTACCCAGGCTAAATGAAGAGGGGAAGTTGCCATTGTGAATGGATTGAACGACTCATCAGGACTAAGGACACCTTGATCAACATTCTGATGAAAGACCAGCAATAGTAAGACCCAATTTACGATGTTATTTCATATATCTGTCGTGCATGTGAACTGGTCGGGCGCGTCCAGCTGGTTCTGGCTGGCCTGGTTATGCTAATTTAGCGCTACATTTTGTTTTCGCTATAAAACATTTAAAAAATCTGAAATATTGTTTGGATTCACCAGATGTTGGGCTTTCAATGTCTGTACGCTGTGTATTTTTTCTGAAATGTTTTAAGACAAGTAATTTGTTATATAACGTTGGTCTCTGTAATTGTTCTAGCTGCATCAGCACTATATCAGATTGCAGCTGCAATGTAGAACTGTGATTTATACCTGAAAAATGCACATTTAAAAAAAAAAAACTATGCTATACCATAAATATGTTATCAGACTGTCATCTTATGAATTTGTTTGTTGGTTTGTGGCTATCAATATCTTAGTTTAGCCGAATTGGTGATAGCACCTGATGGAGTAAGAAACTGTTGGAGTAAGAAAATGGTGTCTTTTGCTAACGTGTTTAGCTAATAGATTTACATATTTTGTCTTCCCTGTAAAACATTTAAAAAATCTGAAATGGTGGTTTTATTCACAAGATCTGTGTCTTTCATTGGGTGTCTTGGACTTGTGATTTAATGATATTTAGATGCTACTATTTAATTGTGACGCTATGCTAGCGATGCTAATCAGTGTGGGGGAGGTGGGGGGTGCTCCCGGATCCGGGTTAGGTACTCTGTAGAGGCTTACGATCTTGCTATTGGTTTATACTAACTTACTTAAAGATCTGTCCAGAGCAGAAGCCACAAAAGTACATTTCTGTTTTGTGTGCTGTGGTCTTTTCTCATTAAAGTCATTCCTGGCTCCGTGAGGTTTTTGAACCAATGGAACTTTCCCAGTTGTTCACATTACGCTTTCATTTACTGGTATTGGTGATTTCCAACATGCCAATGAATTTCAATCAGAATAACCCCCCTTTTCAGGGGCATAAATAAATCAACCATGCTCCGGGAACTTAACTGCACTGTTTCGGCTTTCTATTCTATTCACCTTGTTATTTTTGTATTGTTGTCGTGTTCAGGATTATTAAATATAATGGACACTTACCACGCTGCACTTTGGTCCTCCTCTCTTTCTCCCAAAGAAGATCGTTACACCATTGTGCTTTTATTTTCCACTCCACCTCACTCCCTTTTTCCCACAGTATTTTGAACAAGGCCAAACTATATTTTTCATTATGCAGTTAATCAGTGCCATATAGGAAAAGGCCTGAGAGGTTTAGGTGGGTTGTTTTTATTGTTTTAATTGTTGCCAGACCCACATACCAGTGTGGACTACTCCCAATTCACATGGTTGAACTGTGGATGTGAAATGTCCAGCTCTTCCTTTTGATGTAGCATGGAGAGGAACACACCTCATTTTATTGGTATCAGGTGCTGTTCAAAATACTGTGGGAAAAAGGGAGTGAGGTGGAGTGGAAAATAAAAGCACAATGGTGTAACGATCTTCTTTGGGAGAAAGAGAGGAGGACCAAAGTGCAGCGTGGTAAGTGTCCATTATATTTAATAATCCTGAACACGACAACAATACAAAAATAACAAGGTGAATAGAATAGAAAGCCGAAACAGTCCCGTAACGTGAACAAACAGACACGGAAGACAACCACCCACAAAACACAATAGAAAACAGGCTACCTAAATATGGCTCCCAATCAGAGCCAATGACTAACACCTGCCTCTGATTGAGAACCATATCAGGCCAAACGAACAACCCAACATAGAAACACAAAACATAGATAACCCACCCAACTCACGCCCTGACCATACTAAAACAAAGAAAATACAAAAGAACTAAGGTCAGAACGTGACACAATGGTCTGAGTAACAGCTCAATTTTTGGAATGTACAAAAATAAACATCACCCCAAATACCAAATAACACGTAGATACAGTAAACAATAATCAGTAGACACTAAGCAAACACATTCTAAGTGCATTTAGCTGAATCCACCCCCCCCCCCAAAAAATATATTTGCTCTCCACAGTTTACTTATGATATTTACAATTATATTTTCCAAATGCAGGAGGCTTAATAGTCCAAGTGTTTTCAAGTATTTTCCTCTGTACTTTTGGAGCATCTTTCGCTTCATAATATGTGGTAAACCTAGATCTTGTAAAATGGCTGTACATGCAAACTTAAGGCAATAATCCACTACTGTTTCCCCCCAATTTTACATCAGATATGATTTTTAACAGCTGTCGGGGCCAACTGTGAAGGGACAGGCTTTGTGCTATGTTAGACATAAATACTCTGTAATAAAGTGCTTATTACATTACAATCAACATTCTGGTTAGATGTAGAATCTGCCAAAGTTTAAGATCTAGGCCTGTTTTAAGCTATTTTATGACTGCCAAACTGGTTTCCATCAACAGAATCAAAAGGTCACAACAATGATAAAAATAACCTAAGCCCTATAGCTACACCATCTGCTGAATGGTAGATTATAAAAGCACTGCCACAGACAGTGATATTTTGGAAAACCTCTTTTTTAAAACTTTGCTCAAATTCCTCTGAACTATGATCAGGATCCAAACTACAGACCAAAACATTTAGTCTGAAACTTCTGGATGTTACATCAAATGCATTCCTGTTTCATTCTTTCTCAAGCAATATTATTTTTGTTAGCCATAACATAGCAATGAAAGCATTGTTAATAAAAAATGTAAATAAATTAATACAGACTTTCATACGTCTGTGTATAGTGATCTATTTTAGAACATTTATTCTGGCATGGGTATAGATTTGTATATAATTCCATAAACCCCTAAGGCGGCAGGCAGTAGTTCCTACTACTATTATCTCCATTTATCAGACTAAATTACCCAGAAAACTGAATGAATCTGGTTTCTGTATTTCATACAAAACAAATCCCCATCTATCTTCATTTTCATACTCAAATTAATTTGACATTTAATCTACATTTATTCTGAGCTGAAAGGGATCTGGAGTAGGGCTATAACTACTCCATGAATAATTATATCTATTACATTCCTCCGCTCCACTTGAAAGATGGGAATGTGAATGAGAAATACTGTTCCTTTTTCGAATGGCCTGAAATAGCATGAAATGCTCTCAGATGTTAACGAGGTGTATCACATAACTGAAGGCTCATTATATAACTGGGTCATAGATAAATTATAGTAAATCTTTTTGATCATAAAAACTCACTGCTTGTTTCACCTTAAAATGAGTGTAAACTGTGCAAAATGTTCAGATTAACACATTCTGTATACATCTGTAATATATCTTTTGGGGGAAAAGAAGGTCATGTTTTCTGTTACGTTTGTCTGCCAGCAGCTGCAACACATTGGTAAGACGGGCACAGAACATTGCCATTAAAGAGGAGAACAGCTATTAAAAAGATTGGTTGTCAGGCAGACTAGATTACAGTGGGATATCTGGAACATACTGTATCAGAAGAATATCCAGACACGATTTCCAGACTGGACATCCAGACAGGATATCCAGACAGGTCATCCAGACAGGATATCCAGACAGGTCATCCAGACAGGATATCCAGACAGGTCATCGAGGCAGGATATCCCAGATGAGGGGATCAGATGACACAGATGATCTAAGGCCCCATAGGGCTTATGGTCAAAAGACGTGCACTATAGAGGGAATAAGGTGCCATTTGGGATGCAAGCTGGCTCTATCCCCAGGGAGCTGGGCAGTCTTCAGAGGGAGTTATAAACAGATGTAAATTCATTGTTGTGGGGCTCGTGTGGGGTTCTGGTCAACAGGGCTATGGTCAAAAGTAGTGCACTATAGGGAATAGGGTGTCATTTGGGATGCAACCTGGCTCTATCCCAGGGATACACTGAATGTATGCCTTTTAATAACACCCAATGTGTCCACAGGATCTGTCCAGTCTTCGGAGGCTGTTATAACCAGAAATAAATGAATTGGAGGAGTGATGTGATGGAGGATTCTATAAAGAACCCACGAGACCACACCGGTAGACAGGCAGTAACACAAAGACAATAAATAATACTGCTATCCTCAGCCCTGTCTGTCTCCATCCCAGAGGAACTGTAAAAATAACTCTCTCCCTCAACTCTCATTGGAGAGGAAGCTCATGCACGGGTTGAGCTCTAAAATTAGTCTGTAACTTTAGAGGCCTTTGTCATTCATAGAAATGGTTGGATAAGTAAATAGACACGCATCAGCTGAGACAGGAACAATACCTATACCCCTACTTTAATGTTCACCCAACGCGGGGGGTACAATCAAATCACCCCCACTAAACAACAGTACATGTGGTACTTCCATTGAGGATGATAACAGGAATGAATTTGAACATAAGGATCGTTTTGAATTACATAAAATACATCCAAATGAAGGATTACCGCAGCATCATCAACTGTGAAAACCATTCCAATATTTTTAGGCCAAGGCAACCTCAAAACATATGAGAAAACAGAGAACCAGACTGTTTTACAAATCAGCATCCAAATACAATCCATCCTGACCTCCTGCACATTCCTCTGGTATTTAAATGAGAGGACATGATGTCTTGGTTTGCTTATACAGCATTATCTGTGATAAGAAAATAGCCGTTATATAACAGCACATAATGTCCTATTTGGAATCTGCACATCCTTGGCAGGCAGGGTAGAACCACAGAGGGAGCAGGCTGATGGGTCTAGCAGACACAAACCTGGATCTGATGTTTTATTGTCTGGCTGGGGTAATGAATGAACCACTGAAACGCATCTGTCTGGAAGTGATTCACGTGGGGGTCTGAGCTTAAAACAGCCCAACACATGGTGAGTGTCTGTCACCTGTCTGTTATATTCCTACCCCAGTCAGTCTGCCTCATGTCTCTAACAATAGCTCCTCTGTTCAGCCTGTGGGACCCAGACTATTGGAGCGGAGGGCCTCCTTTATTTCAGCATTGACTATAGAGAAAATGTGGTTTTAGTTCGGAGAAGTCATACTATAAGTGGAACAGATACTAGGCCCATCCACTGGTAGTTTTTTAACCACGTTTCAACCTCACTGTTTTTCTAATGTGACAGGCTTGAAATGGACACTTTTTGCCTCTAGTAAATTGAATCAATGGACCTCGTGTGACAGGCTTATGTAACTTGTGCGCGTTGTGTGATAGCGTGTGAAAACAGAGCATGTCCTATGACCACAACATATATTTCACAGGTATTTTCTTTGCAAGGCCCGGGGAAACGATTCAATTTATGTATTTAAATAACACCCAATGTGTCCACAGGGTTGAATGAAATGCTTTGGTTTCAGGAAGCAGTTCATCACTCAAGGTATATGACATCACCTGTTAGTCAAAGGGCACGCAGCGGGCCCCCACAAATCTAGTTCTGAAAGTTTAGGCCCTCGATAGCCCTGCTGCACCCGCAGTATAAACACAGGTTTCAGCACTCGCATATGATCTGGATCAAAGAAAAACATATCCAAAGCAGGCCCAATATCTAATTAGACCACAGCTACTATAGCTATTTATCCCGATTAAAGAATTACTTTCTAAAATAACTACAAATACGATAAAAGCGTGCATTTACTGGACTTTTGAGTCCACCTCCACCAAGTCCTTTCCTGACTCTGCGTGTCTTGTATTTGATGTGTATCTCTACAGCCATGCTGCAATGGCTCTTTAATCACAGGGGTTGGAACTGTGGTGGAGAACATTCAATCATCACGCTGGCAGGAACACATCGCTATGGAGTGTTTGCAGTGATATCAAAGTTTTATTCAAAAACAATTCTAATTTTGCACAGTCAGCCACACATTAATGAGATTCATGTCAGTTTTTCCAGCACGCCCACTCAAGATAGGCTTAAAATCCTTAGAGAAATCAACACAAAGGAGTTATGTCATAAGTTAGATAAGAGAATGAAGTGACCCTGCAGTAGAAGACATATTACTCAATGCCAGACTCCAGCGTCATGCAGGTGGAAGCAGCAGGCTGGATGGGCCCAGGCCCAGGTCCAGGGGTGGCCAACAGACGATAGAGGCCCTGTGCTGGCCTGCTGGCCCGTGGCACTGAGCCTACCCCTGAGACACGCTGGCACCAGGCCCAGATGTGCAGACAGCCAAGTGGAGGGGCGGGGGTGGAGGCGTGGTGCACCAGTCCAGAGATTACTAGAGAGCTGGCTCAGTCCCAATGGAGAGACAAACAAAAAAAGAATAACAAGATATACAGACAGATACAAAAAAAGTCAGTACAGACTAGAGTCAGAACAGATGACGTAACTGCAGATAGCATCATCAGCAATAAACTTGGTCAAGATAACATTGAAGTCAACATCCTTGAGTCCATTTGGCTGACTGTTATTAGGATGAGCATATAACTTTACACAACATATTACTTTACACAACATATAACTTTACATAACATATAACTTTACATAACATATAACTCTTTCAGACAGCAGATATTCAGAAATACCATCACAGACATAATCATTACAGTTGGGTTTTACAATGTGTGAAATTATGATATACAGGTGTAATTCCTCCCGGTCACGCTATTCTTTTGAAGTCCTTAGACCAGTCCAGGTTACAAATGGTCCAAAAACGTGATCTTTTAGACAAAATACCTCAAATAGTGTGATAAGTAAATGGTTTCAGCTGCCCCCCCCCCCCCCATAGGAAAAACTGCATGTACTGTATAAAATAAACATGCCAGGCTGATAAATATTAGGTACATAAATGTGCCGTTCCATTAAGCATTTAGTCTAATTGCTAAAGTTTCCGAGTCTGACACTGCTGCTCCTATCCAGGAACGGGGTGACTTCAGCATTCCTGTGCTGGCTCGGTATGCGGACATACAGGCCTGATTGTGGAGTGTTCTGGGATTGCACAGTGAGGGACTGTTGGTGAGGCTGATGCCATGAGAAGTGTGCTGTTTGTCATGTGAATTCAGCTATAGTGACAGGTATTCCAACACCTCTCGCACTTGAACTCTGTGGCGACAGCGGCTGATCCGTTTAGGGGACCTGGGGAACTCTTAATCCAGGGAGGAATTTCCAGGAGGCACAGACTGTAGCTGTACCTCATGGACACTTCAGGTCTGAAGCCTCCAGCCTGCTCCATTCCACTCTCTCAGAGGGTCATGATGACACAGGAGAAAGGGAGACACTGGGGATGCCCAGAAAGGAATGCTCTGGAACTGGAGGAGCTGAGATTAGAAATCAGTCTTGGTACAGTGTTGTATATGACAATGTTGGACGCTTGAGTGGAGGAATGGACATAAGGGCTTTTGGATAATGAGCTTTATAGATGTTTTATAGAGGGCCTTTATATCCTGAAAATGCAACTGGAAATGTTATTATCATATCCAGTCACAACTGATAAATTGCCCTACTTCCTGTGGAGTGACAAAGTGATAATGACATGCTGTGATGATGAATTTCCATTGTCCATTTTCACATATTTTGTAGTAATTATAGACCAAGGCCAATGTGTATGGTCACCATAGCAACTATAGCCATTTTGGACTTTGGTTTGCCCCCAACCAACACCTAGTGGGCTACAGATGGATTTTAAGGTGCGACTCCTCTTAAGGGTTCAGCCTCTCTTTAACTTCTCCTCAGTGACGTGGGGTATGAAAATATTCATGCCACAAATACATTAGTCACTTTGAACTTTTTTCCCAACTCGCCACGCTATGTTGACTTATCACACCATAAACTCACCAGCTGCCACAAAGGGACGATTAGCTAGCTACGCTGCTCCGCCCTGCGAGGTGTTGCTAAGGGGGAAATTGTTTGGCAGGAAAGAGGTCCTAGATAAAGTGTCAGAGGCGAAGTCGGCCCCAGGATTGATCATTTGGACAAAGGCATTTCTGGAGGTCTGGTACTGTACAGGCACTGGTTTCCTCTGGGTGGGTGAGAACGTCCCATAGCAGTGTGGGCTGCATGGAGTTCAGAGGAGGAACGCCTTCCCCCACAATCCCACCTCAATCCATTTGCTTCTCCCTCTTGCCACCCAGCCTGGGTCAGAGTAGAGCCTCCTCCAGTCCTCCCCCTGCCAGGAGTAAAATAGAGAAGTTACTTGGCAATGTCGCCATCAGTGTGGAGTTTTCCAATCACAGCTGTAAAAGAAAAAGGAGACGTTGGAAATAAAACCAGACAGATCCAAGTACCTTAATTGGTCACAGTGGGCCCTGAGGAGAAAGACATAACAAAAAGTTAAAGCAAAGCATGATCAAATCAATGAGAAAAAGTACTGTTTTAATTTTATGTTGAGGTTCTTGACTATAAAAGCAAGGGAGTGGTAATTGCAAGCTTATGTATTTTGTTTCTCTTTGTGCTCTATTTCACTTCACATTTTTAAGAACACACTTGGTGATACAATACCCCTCTCTACAAAGGAAGTATGAACAAATATCGACAGCTTATGTATATCTTTGCATCTGGTTTCACCTAATAAAACATATATTCCACGCTATAAAAATGTGAAAACATCTGAATAAAACAACACCCAACCTCCAAGTTCAGCAGTCAGGACTAACAAACTACAGATCAGTATTTCCATTTCAGTGTGAAAAAGGATGAAAACCAACAACAACAGATGCTCTCAAGAACCACGTTGAGTTGTTGAGCATTAATCGGTCCACAAGGTTTTATTTCATGCCACATGTTACAGTATGTTATTCCAAATACTACTTCTTTCATTCATCCTGGTATTTTCCTGTGTATCCCTCTAAATGTATGTTTTCTTCTGTCTATGATGTGACTGTAGGCAGTGTAAATGAGACACAGCCTCTAACTAAACAGAGCCTGCCGGGCAGTCCGGAAGGCCAGGCAGCAGTTGGCAGACTGGGCCTGAGAAACATGTGTGGTCAGGTGCCGAGGTGCAGATGTGTTGGCATTAACAGAAAGGCAAGGCAGTCCAGAGGCCACCACAAGAGATGTTTGCCTATGCAGCTCCATTTTGCTTATTAACCTAGCCTTCTGCCTTGTCTTTAGAGCCTGGGGCAGGGGGAGAAGGGAGGGTCTTGTGTACAGTACTTTGGCCTTTTTGATTTCAGGCAAAGCAAACAATATGTGTGAATTTGTGAAAGTAGAGAAGGCTTTGCTCTCTGTGTAACCTCCTCAAATGTTTTGATATTTTTCACAGGGTGTCTGCTGCTAGTGTTGCACTCAACAGATTGCACAGTATGTTTTTGCAGGTGCCAGGCATTTTGAGTGGGACTGCCCAAAGGTGGTATTTCCTCTTTTTACGGGAACTGTGCAGTTCAAGGTCCACTCAAGAGCTTGCTAGACTGCAATTATGACAGACAGGCCAGAGCAGAACTTTGCTCAGGGAGGGTGGTTTACAGTGGGGTCAATCCTAAGATATAAGACTATAAAGCATTACCCTGGCGGAGACCCTTAAAAACATCTAGATAACCTCTCCACACCCACTAACATATCATATGCATCAAAGACTAGCTTGTGTGAGCTAATTCATCCCACACAGTGTAATGTGTGCAAATCACTCTGTGTGTAAAAACCTGAAGAGACCACTCCTCGAATTATAGCAGTAGATGGCAAGTAAAAAAGAAAGTTAAAAAAAGTTAGTTCTATGTGAGGGGATGAATCTAAACGGAACAATTGATTTTATATACTAACCATGGGGCTTTGGGAGCCAGCCAGGAGGCAGCTGTCCTTGCAACAGTATGTTCTAAATAAAAAGGAAATCACACGACACAACTCCTGTCTGCTGCCCAAGCTCTGGCTCCTCGCTCCTGGAGACACACACAAGGGAGGACCATACTGCTGCAGACCTTTGTTTCTGCCTTTGGCATTTGTTGCCTTTAGTGTTGTGCACCTGTCACGACTTCCGCTGAAGTTGGTGCCTCTCCTTGTTCGGGCGGCGTTCGGCCGTCGACGTCACCGGCTTCCTAGCCGCCACCGATCTACGTTTCTTTTTCCATTTGTTTTGTCTTGATTGTACACACCTGGTTTCCATTACATTATAATTTATTCCCTATTTAACCCTCTGGTTCCCACATGGTTTTGTGCGTGTTTGTTCTTTGTTAAGTGGTCGCTCTTTTGTGTCAGGCTGGAATATTTTTCCCTGTATGGAATTAGTCTGTGATTTATTCGAGTAAAGTACGTTTTTACTCAGTTCTGTGTCCTGCGCCTGACTCCGTCCTAAACCATACACAGACAGAACTAAAACTATATAAGCCCACATTCCAATATCAACACTTATAAGAATGTATAATTTTGATTTCTCCACATAGGTTACATGGAAAGAATGCTGCCAAAAATGACAATGAGAGAGAGGGTAAACGTATGAAAATGTCACTTGGATATTGTGTGTGTCTGACATGTTATAGAGCAATAGAGCAAGGTGACATTGATCAGACTAATGGTTCCCTGGTGAGGGAACACAATAATGACCTCTGACCTTTATTGCATTTGATTAAGAATACAATTCATTATGCCTCTGTCTTGATGTTCAAAGCAGGTGGCAGGTTTATTACAATCTAAATCTGTAAGTCATATTGAAATGTGGCTTAGTCTTACTCTATGTGTGAGGTGATTCAGTGGTCAGCAGCAGCTATTGGATCAGAGCCCACCTGCCTGTTATACGTGGCCTATTTCTCTTGCATAATGTACAGCCTGTTGTGTTATTGTACACCCTAATGATGCTAAGAGGCTCATTTCTACTGCTGGGAAAGCAAAATAGCCAGCCAGACAATAGGGTGAGGTAGGGTGAGGTACAGTATTATCTGTTATCTCTGTTTGATCACCTTGGAGAGATAAAGGATCCCATGTATGGCACAACCAAGATGTCAATGACCACATCATAAGCACATCGTTTGGCTATCGGATTACACAATAGATCATCAAGTATTTATCCTGCAGTAGTTTATGTGTCGGGGGGCTAGGTTCAGTTTGTTATATCTGGAGTACTTCTCCTGTCTTATCCGGTGTCCTGTGTGAATTTAAGTATGCTCTCTCTAATTCTCTCTTTCTCTCTTTCTTTCTCTCTCTCGGAGGACCTGAGCCCTAGGACCATGCCTCAGGACTACCTGGCATGATGACTCCTTGCTGTCCCCAGTCCACCTGGCCGTGCTGCTGCTCCAGTTTCAACTGTTCTGCCTGCGGCTATGGAACCCTGACCTGTTCACCGGACGTGCTACCTGTCCCAGACCTGCTGTTTTCAACTCTCTAGAGACTGCAGGAGCGGTTGAGATACTTTTAATGATCGGCTATGAAAAGCCAATTGACATGTACTCCTGAGGTGCTGACTTGCTGCACCCTCGACAACTTCTGTGATTATTATTATTTGACCATGCTGGTAATTTATGAACATTTGAACATCTTGGCCATGTTCTGTTATAATCTCCACCCGGCACAGCCAGAAGAGGACTGGCCACCCCTCATAGCCTGGTTCCTCTCTAGTTTTCTTCCTAGGTTTTGGCCTTTCTAGGGAGTTTTTCCTAGCCACCGTGCTTCTACACCTGTATTGCTTGCTGTTTGGGGTTTTAGGCTGGGTTTCTGTACAGCACTTTGAGATATCAGCTGATGTACGAAGGGCGATATAAATAAATTTGATTCACCGGACTCTGTGTAATCTCTGATGCTTGCGACTATAAACACTGTACTTTATCTCAGAGAGTCACTCACAGGTCATTGTACTTTACCAAGCTGTCCTGTGTCACTTTTTACATCAGCAAAACTAAACAAAATAGACTACTCCCAAAACATTTTCAAGATTTTTCAGTGGAAAAAAGCAATGTACTGTAAAGTCTTTGGGGGGAAAAGCTTTCAACATGTATAGGATAGAGTCTAGTCCAAAACACAATATATTGTTTCTCTTCTCTGCTTTACACCAGAGGCTACTGTGAGGAGCTATAGGAGGACAGGCTCATTGTAATGGCTGGAATGGAATTAACGGAACGGAGTCAAATATATGGTATTACATTCCAGCCATTACAATGAACCCGTCCTCCTATAGCTCCTCCCACCCGCCTCCTCTTCTTTACACCACCAGTGGCTTCTCTCACTAGCAGACGGCTAGAAAAGGTCTCGGGTCTATGTCAACATATTAACCTGAGGAAAGGTCTCTAGCCTCTCTGTGACTTGCATTTATATCTCCCCAAATGTTGAGCAGCAGGATAAATGTCAGCGCTGCCTGGCCCGTGACTCATGGCCCCTATATGCAAAATGGACCCTCGGCAGGAGGATGTGTTTTCAGCATGATAAATTCCTCCCCTTTGGATAAAAACGGTAGACTGGGGAGAAAAAAATATCCCTCTGTAAAAGTGTGAGCTGTTTGTACAGAATGGGATGTTTCAACATTGGGCCGGGGCTGTGTAGCCTGATGGTGTTTGCCTGAGGTCAACAGTGTCTTCTCCTGCCCCCAGCTAGCTAGACATTCCCGACGTTGTTCACAGGATTTACTGCCATATGGCCAGGTTACCTCAGGTCACTCTCAATGGATTGAAAAGAGAAAAACAACCTCTACCGAGGGCTCTGTCCTTTATAAATTGTTTTCTATTCACACAAATGAGGGTCGAATGCAGTAGAGCTCATGTAGTGGCCATAAATCCAGTTTAACTTGGGCCTTGTTTGTGACAATTTCATCCAACTTGTTTATGTGAGTAAAGTACATGTTGGATAAAAAAAGTAATGACAGGCTTGATGGAAACAGAACATTTTTCGCTAAATTTAAAATGTCGACAATAAAATACGCTAGACAAGGTGGGATCTTTTTGTGTCGGTAACATGAATTATGCGAGAAATGTTGGTGGAAACGCTTTTATGAACAAATATTGATATAATAACCATGATATCGAAGTCACACGATGACATGTTGTGTGGTCCTCCCACTACGTCGGGAAAGCATGCAGTTTTTAATTGACAGATTAAATAAATTATGATGAATTTCACAAGTCGGTGAAAGTGCAAGGTGATGAGTCTGATGCTACTTTCCAATAAATGTCGGGGTTCTTATTCTGGTGACATGATCATCGATGCCTGGCTGCATGACAAACAAAAATAATCTTGCTCTTATATCCATAATAATCTCATAATTTAGGCTATACGTGCGCTCTAGCCAACAGCGCACAGATACAGTTGTCACGTTCTTCGTCCTCCTCGTCTGAGGAGGAGTAGGAGATATCGGACCAATACGCAGCGTGGTGAGTATTCATATTTATTAGAATACTTTCAATAAAGAACAAAAACAATAAACTGACAAAATAAACGAAGACGCAACAGTCCCGAAATAGTGAACACTAAATACAGGAACACACAAACAGGAACAATCACCCACAACCCCCAATACAAAACAGGCTACCTAAATATGGTTCCCAATCAGAGACAACGACTAACACCTGCCTCTGATTGAGAACCATATCAGGCCAAACACATAGAAACAGACAAACTAGACATACAACATAGAATGCCCACTCAGATCACACCCTGACCAAACAAAACATAGAAACATACAAAGCAAACTATGGTCAGGGTGTGACAGTACCCCCCCCCAGGTGCGGTCTGGGTGGGCATCTGTCCGCGGTAAGCAGGCAGGCACAGCGCCTCGTATCGGCCGGGCTAGAGTGGGCATCGAGCCAGGTGCCATGACGCCGGCTCAACGCATCTGGTCTCCAGTGCGTCTCCTCAGGCCGGGGTACATGGCACCAGCCCTACGCATGGTGTCCCCGGTTCGCCAGCACAGCCCAGTGCGGGCTATTCCACCTCACCGTACTGGCCTGGCTACGGGGAGCATTCAGCCAGGTAGGGTTGGGCAGGCTCGGTGCTCGAGACCTGTAGTGCGCCTTCACGGTCCGGTCTATCCGATGCCACCTCCACGCACCAGCCCTCCGGTGGCAGCCCCCCGCACCAGGCTGTCTCTCCGTCTCCGCACTACAGGTGCTCCCGCCTGCTCAGCGCTGCCAGAGTCTTCCTCCTGTCCAGCGCCGCCTGAGTCTCCCTCCTTTCCAGCGCCGCCTGAGTCGCCCGTCTGTCCTGAGCCGCCAGAGTCGCCCGTCTGTCCTAAGGCGCCAGAGTCGCCCGTCTGTCCTGAGCCGCCAGAGTCGCCCGTCTGTCCTCAGCCGCCAGAGCCGCACGCCAGTCCGGAGCTGCCCTTCAGTCCGGAGCTGCCTCTCAGTCCGGAGCTGCCTCTCAGTCCGGAGCTGCCCCTCACTCCGGAGCTGCCCCTCAGTCCGGAGCTGCCCCTCAGTCCGGAGCTGCCCCTCAGTCCGGAGCTGCCCGGAGCTGCCCCTCAGTCCGAAGCTGCCCCTCAGTCAGGAGCTGCCCCTCAGTCCAGAGGCGCTCTTCAGTCCAGTGGGGCCCTTTATTAGGGTCTCCAGTCCAAGGTCAGTGGTGAGGTTTCCCGCTCCAGAGACATTATGTAAGTGGGCCGAGTCAGAGGTGGAGCGGGGTCCACGTCCCTCACCAGAACCGCCACCGCGGAGTTATACCCACCCAGACTCCCTGACCATAGTATTCTTTGTTTTCTTTATGATGTTGGTTAGATCAGGGTGTGACAAGGGGTGGTTGTTTAGTTTTGTCTTGTCTAGGGGTTTTTCCATGTCTATGGGTTTTTACTAGTCTAGGTAGTTATGTGTCTATGGTTGCCTAGATTGGTTCTCAATTAGAGGCAGCTGTTTATCGTTGTTTCTGATTGGGAACCATATTTAGGCAGCCATATTCTTTGAGTATTTTGTGGGTGATTGTCTATGTGTTAGTTGCTTGTGTCTGCACTTATTATATATAGCTTCACGTTCGTTTTGTAAGTTTATTCAGTGTTCTTTGTTAATAAAAGTAACGATGTATTCATATCACGCTGCACATTGGTTCTCCGATCCTTCTTACTACTCCTCCTCAGATGAGGAGGACGACGAACGTGACAACAGTACTGCATGGCTACTATACAACGCAACATTTTCTTGTGAGAAAACCAGCAGTAGAATTGAAAATGCAATGGAAACCCATTTAAGGTGTATTATTAATTCAATGGGAATTGAACCACAAAAGGTATTTTAATGTGCATTACGTCATCACGCATAGACTTTTATATGCAACAAGTCAAATTGATGGAAACACATCTCTGGTGGGAAAATGCACATATTGTTTTCATGCAGATCGGTGACCAATTGTATGGAAACCTAGCGTTTGACTGGTATTTCAGGTGATACAGGGTTTCACAAGCACAACACAGACACATGATTGGTCCCGGGGGTAAGATAAAGAGGAAACGTGCTGCCAGCAAGCCATTTTCTAACAGCAACACTGCATCAAAGCTCAGAGGATGAGCTCACCAAGACGTTGCCTCACCACACAAGACAAGCTTTAAATTCCTCTGGATGCATCATGGATTATTTGAGCCAAGCATTACTAGCCCCATGTATCATCAGTATTGTAAACCGAGCCGTCTCACAGCACCTTGGGGACAGCTTGTTAACCTCATCTAATTTATCTACTGCTCCCTCATCATGAACCCAAATCTAATGGGTGTGATGTCATTGTTAGTGTCCATGGAATGGCCTGCTGTGGAGGAGGAAAATACATGGATAATTCACTGGCATTGTGAACTCTTGGATCTCTTCAACATATTAACTCTTTTGAAAACTGAAGAAGTTGACAGTTATCCTTTTGTACTTTTGAGTGGCCAAAATACCATTCTGTATACTTCTGGCCCCTCTTTGGACACTGTGTTAACTAACCTCCAGACGAGCTTCCATGCCATACAACTCTCCTTCCGTGGCCTCCAACTGCTCTTAAACGCAAGTAAAACTAAATGCATGCTATTCAACCGATCACTGCCCGCACCTGCTCGCCCGTCCAGTATCACTACTCTGGACGGCTCTGACTTAGAATACGTGGACAACTACAAATACCTAGGTGTCTGGTTAGACTGTAAACTCTCCTTCCAGACTCACATTAAGCATCTCCAATCCAAAATTAAATCTAGAATCGGCTTCCTATATCGCAACAAGCTCCTTGGCATTGAAGCTCCTTCACTCATGCTGCCAAACATACCCTCGTAAAACTGACCATCCTACCGATCCTCGACTTCGGTGATGTCATCTATAAAATAGTCTCCAACACTCTACTCAACAAACTGGATGCAGTCTATCACAGTGCCATCCGTTTTGTCACCAAAGCCCCATACACTACCCACCATTGCGACCTGTACGCTCTCGTTGGTTGGCCCTCGCTTCCTACTCGTCGCCAAACCCACTGGCTACAGGTCATCTACAAGTCTCTGCTAGGTAAAGCCCCGCCTTATCTCAGCTCACTGGTCACCATAGCAGCACCCACTCGTAGTACGAGCTCCAGCAGGTATATCTCACTGGTCACCCCCAAAGCCAATTCCTCTTTTGGTCGTCTTTCCTTTCAGTTCTCTGCTGCCAATGACTGGAACGAACTGCAAAAATCTCTGAAGATGGAGACTCATATCTCCCTCACTAGCTTTAAGCACCAGCTGTCAGAGCAGCTCACAGATCACTGCACCTGTCATAGCCCATCTGTAAACAGCCCGTCTATCTACCTACCGCGTCCCCATACTGTATTCATTTATTTATCTTGCTCCTTTGCACCCCAGTATCTCTACTTGCACATTCATCTTCTGCACATCTACCATTCCAGTGTTTAATTGCTATATTGTAATCACTTCGCCACCATGGCCTATTTATTGCCTTAACTCCCTTATCTTACCTCATTTGCACTCACTGTATATAGACTTTTTGTTTTCTTTTTTTCTACTGTATTATTGACTGTATGTTTTGTTTATTTCATGTGTAACTCTGTGTTGTTGTATGTGTCGAATTGCTATGCTTTATCTTGGCCAGGTCGCAGTTGCAAATGAGAACTTGTTCTCAACTAGCCTACCTGGTTAAATAAAGGTGAAATAAATAAATAAAAACTTTTGAGTGCATGCATATTCCAGCTCCAAAGGTCAGTTGATCATCAGCAGGGCTGACTGAGACCAGAAATCCTCCCTGGCGTTTCTAACACACCAGCCCATTTTTTCCCCATGAGGCCCCACACCAGCCAATTTCTTTCCACAACGCCCACACAACAGTCCATTTTTTTTCTTCTTGAGGCCCCCCTTATTGGCCAGATAATGATGATTTTGTGCAGCAAAGAAAACAACAAGTTAGACAGGCCCACTGGACAAAAAATGGACCAGCCTATTCCTGATCATCAGACTAGTCTAGCTGGCTGATCATTTCAGTGTCATTTGATGTGCCATATGTTCTTCTCTAGAAACAGGCAATTTGAGGCAACTTGATAGGGAGATTAACCTCTTTGTGAGCGACCAAGCTACCATATACACTATGCTGACATTCAATTGCTTCCCAACAGAGCCACAAAACGCATACGGCCACAAAATTATATGAGCAGATACAGTACATGTGGCCAATGTGTATATGACTGCATTGTATATACTGTACATTCTCAATCGAGCAGAGCCAGTATTTTCCAATTTAGCTCATTTATGTATATGCACCATAAGTAGCTACCTCATGGTGCTTCTTCATTTGGGTCACTGTTTGCTAATGGTGATGCTAATGAGCATCTACAGAGAATTGGGCTCTGAAAGGGCCTCGATTGCCCAGGCCTGTAACTGCCCTGGTTGGAAGTGAGTGATCTGCATTAAGACTGTCAGGAGACGCTAATCATTTTCTCGTGTCCAAGATTTACAGGCTAGGCTGTTTTTCAAATAGTGCCCTATTCCCTATGTAGTGCACTACTTTTTGCAAGGACCCATAAAGGCTGTGGTCAAAAGCAGTGCAATCGAAGCGAATAGGCTGCCATTTGGGACAGACCCACAGCATTCCGGTTGTGCAGTGCTAGATCAGGGAAACAGAGCATTAAAATCCCTGGCTGGGATAAGTCTGAATAACTTCCGTTAAGCCCCTGTAAATTAACAGGCATCACTATTACTTTAGTGGAAAGCTCAAACATTCCATGTGTTATTTCGGCAATATCTATATGATGAACAGAGGGGCAGATTATGGTGGAACTTTAAGGCGATTTAATAGAAAAAAAATAGGATTCTAAGAAACTGGGTTTATATGCTGTTTTGAGTAGAACATTAGTTTATTCTTACTTCCTGAACACAAACCTGCAACCCAACATGTGCCCACTCTACAGTATGAATTCAGCCATTACTGTATCATTGCA
Organism: Salvelinus fontinalis; assembly: GCF_029448725.1. Lineage (NCBI taxonomy): Eukaryota > Metazoa > Chordata > Actinopteri > Salmoniformes > Salmonidae > Salvelinus > Salvelinus fontinalis. The sequence continues at coordinate 23,256,085 of NC_074684.1, read as the reverse complement.
TGGCAAGAGCACATCAACAGTTTTTGGCTACATATGGTAAGTGCATTGCATAGCAGGAGCACATAATGTAACGAGTATTACCGAAGGTGGCCTTCCTTCCTGTTCGAGTGGCGCTCGGCGGTCGTCGTCGCCGGTCTACTAGCTGCCACCGATCCTTTTTTCCTTTTCGTTTGTTTTTGTCTAATTGATTTCACCTGTTTAGTGTTTGGTTGTTAGGGTGGGGTTATTTAAGTTCGTTTAGCCCGTTTATGTTTGTGCGGGCTTGTTTCTCTGTTTGTATGTTGAGGTTGCTATTTTTCATTGGGATTTACCACAGACTGAATTTATGTTTCCAGTTTTGGACTTTATTCAGGTTGGAGTTGTACACCAATGTTTTTTTGACATTACCAGTTGTATTTCTGGGTGGACATTAAAAGTGGTTTTTTCCCGTTACCTTTGCTCTCTGCGCCTGACTCCTTACCTTTATCCTCATCGAGCGTAACAGAAGCCCGCACCACGAATGGAGCCAGCAGGAGCAGCGACCACCCCTCTCCCCACGATGGAGGAGAGAGTCCTTCATCACACGTCCATCCTTCATCGTATTGGATCAGCAATGGATCTTATGATGGAGAGGATGGATCGTTGGGAGAGGAGTGGTCTCCCTACAAACACTACAAGCCCACCTACCCTCCCTCCAGCACCATTACCATCTCCTCCAGCGGGACCCGGTACCAGCGCGTTGCGTATTACGCCTCCTAGCCAGTACGATGGAGCGGCGGCGGGGTGCCAGGGATTCCTGCTACAATTAGACCTGTACCTGGCCACCGTTCGACCGGCTCCCTCGGATGAGGAGAGCGTGAGTGTCCTCGTCTCCTGCCTGACGGGTAGAGCCCTAGAGTGGGCCAATGCAGTTTGGAACGGGGCCGACTCAGCGAGGGGCCAATACCCGGAGTTCACCCGCCGTTTTCGGGCCGTGTTTGATCACCCTCCAGATGGCCGAGCGGCGGGTGAGAGACTGTTCCATCTACGACAGGGGACGAGGAGCGCGCAGGACTTCGCGCTGGATTTCCGGACCTTGGCTGCTGGAGCAGGATGGAACGACAGGGCCCTGATAGACCATTACAGGTGTAGCCTGAGAGAGGACGTCCGCAGAGAGCTGGCTTGTCGGGACACTTCGCTAAGTTTGGATGAACTAATAGACATGTCTATCCGGTTAGACCATCTGCTAGCTGCTCGCGGACGTTCTGAAAGGGTCCTGTTCGTTCCATCTCCTGACCCTCCTGCTCCCATCCCGATGGAGCTAGGAGGGGCAGCATCTAGGGAGATCGGAGGAGGCTCCTCCTGTACCAGTTGTGGCCGAAGAGGGCACACTTCCGGTCGGTGCTGGAGGAGGTCATCTGGGAATAGAGAGGGCAGGCAGAACACTCCTCGGTCACCTCAGGTGAGTCAGCACCACACTCTCCCAGAGCTTCCTGTTGGTCACATGTTTTTGTTAATATGCTTCCTTAAATTTTTTCCCTCTCTCCAGCATAAGGCGCTAGTCGATTCAGGCGCAGCTGGAAATTTTATAGATCGCGGACTCGCTCAGAGGTTGAGGATTCCGTTAGTTAAGGTTGACCCCCCTTTTTCTGTACATTCTTTAGATAGTCGACCGTTAGGGTCAGGCCTGGTCAGGGAGTCCACAATTCCTTTGGAGATGATTACGCAGGGGAATCATAAGGAACGGATTAGTCTGTTTCTTATCGATTCACCTGCGTTTCCGGTAGTGCTGGGAATTCCTTGGCTGGCTATTCACAATCCGACTATTTCGTGGAAACAGGGAGCTCTACAGGGGTGGTCTGATGAGTGTTCAGGCAGGTGTGTAGGAGTTTCCATCGGTGCGACAACGGTGGAGAGTCCAGACCAGGTTTCCACCGTGCGCATTCCCGCTGAGTATGCCGATTTGGCTATCGCCTTCAGTAAAAAGAAGGCGACCCAATTACCTCCCCATCGACAGGGGGATTGCGTGATAAACCTCCAGGTAAACGCTGCACTTCCCAGGAGTCATGTGTATCCTTTGTCCCAGGAGGAGACGTTGGCTATGGAGACATATGTCACGGAAGCTCTGGGACAAGGATTCATTCGGCCCTCCATGTCACCCGTCTCTTCGAGTTTCTTTTTTGTGAAGAAAAAGGATGGTGGGTTGCGTCCGTGTATTGATTATCGAGGTCTCAATTCCATCACGGTCGGTTTTAGTTACCCACTACCTCTCATCGCTAAGGCGATGGAATCATTCCACGGAGCACGGTTCTTCACGAAACTGGATCTCAGGAGCGCGTATAATCTGGTGCGTATTCGGGAGGGAGATGAGTGGAAAACCGCGTTTAGTACTACATCGGGCCATTATGAGTACCTCGTCATGCCGTACGGGTTAAAGAATGCTCCAGCTGTCTTTCAATCCTTTGTTGACGAGATTCTCAGAGACCTGCACGGACAGGGTGTGGTGGTGTATATTGACGATATTTTGATCTACTCTGCTACACGCGCCGCGCATGTGTCTCTGGTGCGCAAGGTTCTTGGGCGACTGCTGGAGCATGACTTGTACGTGAAGGCGGAGAAATGTGAGTTTTCTAAACAAGCCGTTTCCTTCCTGGGTTACCGCATTTCCAGCTCGGGGGTGGATATAGGGGGTGACCGCGTAAAAGCCGTGCGTAATTGGCCGACTCCGACCACGGTAAAAGAGGTGCAGCGGTTCTTAGGGTTTGCCAATTACTACCGGAGGTTTATCCGGGGTTTTGGTCAGGTAGCAGCCCCTATTACCTCACTCCTGAAGGGGGGGCCGGTGCGTTTGCAGTGGTCGGCAGAGGCAGACAGGGCCTTCTGTAGGTTGAAGGTGCTGTTTACCGAGGCGCCAGTGTTGGCGCATCCGGACCCTTCTTTGGCGTTTATAGTAGAGGTGGACGCATCCGAGGCTGGGGTTGGAGCGGTGCTCTCACAGCGCTCGGGTGTGCCACCAAAACTCCGCCCTTGTGCTTTTTTTTCGAAAAAACTTGGGCCAGCGGAGCGGAATTATGATGTGGGGGATAGGGAGTTGTTGGCTATGGTTAAGGCCTTGAAGGTGTGGAGACACTGGCTTGAGGGGGCTAAGCACCCTTTTCTCATCTGGACTGACCACCGTAACCTGGAGTATATTCGATCAGCTAAGAGACTGAATCCGCGTCAGGCAAGGTGGGCCATGTATTTCACCAGATTTCGTTTTACTATCTCGTATCGACCAGGTTCACTTAATACTAAGGCCGACGCGCTGTCTCGTCTCTATGACTCAGAGGAACGGTCCATCGATCCTACTCCCATCATTCCGGCGGCCAAGTTGGTGGCACCGATAGTATGGGAGGTGGACGCGGACATCGAGCGGGCGTTAAGGGAGGAACCTGCACCTCCACAGTGCCCGGAGGGGCGTAGGTATGTACCGCTCGCTGTTCGTGATCAATTGATTCGATGGGCTCATGGTATACTCTCGTCGGGTCACCCGGGTATTTCGAGGACAGTGCGAGGTCTTAGGGGGAAGTACTGGTGGCCCACCTTGGAGAAGGATGTGCGATTCTATGTCTCTTCCTGTTCGGTGTGCGCTCAGAGTAAGGCTCCTAGGCACCTGCCTCGAGGGAAGTTACAACCCCTCCCCGTTCCACAACGGCCGTGGTCCCATCTTTCGGTAGATTTTCTGACTGACTTACCTCCATCTCAGGGGAACACTACGATCCTGGTCGTTGTGGATCGGTTCTCTAAGTCCTGCCGTCTTATCCCGTTGCCCGGTCTCCCTACGGCCCTGCAGACTGCGGAGGCATTATTTACCCATGTCTTCCGGCATTACGGGGTGCCCGAGGATATTGTTTCTGATCGGGGTCCCCAGTTTACTTCCAGAGTATGGAAGGCGTTTATGGAGCATTTGGGGGTCTCGGTCAGCCTTACATCGGGGTATCACCCGGAGAGTAATGGGCAGGTGGAGAGAGTGAACCAGGAGGTGGGTAGGTTTCTGCGGTCGTATTGCCAGGACCGGCCAGGGGAGTGGTCAAGATACATCCCTTGGGCAGAGATCGCTCAGAACTCACTAAGCCACTCCTCTACCAACATGTCACCATTTGAGTGTGTGTTGGGGTATCAGCCGGTTCTGGCACCATGGCATCAGAGTCAGACCGAGGCTCCTGCGGTGGAGGAGTGGGTACAGCGCTCTAAGGAGACTTGGAGAGCCGTCCAGGAGTCTCTGCGTCAGGCGAGTAGACGACAGAAGAAGAGCGCTGACCGTCACCGCAGTGAGGCCCCCGTGTTTGCACCGGGGGATAGGGTCTGGCTCTCGACCCGAAACCTGCCCCTCCGCCTGCCCTGCCGGAAGCTGGGTCCGCAGTGTGTAGGGCCATTTAAAGTCCTGAGGAGAATAAATGAGGTGTGTTACCGATTGTTACTTCCTTCTTATTATCGTATTAACCCCTCATTTCATGTGTCTCTCCTCAGGCCGGTGGTAGCTGGTCCCATGCAGGAAGGTGAGGTGCTGGAGGTCCCTCCACCCCCTCTGGATATAGAGGGGTCCCCGGCGTACAGGATAAGGTCTATTCTGGATTCCAGACGTCGGGTGGGGGGCCTTCAGTACCTCGTGGACTGGGAGGGGTACGGTCCGGAGGAGAGGTGCTGGGTCCCGGTGGGGGATATATTGGATCCATCTATGCTGAGAGAGTTCCATCGCCTCCATCCGGATCGCCCTGCGCCTCGGCCCCCGGGTCGTCCTCGAGGCCGGCGTCGGCGCGCTGCGGGAGCTGCGCGTCAGGAGGGGGGTACTGTAACGAGTATTACCGAAGGTGGCCTTCCTTCCTGTTCGAGTGGCGCTCGGCGGTCGTCGTCGCCGGTCTACTAGCTGCCACCGATCCTTTTTTCCTTTTCCTTTGTTTTTGTCTAATTGATTTCACCTGTTTAGTGTTTGGTTGTTAGGGTGGGGTTATTTAAGTTCGTTTAGCCCGTTTATGTTTGTGCGGGCTTGTTTCTCTGTTTGTATGTTGAGGTTGCTATTTTTCATTGGGATTTACCACAGACTGAATTTATGTTTCCAGTTTTGGACTTTATTCAGGTTGGAGTTGTACGCCAATGTTTTTTTGACATTACCAGTTGTATTTCTGGGTGGACATTAAAAGTGGTTTTTTCCCGTTACCTTTGCTCTCTGCGCCTGACTCCTTACCTTTATCCTCATCGAGCGTAACAGAAGCCCGCACCACGAATGGAGCCAGCAGGAGCAGCGACCACCCCTCTCCCCACGATGGAGGAGAGAGTCCTTCATCACACGTCCATCCTTCATCGTATTGGATCAGCAATGGATCTTATGATGGAGAGGATGGATCGTTGGGAGAGGAGTGGTCTCCCTACAAACACTACAAGCCCACCTACCCTCCCTCCAGCACCATTACCATCTCCTCCAGCGGGACCCAGTACCAGCGCGTTGCGTATTACGCCTCCTAGCCAGTACGATGGAGCGGCGGCGGGGTGCCAGGGATTCCTGCTACAATTAGACCTGTACCTGGCCACCGTTCGACCGGCTCCCTCGGATGAGGAGAGCGTGAGTGTCCTCGTCTCCTGCCTGACGGGTAGAGCCCTAGAGTGGGCCAATGCAGTTTGGAACGGGGCCGACTCAGCGAGGGGCCACTACCCGGAGTTCACCCGCCGTTTTCGGGCCGTGTTTGATCACCCTCCAGATGGCCGAGCGGCGGGTGAGAGACTGTTCCATCTACGACAGGGGACGAGGAGCGCGCAGGACTTCGCGCTGGATTTCCGGACCTTGGCTGCTGGAGCAGGATGGAACGACAGGGCCCTGATAGACCATTACAGGTGTAGCCTGAGAGAGGACGTCCGCAGAGAGCTGGCTTGTCGGGACACTTCGCTAAGTTTGGATGAACTAATAGACATGTCTATCCGGTTAGACCATCTGCTAGCTGCTCGCGGACGTTCTGAAAGGGTCCTGTTCGTTCCATCTCCTGACCCTCCTGCTCCCATCCCGATGGAGCTAGGAGGGGCAGCATCTAGGGAGATCGGAGGAGGCTCCTCCTGTACCAGTTGTGGCCGAAGAGGGCACACTTCCGGTCGGTGCTGGAGGAGGTCATCTGGGAATAGAGAGGGCAGGCAGAACACTCCTCGGTCACCTCAGGTGAGTCAGCACCACACTCTCCCAGAGCTTCCTGTTGGTCACATGTTTTTGTTAATATGCTTCCTTAAATTTTTTCCCTCTCTCCAGCATAAGGCGCTAGTCGATTCAGGCGCAGCTGGAAATTTTATAGATCGCGGACTCGCTCAGAGGTTGAGGATTCCGTTAGTTAAGGTTGACCCCCCTTTTTCTGTACATTCTTTAGATAGTCGACCGTTAGGGTCAGGCCTGGTCAGGGAGTCCACAATTCCTTTGGAGATGATTACGCAGGGGAATCATAAGGAACGGATTAGTCTGTTTCTTATCGATTCACCTGCGTTTCCGGTAGTGCTGGGAATTCCTTGGCTGGCTATTCACAATCCGACTATTTCGTGGAAACAGGGAGCTCTACAGGGGTGGTCTGATGAGTGTTCAGGCAGGTGTGTAGGAGTTTCCATCGGTGCGACAACGGTGGAGAGTCCAGACCAGGTTTCCACCGTGCGCATTCCCGCTGAGTATGCCGATTTGGCTATCGCCTTCAGTAAAAAGAAGGCGACCCAATTACCTCCCCATCGACAGGGGGATTGCGTGATAAACCTCCAGGTAAACGCTGCACTTCCCAGGAGTCATGTGTATCCTTTGTCCCAGGAGGAGACGTTGGCTATGGAGACATATGTCACGGAAGCTCTGGGACAAGGATTCATTCGGCCCTCCATGTCACCCGTCTCTTCGAGTTTCTTTTTTGTGAAGAAAAAGGATGGTGGGTTGCGTCCGTGTATTGATTATCGAGGTCTCAATTCCATCACGGTCGGTTTTAGTTACCCACTACCTCTCATCGCTAAGGCGATGGAATCATTCCACGGAGCACGGTTCTTCACGAAACTGGATCTCAGGAGCGCGTATAATCTGGTGCGTATTCGGGAGGGAGATGAGTGGAAAACCGCGTTTAGTACTACATCGGGCCATTATGAGTACCTCGTCATGCCGTACGGGTTAAAGAATGCTCCAGCTGTCTTTCAATCCTTTGTTGACGAGATTCTCAGAGACCTGCACGGACAGGGTGTGGTGGTGTATATTGACGATATTTTGATCTACTCTGCTACACGCGCCGCGCATGTGTCTCTGGTGCGCAAGGTTCTTGGGCGACTGCTGGAGCATGACTTGTACGTGAAGGCGGAGAAATGTGAGTTTTCTAAACAAGCCGTTTCCTTCCTGGGTTACCGCATTTCCAGCTCGGGGGTGGATATAGGGGGTGACCGCGTAAAAGCCGTGCGTAATTGGCCGACTCCGACCACGGTAAAAGAGGTGCAGCGGTTCTTAGGGTTTGCCAATTACTACCGGAGGTTTATCCGGGGTTTTGGTCAGGTAGCAGCCCCTATTACCTCACTCCTGAAGGGGGGGCCGGTGCGTTTGCAGTGGTCGGCAGAGGCAGACAGGGCCTTCTGTAGGTTGAAGGTGCTGTTTACCGAGGCGCCAGTGTTGGCGCATCCGGACCCTTCTTTGGCGTTTATAGTAGAGGTGGACGCATCCGAGGCTGGGGTTGGAGCGGTGCTCTCACAGCGCTCGGGTGTGCCACCAAAACTCCGCCCTTGTGCTTTTTTTTCGAAAAAACTTGGGCCAGCGGAGCGGAATTATGATGTGGGGGATAGGGAGTTGTTGGCTATGGTTAAGGCCTTGAAGGTGTGGAGACACTGGCTTGAGGGGGCTAAGCACCCTTTTCTCATCTGGACTGACCACCGTAACCTGGAGTATATTCGATCAGCTAAGAGACTGAATCCGCGTCAGGCAAGGTGGGCCATGTATTTCACCAGATTTCGTTTTACTATCTCGTATCGACCAGGTTCACTTAATACTAAGGCCGACGCGCTGTCTCGTCTCTATGACTCAGAGGAACGGTCCATCGATCCTACTCCCATCATTCCGGCGGCCAAGTTGGTGGCACCGATAGTATGGGAGGTGGACGCGGACATCGAGCGGGCGTTAAGGGAGGAACCTGCACCTCCACAGTGCCCGGAGGGGCGTAGGTATGTACCGCTCGCTGTTCGTGATCAATTGATTCGATGGGCTCATGGTATACTCTCGTCGGGTCACCCGGGTATTTCGAGGACAGTGCGAGGTCTTAGGGGGAAGTACTGGTGGCCCACCTTGGAGAAGGATGTGCGATTCTATGTCTCTTCCTGTTCGGTGTGCGCTCAGAGTAAGGCTCCTAGGCACCTGCCTCGAGGGAAGTTACAACCCCTCCCCGTTCCACAACGGCCGTGGTCCCATCTTTCGGTAGATTTTCTGACTGACTTACCTCCATCTCAGGGGAACACTACGATCCTGGTCGTTGTGGATCGGTTCTCTAAGTCCTGCCGTCTTATCCCGTTGCCCGGTCTCCCTACGGCCCTGCAGACTGCGGAGGCATTATTTACCCATGTCTTCCGGCATTACGGGGTGCCCGAGGATATTGTTTCTGATCGGGGTCCCCAGTTTACTTCCAGAGTATGGAAGGCGTTTATGGAGCATTTGGGGGTCTCGGTCAGCCTTACATCGGGGTATCACCCGGAGAGTAATGGGCAGGTGGAGAGAGTGAACCAGGAGGTGGGTAGGTTTCTGCGGTCGTATTGCCAGGACCGGCCAGGGGAGTGGTCAAGATACATCCCTTGGGCAGAGATCGCTCAGAACTCACTAAGCCACTCCTCTACCAACATGTCACCATTTGAGTGTGTGTTGGGGTATCAGCCGGTTCTGGCACCATGGCATCAGAGTCAGACCGAGGCTCCTGCGGTGGAGGAGTGGGTACAGCGCTCTAAGGAGACTTGGAGAGCCGTCCAGGAGTCTCTGCGTCAGGCGAGTAGACGACAGAAGAAGAGCGCTGACCGTCACCGCAGTGAGGCCCCCGTGTTTGCACCGGGGGATAGGGTCTGGCTCTCGACCCGAAACCTGCCCCTCCGCCTGCCCTGCCGGAAGCTGGGTCCGCAGTGTGTAGGGCCATTTAAAGTCCTGAGGAGAATAAATGAGGTGTGTTACCGATTGTTACTTCCTTCTTATTATCGTATTAACCCCTCATTTCATGTGTCTCTCCTCAGGCCGGTGGTAGCTGGTCCCATGCAGGAAGGTGAGGTGCTGGAGGTCCCTCCACCCCCTCTGGATATAGAGGGGTCCCCGGCGTACAGGATAAGGTCTATTCTGGATTCCAGACGTCGGGTGGGGGGCCTTCAGTACCTCGTGGACTGGGAGGGGTACGGTCCGGAGGAGAGGTGCTGGGTCCCGGTGGGGGATATATTGGATCCATCTATGCTGAGAGAGTTCCATCGCCTCCATCCGGATCGCCCTGCGCCTCGGCCCCCGGGTCGTCCTCGAGGCCGGCGTCGGCGCGCTGCGGGAGCTGCGCGTCAGGAGGGGGGTACTGTAACGAGTATTACCGAAGGTGGCCTTCCTTCCTGTTCGAGTGGCGCTCGGCGGTCGTCGTCGCCGGTCTACTAGCTGCCACCGATCCTTTTTTCCTTTTCCTTTGTTTTTGTCTAATTGATTTCACCTGTTTAGTGTTTGGTTGTTAGGGTGGGGTTATTTAAGTTCGTTTAGCCCGTTTATGTTTGTGCGGGCTTGTTTCTCTGTTTGTATGTTGAGGTTGCTATTTTTCATTGGGATTTACCACAGACTGAATTTATGTTTCCAGTTTTGGACTTTATTCAGGTTGGAGTTGTACGCCAATGTTTTTTTGACATTACCAGTTGTATTTCTGGGTGGACATTAAAAGTGGTTTTTTCCCGTTACCTTTGCTCTCTGCGCCTGACTCCTTACCTTTATCCTCATCGAGCGTAACACATAAACAATATTTGGGTACACATAAGCACCTTACCAAAAGTTGGCCCTATTTCACATGACTGATGAGAAGTATAATGTTCCTGCACCCCTTGAAAATAACCTGTGCTATTTTAAACTCAGTCATGATTTATATTTGATATAATTTCCTTTAATCTTTATGCCAGCCAGTTGGAGGGGAAGTTAATTCATTCCAATATACATATAGCTTCATTTGGAATCTTAAATAAAACAAACACTGATTTAAAAAAGTTAAGTCTCTTGTTTCTATTTATACTAGATCACAGTTCAAACACGTGAACTTTGTGTTTTCTTAAAACGTACACATGTACAAGGAAGCATATATATTCATGCAAACATACATGCACTTCACACATATATACCTAAAGTATATTAAAACATTTGAAGGAAAACAAACAAATTCCTGCAAGGTCCACCATACCATGTGGTTGCCTGGCAGTTACAAAGAGATCCTGTGTTATGGTGAATGTGGAAAGAAGCCCTAGTACGCATTCCAGCCGACAGAAGAAGCCCTAGTATGCATTCCAGCCGACAGAAGAAGCCCTAGTATGCATTCCAGCCGACAGAAGAAGCCCTAGTATGCATTCCAGCCCACAGAAGAAGCCCTAGTATGCATTCCAGCCCACAGAAGAAGCCCTAGTATGCATTCCAGCCCACAGAAGAAGCCCTAGTATGCATTCCAGCCCACAGAAGAAGCCCTAGTATGCATTCCAGCCGACAGAAGAAGGCCTCTCTCTGCCCTGGGTCTGGGAGGGTGTTTTCGAAAGCTACTTTAGAATGCTTGTGCAATCGCTTTCGACCACTTGATTAAAAATATATTTTGATGCTAAGGAGCTATGTCCTGCAGAGAGTCAGCTCAAACTGGTTTGACAAGAGCAACAACCTATTGGGGAATAAACATACCTGTTGTAAATAGTTTTGGGATATAGTAGGTTGAAGTCCTAGTGTCGGAGTCTGAAGCAATTAAAGTTTTTTTCTACCTCCACAGCTAGGTTGTAAAATGACCAAATCCAGTGGAAATCTAACATTGATCACCACACTACTAGTACAGTAATTCCCCTCAAACCACACCGGTGGAAAAACTCAGAGGGAAAAAAATACAGAAGCGGAAACGAGTACGTCTGTGTATCTCAGTGAGTGTGGCATGACGAAAGTAACGATGGCCTGTGAACAAACAGAGGGCGTACAACCAGGGGGATGTCATTTAGACAGCTGCAGCCGTGGTGATTACAGTAGGCTTCGTGCTACGGATGTGCACTAGATGGGAGATGTACTAGAACTCCCTCTCCCTGTCTCTTCCCTCTCTCATCCACCCAGACCAGACACACTGTGGCCTGACCTCTGACTTCTGGCCTACCGCCCCTGCCTCTGGGAGCTGATACAAAGACATAAATCAACTCTCTCTGGAAGTATTTTCCCTCCTTTAGATGATTCTGAGAAAAACAGTGGGTTTGCATTCATGGTGCAGTCAGGAATGGCCTGGGATCTGTTTAATGTACAAGCAATTGACCCACAATTCTGTATGTAGCAAGCTTTGTAAAGGGGCCCATGTAATCTTACATTTTATTGTCACAAAAGGTTTTATCACTCCTGTATCACTCCTGTATATTTCAGGGTCTCTGGTTGAAGTGGAAATGATTTGCGAGACTACTTTTGTGTGGTTGCTCAATAGTGGTTCCTGAACAACCACAGTGCAGGGTCAGGGGTGAATATTAAAATTATACAACAATCAATGTTTTCCCTCCCTTACTGTACTGTGTAATTGCAGAAACAAACATAGTCTGTTGTCCTGGTAACATGTAGATAACTCATAATAGTGTACCCCGTTTTGTTTGGCAACGTCAGGAGGGCTGAACTACAGCAGTCTGTTTATGAGACCGTCACCTCACCGCGTTTTCACCAACCTGTACACCACTGGCATCCTGTGGCATTTCTGTGGTTTCAACCACATCCAACCTTTACAGGAGGATGTAGGAACATGAGACTTCATTCAAGAAAACACCTTGACCTGCATAGATGAATTTCAAATAGGAAGTGTGTTAGTTTGGAAATAATTTTGTTATGACACATCCAACCCTAACCCTAACTAAAGCGGTTAGCAAGTAACTAATGAAAAGGGGAAACACATCTGCCAGCGGTATACAGAGTGCTCACCCAGGCTGGTCCTGGAGAGTGAGTAGAGTAGACAGGAAAGGTACATGGAAGGGCTCATGTTGCAGATTGTGGCAGGACACAACGTAACCAGTGTTTTGCACCGGCGCTGCGCGTCACTAACGTTGGCAGGTCAAATGTTTCAGATTTTTCACAGACTACAGTGGAATGTGGTCAACCTTGCTGTTCATGGTGGACATGGAAAATGCTCTTGACAGTGAGTGGCTGGCTGTCATTAGGAGGCAGTGCATTAGGAGCAGTGTCGGCTGCTGAGGGGAGGAAGGCTCCTAATAATGGCTGGAATGGAGCAAATAGAATGGCATCAAATTATGTATTTGAACAAATCAAAAGATGTATTTGATACCATTCGATTAATTCCGGTCCAGCCATTACCACGAGCCCCTCCTCTCCAATTAATGTGTCACCAACCTGCTGTGATTAGGAGGCAGTATGGGGTATGTTGGGGGATGTTGTCTGTCCCAATGCTCTCCTACTGAGGGTTTCATTACCTCAAATAGCACAGTGATGGCTGTCAGGCCAGGCGTGCTATTGGTGTGAAACATATTAGCCCCAAATCGTACCCGCCAAATGAAATATCCTGACAGACTTTTAGAGCAGATCAACAACTTCAAAGACTGCCTGGGAGAGTGACTTCAGTTCAAAAACACCAGAGGCATGTTGGGCAAGGGCCACAAATCTCTGGGAAGTTTTGAAAAACATAAATATTTACCAGCATACTGAAGCCTTTCTATAAAAGTGATTTTATGTTCAAACTTGCAAGTTGCACAGAGAGGACGAGAGGGATCTCATCTTTATTCATTACTTTTTTCCCCAAATATGCCCTTTCAGAGCAGCCACCACAGTGCACACTTTCATAGCAAATACAACATTCCATGGTACATAGATCTAGTACAGCATGAACAACAGACCAGCTCCAAAGTAAAGTTTACATTCCTTTGGGGGTTCGATGAATCTGTTGGAATGTGTTCTTGCGAGGCTGTCTTTTCATGAGGCCATGGGTATTACCAGTGGGGGCCACTTTATTGGGCAGAGCAGGAATGTACGATGCCAACACAGTTGTAACTGCTGGTCTGTAGCCATTTCCTCCTGCTCACGAAAGGTAAATAAAGAGATGTATTTCCCGTGGGCTTTAACAAGGCCTAAAAATACTGTCAGCATAACATACTCTGAGGATATCTGGCTTAGGAATGGAGTTTGTTTTCTATTGGAATCTACGATAAATCACCAGGCTGTTTTCCTATGCTCATCAATTGAGAGTGAGAAATGATTGAAGTGAAAATAACTCTGGAAGTATTTTTGTTACACATGTGTGGTACTCAACCAGAACCCTCTATTTACATGGAGACCCCTCTCCGGGCCCTGGGCCTGGATCCTTAGCCCTGCCCACCTCAACCAGGACACTGGTGGTTGGTTTAACCGGATCCTTCTATCTTCCCATTGGACAGTTATTGCTGTGGCTCGTGTCTTGTCAGCCAACCAAACAATAAAAGCTATGGAGAAGACAATGTCAATTCGGTTTTAATCCTTTAAAATATCTTGTCATGAGTTATGGGCAGCTGTGTATCAAAAATAGGTTTTCTATGTTTATTTTATAGAAAAGTAATGGAAAGATTAACCTGAGCCTGTGTGCCTGTTCCATGAGATACTGTACCAACTGCATGAACATACTGAACCAAATGCATGAACATACTGTACCACCTGCATAACATACTGTACCTACTGCATGAACATACTGAACCACCTGCATAACATACTGTACCATCTGCATAACATACTGTACCACCTGCATAACATACTGAACCACCTGCATAACATACTGTACCATCTGCATAATGTACTGTACCACCTGCATAACATACTGTACCTACTGCATGAACATACTGAACCACCTGCATAACATAATGTACCAACTGCATGAATATACTATACCACCTGTACAACATACTGTACCACCTGCATAACATACTGTACCACCTGCATAACATACTGTACCACCTGCATAACATACTGAACGACCTGCATAACATACTCTACCACCTGCATAACATACTGAACCACCTGCATAACATACTGTACCACCTGCATAACATACTGTACCACCTGCATAACATACTGTACCACCTGTACAACATACTGTACCACCTGCATAACATACTGTACCACCTGCATAACATACTGTACCACCTGCATAACATACTGTACCACCTGCATAACATATTGTACCACCTGTACAACATACTGAACCACCTGCATAACATACTGTACCACCTGCATAACATACTCTACCACCTGCATAACATACTGTACCACCTGCATAACATACTCTACCACCTGCATAACATACTGTACCACCTGCATAACATACTATACCACCTGCATAACATACTGTACCACCTGCATAACATACTGTACCACCTGCATAACATAATGAACCACCTGCAGAACATACTGTACCACCTGCATACCATACTGTACCAACTGCATAACATACTGTACCACCTGTGTAACATACTGTACCACCTGCATAACATACTGTACCACCTGCATACCATACTGAACTACCTGTAAAACATACTATACCACCTGCATCACATACTGTACCATCTGCATGAACATACTGTACCACCTGCATAACATACTGTACCAACTGCATAACATACTGTACCACCTGCATAACCTTTTGAACCACCTGCATAACATACTGTACCACCTGCAAAACAAACTAAACCACCTGCATAACATACTGTACCCCCTGCATAACATACTGTACCAACTGTATTACATACTGTACCACCTGCATAATGTACAGTACCACCTGCATAACGTACTGTACCATCTGCATGAACATACTGTACCAACTGTATTACATACTGTACCATCTGCATAACATACTGAACCACCTGCATAACATACTGTACCACCTGCATAGCATACTGTACCACCTGCATAACATACTGAACCACCTGCATAACATACTGTACCATCTGCATAACATACCGTACCACCTGCATAACATACTGAACCACCTGCATAACATACTGTACCATCTGCATAACATACTGAGCCACCTGCATAACATACTGTGCCACCTGCATTACATACTGTACCATCTGCATAACATACTGTACAATCTGCATAACATACTGTACCACCTGCATAACATACTATACCATCTGCATAACATACTGTACCATCTGCATAACATACTGAACCACCTGCATAACATACTGTACCACCTGCATAACATACTGTACCATCTGCATAACATACTGTACCACCTGAATAACATACTATACCATCTGCATAACATACTGAGCCACCTGCATAACATACTGTGCCACCTGCATTACATACTGTACCATCTGCATAACATACTGTACCACCTGCATAACATACTGTACAACCTGCATAACATACTATACCATCTGCATAACATACTGTACCATCTGCATAACATACTGAACCACCTGCATAACATACTGTACCACCTGCATAACATACTGTACCACCTGCATAACAAACTGTACCACTTGCATAACATACTGAACCACCTGCATAACATACTGTCCCACCTGCATAACATACTGTACCACCTGCATAACATACTGAACCACCTGCATAACCTACTGTACCACCTGCATAACATACTGTACCACTTGCATAACATACTGAACCACCTGCATAACATACTGTACCACTTGCTTAACATACTGTACCACCTGCATAAAATACTGAACCACCTACATAACATACTGTACCACCTGTATAACATACTGTACCACCTGCATAACATACTGTACCACCTGCATAACAATCTGTACCAACTGAATAAAATACTGTACCACCTGCATAACATACTGTACCACCTGCATAACATACTATACCATCTGCATAACATACTGTACCACCTGCATAACATTCTGTACCAACTGCATAACATACTGTACCACATGCATAACCTTTTGAACCACCTGGATAACATACTATACCACCTGCATAACCTTTTGAACCACCTGGATAACATACTGTACCACCTGCAAAACAAACTGTACCACCTGCATAACATACTGTACCCCCTGCATAACATACTGTACCAACTGTATTACATACTGTACCACCTGCATAATGTACTGTACCACCTGCATAACGTACTGTACCATCTGCATGAACATACTGTACCACCTGCATAATGTACTGTACCACCTGCATAGCATACTGTACCACCTGCATAGCATACTGTACCACCTGCATAATGTACTGTACCATCTGCATAACATACTGAACCACCTGCATAACATACAGTACCACCTGCATAACATACTGTACAATCTGTATACCATGCTGAACGACCTGCATAACATACTGTACCACCTGCATAACAAACTGAACCACCTGCATAACATACTATACCACCTGCATAACATACTGTACCACCTGCTTAACATACTGTACCACCTGCATAACATACTGTACCACCTGCATAACATACTGTACCACCTGCATATCATACTGTACCACCTGCATAACATACTGAATCACCTGAATAACATACTGTACCACCTGCATAACATACTCTACCACCTGCATAACATACTGTACCACCTGTATAACATACTGTACCACCTTTATAACATACTATATCACCTGCATAACATACTGTACCATCTGCATAACCTATTGAACCACCTGCATTACATACTGTACCACCTGCATAACATACTGAACCACCTGTAAAACATACTATACCACCTGCATCACATACTGTACCATCTGCATGAACATACTGTACCACCTGTATAACATACTGAACCACCTGCATAACATACTGTACCACCTGTATAACATACTGTACCACCTGCATAACCTTTTGAACCACCTGCATAACATACTGTACCACCTGCATAACATACTGTACCACCTGCATAACATACTGTACCAACTGTATTACATACTGTACCACCTGCATAATGTACAGTACCACCTGCATAACGTACTGTACCATCTGCATGAACATACTGTACCAACTGTATTACATACTGTACCATCTGCATAACATACTGAACCACCTGCATAACATACTGTACCACCTGCATAGCATACTGTACCACCTGCATAACATACTGAACCACCTGCATAACATACTGTACCATCTGCATAACATACCGTACCACCTGTATAACATACTGAACCACCTGCATAACATACTGTACCATCTGCATAACATACTGAGCCACCTGCATAACATACTGTGCCACCTGCATTACATACTGTACCATCTGCATAACATACTGTACAATCTGCATAACTTACTGTACCCCCTGCATAACATTCTGTACCAACTGAATAAAATACTGTACCACCTGCATAACATACTGTACCACCTGCATAACATACTATACCATCTGCATAACATACTGTACCACCTGCATAACATTCTGTACCAACTGCATAACATACTGTACCACCTGCATAACCTTTTGAACCACCTGGATAACATACTGCACCACCTGCAAAACAAACTGTACCACCTGCATAACATACTGTACCCTTTATAACATTCTGAACCACCTGCATAACATACTGTACCATCTGCATAACATACTGTGCCACCTGCATTACATACTGTACCATCTGCATAACATACTGTACCATCTGCATAACATACTGTACCACCTGCATAACATACTATACCATCTGCATAACATACTGTACCATCTGCATAACATACTGAACCACCTGCATAACATACTGTTCCACCTGCATAACATACTGTACCATCTGCATAACATACTGTACCACCTGAATAACATACTATACCATCTGCATAACATACTGAGCCACCTGCATAACATACTGTGCCACCTGCATTACATACTGTATCACCTGCAAAACAAACTGTACCACCTGGATAACATACTGTACCCCCTGCATAACATACTGTACCAACTGTATTACATACTGTACCACCTGCATAATGTACAGTACCACCTGCATAACGTACTGTACCATCTGCATGAACATACTGTACCAACTGTATTACATGCTGTACCATCTGCATAACATACTGAACCACCTGCATAACATACTGTACCACCTGCATAGCATACTGTACCACCTGCATAACAAACTGAACCACCTGCATAACATACTATACCACTTGCATAACATACTGTACCACCTGCTTAACATACTGTACCACCTGCATAACATACTGTACCATCTGCATGAACATACTGTACCAACTGTATTACATACTGTACCATCTGCATAACATACTGAACCACCTGCATAACATACTGTACCACCTGCATAGCATACTGTACCACCTGCATAACATACTGAACCACCTGCATAACATACTGTACCATCTGCATAACATACCGTACCACCTGTATAACATACTGAACCACCTGCATAACATACTGTACCATCTGCATAACATACTGTACCATCTGCATAACATACTGTACCACCTGCATAACATACTGTACCATCTGCATAACATACTGTACCACCTGCATAACATACTATACCATCTGCATAACATACTGAGCCACCTGCATAACATACTGTGCCACCTGCATTACATGCTGTACCATCTGCATAACATACTGTACCACCTGCATAACATACTGTACCACCTGCATAACATACTATACCATCTGCATAACATACTCTACCATCTGCATAACATACTGAACCACCTGCATAACATACTGTCCCATCTGCATAACATACTGAACCACCTGCATAACCTACTGTACCACCTGCATAACATACTGTACCACTTGCATAACATACTGAACCACCTGCATAACATAGTGTACCACCTGTATAACATACTATACCACCTGCATAAAATACTGAACCACCTACATAACATACTGTACCACTTGCATAACATACTGAACCACCTGCATAACATACTGTACCACTTGCTTAACATACTGTACCACCTGCATAAAATACTGAACCACCTACATAACATACTGTACCACCTGTATAACATACTGTACCACCTGCAAAACATACTGTACCACCTGCATAACATTCTGTACCACCTGCATAACATACTGTACCACCTGCATAACCTTTTTAACCACCTGGATAACATACTGCACCACCTGCAACACAAACTGTACCACCTGCATAACATACTGTACCCCCTGCATAACATACTATACCACCTGCATAACCTTTTTAACCACCTGGATAACATACTGCACCACCTGCAACACAAATTGTACCACCTGCATAACATACTGTACCAACTGCATAACATACTGTACCACCTGCATAACCTTTTTAACCACCTGGATAACATACTGCACCACCTGCAACACAAACTGTACCACCTGCATAACATACTGTACCCCCTGCATAACATACTGTACCAACTGTATTACATACTGTTCCACCTGCATAATGTACTGTACCAACTGCATAACGTACTGTACCATCTGCATGAACATACTGTACCAACTGTATTACATACTGTACCACCTGCATAATGTACTGTACCACCTGCATAACGTACTGTACCATCTGCATGAACATACTAAACCACCTGCATAACATACTATACCACCTGCATAGCATACTGTACCACCTGCATAATGTACTGTACCATCTGCATAACATACTGAACCACCTGCATAACATACAGTACAACCTGCATAACATACTGTACAATCTGTATACCATGCTGAACGACCTGCATAACATACTGTACCACCTGCATAACAACCTGAACCACCTGCATAACATACTATACCACCTGCATAACATACTGTACCACCTGCTTAACATACTGAACCACCTGCATAACATACTGTACCACCTGCATAACATACTGTACCACCTGCATAACATACTGTACCACCTGTATAACATATTGTACCACCTGCATAACATACTATATCACCTGCATAACATACTGTACCACCTGCATAACATACTGTACCACCTGCATAACATACTGTACCACCTGCATAACATACTATATCACTTGCATAACATACTGTACCACCTGCATAACATACTGTACCACCTGCATAATATACTATACCACCTGCATAACGTACTATACCACCTGCATAACATACTGTACCACCTGCATAACATATTGTACCACCTGCATAACATACTATACCACCTACATAACATACTGTACCACCTGCATAACATACTGTACCACCTGCATAACATACTGTACCACCTGTATAACATATTGTACCACCTGCATAACATACTATATCACCTGCATAACATACTGTACCACCTGCATAACATACTGTACCACCTGCATAACATACTGTACCACCTGCATAACATACTATATCACTTGCATAACATACTGTACCACCTGCATAACATACTGTACCACCTGCATAATATACTATACCACCTGCATAACGTACTATACCACCTGCATAACATACTGTACCACCTGCATAACATATTGTACCACCTGCATAACATACTATACCACCTACATAACATACTGTACCACCTGCATAACATACTGTACCACCTGCATAACATACTGTACCACCTGTACAACATACTGAACCACCTGCATAACATACTGTAACACCTGCATAACATACTCTACCACCTGCATAACATACTGAACCACCTGCATAACATACTATACCACCTGCATAACATACTGTACCATCTGCATAACATACTGTACCAACTGCGTAACATAATGAACCACCTGCAGAACATACTGTACCACCTGCATAACATACTGTACCACCTGTGTAACATACTGTACCACCTGCATAACATACTGTACCACCTGCATACCATACTGTACCACCTGTGTAACATACTGTACCCCCTGCATAACATACTGTACCACCTGCATACCATACTCAACCACCTGCAAAACATACTATACCACCTGTATAACATACTGTACCACCTGCATAACATATTGTACCACCTGCAAAACATACTATACCACCTGTATAACATACTGTACCACCTGCATACCATACTCAACCACCTGCAAAACATACTATACCACCTGTATAACATACTGTACCACCTGCATAACATATTGTACCACCTGCAAAACATACTATACCACCTGTATAACATACTGTACCACCTGCATAACATACTATACCACATGCATAACATACTGTACCCCCTGCATAACATACTGTAGCACCTGCATAACATACTGTACCACCTGCATAACATACTGTACCACCTGCTTAACATACTGTACCACCTGCATAACATACTGTACCAACTGCATGAACATACTGTACCACCTGTATAAAATACTGTACCACCTGCATAACATACTGTACCACCTGTATAACATACCGTACCACCTGCATAACATACTGTACCATCTGCATAACCTATTGAACGACCTGCATTACATACTGTACCACCTGCATAACATACTGAACCACCTGTAAAACATACTATACCACCTGCATCACATACTGTACCATCTGCATGAACATACTGTACCACCTGTATAACATACTGAACCACCTGCATAACATACTGTACCAATTGCATAACATACTGTACCACCTGCATAACCTTTTGAACCACCTGCATAACATACTGTACCACCTGCAAAACAAACTGTACCACCTGCATAACATACTGTACCCCCTGCATAACATACTGTACCAACTGTATTACATACTGTACCACCTGCATAATGTACAGTACCACCTGCATAACGTACTGTACCATCTGCATGAACATACTGTACCAACTGTATTACATACTGTACCATCTGCATAACATACTGAACCACCTGCATAACATACTGTACCACCTGCATAGCATACTGTACCACCTGCATAACATACTGAACCACCTGCATAACATACTGTACCATCTGCATAACATACCGTACCACCTGTATAACATACTGAACCACCTGCATAACATACTGTACCATCTGCATAACATACTGAGCCACCTGCATAACATATTGTGCCACCTGCATTACATACTGTACCATCTGCATAACATACTGTACCATCTGCATAACATACTGTACCACCTGCATAACATACTGTACCATCTGCATAACATACTGTACCATCTGCATAACATACTGAACCACCTGCATAACATACTGTACCACCTGCATAACATACTGTACCATCTGCATAACATACTGTACCACCTGCATAACATACTATACCATCTGCATAACATACTGAGCCACCTGCATAACATACTGTGCCACCTGCATTACATACTGTACCATCTGCATAACATACTGTACCACCTGCATAACATACTGTACCACCTGCATAACATACTGTACCATCTGCATAACATACTGTACCATCTGCATAACATACTGAACCACCTGCATAACATACTGTCCCATCTGCATAACATACTGAACCACCTGCATAACCTACTGTACCACCTGCATAACATACTGTACCACTTGCATAACATACTGAACCACCTGCATAACATAGTGTACCACCTGTATAACATACTATACCACCTGCATAAAATACTGAACCACCTACATAACATACTGTACCACTTGCATAACATACTGAACCACCTGCATAACATACTGTACCACTTGCTTAACATACTGTACCACCTGCATAAAATACTGAACCACCTACATAACATACTGTACCACCTGTATAACATACTGTACCACCTGCATAACATACTGTACCACCTGCATAACATTCTGTACCAACTGAATAAAATACTGTACCACCTGCATAACATACTATACCATCTGCATAACATACTGTACCACCTGCAAAACAAACTGTACCACCTGCATAACATACTGTACCCCCTGCATAACATACTGTACCAACTGTATTACATACTGTACCACCTGCATAATTTACTGTACCACCTGCATAACGTACTGTACCATCTGCATGAACATACTGTACCACCTGCATAATGTACTGTACCACCTGCACAATGTACTGTACCATCTGAATGAACATACTGAACCACCTGCATAACATACTGCACCACCTGCATAACAAACTGAACCACCTGCATAACATACTATACCACCTGCATAACATACTGTACCACCTGCTTAACATACTGTACCACCTGCATAACATACTGTACCACCTGCATAACATACTGTATCACCTGCATAACATACTGTACCATCTGCATAACACACTGTACCACCTGCATAACATACTATACCACCTGCATAACGTACTATACCACCTGCATAACATACTGTACCACCTGCATAACATATTGTACCACCTGCATAACATACTGTACCACCTGTATAACATATTGTACCACCTGTACAACATACTGAACCACCTGCATAACATACTGTAACACCTGCATAACATACTCTACCACCTGCATACCATACTGTACCAACTGCATATCATACTGTACCACCTGTGTAACATACTGTACCACCTGCATAACATACTGTACCACCTGCATACCATACTGTACCACCTGTGTAACATATTGTACCCCCTGCATAACATACTGTACCACCTGCATACCATACTAAACCACCTGCAAAACACACTATACCACCTGTATAACATACTGTACCACCTGCATAACATATTGTACCACCTGCAAAACATACTATACCACCTGTATAACATACTGTACCGCCTGCATGAACATACTGTACCACCTGCATAACATACTGTACCACCTGCATAACATACTGTACCACCTGCTTAACATACTGTACCACCTGCATAACATACTGTACCACCTGCATGAACATACTGTACCCCCTGCATAACATACTGTAGCACCTGCATAACATATTGTACCACCTGCAAAACATACTATACCACCTGTATAACATACTGTACCGCCTGCATGAACATACTGTACCACCTGCATAACATACTGTACCACCTGCATAACATACTGTACCACCTGCTTAACATACTGTACCACCTGCATTACATACTGTACCACCTGCATAACATACTGAACCACCTGCATAACATACTGTACCATCTGCATAACATACTGAACCACCTGCATAACATACAGTACCACCTGCATAACAAACTGTACAATCTGTATACCATGCTGAACGACCTGCATAACATACTGTACCACCTGCATAACAAACTGAACCACCTGCATAACATACTATACCACCTGCATAACATACTGTACCACCTGCTTAACATACTGTACCACCTGCATAACATACTGTACCACCTGCATAACATACTGTACCACCTGCATATCATACTGTACCACCTGCATAACATACTGAACCACCTGAATAACATACTGTACCACCTGCATAACATACTGTACCACCTGCATAACATACTGTACCACCTGTATAACATACTGTACCACCTGCATAACATACTATATCACCTGCATAACATACTGTACCACCTGCATAACATACTGTACCACCTGCATAACATACTGTACCACCTGCATAACATACTATATCACCTGCATAACATACTGTACCACCTGCATAACATACTGTACCACCTGCATAACATACTATACCACCTGCATAACGTACTATACCACCTGCATAACATACTGTACCACCTGTATAACATACTGTACCACCTGCATAACATACTGTACCACCTGCATTACATTCTGTACCAACTGAATACAATACTGTACCACCTGCATAATATACTGTACCACCTGCATAACATACTATACCATCTGCATAACATACTGTACCACCTGCATAACATTCTGTACCAACTGCATAACATACTGTACCACCTGTGTAACATACTGTACCACCTGCATAACATACTGTACCACCTGCATACCATACTGTACCACCTGTGTAACATATTGTACCCCCTGCATAACATACTGTACCACCTGCATACCATACTAAACCACCTGCAAAACACACTATACCACCTGTATAACATACTGTACCACCTGCATAACATATTGTACCACCTGCAAAACATACTATACCACCTGTATAACATACTGTACCGCCTGCATGAACATACTGTACCACCTGCATAACATACTGTACCACCTGCATAACATACTGTACCACCTGCTTAACATACTGTACCACCTGCATAACATACTGTACCACCTGCATGCACATACTGTACCCCCTGCATAACATACTGTAGCACCTGCATAACATATTGTACCACCTGCAAAACATACTATACCACCTGTATAACATACTGTACCGCCTGCATGAACATACTGTACCACATGCATAACATACTGTACCACCTGCATAACATACTGTACCACCTGCTTAACATACTGTACCACCTGCATTACATACTGTACCACCTGCATAACATACTGAACCACCTGCATAACATACTGTACCATCTGCATAACATACTGAACCACCTGCATAACATACAGTACCACCTGCGTAACAAACTGTACAATCTGTATACCATGCTGAACGACCTGCATAACATACTGTACCACCTGCATAACAAACTGAACCACCTGCATAACATACTATACCACCTGCATAACATACTGTACCACCTGCTTAACATACTGTACCACCTGCATAACATACTGTACCACCTGCATAACATACTGTACCACCTGCATATCATACTGTACCACCTGCATAACATACTGAACCACCTGAATAACATACTGTACCACCTGCATAACATACTGTACCACCTGCATAACATACTGTACCACCTGTATAACATACTGTACCACCTGCATAACATACTATATCACCTGCATAACATACTGTACCACCTGCATAACATACTGTACCACCTGCATAACATACTGTACCACCTGCATAACATACTATATCACCTGCATAACATACTGTACCACCTGCATAACATACTGTACCACCTGCATAACATACTATACCACCTGCATAACGTACTATACCACCTGCATAACATACTGTACCACCTGTATAACATACTGTACCACCTGCATAACATACTGTACCACCTGCATAACATTCTATACCAACTGAATACAATACTGTACCACCTGCATAACATACTGTACCACCTGCATAACATACTATACCATCTGCATAACATACTGTACCACCTGCATAACATTCTGTACCAACTGCATAACATACTGTACCACCTGCATAACCTTTTGAACCACCTGGATAACATACTGCACCACCTGCAAAACAAACTGTACCACCTGCATAACGTACTGTACCATCTGCATGAACATACTGTACCACCTGCATAATGTACTGTACCACCTGCATAATGTACTGAACCACCTGCATAACATACAGTACCACCTGCATAACATACTGTACAATCTGTATACCATGCTGAACGACCTGCATAACATACTGTACCACCTGCATAACAAACTGAACCACCTGCATAACATACTATACCACCTGCATAACATACTGTACCACCTGCTTAACATACTGTACCACCTGCATAACATACTGCACCACCTGCATAACATACTGTACCACCTGCATATCATACTGTACCACCTGCATAACATACTGAACCACCTGAATAACATACTGTACCACCTGCATAACATACTGTACCACCTGCATAACATACTGTACCACCTGTATAACATACTGTACCACCTGCATAACATACTATATCACCTGCATAACATACTGTACCACCTGCATAACATACTGTACCACCTGCATAACATACTGTACCACCTGCATAACATACTATATCACCTGCATTACATACTGTACCACCTGCATAACATACTGTACCACCTGCATAACATACTATACCACCTGCATAACGTACTATACCACCTGCATAACATACTGTACCACCTGCATAACATATTGTACCACCTGCATAACATACTGTACCACCTGTATAACATATTGTACCACCTGTACAACATACTGAACCACCTGCATAACATACTGTAACACCTGCATAACATACTCTACCACCTACATACCATACTGTACCAACTGCATAACATACTGTACCACCTGTGTAACCTACTGTACCACCTGCATAACATACTGTACCACCTGCATACCATACTGTACCACCTGTGTAACATACTGTACCCCCTGCATAACATACTGTACCACCTGCATACCATACTCAACCACCTGCAAAACATACTATACCACCTGTATAACATACTGTACCACCTGCATAACATATTGTACCACCTGCAAAACATACTATACCACCTGTATAACATACTGAACCGCCTGCATGAACATACTGTACCACCTGCATAACATACTGTACCACCTGCATAACATACTGTACCACCTGCTTAACATACTGTACCACCTGCATAACATACTGTACCACCTGCATGCACATACTGTACCCCCTGCATAACATACTGTAGCACCTGCATAACATATTGTACCACCTGCAAAACATACTATACCACCTGTATAACATACTGTACCGCCTGCATGAACATACTGTACCACCTGCATAACATACTGTACCACCTGCATAACATACTGTACCACCTGCTTAACATACTGTACCACCTGCATTACATACTGTACCACCTGCATAACATACTGTACCACCTGCATAACATACTATACCACCTGCATAACGTACTATACCACCTGTATAACATACTGTACCACCTGTACAACATACTGAACCACCTGCATAACATACTGTAACACCTGCATAACATACTCTACCACCTGCATACCATACTGTACCAACTGCATAACATACTGTACCACCTGTGTAACATACTGTACCACCTGCATAACATACTGTACACCTGCATACCATACTGTACCACCTGTGTAACATACTGTACCCCCTGCATAACATACTGTACCACCTGCATACCATACTCAACCACCTGCAAAACATACTATACCACCTGTATAACATACTGTACCACCTGCATAACATATTGTACCACCTGCAAAACAAACTATACCACCTGTATAACATACTGTACCACCTGCATAACATACAGTACCACCTGCATAACATACTGTACAATCTGTATACCATGCTGAACGACCTGCATAACATACTGTACCACCTGCATAACAACCTGAACCACCTGCATAACATACTATACCACCTGCATAGCATACTGTACCACCTGCTTAACATACTGTACCACCTGCATAACATACTGTACCACCTGCATAACATACTGTACCACCTGCATATCATACTGTACCACCTGCATAACATACTGAACCACCTGAATAACATACTGTACCACCTGCATAACATACTGTACCACCTGCATAACATACTGTACCACCTGCGTAACATACTGTACCACCTGCATAACATACTGTACCACCTGCATA
Source organism: Salvelinus fontinalis (assembly GCF_029448725.1). Classification (NCBI taxonomy): domain Eukaryota; kingdom Metazoa; phylum Chordata; class Actinopteri; order Salmoniformes; family Salmonidae; genus Salvelinus; species Salvelinus fontinalis. The sequence continues at coordinate 23,227,664 of NC_074684.1, read as the reverse complement.
ACATACTGTACCACCTGCATAACATACTATATCACCTGCATAACATACTGTACCACCTGCATAACATACTGTACCACCTGCATAACATACTATATCACCTGCATAACATACTGTACCACCTGCATAACATACTGTACCACCTGCATAACATACTATACCACCTGCATAACGTACTATACCACCTGCATAACATACTGTACCACCTGCATAACATATTGTACCACCTGCATAACATACTGTACCACCTGTATAACATATTGTACCACCTGTACAACATACTGAACCACCTGCATAACATACTGTAACACCTGCATAACATACTCTACCACCTGCATACCATACTGTACCAACTGCATAACATACTGTACCACCTGTGTAACATACTGTACCACCTGCATAACATACTGTACCACCTGCATACCATACTGTACCACCTGTGTAACATACTGTACCCCCTGCATAACATACTGTACCACCTGCATACCATACTCAACCACCTGCAAAACGTACTATACCACCTGTATAACATACTGTACCACCTGCATAACATATTGTACCACCTGCAAAACATACTATACCACCTGTATAACATACTGTACCGCCTGCATGAACATACTGTACCACCTGCATAACATACTGTACCACCTGCATAACATACTGTACCACCTGCTTAACATACTGTACCACCTGCATAACATACTGTACCACCTGCATGCACATACTGTACCCCCTGCATAACATACTGTAGCACCTGCATAACATATTGTACCACCTGCAAAACATACTATACCACCTGTATAACATACTGTACCGCCTGCATGAACATACTGTACCACCTGCATAACATACTGTACCACCTGCATAACATACTGTACCACCTGCTTAACATACTGTACCACCTGCATTACATACTGTACCACCTGCATAACATACTGTACCACCTGCATAACATACTATACCACCTGCATAACGTACTATACCACCTGCATAACATACTGTACCACCTGCATAACATATTGTACCACCTGCATAACATACTGTACCACCTGTATAACATATTGTACCACCTGTACAACATACTGAACCACCTGCATAACATACTGTAACACCTGCATAACATACTCTACCACCTGCATACCATACTGTACCAACTGCATAACATACTGTACCACCTGTGTAACATACTGTACCACCTGCATAACATACTGTACCACCTGCATACCATACTGTACCACCTGTGTAACATACTGTACCCCCTGCATAACATACTGTACCACCTGCATACCATACTCAACCACCTGCAAAACATACTATACCACCTGTATAACATACTGTACCACCTGCATAACATATTGTACCACCTGCAAAACATACTATACCACCTGTATAACATACTGTACCACCTGCATAACATACAGTACCACCTGCATAACATACTGTACAATCTGTATACCATGCTGAACGACCTGCATAACATACTGTACCACCTGCATAACAACCTGAACCACCTGCATAACATACTATACCACCTGCATAGCATACTGTACCACCTGCTTAACATACTGTACCACCTGCATAACATACTGTACCACCTGCATAACATACTGTACCACCTGCATATCATACTGTACCACCTGCATAACATACTGAACCACCTGAATAACATACTGTACCACCTGCATAACATACTGTACCACCTGCATAACATACTGTACCACCTGTTTAACATACTGTACCACCTGCATAACATACTATATCACCTGCGTAACATACTGTACCACCTGCATAACATACTGTACCACCTGCATAACATACTGTACCACCTGCATAACATACTATATCACCTGCATAACATACTGTACCACCTGCATAACATACTGTACCACCTGCATAACATACTATACCACCTGCATAACGTACTATACCACCTGCATAACATACTGTACCACCTGCATAACATATTGTACCACCTGCATAACATACTATACCACCTACATAACATACTGTGCCACCTGCATAACATACTGTACCACCTGCATAACATACTGTACCACCTGTATAACATATTGTACCACCTGTACAACATACTGAACCACCTGCATAACATACTGTAACACCTGCATAACATACTCTACCACCTGCATAACATACTAAACCACCTGCATAACATACTATACCACCTGCATAACATACTGTACCATCTGCATAACATATTGTACCACCTGCAAAACATACTATACCACCTGTATAACATACTGTACCACCTGCATAACATACTATACCACCTGCATAACATATTGTACCACCTGCATAACATACTATACCACCTGCATAACATACTGTACCACCTGCTTAACATACTGTACCACCTGCATAACATACTGTACCACCTGCATGAACATACTGTACCCCCTGTATAACATACTGTACCACCTGCATAACATACTGTACCACCTGTATAACATACCGTACCACCTGCATAACATACTGTACCATCTGCATAACCTATTGAACCACCTGCATTACATACTGTACCACCTGCATAACATACTGAACCACCTGTAAAACATACTATTCCACCTGCATCACATACTGTACCATCTGCATGAACATACTGTACCACCTGTATAACATACTGAACCACCTGCATAACATACTGTACCAACTGCATAACATACTGTACCACCTGCATAACCTTTTGAACCACCTGCATAACATACTGTACCACCTGCAAAACAAACTGTACCACCTGCATAACATACTGTACCCCCTGCATAGCATACTGTACCACCTGCATAACATACTGAACCACCTGCATAACATACTGTACCATCTGCATAACATACCGTACAACCTGTATGACATACTGAACCACCTGCATAACATACTGTACCATCTGCATAACATACTGAGCCACCTGCATAACATACTGTGCCACCTGCATTACATACTGTACCATCTGCATAACATACTGTACCATCTGCATAACATACTGTACCACCTGCATAACATACTATACCATCTGCATAACATACTGTACCATCTGCATAACATACTGAACCACCTGCATAACATACTGTACCACCTGCATAACATACTGTACCATCTGCATAACATACTGTACCACCTGCATAACATACTATACCATCTGCATAACATACTGAGCCACCTGCATAACATACTGTGCCACCTGCATTACATACTGTACCATCTGCATAACATACTGTACCACCTGCATAACATACTGTACCACCTGCATAACATACTGTACCATCTGCATAACATACTGTACCATCTGCATAACATACTGAACCACCTGCATAACATACTGTCCCATCTGCATAACATACTGAACCACCTGCATAACCTACTGTACCACCTGCATAACATACTGTACCACTTGCATAACATACTGAACCACCTGCATAATATAGTGTACCACCTGTATAACATACTATACCACCTGCATAAAATACTGAACCACCTACATAACATACTGTACCACTTGCATAACATACTGAACCACCTGCATAACATACTGTACCACTTGCTTAACATACTGTACCACCAGCATAAAATACTGAACCACCTACATAACATACTGTACCACCTGTATAACATACTGTACCACCTGCATAACATACTGTACCACCTGCATAACATTCTGTACCAACTGAATAAAATACTGTACCACCTGCATAACATACTGTACCAACTGCATAACATACTGTACCACCTGCATAACCTTTTGAACCACCTGGATAACATACTGCACCACCTGCAAAACAAACTGTACCACCTGCATAACATACTGTACCCCCTGCATAACATACTGTACCAACTGTATTACATACTGTTCCACCTGCATAATGTACTGTACCACCTGCATAACGTACTGTACCATCTGCATGAACATACTGTACCAACTGTATTACATACTGTACCACCTGCATAATGTACTGTACCACCTGCATAACGTACTGTACCATCTGCATGAACATACTGAACCACCTGCATAACATACTATACCACCTGCATAGCATACTGTACCACCTGCATAATGTACTGTACCATCTGCATAACATACTGAACCACCTGCATAACATACAGTACCACCTGCATAACATACTGTACAATCTGTATACCATGCTGAACGACCTGCATAACATACTGTACCACCTGCATAACATACTGTACTACCTGCTTAACATACTGTACCACCTGCATAACATACTGTACCACCTGCATAACATACTGTACCACCTGCATATCATACTGTACCACCTGCATAACATACTGAACCACCTGAATAACATACTGTACCACCTGCATAACATACTGTACCACCTGTTTAACATACTGTACCACCTGCATAACATACTATATCACCTGCGTAACATACTGTACCACCTGCATAACATACTGTAGCACCTGCATAACATACTGTACCACCTGCATAACATACTATATCACCTGCATAACATACTGTACCACCTGCATAACATACTGTACCACCTGCATAACATACTATACCACCTGCATAACGTACTATACCACCTGCATAACATACTGTACCACCTGCATAACATATTGTACCACCTGCATAACATACTATACCACCTACATAACATACTGTACCACCTGCATAACATACTGTACCACCTGCATAACATACTGTACCCCCTGCATAACATACTGTACCAACTGTATTACATACTGTTCCACCTGCATAATGTACTGTACCACCTGCATAACGTACTGTACCATCTGCATGAACATACTGTACCAACTGTATTACATACTGTACCACCTGCATAATGTACTGTACCACCTGCATAACGTACTGTACCATCTGCATGAACATACTGAACCACCTGCATAACATACTATACCACCTGCATAGCATACTGTACCACCTGCATAATGTACTGTACCATCTGCATAACATACTGAACCACCTGCATAACATACAGTACCACCTGCATAACATACTGTACAATCTGTATACCATGCTGAACGACCTGCATAACATACTGTACCACCTGCATAACATACTGTACTACCTGCTTAACATACTGTACCACCTGCATAACATACTGTACCACCTGCATAACATACTGTACCACCTGCATATCATACTGTACCACCTGCATAACATACTGAACCACCTGAATAACATACTGTACCACCTGCATAACATACTGTACCACCTGTTTAACATACTGTACCACCTGCATAACATACTATATCACCTGCGTAACATACTGTACCACCTGCATAACATACTGTAGCACCTGCATAACATACTGTACCACCTGCATAACATACTATATCACCTGCATAACATACTGTACCACCTGCATAACATACTGTACCACCTGCATAACATACTATACCACCTGCATAACGTACTATACCACCTGCATAACATACTGTACCACCTGCATAACATATTGTACCACCTGCATAACATACTATACCACCTACATAACATACTGTACCACCTGCATAACATACTGTACCACCTGCATAACATACTGTACCACCTGTATAACATATTGTACCACCTGTACAACATACTGAACCACCTGCATAACATACTGTAACACCTGCATAACATACTCTACCACCTGCATAACATACTGAACCACCTGCATAACATACTATACCACCTGCATAACATACTGTACCATCTGCATAACATATTGTACCACCTGCAAAACATACTATACCACCTGTATAACATACTATACCACCTGCATAACATACTGTACCACCTGCTTAACATACTGTACCACCTGCATAACATACTGTACCACCTGCATGCACATACTGTAACCCCTGCATAACATACTGTATCACCTGCATAACATATTGTACCACCTGCAAAACATACTATACCACCTGTATAACATACTGTACCGCCTGCATGAACATACAGTACCACCTGCATAACATACTGTACCACCTGCATAACATACTGTACCACCTGCTTAACATACTGTACCACCTGCATTACATACTGTACCACCTGCATAACATACTGAACCACCTGCATAACATACTGTACCATCTGCATAACATACTGAACCACCTGCATAACATACAGTACCACCTGCATAACATACTGTACAATCTGTATACCATGCTGAACGACCTGCATAACATACTGTACCACCTGCATAACAAACTGAACCACCTGCATAACATACTATACCACCTGTATAACATACTGTACCACCTGCTTAACATACTGAACCACCTGCATAACATACTATACCACCTGTATAACATACTGAACCACCTGCATAACATACTGTACCACTTGCTTAACATACTGTACCACCTGCATAAAATACTGAACCACCTACATAACATACTATACCACCTGTATAACATACTGTACCACCTGCATAACATACTGTACCACCTGCATAACATTCTGTACCACCTGAATAAAATACTGTACCACCTGCATAACATACTGTACCAACTGCATAACATACTGTACCACCTGCATAACCTTTTGAACCACCTGGATAACATACTGCACCACCTGCAAAACAAACTGTACCACCTGCATAACATACTGTACCCCCTGCATAACATACTGTACCAACTGTATTACATACTGTACCACCTGCATAATGTACTGTACCACCTGCATAACGTACTGTACCATCTGCATGAACATACTGTACCAACTGTATTACATACTGTACCACCTGCATAATGTACTGTACCACCTGTATAACATACTGTACCACCTGCATAACATATTGTACCACCTGCAAAACATACTATACCACCTGCATAACATACTGTACCACCTGCATAACATACTATACCACCTGCATAATATACTGTACCCCCTGCATAACATACTGTAGCACCTGCATAACATATTGTACCACCTGCAAAACATACTATACCACCTGTATAACATACTGTACCGCCTGCATGAACATACTGTACCACCTGCATAGCATACTGTACCACCTGCATAACATACTGTACCACCTGCTTAACATACTGTACCACCTGCATAACGTACTGTACCGCCTGCATGAACATACTGTACCACCTGCATAACATACTGTACCACCTGCATAACATACTGTACCACCTGCTTAACATACTGTACCACCTGCATTACATACTGTACAACCTGCATAATATACTGAACCACCTGCATAACATACTGTACCATCTGCATAACATACTGAACAGCCTGCATAACATACAGTACCACCTGCATAACATACTGTACAATCTGTATACCATGCTGAACGACCTGCATAACATACTGTACCACCTGCATAACAACCTGAACCACCTGCATAACATACTAAACCACCTGTATAACATACTGTACCACCTGCTTAACATACTGAACCACCAACATAACATACTGTACCACTTGCATAACATACTGAACCACCTGCATAACATACTGTACCACTTGCTTAACATACTGTACCACCTGCATAAAATACTGAACCACCTACATAACATACTGTACCACCTGTATAACATACTGTACCACCTGCATAACATACTGTACCACCTGCATAACATTCTGTACCACCTGAATAAAATACTGTACCACCTGCATAACATACTGTACCAACTGCATAACATACTGTACCACCTGCATAACCTTTTGAACCACCTGGATAACATACTGCACCACCTGCAAAACAAACTGTACCACCTGCATAACATACTGTACCCCCTGCATAACATACTGTACCAACTGTATTACATACTGTACCACCTGCATAATGTACTGTACCACCTGCATAACGTACTGTACCATCTGCATGAACATACTGAACCACCTGCATAACATACTGTACCACCTGCATAGCATACTGTACCACCTGCATAATGTACTGTACCATCTGCATAACATACAGTACCACCTGCATAACATACTGTACAATCTGTATACCATGCTGAACGACCTGCATAACATACTGTACCACCTGCATAACAAACTGAACCACCTGCATAACATACTATACCACCTGCATAACATACTGTACCACCTGCTAAACATACTGTACCACCTGCATGACATACTGTACCACCTGGATAACATACTGTACCACCTGCATATCATACTGTACCACCTGCATAACATACTGTACCACCTGCATAACATTCTGTACCAACTGCATAACATACTGTACCACCTGCATAACATACTATATCACCTGCATAACATACTGTACCACCTGCATAACATACTGTACCACCTGCATAACATACTATACCACCTGCATAACGTACTATACCACCTGCATAACACACTGGACCACCTGCATAACATATTGTACCACCTGCATAACATACTATACCACCTGCATAACATACTGTACCACCTGCATAACATACTGTACCACCTGCATAACATACTGTACCACCTGTATAACATATTGTACCACCTGTACAACATACTGAACCACCTGCATAACATACTGTACCACCTGCATAACGTACTCTACCACCTGCATAACATACTGAACCACCTGCATAACATACTGTACCACCTAGTTAACATACTCTACCACCTGCATAACATACTGTACCACCTGCATAACATACTATACCACCTGCATAACATACTGTACCACCTGCATAACATACTGTACCACCTGCATAACATAATGAACCACCTGCAGAACATACTGTACCACCTGCATACCATACTGTACCAACTGCATAACATACTGTACAACCTGTGTAACATACTGTACCACCTGCATAACATACTGTACCACCTGCATACCATACTGTACCACCTGTGTAACATACTGTACCCCCTGCATAACATACTGTACCACCTGCATACCATACTCAACCACCTGCAAAACATACTATACCACCTGTATAACATACTGTACCACCTGCATAACATATTGTACCACCTGCAAAACATACTATACCACCTGTATAACATACTGTACCACCTGCATAACACACTATACCACCTGCATAACATACTGTACCCCCTGCATAACATACTGTAGCACCTGCATAACATATTGGACCACCTGCAAAACATACTATACCACCTGTATAACATACTGTACCGCCTGCATGAACATACTGTACCACCTGCATAACATACTGTACCACCTGCATAACATACTGTACCACCTGCTTAACATACTGTACCACCTGCATAACATATTGTACCACCTGCATGAACATACTGTACCCCCTGCATAACATACTGTAGCACCTGCATAACATATTGTACCACCTGCAAAACATACTATACCACCTGTATAACATACTGTACCGCCTGCATGAACATACTGTACCACCTGCATAACATACTGTACCACCTGCATAACATACTGTACCACCTGCTTAACATACTGTACCACCTGCATTACATACTGTACCACCTGCATGAACATACTGTACCACCTGTATAACATACTTTACCACCTGCATAACATACTGTACCACCTGTATAACATACCGTACCACCTGCATAACATACTGTACCATCTGCATAACCTATTGAACCACCTGCATTACATACTGTACCACCTGCATAACATACTGAACCACCTGTAAAACATACTATACCACCTGCATCACATACTGTACCATCTGCATGAACATACCGTACCACCTGTATAACATACTGAACCACCTGCATAACATACTGAGCCACCTGCATAACATACTGAACCACCTGCATAACATACTGTACCATCTGCATAACATACTGAACCACCTGCATAACATACTGAACCACCTGCATAACATACTGTACCATCTGCATAACATACTGTACCATCTGCATAACATACTGAGCCACCTGCATAACATACTGAACCACCTGCATAACATACTGTACCATCTGCATAACATACTGAACCACCTGCATAACATACTGAACCACCTGCATAACATACTGTACCATCTGCATAACATACTGTACCATCTGCATAACATACTGAGCCACCTTCATAACATACTGTACCATCTGCATAACATACCGTACCACCTGTATAACATACTGAACCACCTGCATAACATACTGTACCATCTGCAAAACATACCGTACCACCTGTATTACATACCGTACAACCTGCATAACATTCTGTACCACCTGAATAAAATACTGTACCACCTGCATAACATACTGTACCACCTGCATTACATACTCTACCACCTGTATAAAATACTGTACCACCTGCATAGCATACTGTACCACCTGCATTACATACTCTACCACATGTATAACATACTGTACCAACTGCATAACATACTGTACCACCTGCATGACCTTTTGAACCACCTGCATAACATACTGTACCACCTGCAAAACAAACTGTACCACCTGCATAACATACTGTACCCCCTATATAACGTACTGAACCACCTGCATAACATACTGTACCAACTGCATAACATACTATACCACATGCATAACATTCTGTACCAACTGTATTACATACTGTACCACCTGCATAATGTACTGTACCACCTGCATAACGTACTGTACCATCTGCATGAACATACTGTACCAACTGTATTACATACTGTACCATCTGCATAACATACTGAACCACCTGCATAACATACTGTACCAACTGCATAGCATACTGTACCACCTGCATAACATACTGAACCACCTGCATAACATATTGTACCATCTGCATAGCATACCGTACCAAATGTATAACATACTGAACCACCTGCATAACATACTGTAACATCTGCATAACATACTGAGCCACCTGCATAACATACTGTGCCACCTGCATTACATACTGTACCATCTGCATAACATACTGTACCATCTGCATAACATACTGTACCACCTGCATAACATACTATACCATCTGCATAACATACTGTACCATCTGCATAACATACTGAACCACCTGCATAACATACTGTACCACCTGCATAACATACTGTACCATCTGCATAACATACTGTACCACCTGCATAACATACTATACCATCTGCATAACATACTGAGCCACCTGCATAACATACTGTGCCACCTGCATTACATACTGTACCATCTGCATAACATACTGTACCACCTGCATAACATACTGTACCACCTGCATAACATACTATACCATCTGCATAACATACTGTACCATCTGCATAACATACTGAACCACCTGCATAACATACTGTCCCATCTGCATAACATACTGAACCACCTGCATAACCTACAGTACCACCTGCATAACATACTGTACTACTTGCATAACATACTGAACCACCTGCATAACATAGTGTACCACCTGTATAACATACTGTACCACATGCATAACATACTGTACCACATGCATAACATACTGTACCACTTACTTAACATACTGTACCACCTGCATAAAATACTGAACCACCTACATAACATACTGTACCACCTGTATAACATACTGTACCACCTGCATAACATACTGTACCACCTGCATAACATTCTGTACCACCTGAATAAAATACTGTACCACCTGCATAACATACTGTACCAACTGCATAACATACTGTACCACCTGCATAACCTTTTGAACCACCTGGATAACATACTGTACCACCTGCAAAACAAACTGTACCACCTGCATAACATACTGTACCCCCTGCATAACATACTGTACCAACTGTATTACATACTGTACCACCTGCATAATGTACTGTACCACCTGCATAACGTACTGTACCATCTGCATGAACATACTGTACCAACTGGATTACATACTGTACCACCTGCATAATGTACTGTACCACCTGCATAACGTACTGTACCATCTGCATGAACATACTGTACCACCTGCATAACATACTGTACCACCTGCATAGCATACTGTACCACCTGCATGAACATACTGTACCACCTGCATAACATACTGAACCACCTGCATAACATACTGTACCATCTGCATAACATACTGAACCACCTGCATAACATACAGTACCACCTGCATAACAAACTGAACCACATGCATAACATACTATACCACCTGCATAACATACTGTACCACCTGCTTAACATACTGTACCACCTGCATAACATACTGTACCACCTGCATAACATACTGTACCACCTGCATATCATACTGTACCACCTGCATAACATACTGAACCACCTGAATAACATACTCTACCACCTGCATAACATACTGTACCACCTGCATAACATACTGTACCACCAGCATGAACATACTGTACCACCTGCATAACATACTGTACCACCTGCATAACATACTATATCACCTGCATAACATACTGTACCACCTGCATAACATACTGTACCACCTGCATAACATACTATACCACCTGCATAACGTACTATACCACCTGCATAACATACTGTACCACCTGCATAACATATTGTACCACCTGCATAACATACTATACCACCTGCATAACATACTGTACCACCTGCATAACATACTGTACCACCTGCATCACATAATGTACCACCTGCTTAACATACTGTACCACCAGCATGAACATACTGTACCACCTGCATAACATACTATACCACCTGCAAAACATACTGTACCACCTGCATAACATACTATACCACCTGCATAACATACTGTACCACCTTTATAACATACTGTACCACCTTTATAACATACTGTACCACCTGCATAACATACTATACCACCTGCATAACATACTGTACCACCTGCATAACATACTGAAGACCTGCATAACATACTGTACCACCAGCATAACATACTGTACCACCTGCATAACATACTGAAGACCTGCATAACATACTGTACCACCTGCATAGCATACTGTACCACCTGCATAACATACTGAAGACCTGCATAACATACTGTACCACCTGCATAACATACTATACCACCTGCATAACATACTGTACCACCTGCAAAACATACTATACCACCTGCATAAAATACTATTCCACCTGCATAACATACTGTACCACCTGCATAACATACTATACCACCTGCATAACATATTGTACAATCTGCATAACATACTGTACCATCTGCATAACATACTGAGCCACCTGCATAACATACTGAACCACGTGCATAACATACTGTACCATCTGCATAACATACTGAGCCACCTGCATAACATACTGAACCACCTGCATAACATACTGTACCACCTGCATAACATACTATACCACCTGCATAACATACTGTACCAACTGCATAACATACTGTACCACCTGCATAACCTTTTGAACCACCTGGATAACATACTGTACCACCTGCAAAAGAAACTGTACCACCTGCATAACATACTGTACCCCCTGCATAACATACTGTACCATCTGTATTACATACTGTACCACCTGCATAATGTACTGTACCACCTGTATAACGTACTGTAACATCTGCATGAACATACTGTACCAACTGTATTACATACTGTACCACCTGCATAATGTACTGTACCACCTGCATAACGTACTGTACCATCTGCATGAACATACTGTACCACCTGCATAGCATACTGTACCACCTGCATAATGTACTGTACCACCTGCATAACATACTGAACCACCTGCATAACATACTGTACCATCTGCATAACATACTGAACCACCTGCATAACATACAGTACCACCTGCATAACATACTGTACAATCTGTATACCATGCTGAACGACCTGCATAACATACTGTACCACCTGCATGACAAACTGAACCACATGCATAACATACTATACCACCTGCATAACATACTGTACCACCTGCATAACATACTGTACCACCTGCATAACATACTGTACCACCTGCATATCAAACTGTACCACCTGCATAACATACTGAACCACCTGAATAACATACTGTACCACCTGCATAACATACTGTACCACCTGCATAACATACTGTACCACCAGCATGAACATACTGTACCACCTGCATAACATACTGTACCACCTGCATAACATACTATATCACCTGCATAACATACTGTACCACCTGCATAACATACTGTACCACCTGCATAACATACTATACCACCTGCATAACGTACTATACCACCTGCATAACATACTGTACCACCTGCATAACATATTGTACCACCTGCATAACATACTATACCACCTGCATAACATACTGTACCACCTGCATAACATACTGTACCACCTGCATCACATAATGTACCACCTGCTTAACATACTGTACCACCAGCATGAACATACTGTACCACCTGCATAACATACTATACCACCTGCATAACATACTGTACCACCTGCATAACATACTGTACCACCTGCATAACATACTATACCACCTGCATAACATACTGTACCACCTGTATAACATACTGTACCACCTTTATAACATACTGTACCACCTGCATAACATACTATACCACCTGCATAACATACTGTACCACCTGCATAACATACTGAAGACCTGCATAACATACTGTACCACCAGCATAACATACTGTACCACCTGCATAACATACTGAAGACCTGCATAACATACTGTACCACCTGCATAACATACTGTACCACCTGCATAACATACTGAAGACCTGCATAACATACTGTACCACCTGCATGACATACTATACCACCTGCATAACATACTGTACCACCTGCAAAACATACTATACCACCTGCATAAAATACTATTCCACCTGCATAACATACTGTACCACCTGCATAACATACTATACCACCTGCATAACATATTGTACCATCTGAATAACATACTGTACCATCTGCATAACATACTGAGCCACCTGCATAACATACTGAACCACGTGCATAACATACTGTACCATCTGCATAACATACTGAGCCACCTGCATAACATACTGAACCACCTGCATAACATACTGTACGACCTGCATAACATACTGTACCCCATGCATACAATGTTGTACCACCTCCATAACATACTGTACCACCTCCATAACATACTGTATGACCTGCATAACATACTGTACCACCTGCATAACATACTGTACCACCTGCATGAACATACTGTACCACCTTTATAACCTATTGAACCACCTGCATAACATACTGTACAACCTGCATAACATACTGTACCACCTGCATAACATACTGTACCACCTGCATAACATACTGTACCACCTGCATAACATACTGTACCACCTGCATAACATACTGTACTACCTGCATAGCATACTGAACCACCTGCATAGCATACTGTACCACCTGTATAACATACTGAATGACCTGCTTAACATACTGTACCACCTGCATGAACATACTGTACCACCTGCATGAACATACTGAACGACCTGCATAAGATACTGTACCACCTGTATAACATACTGTACACCCTGCATAAGATACTGTACCACCTGTATAACATACTGTACACCCTGCATAACATACTGTACCATCTGCATAACATACTGTACCACCTGCAAAACATACTGTACCACCTAGATGACACCCTGTACCACCAGCACGGACATACTGTACTACCTGCATAACATACTATACCACCTGCATAACATACTGTACCACCTGCTTAACATACTGTACCACCTCCATAACATACTGTACCACCTCAATAACATACTGTACCACCTGCATGAACATACTGTACCACCTGCATAACATACTGTACGACCTGCATAACATACTGTACCCCATGCATACAATGTTGTACCACCTCCATAACATACTGTACCACCTCCATAACATACTGTATGACCTGCATAACATACTGTACCACCTGCATAACATACTGTACCACCAGCATGAACATACTGTATTACCTGCAAAACCTACTGTACCACCTGCATAACATACTGTACCACCTGCATAACATACAGTACCACCTGCATAACATACTGTACCATTTGCATAGCATACTGTACCACCTGCATAACATACTGTACCACCTGCATGAACATATTATACTACCTGCATGAACATACTGTACCATTTGCATAGCATACTGTACCACCTACATAACATACTGTACCACCTGCATAACATAATGTACCACCTGCAACGCATACTGTACCACCTGCATAACATACTGTACCATTTGCATAACATACTGTACCACCTGCATAACATACTGTACCACCTGCAACGCATACTGTACCACCTGTATAACATACTGTACCATTTGCATAGCATACTGTACCACCTGCATAACATACTGTACGACCTACATAACATACTGTACCACCTGCATAGCATACTGTACCACCTGCATAGCATACTGTACCACCTGCATAACATACTGTACCACCTACATAACATAATGCAGCACCTGCATAACATGCTGTACCACCTGCATAACATACTGTACCACCTGCAAAACATACTGTACTACCTGCATAACATACTGTACCACCTGCATGAACTTACTGTACCACCTGCATAACCGTTTTAACCACCTGCATAACATACTGTACCACCTGCATAACATACTGAACCACTTGGATAAAATACTGTACCACCTGTCAAACATACTGTACCACCTGCATAACATACTGTACCTCTTGCATAACATACTGTACCATCTGCATAACATACTGTACCACCTGCATGAACATACTGTACCACCTGCATAACATACTGTACCACCAGCATAACATACTGTACCACCTTCATAACATACTGTACCACCTGCATAACATACTGTACCACCTACATAACATACTGTACCACCTGCATAGCATACTGTACCACCTGCATAGCATACTGTACCACCTGCATAACATACTGTACCACCTACATAACATAATGCAGCACCTGCATAACATACTGTACCACCTGCAAAACCTACTGTACCAGCTGCATAACGTACTGTACCACCTGCATGAACATACTGTACCACCTGCATTACATACTTTACCACCTGCATAACATAATGTACCACCTGATTAACATGCTGTACCACCTGCATAACATACTGTACCCCCTGCATGAACATACTGTACCACCTGCATAACATACTGTACTACCTGCATAACATACTGTACCACCTGCATAACATACTGAACCACTTGGATAAAATACTGTACCACCTGTCAAACATACTGTACCACCTGCATAACATACTGTACCTCTTGCATAACATACTGTACTATCTGCATAACATACTGTACCACCTGCATGAACATACTGTACCACCTGCATAACATACTGTACCACCAGCATAACATACTGTACCACCTTCATAACATACTGTACCACCTGCATAACATACTGTACCACCTGCAAAGCATATTGTACCACCTGTATAACATACTGTACCAACTGCATGAACATACTGTACCGCCTGCATGACATACTGTACCACCAGCATAAAATACTGTACCACCTGCATGTACATACTGCACCACCTGCAAAGCGTACTGTACCACCTGCAAAACGTACTGTACCACCTGCATGAACATACTGTACCACCTGCAAAACATACTGTACCACCTGCATAACATACTGTATGTCCTCCTTGAACATACTGTACCACCTGCATAACATACTGTACCACCTGCATATCATACTGTACCACCTGCAAAACATACTGTACCACCTGCTTAACATACTGTACCACCTGCTTAACATACTGTACCACCTGCATAACATACTGTACCACCTGCATAACATACTGTTTCACCTGCATGAACATACTGTACCACCTGCATGAACATAATGAACGACCTGCATAACATACTGTACCACCTGCATGAACATACTGAACGACCTGCATAACATACTGTACCACCTGCATAACATACTGTACCACCTGTGTAACATACTGTACCCCCTGCATAACATACTGAACGACCTGCATAACATACTGAACGACCTGCATAACGTACTGTACCACCTGCATAACATACTGTACCACCTGCATGAACATACTGAACGACCTGCATAACATACTGTACCACCTGCATAACATACTGTACCACCTGTTTAACATACTGTACCCCCTGCATAACATACTGAACGACCTGCATAACATACTGAACGACCTGCATAACATACTGAACGACCTGCATAACATACTGTACCACCTGCATAACATACTGTACCACCTGCATGAACATACTGAACGACCTGCATAACATACTGTACCACCTGCATGAAAATACTGAACGACCTGCATAACATACTGAACGACCTGCATAACATATTGTACCACCTGCATAACATACTGTACCACCTGCATATCATACTGTACCACCTGCATAACATACTGTACCACCTGCATAACATACTGTACCACCTGCATAACATACTGTACCACCTGCATATCATACTTTACCAACTGCATAACATCCTGTACCACCAGCATGAACATACTGTACCACCTGCTTAACATACTGTACCACCTGCATAACATACTGTACCACCTGCATAACATACTGTACCACCTTTATAACATACTGTACCACCTGTATAACATACTGTACCACCTGCATAACATACTGTTTGACCTGCATAACCTACTGTACCACCTGCATAACATACTGTTTGACCTGCATAACATACTGTACCACCTGCATAACATACTGTACCACCTGCATAACATACTGTACTTCTTGCATAACATACTGTACCATCTGCATAACATACTGTACCACCTGCATGAACATACTGTACCACCTGCATAACATACTGTACCACCAGCATAACATACTGTACCACCTTCATAACATACTGTACCACCTGCATAACATACTGTACCACCTACATAACATACTGTACCACCTGCATAGCATACTGTACCACCTGCATAGCATACTGTACCACCTGCATAACATACTGTACCACCTACATAACATAATGCAGCACCTGCATAACATACTGTACCACCTGCAAAACCTACTGTACCAGCTGCATAACGTACTGTACCACCTGCATGAACATACTGTACCACCTGCATTACATACTTTACCACCTGCATAACATAATGTACCACCTGATTAACATGCTGTACCACCTGCATAACATACTGTACCACCTGCATGAACATACTGTACCACCTGTAAAACATACTGTACCACCTGCATAACATACTGTACCACCTGCATGAACATACTGTACCACCTGCAAAACATACTGTACTACCTGCATAACATACTGTACCACCTGCATGAACTTACTGTACTACCTGCAAAACATACTGTACTACCTGCATAACATACTGTACCACCTGCATGAACATACTGTACTACCTGCAAAACATACTGTACTACCTGCATAACATACTGTACCACCTGCATTACCGTTTTAACCACCTGCATAACATACTGTACCACCTGCATAACATACTGAACCACTTGGATAAAATACTGTACCACCTGTCAAACATACTGTACCACCGCATAACATACTGTACCTCTTGCATAACATACTGTACCATCTGCATAACATACTGTACCACCTGCATGAACATACTGTACCACCTGCATAACATACTGTACCACCAGCATAACATACTGTACCACCTTCATAACATACTGTACCACCTGTATAACATACTGTACCACCTGCAAAGCATATTGTACCACCTGTATAACATACTGTACCAACTGCATGAACATACTGTACCGCCTGCATGACATACTTTACCACCAGCATAAAATACTGTACCACCTGCATGTACATACTGCACCACCTGCAAAACGTACTGTACCACCTGCAAAACGTACTGTACCACCTGCATGAACATACTGTACCACCTGCAAAACATACTGTACCACCTGCATAACATACTGTATGTCCTCCTTGAACATACTGTACCACCTGCATAACATACTGTACCACCTGCATATCATACTGTACAACCTGCATAAAATACTGTACCACCTGCAAAACATACTGTACCACCTGCTTAACATACTGTACCACCTGCATAACATACTGTACCACCAGCATAACATACTGTTTCACCTGCATGAACATACTGTACCACCTACATGAACATAATGAACGACCTGCATAACATACTGTACCACCTGCATGAACATACTGAACGACCTGCATAACATACTGTACCACCTGCATAACATACTGTACCACCTGTGTAACATACTGTACCCCCTGCATAACATACTGAACGACCTGCATAACATACTGAGCGATCTGCATAACGTACTGTACCACCTGCATAACATACTGTACCACCTGTTTAACATACTGTACCCCCTGCATAACATACTGAACGACCTGCATAACATACTGAACGACCTGCATAACATACTGAACGACCTGCATAACATACTGTACCACCTGCATAACATACTGTACCACCTGCATGAACATACTGAACGACCTGCATAACATACTGTACCACCTGCATGAACATACTGAACGACCTGCATAACATACTGAACGACCTGCATAACATATTGTACCACCTGCATAACATACTGTACCACCTGCATATCATACTGTACCACCTGCATAACATACTGTACGACCTGCATAACATACTGTACCACCTGCATAACATACTGTACCACCTGCATATCATACTTTACCAACTGCATAACATCCTGTACCACCAGCATGAACATACTGTACCACCTGCTTAACATACTGTACCACCTGCATAACATACTGTACCACCTGCATAACATACTGTACCACCTGTATAACATACTGTACCACCTGTATAACATACTGTACCACCTGCATAACATACTGATTGACCTGCATAACATACTGTACCACCTGCATAACATACTGATTGACCTGCATAACATACTGTACCACCTGCATAACATACTGTACCACCTCCATAACATACTGTACCACCTCCATAACATACTGTATGACCTGCATAACATACTGTACCACCTGCATAACATACTGTACCACCTCCATAACATACTGTACCACCTGCATAACATACTGTACCACCTGCATAACATACTGTATGACCAGCATAACATACTGTACCCCTGCATACAATGCTGTACCACCTAGATAACATACTGTACCACTTGTATAACATACTGTACCACCTGCATGAACATACTGTACCACCTGCATAACCTATTGAACCACCAGCATAACATACTGTACCACCTGCATAACATACTGTACCACCAGCATAACATATTGTACCACCAGCATAACATACTGTACCACCTGCATAACATACTGTACCACCTGCATAACATACTGTACCACCTGCATAACATACTGTACCACCTGCATAACATACTGTACCACCTGCATAACATACTGTAGCACCTGCAAAACATACTGTACCACCTGCATAGCATACTGAACCACCTGCATAACATACTATACCACCTGCATAACATACTGTACCACCTGCATAACACACTGAACCACCTGCATAACATACTATACCACCTGCATAACATACTATACCACATGCATAACATACTATACCACCTGCATTACATACTGTACCACCTGCATAACATACTGAACCACCTGCATAACATACTATACCACCTGCATAACATACTATACCACCTGCATAACATACTATACCACCAGCATAACATACTGTACCACCTGCATAACATACTATACCACCTGCATAACATACTATACCACCTGCATAACATACTGTACCTCCTGCATAAAATACTGTACCACCTGCATAACATACTATACCACCTGCATAACATACTGTAACACCTGCATAACATACTGAACCACCTGCATAACATACTGTACCACCAGCATAACATACTGAACCACCTGCATAACATACTATACCACCTGCATAACATACTGTACCACCTGCATATCATACTGTACCACCTGTATAACATATTGTACCACCTGCATAACATACTGTACCACCTGCATAACATACTATACCACCTGCAAAACATACTGTACCACCTGCATAACATACTGTACCACCTGCAAAACATACTGTACCACCAGCATAACATACTATACCACCTGCATAACATACTGTACCACCTGCATAACATACTGTACCACCTGTATAACATATTGTACCACCTGCATAACATACTGTACCACCTGCATAACATACTGTACCACCTGCAAAACATACTGTACCACCTGCATAACATACTGTACCACCTGCAAAACATACTGGACCACCAGCATAACATACTGAACCACCTGCATAACATACTATACCACCTGCATAACATACTGTACCACCTGCATAACATACTATACCACCTGCATAACATACTTTACCACCTGCATAACATACTGTACCACCTGCATAACATACTGTACCACCTGCATAACATACTGTACCACTTGCATAACATACTGTACCACCTGCATAACATACTGTACGTCCTCCTTGAATATACTGTACCACCTGCATAACATACTGTACCACCTGCATATCATACTGTACCACCTGCATAAAATACTGTACCACCTGCAAAACATACTGTACCACCTGCTTAACATACTGTACCACCTGCATAACATACTGTACCACCTGCATGAACATTCTGAACGACCTGCATAACATACTATACCACCTGCATAACATACTGTACCACCTGCATAACATACTGTACCACCTGTGTAACATACTGTACCCCCTGCATAACATACTGAACGACCTGCATAACATACTGAACGACCTGCATATTATACTGAACGACCTGCATAACATACTGTACCACCTGCATAACATACTGTACCACCTGCATAACATACTTTACCACCTGCTTAACATACTGTACCACCTGTATAACATACTGTACCACCTGTATAACATACTTTACCACCTGCATAACATACTGTTTGACCTGCATAACATACTGTACCACCTGCATAACATACTGTTTGACCTGCATAACATACTTTACCACCTGCTTAACATACTGTACCACCTGTATAACATACTGTACCACCTGTATAACATACTTTACCACCTGCATAACATACTGTTTGACCTGCATAACATATTGTACCACCTGCATAACATACTGTACCACCTGTATAACATACTGTACCACCTGTATAACATACTTTACCACCTGCATAACATACTGTTTGACCTGCATAACATACTGTACCACCTGCATAACATACTGTACCACCTGCATAACATACTGTACCACCTGCATAACATATTGTACCACCTGCATAACATACTGTACCACCTGAATAACATACTGTACCACCTCCATAACATACTGTACCACCTCCATAAAATACTGTATGACCTGCATAACATACTGTACCACCTCCATAACATACTGTACCACCTGCATAACATACTGTACCACCTGCATAACATACTGTACGAACTGCATAACATACTGTACCACCTGTATAACATACTTTACCACCTGCATAACATACTGTTTGACCTGCATTTCATACTGTACCACCTGCATAACATACTGTTTGACCTGCATAACATACTGTACCACCTGCATAACATATTGTACCACCTGCATAACATACTGTACCACCTGAATAACATACTGTACCACCTCCATAACATACTGTACCACCTCCATAACATACTGTATGACCTGCATAACATACTGTACCACCTGCATAACATACTGTACCACCTCCATAACATACTGTACCACCTGCATAACATACTGTACCATCTGCATAACATACTGAGCCACCTGCATAACATACTGTACCACCTGCATAACATACTGTACCACCTGCATAACATACTGTACCACCTGCATAACATACTGTACCACCTGCATAACATACTGTACCACCTGCATAACAAACTGTACCACCTGCATAACATACTGTACCACCAGCATGAACATACTGAACGACATGCATAACATACTGTACCACCTGCATAACATACTGTACCACCTGCATAACATACTGTACAACCTGCATAACATACTGTACCACCTGCATAACATACTGTACCACCTGCATAACAAACTGTACCACCTGCATAACATACTGTACCACCAGCATGAACATACTGAACGACATGCTTAACCTACTGTACCACCTGCATAACATACTTTACCACCTGCATAACAAACTGTACCACCAGCATGAACATACTGTACCACCAGCATGAACATACTGAACGACATGCTTAACATACTGTTTGACCTGCATAACATACTGTACCACCTGCATAACATACTGTACCACCTGCATAACATACTGTACCACCTGTATAACATACTGAACAACCTGCATCACATACTGTACCACCTGTATAACATACTGTACCACCTGCATAACATACTGTACCACCTGCATAACATACTGTACCACCTGCATAACATACTGTACCACCTGCATAACATACTGTACCACCTGCATAACAAACTGTACCACCTGCATAACATACTGTACCACCAGCATGAACATACTGAACGACATGCTTAACATACTGTACCACCTGCATAACATACTGTACCACCAGCATGAACATACTGTACCACCAGCATAACATACTGTACCACCTGCATAACATACTGTACCACCAGCATAACATACTGTACCACCAGCATAACATACTGTACCACCTGCATAACATACTGTACCACCTGCATAACATACTGTACCACCTGCATAACATACTGTACCACCTGCATAACATACTGTACCACCTGCATAACATACTATACCACCTGCATAACATACTGTACCACCTGCATAACATACTGTACCACCTGCATAACATACTGCACCACCTGCATAACATACTATACCACCTGCTTAACATACTATACCACCTGCATAACATACTGTACCACCTGCATAACATACTGAACCACCTGCATAACATACTATACCACCTGCATAACATACTGTACCACCTGCATAACATACTGCACCACCTGCATAACATACTATACCACCTGCTTAACATACTATACCACCTGCATAACATACTATACCACCTGCATAACATACTGTACCACCTGCATAAAATACTGTACCACCTGCATAACATACTATACCACCTGCATAACATACTGTACCACCTGCATAACATACTGTACCACCTGCATAACATACTGAACCACCTGCATAACATACTGTACCATCTGCATAACATACTGTACCACCTGCATAACATACTGTACCACCTGCATAACATACTGTACCACCTGCATAACATACTGTACCACCTGCATAACACACTATTCCACCTGCATAACATACTGTACCACCTGCATAACATACTGTACCACCTGCATAACATACTGTACCACCTGCACAACATACTGAACCACCTGCATCACATACTGTACCACCTGTATAAAATACTATACCACCTGCATAACATACTGTACCATCTGCATAACATACTGAGCCACCTGCATAACATACTGTACCACCTGCATAACATACTGTACCACCT
Source organism: Salvelinus fontinalis (assembly GCF_029448725.1). Classification (NCBI taxonomy): domain Eukaryota; kingdom Metazoa; phylum Chordata; class Actinopteri; order Salmoniformes; family Salmonidae; genus Salvelinus; species Salvelinus fontinalis. The sequence continues at coordinate 23,202,355 of NC_074684.1, read as the reverse complement.
GCATAACATACTGTACCACCTGCATAACATACTGTACCACCTGCATAACATACTGTACCACCTGCATAACAAACTGTACCACCTGCATAACATACTGTACCACCAGCATGAACATACTGAACGACATGCATAACATACTGTACCACCTGCATAACATACTGTACCACCTGCATAACATACTGTACAACCTGCATAACATACTGTACCACCTGCATAACATACTGTACCACCTGCATAACAAACTGTACCACCTGCATAACATACTGTACCACCAGCATGAACATACTGAACGACATGCTTAACCTACTGTACCACCTGCATAACATACTTTACCACCTGCATAACAAACTGTACCACCAGCATGAACATACTGTACCACCAGCATGAACATACTGAACGACATGCTTAACATACTGTACCACCTGCATAACATACTGTACCACCTGCATAACATACTGTACCACCAGCATGAACATACTGTACCACCTGCATAACATACTATACCACCTACATAACATACTGTACCACCAGCATAACATACTGTACCACCTGCAGAACATACTATACCACCTACATAACATACTGTACCACCTGCATAACATACTATACCACCTGCATAACATACTATACCACCTACATAACATACTGTACCACCAGCATAACATACTGTACCACCTGCAGAACATACTGAACGACATGCATAACATACTGTACCACCTGCATAACATACTATACCACCTGCATAACATACTATACCACCTACATAACATACTGTACCACCAGCATAACATACTGTACCACCTGCATACCATACTGTACCACCTGCATAACATACTGTACCACCTGCATAACATACTGTACCACCAGCATAACATACTGTACCACCAGCATAACATACTGTACCACCTGCATAACATACTGTACCACCTGCATAACATACTGTACCACCTGCATAACATACTGTACCACCTGCATAACATACTGTACCACCTGCATATTATTCTGAACCACCTGCATAACATACTATACCACCTGCATAACATACTGTACCACCTGCATAACATACTGCACCACCTGCATAACATACTATACCACCTGCTTAACATACTATACCACCTGCATAACATACTGTACCACCTGCATAACATACTGAACCACCTGCATAACATACTATACCACCTGCATAACATACTGAACCACCTGCATAACATACTATACCACCAGCATAACATACTGTACCACCTGCATAACATACTATACCACCTGCATAACATACTATACCACCTGCATAACATACTGTACCACCTGCATAAAATACTGTACCACCTGCATAACATACTATACCACCTGCATAACATACTGTACCACCTGCATAACATACTGTACCACCTGCATAACATACTGAACCACCTGCATAACATACTGTATCATCTGCATAACATACTGTACCACCTGCATAACATACTGTACCACCTGCATAACATACTGTACCACCTGCATAACATACTGTACCACCTGCATAACACACTATTCCACCTGCATAACATACTGTACCACCTGCATAACATACTGTACCACCTGCATAACATACTGTACCACCTGCATAACATACTGAACAACCTGCATCACATACTGTACCACCTGTATACAATACTATACCACCTGCATAACATACTGTACCATCTGCATAACATACTGAGCCACCTGCATAACATACTGTACCACCTGCATCACAAACTGTACCACCTGCATAACATACTGTACCACCTGCATAACATACTGTACCACCTGCATAACATACTGTACCACCTGCATAACATACTGTACCACCTGCATAACAAACTGTACCACCTGCATAACATACTGTACCACCTGCATAACATACTGTACCACCTGCATAACATACTGTACCACCTGCATAACAAACTGTACCACCTGCATAACATACTGTACCACCAGCATGAACATACTGAACGACATGCTTAACATACTGTACCACCTGCATAACATACTGTACCACCAGCATGAACATACTGTACCACCAGCATAACATACTGTACCACCTGCATAACATACTGTACCACCAGCATAACATACTGTACCACCAGCATAACATACTGTACCACCTGCATAACATACTGTACCACCTGCATAACATACTGTACCACCTGCATAACATACTGTACCACCTGCATAACATACTGTACCACCTGCATAACAAACTGTACCACCTGCATAACATACTGTACCACCAGCATGAACATACTGAACGACATGCTTAACATACTGTACCACCTGCATAACATACTGTACCACCAGCATGAACATACTGTACCACCAGCATAACATACTGTACCACCTGCATAACATACTGTACCACCAGCATAACATACTGTACCACCAGCATAACATACTGTACCACCTGCATAACATACTGTACCACCTGCATAACATACTGTACCACCTGCATAACATACTGTACCACCTGCATAACATACTGTACCACCTGCATAACATACTATACCACCTGCATAACATACTGTACCACCTGCATAACATACTGTACCACCTGCATAACATACTGCACCACCTGCATAACATACTATACCACCTGCTTAACATACTATACCACCTGCATAACATACTGTACCACCTGCATAACATACTGAACCACCTGCATAACATACTATACCACCTGCATAACATACTGTACCACCTGCATAACATACTGCACCACCTGCATAACATACTATACCACCTGCTTAACATACTATACCACCTGCATAACATACTATACCACCTGCATAACATACTGTACCACCTGCATAAAATACTGTACCACCTGCATAACATACTATACCACCTGCATAACATACTGTACCACCTGCATAACATACTGTACCACCTGCATAACATACTGAACCACCTGCATAACATACTGTACCATCTGCATAACATACTGTACCACCTGCATAACATACTGTACCACCTGCATAACATACTGTACCACCTGCATAACATACTATACCACCTGCATAACATACTGTACCACCTGCATAACATACTGTACCACCTGCATAACATACTGCACCACCTGCATAACATACTATACCACCTGCTTAACATACTATACCACCTGCATAACATACTGTACCACCTGCATAACATACTGAACCACCTGCATAACATACTATACCACCTGCATAACATACTGTACCACCTGCATAACATACTGCACCACCTGCATAACATACTATACCACCTGCTTAACATACTATACCACCTGCATAACATACTATACCACCTGCATAACATACTGTACCACCTGCATAAAATACTGTACCACCTGCATAACATACTATACCACCTGCATAACATACTGTACCACCTGCATAACATACTGTACCACCTGCATAACATACTGAACCACCTGCATAACATACTGTACCATCTGCATAACATACTGTACCACCTGCATAACATACTGTACCACCTGCATAACATACTGTACCACCTGCATAACATACTGTGCCACCTGCATAACACACTATTCCACCTGCATAACATACTGTACCACCTGCATAACATACTGTACCACCTGCATAACATACTGTACCACCTGCATAACATACTGAACCACCTGCATCACATACTGTACCACCTGTATAAAATACTATACCACCTGCATAACATACTGTACCATCTGCATAACATACTGAGCCACCTGCATAACATACTGTACCACCTGCATAACATACTGTACCACCTGCATAACATACTGTACCACCTGCATAACATACTGTACCACCTGCATAACATACTGTACCACCTGCATAACAAACTGTACCACCTGCATAACATACTGTACCACCAGGATGAACATACTGAACGACATGCATAACATACTGTACCACCTGCATTACATACTGTACCACCTTCATAACATACTGTACAACCTGCATAACATACTGTACCACCTGCATAACATACTGTACCACCTGCATAACAAACTGTACCACCTGCATAACATACTGTACCACCAGCATGAACATACTGAACGACATGCTTAACCTACTGTACCACCTGCATAACATACTTTACCACCTGCATAACAAACTGTACCACCAGCATGAACATACTGTACCACCAGCATGAACATACTGAACGACATGCTTAACATACTGTACCACCTGCATAACATACTGTACCACCTGCATAACATACTGTACCACCAGCATGACCATACTGTACCACCTGCATAACATACTATACCACCTACATAACATACTGTACCACCAGCATAACATACTGTACCACCTGCAGAACATACTATACCACCTACATAACATACTGTACCATCTGCATAACATACTATACCACCTGCATAACATACTATACCACCTACATAACATACTGTACCACCAGCATAACATACTGTACCACCTGCAGAACATACTGAACGACATGCATAACATACTGTACCACCTGCATAACATACTATACCACCTGCATAACATACTATACCACCTACATAACATACTGTACCACCAGCATAACATACTGTACCACCTGCATACCATACTGTACCACCTGCATAACATACTGTACCACCTGCATAACATACTGTACCACCAGCATAACATACTGTACCACCAGCATAACATACTGTACCACCTGCATAACATACTGTACCACCTGCATAACATACTGTACCACCTGCATAACATACTGTACCACCTGCATAACATACTGTACCACCTGCATATTATTCTGAACCACCTGCATAACATACTATACCACCTGCATAACATACTGTACCACCTGCATAACATACTGCACCACCTGCATAACATACTATACCACCTGCTTAACATACTATACCACCTGCATAACATACTGTACCACCTGCATAACATACTGAACCACCTGCATAACATACTATACCACCTGCATAACATACTATACCACCTGCATAACATACTATACCACCAGCATAACATACTGTACCACCTGCATAACATACTATACCACCTGCATAACATACTATACCACCTGCATAACATACTGTACCACCTGCATAAAATACTGTACCACCTGCATAACATACTATACCACCTGCATAACATACTGTACCACCTGCATAACATACTGTACCACCTGCATAACATACTGAACCACCTGCATAACATACTGTACCATCTGCATAACATACTGTACCACCTGCATAACATACTGTACCACCTGCATAACATACTGTACCACCTGCATAACATACTGTACCACCTGCATAACACACTATTCCACCTGCATAACATATTGTACCACCTGCATAACATACTGTACCACCTGCATAACATACTGTACCACCTGCATAACATACTGAACAACCTGCATCACATACTGTACCACCTGTATAAAATACTGTACCACCTGCATAACATACTGTACCACCTGCATAACATACTGTACCACCTGCATAACAAACTGTACCACCTGCATAACATACTGTACCACCAGCATGAACATACTGAACGACATGCTTAACATACTGTACCACCTGCATAACATACTGTACCACCAGCATGAACATACTGTACCACCAGCATAACATACTGTACCACCTGCATAACATACTGTACCACCAGCATAACATACTGTACCACCAGCATAACATACTGTACCACCTGCATAACATACTGTACCACCTGCATAACATACTGTACCACCTGCATAACATACTGTACCACCTGCATAACATACTGTACCACCTGCATATTATACTGAACCACCTGCATAACATACTATACCACCTGCATAACATACTGTACCACCTACATAACATACTGCACCACCTGCATAACATACTATACCACCTGCTTAACATACTATACCACCTGCATAACATACTGTACCACCTGCATAACATACTGAACCACCTGCATAACATACTATACCACCTGCATAACATACTATACCACCTGCATAACATACTATACCACCAGCATAACATACTGTACCACCTGCATAACATACTATACCACCTGCATAACATACTATACCACCTGCATAACATACTGTACCACCTGCATAAAATACTGTACCACCTGCATAACATACTATACCACCTGCATAACATACTGTACCATCTGCATAACATACTGTACCACCTGCATAACATACTGAACCACCTGCATAACATACTGTACCATCTGCATAACATACTGTACCACCTGCATAACATACTGTACCACCTGCATAACATACTGTACCACCTGCATAACATACTGTACCACCTGCATAACACACTATTCCACCTGCATAACATACTGTACCACCTGCATAACATACTGTACCACCTGCATAACATACTGTACCACCTGCATAACATACTGAACCACCTGCATCACATACTGTACCACCTGTATAAAATACTATACCACCTGCATAACATACTGTACCATCTGCATAACATACTGAGCCACCTGCATAACATACTGTACCACCTGCATAACATACTGTACCACCTGCATAACATACTGTACCACCTGCATAACATACTGTACCACCTGCATAACATACTGTACCACCTGCATAACATACTGTACCACCTGCATAACATACTGTACCACCTGCATAACAAACTGTACCACCTGCATAACATACTGTACCACCAGCATGAACATACTGAACGACATGCATAACATACTGTACCACCTGCATAACATACTGTACCACCTGCATAACATACTATACCACCTACATAACATACTGTACCACCTGCATAACATACTATACCACCTGCATAACATACTATACCACCTACATAACATACTCTACCACCACTATAACATACTGTACCACCTGCAGAACATACTGAACGACCTGCATAACATACTGAACGACATGCATAACATACTGTACATGTATTGGAATCTCCTTTGGTGCAGTCTTTTTGAAATAGTCCTATCAAGTAAAATATAAATCCACATTTTTGATTTTATACAGCTCTGTAGTCAGAGTTTTAATTGCAGCACAATTGTTGCAGATGTGGCTCTGAAAGCTATTTGTGGCTGAGAATGGGCAGAGGAGAGAAAAAGTCAAGGTTTTCTGAGGACTCGGATTGGAAAGTCCACTTCAAGGGCCCCAATGTTATCTATAATCCACCAGACAGAATTACTTTGGTCAGTCTACTTTGGTCAGAGGTGAAATATTATTACCGTAGGTGCAATTATTACAGGTTTCTTTACTGTTCATTAGCATTAGATAAACAACACCAAAAGACCAATGTTATATATACAGTATATACAGTATATGTGTTGTCAGATGGACAGCCATACAAACAATACATATTTTCTAGCCTACACTGTGTACTATTGATTAAGTCTGTAGTAGATACATGTCTTGTGTTGCCATTTTCCTGGCTGGCCCCATACTGCGTGATTGAGTCATTTGTTTTATGTCCTTTTCAATTCCCTGCTGCCTTTGCCTCATCCGGTGCTAAGCAGCATCAGAGAGAAAGGCCAAGACAATCGCTCATTTGTTTCCCACCATATCCTCCAGCCAGCCAGGAGAAAACGGCACCTTCTGTAGTAGTAGACCTGTCAGGTTCTTGTCTTATATAAGCATGTCTCCGTGGCTTGAGGACCAGCGAATGCCATTCGAGGGGAGTGCCAATTGTTGATTGTGAGTCTGCTGCTGCTGTAAAAGGTCCAAGGACAGGAGGAGGAATGGGATAGAATGGGAACAGGTCATTCCCTGGTGGTTTGGCCAGATGGGTATATTTACACACTACCCACAGCAGTCTGTCTGTGAGGCCTTGAGAAATGACAGTGATCTGAGTCTCTCTCACTAGCAACCTCTGGGCTCAATAATAATCTCTCTGTCACAGGAAGAGGAACCAATGGTCTCCCAAACATGTCCAGAGGGTTCCTGGCCCTCCAGACTGATCACGAAATTGAATAAAAAGATTCCATGCAGCTCCCAGACAGGGGGATTGGGTGTGTCTGTGTCTGAGACCAGGCTGAGATATACTGTACATGATGGATATGCTATGAGGGATCAGTGTGTTTATATCCAAAGATTTGTCAGCAAGTCAAACCCAGAGTAGGATAGAGCTCCTAATAAAAATGTGAATTGGCAGGCATCCTGGGCCAAGACCTTGTATTACACATTCTGACGTAAAGGAGACCCACTGAGCATAGACATCAGTTTAAAGTCTAGTTTTTGACATACATTTGGTTGAGTTGTTAAAAGATGTCAATTCAACAAAAAATGTCACGTCATTGAATTTAGGTTAAAGGTTGGGTGAAAAAAAGCCTAAATGTCCTGATGTTGAAGACTTTTTGCAAATCCAATCAGTTTTCCACGTTGATTCAACGTCATCACATTCATTGTATGGGTTGAAATGATGTGGAAACAACATTGATTCAACCAGTTTCTGCCCAGTGGGGATGTCATCCTTTTGATATTGGTTTTAAATGATACACAAATTACAAGGTTTACTATGGAGGATCAGTGTCTGCAATGTTTTGATCCTACAAGATCAGGCTCACACTATTGTGTGTTGATTTTGAGAACGTGGTGCAGCAATTTGCTAGTGAATACCGACCTCTGCTGGATGCCTTTGGAATTGATATCTGGAATCATTTGGACCTCAAAGAAGCATTGTGCTGGTCTACTCAGACAGGACGAGTTTTGAGGTCAATGAAAATCATCTGCTACTGGTAATTGTATATGTACAAAACTGACATAATGACATTCAGGACAGTAGCAGCAGCAGTAGCAACAGAGGAATCACCCTAAGGAGTAAATTGAATTTCATCTAACAAAATCATTGGACAGATTACACCAATCTACTCTGATGCACCATAGCCACATCCTTTATTCGAAACATGCCCCATCTTGAGAGTGGCTCTTTCATGTCCCATGGCATTTGACAAGGGCATCAAAGTCAGGAAAACCAAATAACTTTGCAATGCTCTTACATGGTTCCTCACCTTGCAACAGGAGCAGTCCTCAATGACTGCTTATCCTCAGGGAATCCTTAATTAATTTGGATTTCTTGTTTGTTATATAAAAAATGTCTTTCTTAAATATAGGTGGTCTTGATTTGCCAGTTTTGAGAGAGGGTGGATGGCTACTATCTCATACTGTTGTTATACTATGGTATCACCTCGATGTTAGGCAGAGAGGAAACCTTGCAGACTCCTACACTCTTAGAAAAAAGGGTTCAAAAACAGTTCCCCGGCTGTCCCCATAGGAGAACCACTGTTGGGCTACCCTTTTTGGTACTTGGTAGAAGAAGCCTTTTGCGTTTCAGGTAGAACCCTTTTGGGTTCCATGTAGATCCCCTTTCCACAGAGGATTCTACATTGAACCCAAAAGGGTTCTACCTGGAACCAAACGAGTTCTATAAAGGGTTCTCCAATGTGGACAGCCAAATAACTCTTTTAGGTTCTAGATGTCACCTTTTTTTCTAAGTGTAGAACACAGACAGAATAACATATTGGACACAGAGGTACCCCAGCCGGGAAAAAAGTAATGTTTTCACCCATGACTATCTCAAACAATACATCAGTCCCACACTGCAGATGGTGGCAAATTCAAAACAGCTAAGTCCATCCCCTGTGAGAAAACTGCCTTCTCATAATAATCCAGCCTGACTAGAGACACAAAGTGAAACAAAACACTCAATAACCTAGTAAAAGACAATGATGGCAATACATTTTCATAATGGTCCCATGTAATCTAATAATTCACATACTTTCTTTTGCGCCACTATCCCACTGATGTATCTTGCTGTATCCATTAGATTAAATATCCATCCATTCATCCATCAAATATTCATGCATTGTCATCCAAGTGGTCTGTAAATAACACAGTATCCATATTCCATGACTCTTCTCTCCAACCACTAACCACATAACACATGCAGAAAAGCAAGAACGAGACCTTCCTTTTTGACCTGTTTGTGACTATATGGGACGTTGGCACATTAGAATTAGTCAGTCAGAGTAATCGCTGTAAGTCGGACTAGCGGTGCTGGTGGCCCTGCGGCCTTAGGGAGAGATGTTCCTAGCGGTACCAGGGAGCCCAAGGCCATAACAGTGGCCTTACAGTATTGAACCCCCCCCCCCCCCCCTGAGCTGCCACAGGATAATGGGATGAGGGAAATCATTTATTACTATGTTTCTATGTAGACTTGTCAAATAATGTACTCAGGTCTAGAGAATTCCAATCGTAGGCTATGAAGAACGCATCATGAGCAATACTAGCAAAAGGGTCTTGTCTTATACTCAAAATAAATAACTAACAACCCAAACTTGACCATAGGTAATACTAATAACTACAAAATAAAACTATTTAAACATGTATTAACTTTAGGACACACAGAATATAAAAAGTATGGTTTATACATGTATATATTTAGACAACAACAAAACATTTTTCAACATGTGAACTTCAGCCCATCCGATGGAAGATTCCTTATAATAATTCACACTCCGATAACTCCGATCGAGTCAGAGAAGTCATTCTAGAACCATCTTCTATTGTTGCTGATCAAGGACTGAATTTGCATTCAACAGACATCCCAATAACACATAATGAATGGATAGGGCGGAGAGATTCTAGGAATGTCTTGTCTTCTTCAGTCAAACGACTTCTTCCACAGCTGGTGTGAGAGAGTGAGTGGTGTGATTCACACAGTGGTCTGGCTATAGACTAAAGGCTTAAACAGGTCTGGACTATAGAGTATGTGAGGCACATGGTAAAGAGTAGAACCACTCCACTGTGTGGCTCTGAGGCAGAACGGCACATCATGGAGGGAAGCTTGACTTCAGACTTCACCTCTGGTGGTGACACTATGGTCCCTTGAATCTGGAGGGGAAACAAAAGAGAGGGACATTTGCATAACTATGAAATACAGTGAGGAAGATTACTATTTAAAACACATTCAATTATATATTATACAGTCGATTTTAAACTAATAAGTGATCAACATTTATATAAATCAACATCCCAGAAGAGTGAAAGGACACAGATTAATTTGTTCCCTCTGGTTCCCTAGTCAGTGACTAATTGAAAGCACTACATCAACCCCAGCCCTGACTGAACACTCACCGACCACTCGTCCTGCCCCCACTTGGAGCAGCGCACATTCATGGGCAGCTGTAGAACCATTTCGTTGAAGGACTTCCCTCTGTTCTTCGACCACCGGTACTTGTCCATGGCCTCCGTGAAGGAGAGGTTGCTGTACTTCTTTGGGCTCTTGATCATGAAAGGCCAGGTCCTATGACAGAAGAAGAATATACAGTAAGTGAAAGGTAGAATGTAAAAGGTAGAATATTTACCATACACATGCTGATGCACAATATATCAGTCACTGTATACATGTACAGTGTAAAGTATTCAGACCCCTTCACTTTATCCACATTTTGTTAGATAAAAAAAAACAGAAATACCTTATTTACATAAGTATTCAGACTCTTTGCTATGAGACTCGAAATTGATCTCAGGTGCATCCTGTTCCATTGATCATCCTTGAGATTGTTCTACATCTTAATTGGAGTTCACCTGTGGTAAATTCAATTGATTGGACATGTTTTGGAAAGGCACCTACAGTACCTGTCTACAGTATACGTATAAGGTCCCACAGTTGAACAAACCAAACCAAGAGGTCGAAGGAATTGCCCGTAGAGCTCAGAGACAGGATTGTGTCGAGGCACAGATCTGGGGAAGGGTACCAAAAAAATTCTGCAGCATTGAAGGTCCCCAAGAACACAGTAGCCGCCATCATTCTTAAATGTAAGAACCAATACTCTTCCACCAAGACTCTTCCTAGAGCTGGCTGGAACTGGCCAAACTGAGCAACCAGGGGTAGAAGGGCCTTGGTCAGGGAGGTGACCAAGAACCCAATGGTCACTCTGACAGATCTCTCTAGTTCCTCTGTGGAGATGGGAGAACTTTCCAGAAGGACAATCATCTCTGCAGCACTCCACCAATCAGGCCTTTATGGTAGAGTGGCCAGACAGAAGCCACTCCTCAGTAAAAGGCACATGACAGCCCGCTTGGAGTTTGCCAAAAGGCACTAAAAGGACTCACAGACCATGAGAAACAAGATTCTCTGGTCTGATGAAACCAAGATTGAACTCTTTGGCTTAAATGCCAAGCATCACATCTGGAGGAAACCTGGCACCGCTCATCACCTAGTCAATACCATCCCTACGGTGAAGCATGGTGGTGGCAGCATCATGCTGTTGGGATGTTTTTCAGCAGCAGGGACTGGGAGAATAGTCAGGATCGAGGGAAAGATGAACGGAGCAAAGAACAGAGAGATCCTTGATGAAAACTTGCTCCAGCGCGCTAGGGACCGCAGACTGGGGCGAAGGTTCACCTTCGAACAGGACAATGAACCTAAACACACAGCAAAGACAACGCAGGAGTGGCTTCGGGACAAGTCTCTGAATGTCCTTGAGTGGCCCGGCCAGAGACCGGACTTGTACCCGATCGAACAGTTCTAGAAAGATCTGAAAATAGATGTTCAGCGACGCTCCCCATCCAACCTGACAGACTCAAGTCTGTAATTGCTGCCAAAGGTGTTTCAACAAAGTACTGAGTAATGGGTCTGAATACTTATGCAAATGTTATATTTCAATTTAGTTTTTTTTTTATAAATATGCAAACATTTCTAAAAACCTGTTTTTGTTTTGCCATTATGGGGCATTGTGTGTAGATTGAGGAGGGGGAAAAACAGTAGAATCAATATTAGAATAAGGTTGTAACGTAACAAAATGTGGAAAAAGTGAAGGGGTCTGAATACTTTCTGAATGCACTCTACATTATTCAACATTTTTACAATTTATGGTCAGAAGGAAAAACAGCAGCTGCTAACTAAATCCTTCCAAAAGCATTTCCATAGGGAAGACATTAGGGAAAGTGGGACTGCTGTTTCCTACTAAGGCCTGTTTTTGTTTATAGAAGGTTAGTGTTCCTGTTCATGACAAGGCTTCTTGGAATAAAAGGAGTGTAGCCATGCTGTAATAGCAGGAGGAGTAAACGTGCTGCAGCAGCCCAACCCATCAAATACACTCTCATTTCCAGGCCTTTTTTTACAAACTATTCTCAGGTCTAAGGTCTCGCTTAAACAACTTACCATTCAGGGCATATGGACAGGAAACACCATGGACACATTACAATACCTGCAGGAGTATTGGTTAAGGAATAGGTTGCACTATGTTTCTTTAATTTACTGACATACTGACAATGAACTGACTTGTACATAATCTAATGATTACATGAAGTAGATTGATGTTATGTTTCAGGATTTCACATCTGCTTTTGATGCCATTGTCATTTTATTTGCATAAAGCAAAGATGGAAAAACTTAATGGTAAAATTATTTGTTTCACTAAGCATGCTACCATCCAGTTTTCATGCAAGTAAAGTCATACAGTATAAAAAAACAGGATAGAAACAGGTTTCGGTACAATTTTATAAATACCTACAGATACTATGTTTATTCGACGGTGGTGGGTGTCGCTAAAATGTATTATGCGAGAAATAGCAGTGGAAACGCCTGTAAGAGCAAATACTGATATAATAACCATCACATGAACGCAAACTTGGAGTCACGCGATGATATCAAAGATTTTTATAAGACGATATGGTATGTGTGCCTCCAACTACGACTCGGGAAAACACACAGTTTATTAGGCTACAGATGAAGTGGGTGTTGAAAGTGCACGCTATGAGCTTGATGCTCCCTTCCAATAAATACCGAGGGTCTTATCTGGTGACATGATGATTGACGCTTGACTGCCGTTTGACGAATACAAATATTCTTGTGCATCCATAATAATCTCATCATGTAGACTAGCCTACCCTCACTTTGTATGTGAGCTGTTGCCTAGAACGCAGGTGCCAAAACAAGAGTGGGCACATTTTGTATTTAACGCAACGGTTTTTGTGACAAAACTATCAGTTGAACTTTAGATTTTTATTCGGTAATGAAAATTTAAGCAAAAATGTACATTTTGAGTGCACTATGTCATCATGCACAGATTTTTCTCTACAACAAGTTAGTTTGGTGGAAACACCACTAGAGGGAAAATGCACATATTTTCTTTATTCAGATTTTAGAATATTCCCATGAAAAATTTCACCAATTGAATGGGAATCTAGCTACAGAGAAAAACATTGTGCATTGTCTAATTTAAATGGATGAACAATATGTTATTTTGAACAAAATGAATGGAATGCAAGAGCAAAAACATAGTGAGGAAAACAATAAACTATTGCTTTGTATATATTGCTGTCAAATTCCAGCATGCTAACTAGTAAAACAAAACAGAACCATCTAAAACAGGAAAAAGAGTAACACTGTGCTCAACTTCAGATGTGCTCCACATGTTGACCCCACTGGGCTAGTGTGACTATGAGCTCTTTGGGACTATACCCCATATTCCTCTGTCCTTTCCTCCTCCTATGACATGCAATCTCTTTGTCCCATAAACCTCTTCCAGTTGTTCCCCTATTCTCTCTGCCAGGCCTGGGGGAACATATGTATTTAATCTCTCTCTATAACATGCAGTAACTCATTTGGAACATAACTTCTCCATGAGAATGCATTGTCTATGACCTTTGACATTTGTAAGGTGCTCCAGGCAGAGAAAACGCTTCACCTAAAAGTGATCTTCCCCAATTGGTATTACAGGTTCCAACTTGAACCACTACATGGGTATAGCAGTCGCAGTACAGAGCCTCTTACTTACGTGACAGGCACCTGGATCTCTTTGACTCCGATGAACTTAAGCTGCCCGATGATCTCAGGGAGGCTCTCACACCTGGCCAGGTTCACTCTGGGATAGTAGAGCAGGTAGGACAGACACATCTCATCCCTGGTGGTCAAACCACCCTGAGGGAACAGCCAGAGGGAAAATAATCTAGAAATCAAGTGGTTAAGAGCATTGGGCCAGTAACCGAAACGTCACTGGTTCGAATCCCCAAGCCGACAAGGTAAAACATTATGCCGTTCTGCCCTTGAGCAACCCCCAACATCAACTACTCCCTGGGTGCCGATGATGTTGATTAAGGCAGCCCCCACACCTCTCTGATTCAGAGGGGTTGGGTTAAATGCGGAAGACACATTTCGGTTCAATGCATTCAGTTGTGCAACTGACTAGGTATCCCCCCCTTTCCCTATTCTGTATACTAAACACCAATATAACAAATACATTAAAGGTTACATATACTCAGAGCCTCCTTTAGCCTTTTGCGGGCCCTAAGTGAGATTTGGTTGCCCTCCCCCCACCTCGCAGGCATTTTAGTGGCCTCCCTCTTGGCAGAGAAGTGAACTTTTGCAGTTTTAATGCTACTTTCCAACAATTCTACAAAATTTTCTATGGGGTGGAGAGAAAATGTTGCTGTTCTAAAGCTAATTTTCTGAAATTGTACACATTTTGCCTTGGCTTATGCCATGTTCATACAATATCTGGATGACTAACAAAATCAATGGGGGCCCCTGGAGGTCGGTGACCCCTGGAGGTCAGGGCCCTTGGGCATGTGCCCTTCCTAATTCAGCGATGAAGGTTTAGAAAGCTGGCTAGACTTATAAACCTTGCAGTCTTATAAAATGTTAGCTGACATGGGATAATTGAGTGACTGTCAGTGACTGACATAACAAGAGAAAAACTGCTGATGCACAACCAAATTACAAAATTGCACATTGTGTATTCTAGTATGCTATCTCTCAACAATAAGTTGAGACCTCAACTCAGTTCCTAAAATGTTGTTTACAATAGCATTTACAAAATTATGGTGGGGGGCCGCTGGGGTCCTACGCACAGCGTGTAGTCTGCACCACTGCCTTTACTATACTTTACTGTTATCAAATTACACTTCTATTCTATTATATTTAGCCCCACAACAACATTCTTCTGCAAATACATGGATATTTGTGTAACAATCATGAACTTTAACAAACACCAAGATTTGGCACCAGGGTCCTTGTAAACCACTAAGAAATCATGAAAATCTGTTTCTGAAAACATGTGACTGATATAGATTAAGTACCACTTCAGGCTGTATTATGTCTAACACGAAGCTGACACAATAACAGTGCCTTGTGGTGACAAAGTCGTAATGGAATAAAATTCTGTTTTATATTGTTCCAGAATAACAATTGGTTGGCATGTTTACTCCTGAACAGTAGAGAGTAACTCATTGAAGAGAAGGAGCCCCGTTTTACGACTGTGGTCATGAGTCATTTATTCATTTGATGTCTCTGTAAGAAACGATGCCAGTAGCTGCAAACAACTACATAACCAAGATCCCATCTGTGGTCCTGGGGGGTATCTGCAGACAGATTGTTCAGCCAAGAACAGACAGCCTTTAACACATACAGTACAGTGCCGTGAAAAAGTATTTGCCCCCTTTCTGATTTTCTCTACTTTTGCACATTTTTGATACTGAATGTTATCAGATCTTCAACCAAAACCTAATATTAGATAAAGGGAACCTGAGTGAACAAATAACACAACAATTACATACATATTTCATTTATTTAATAAACAAAGTTATGCAACACCCAATGCCCCTGTGTGAAAAAGGAATTCCCCCCATTATACTCTATAACTGGTTGTGCCACCTTTAGCTGCAATGACTCTAACCAAACGCTTCCTGTAGTTGTTGATCTGTCTCTCACGTATCTGTAGAGGAATTTTGGCCCAATCTTCCATGCAGAACTGCTTGAACTCAGGGATATTTGTGGGTTTTCAAGCATGACCTGTTCATTTCAAGTCCTGCCACAACATCTCAATTAGGATTAGGTCTGGACTTTGACTAGGCCATTCCAAAACTTCAAATGTGTTGCTTTTTAGCCATTTTCATGTTGACTTGATTGTGTTTTGGATTGTTGTCTTACCGCATCACGCAGCTGCACTTCAGCTTCAGCTCAGAGACACATTGCCTGACATTCTTCTGTAGAATTCTCTGATACAGAGCAGAATTCATGGTTCCTTCTATTAAGGTAAGTTGTCCAGTCAGCAAAGCGTCCCCAAACCATCACACTACCACCACCATGCTTGACCGTTGGTATAAGGTTCTTACTGTGGAATGCAGTGTTTGGTTTTACTTTTGACTCATCTGTCCATATAACATTCTTCCAAGAGTCTTGATGATCATCCAGGTGTTTCCAAGTGCTTTTTGGATGAGATGGGTTCCATTATGCCTGGCAAAAACCTAACACTGCATTCCACAGTAAGAACCTCATACCAATGGTCAAGCATGGTGGTGGTAGTGTGATGGTTTTGGGATGCTTTGCTGCCTCAGGAACCGGGCCAACTTATCTTAATAGAAGGAACCATGAATTCTGCTCTGTATCAGAGAATTCTACAGAAGAATGTCAGGCAATGTGTCTGTGAGCTGAAGCTGAAGTGCAGCTGCGTCATGCGGTAAGACAACGATCCAAAACACACAATCAAGTCTACATGAAAATGGTTAAAAAGCAACACATTTGAAGTTTTGGAATGGCCTAGTCAAAGTCCAGACCTAATCCTAATTGAGATGTTGTGGCAGGACTTGAAATGAACAGGTCATGTTTGAAAACCCACAAATATCCATGAGTTCAAGCAGTTCTGCATGCAAAGGTGGGCCAAAATTCCTCCACAGATACGTGAGAGACAGATCAACAACTACAGGAAGTGTTTGGTTGGAGTCATTGCAGCTAAAGGTGGCACAACCAGTTATTGAGTGTAAGAGGGCAATTACCTTTTCACACAGGGGCATTGGGTGTTGCATAACTTTGTTAATTAAATAAATGAAATGAGTATGTATATGTTGTGTTATTTGTTCACTCAGGTTCCCTTAATCTAATAGCAGGTTTCGGTTGAAGATCTGATAACATTCACTATCAAAAATATGCAAGGTAGAGAAAATCAGAAAGGAGGAAAATACTTTTTCACGGCACTGTATGTCTGAAAGTATCAACCAAGAGGTTCATGCAGGGGAAACACAACTCATTTCTATTACCGGTAAGTACATAACACTAAATTCCATTCCATTTAAGTATACTAATTCTACTGATCTATTCATTTGTAATTGTGTAATAGGAATGATGACATCCTTCTGTGTAATTTTTCTTCAATGGTAAGAATGGTTCAAAAACAATATGGGCTTTGTGTCCATCTTATGGTACATCTGAAGTCAAAGCAATAACCCCATAGTTCTACCCTCAAGGGTTGTGTAATGTTGTTATGAACATGACAATTTTTGTTCCGTACTGTAATCAACCAAATCCTCAAATCATCAAATCATAGAAACACAAAGACAGATTTGAAACATGAGCTCAAATAGGCTCCACCTGAGGAACAATAGAACACATAAAAATTAGGTGATCTCTGTAAACTCACATAAAACAGATCATTAGGAAGAAGCAAAAATCTTAAGGATGAGCTGGATTCACCATGTCAGAGCTGACAGCTCAGTTTCAAAGGCCTCATAAAAGCAAAAGGAAGATAATAATAGAGAAAGCTGGCAAAATAAATATTAATTTATCCATGTGGATTGTGAGTAGTGCATTCTTACCCAGGTCATGTTTTGTCTGTCTTTTGTGGTATACTTGCATTCTGTGATCAAATTGTCACCCTGAAAAGAAAGATTAAAATCAAGGCTCTTCTGTGGTTGTGAATTTAGAACCCCACATCAAACAAAATTGTGTTTTCATTAAAGTACATAATTACGATAACACTAAAGCAGTCATATACAGTACAAGGAGGCGTGATTTCCTGTGGTTTTAGCATGGCAATGCTGCGGTCGAAGGTACGAGGCAACAGCCAAAAGATGAACCTCTAATTATGTCCTGTATCTATGTAGGTGGATCAAAGTCATGCAATCATCAATCATTACTGTTCATCACAGGGAGAAGGGAACATGCTTCAACCTGCATGGCAAGCTCAAGCGGTAGAATTATATTCCCATATTTCCTACACTATTTAAAGGTAGACTCAGTAAAATGATGTTGCCACGAGCACACCACAGATATTTCGGTGAGCGAGATGCAAGAATTCTCTCTCACACAGTCACACACAGTATCTGCGCATGTGCATGGGTTCCCTTCACGTTGTTAGAGCGTGGTAGGTACGGGACGGAAACAGTGGAGAAGTTTAGCCTTACTCTTCAACGCTCTTAGTTGTTGTGGAAATTGACCCACTATGCTGTTTACTTTGTGCACCTACATCATATCACTGAGTCTACCTTTAACGTGTCAGCTAAACAGTGTTTCAGAGTACCAACAGGTAACAGCAGCCTCTCGTCCTTCAGCAGCTGGAACTCCTGGAAGTTGAAGTCAAACTCCTCGTCATGTGACAGGGGCTGCAGCTCCTCCTGTCCCCGGAAGTGTCTGGTTCTGATGGCGCGGCCAGCTAGGTGAGCATGCATCAGAACAGCAAACACCCTCACTCCGCTGGGCATCTCCTGGCCTAGGGACTGATGGAGGAGCAAATAGATATTCTCTCACAGATGCAGAAAGTGCTTTTTAGTTTTATTGCACTTTTGGATGATCACAGAACAGGGCTCCGGGCAGCCGAGCGGAAATGGAGGAAAACTCGCCTCCCTGCGGACCTGGCATCCTTTCACTCCCTCCTCTCTACATTTTCCTCTTCTGTCTCTGCTGCTAAAGCCACTTTCTACCACTCTAAATTCCAAGCATCTGCCTCTAACCCTAGGAAGCTCTTTGCCACCTTCTCCTCCCTCCTGAATCCTCCTCCCCCTCCCCCCCCCTCCTCCCTCTCTGCAGACGACTTCGTCAACCATTTTGAAAAGAAGGTCGACGACATCCGATCCTCGTTTGCTAAGTCAAACGACACCGCTGGTTCTGCTCACACTGCCCTACCCTGTGCTTTGACCTCTTTCTCTCCCCTCTCTCCAGATGAAATCTCGCGTCTTGTGACGGCCGGCCGCCCAACAACCTGCCCGCTTGACCCTATCCCCTCCTCTCTTCTCCAGACCATTTCCGGAGACCTTCTCCCTTACCTCACCTCGCTCATCAACTCATCCCTGACCGCTGGCTACGTCCCTTCCGTCTTCAAGAGAGCGAGAGTTGCACCCCTTCTGAAAAAACCTACACTCGATCCCTCCGATGTCAACAACTACAGACCAGTATCCCTTCTTTCTTTTCTCTCCAAAACTCTTGAACGTGCCGTCCTTGGCCAGCTCTCCTGCTATCTCTCTCAGAATGACCTTCTTGATCCAAATCAGTCAGGTTTCAAGACTAGTCACTCAACTGAGACTGCTCTTCTCTGTATCACGGAGGCGCTCCGCACTGCTAAAGCTAACTCTCTTTCCTCTGCTCTCATCCTTCTAGACCTATCGGCTGCCTTCGATACTGTGAACCATCAGATCCTCCTCTCCACCCTCTCCGAGTTGGGCATCTCCGGCGCGGCCCACGCTTGGATTGCGTCCTACCTGACAGGTCGCTCCTACCAGGTGGCGTGGCGAGAATCTGTCTCCTCACCACGCGCTCTCACCACTGGTGTCCCCCAGGGCTCTGTTCTAGGCCCTCTCCTATTCTCGCTATACACCAAGTCACTTGGCTCTGTCATAACCTCACATGGTCTCTCCTATCATTGCTATGCAGACGACACACAACTAATCTTCTCCTTTCCCCCTTCTGATGACCAGGTGGCGAATCGCATCTCTGCATGTCTGGCAGACATATCAGTGTGGATGACGGATCACCACCTCAAGCTGAACCTCGGCAAGACGGAGCTGCTCTTCCTCCCGGGGAAGGACTGCCCGTTCCATGATCTCGCCATCACGGTTGACAACTCCATTGTGTCCTCCTCCCAGAGCGCTAAGAACCTTGGCGTGATCCTGGACAACACCCTGTCGTTCTCAACTAACATCAAGGCGGTGGCCCGTTCCTGTAGGTTCATGCTCTACAACATCCGCAGAGTACGACCCTGCCTCACACAGGAAGCGGCGCAGGTCCTAATCCAGGCACTTGTCATCTCCCGTCTGGATTACTGCAACTC